>NC_142654.1:65439166-66072333 GCF_055504915.1 Nelumbo nucifera | reverse complement strand
CGCCTAGCCTCGCCTTGGTGCCTTAAAAACTATCTTCTTGAATATAAATGTTTAATATGCTCTTCAGAGTTACCTTTGGTAATCCAGACCCTGTTTTGTGGCTTGTGCACTTATATTCACGTATCCACATGATTGTAGCCAAATTCAATGTCCTAAATTACCCAATCCAGTGGCTCCTGTAGAAGTAGTTTTGCTTTCTTTCTCAAACACTCCCACCCTCTAAAGTTTTTTTTTTTTTAATCAATAACAGTAATTTTATTAAAAATATATGGAAATTACAACCAGATTGGAGGGGTAAGACATCTTAACCCTCACTTAGAGAACTGAAAACACCTATTACAATATAGCCCAAAAGAAATTAGATCTTCCCACCCCCTGTTTAGCCAAGGTGTCAGCCATGGAATTAGTGCTCCTCTTGGCCCATTGAACCCTTACAATCATATTCTGAGTTAGCTGATTGATCAAAAAAAAATATTCTGAGTTAGCTGCTTGATTCTCTTTCATTCATTTGAGAACTTCCACAGGCTAGACTCTTCCCACCCTCTAAAGTTGAGGAAGAATCTTTTATATGCTATTCACATTATCCACATGAAACTGATCGCAACCAAATTCATGGACTCTTTTCTTTCTTTCTTTCTTTTTTTTTTTTTTTTTTTGTTTTGCTGTGTGCATACTCTCATAGTGCTAACCATATTTCTATTTATTCTAACCACAGAAAACAAGGAAGATATTGACAGAGAAGATAGAACAGTTGAACTCTGCCATTGATAATGTATCTGCTCAGCTACGTGTAGAAGATGCTGCAAATGGGGCAGCTGCAGCTGTACCTTCAGGTGAAATTGAAGCTACAAAATGAGAATGGTTCCTTTTGCTATATGGTATGTTTTTCCTTGAACCACATGTTCTCCCTGGTCAGAGAATACTGTAAGTACTGTTATCTTAAGCCATTTTGTTGATAGATTGTCTTAAATATTGTAGGTTGTAGCTTTTATATTAGTAAATATGCTTTTGTCTAAATATTGAGAGCCAATAATTTACCTGGACTGGGATATGTGTGGCCATGCTTCTGCTTATAATGTAAGTATGCAGTTATGGAGATTGGACCCGACTTCCAAGCTTCAGGGTTCAAACCATAGGCGCTTGCTGTCAAAAATTTCATGTGTTTGTGGTATTTGTAATCATCATAGAAAGGTTTAATTTCTTGATTCCATGGTATGGTCACTGCAGCATGCTGGGGCTATTCTGCTTATGAATCCGGCACTAGGTAATGCAACTAGGAATACAACTTGGGCCAAGTTGGGTAGGGTCTAAGGCCATTTTATAGAGTAGAGCATTACTAAACGTCCTTGCTCAGAATGAAACTAGAGGTACAACTTGGCCAAGTTGGATAGGTTCTTTTAGAGAGTAGAGAGCATTACTATACTTCCTGCTCGGAATGAAACTTAAGAGGTACAACTTGGCCAAGTTGGATAGGGCCTAAGGCCATTTTAGAGAGTAGAATACTACCAAATTTCCCTGCTTGTAAAAACTAGCTGATTGACCTGAATGGTTTAGGTCTGGTCTGGTTTAAGCCAAGTTAACAAGAAAGGTTGGTAATGTGGGAAACTTAAAGCCTAGCCTTAACAAATGTTGGTTTGGTTCCATGTTTTCCAATCATGGCAAACTCAGTCAACCTAAATTTTCAGTCAGGGTGGCAGTTCCCTTAGGCTCTGTTTGTTTACAGTGAAAATCTGAACTGGGTAAAAATTTTCTACCCAGTTCGGTTTACCACCCTCTCTCCCTCTCTCTCTGGAACACTATTCACATTATTGATTTCAAGTTGATGCCCTATGCTAGCCAACCAGTCTGCATCCTGATTTTCTTCTATGCGACTGTGGCTGTACTTGAATTGTGAATTTGTGATTGCTCCTCTACCATGTTCTTGCAGTCCTTGAAAAGATTATCAATCCATGGTACCAAGCAGGTTCCTCTTGGTCCCTCAGTGCTTATCTTGGAATCACTTTCAATCCAAACTTGTAGCTCCTATCTCTTTTCCCAACACGTGCTCCTCTTTGGTGCAGTTGCTACTGCAGTTGTGATTGAAGAAAATCCTGTTTGCCTCGCCTTTACTCCTGTATGTTTCCATGCATTTCTATTATTGTAACCAATGTCTGTGAGGCCATTATGGATTCTAGATGTGTTGAAGTTAATTTTAGTCTAAACCTCCATTTGATCCACATACTCTTTCTTTCCCAGGCCTGATGCTGTGATGATCAATAGAATTTTGGTCGCTTTTCCAATGATCTGGGGAGGATTCAGGTCCGAATTATTAAAAATCTTCATCAACTTCATTTCTGGGCAAACAGAATAAAGGCAACTTTCTCCCAATATAATTCTCATCGTTCATGCCTTAGGTTAATTATCATATTGACCCATTAATCCACAATGGACGCATCTGAATTAAAGAGCCAACGCTATGATCCCTAATCGTGATCCAGATTTGCTTGGCTAGGTCACAATTTTTAAATTAGTGCTCTTGAATCCTGATCTTCTTCCACATCCTGGCAAATGGGGCACACAGCAGTAGGTATATTCATTATTTTATGGGAAAATTTATGATACGGGAAAGACATGGTATCGAAAGAGTTATGACCAATCAAAACACACCCATGAATTTTGATAAATAACACCTCATTGGTTACCATGTTTATGATTCCAGTTGATTGGTCAGACATTTTTCTGATATCATAGTCGAACCTTCTTTTATTTATCACTCTGGTCGATGGTTTATCTCTTTCCTAGTAAAAGCCAAAGAAAAAAGTGAATTTTGGGTAGCAGTTAATAAACTGTATTAACATTCTATTAGAAGTTAATAGAAAAATTACTCTCGATTATCGGTTTTTAAGCCGATTTCACCTGAAGGCTATGTTTTGGTTCATAGAAAATAAAAGAAAAATAGAAAGCTGAGGGAAAATCTTAACAAATTATTGTGAAATTCCTTAGAAACTATCTCATTGCTTTCTGTGTGTGTGTTTTTTTTTTTTTTTTTCTTTCTCTTCTCATTTTCTCAAACTAAACATAGTGTCACAGTCCTAAATGGTTAAAGTGTTTGACTTGACACGTTCCTTCAGTCTAAGGCTTCTGGCGTATTGGTAATGCACACAACACAGCCAAAAACTCTCTTCATGTTCATGGTCCACACTCCAGAAGCGTGAATCATCAATATTAGATATAGGGATCAGGATACCTTTGATCTCATGTTGAATGCTTCTAGTATGATATTCGCTTCTACCTAATGCAAAATTTGGGGTCTCATTCATTGGCAGTGCAAATTTATATACAAGGGCTTAGTTTGGGAAGAGTATAAATACAAATATGTACAGTGCAAAACCTTGTATATAGTCTTTTAAAACTTGTATTTGCATTGTACATGTGTATTTACACTTTCCCAAACTGAGCCTAAAAATCTGATCCAAAATTTGCACCACCATGCTTTAATTATCTCTTTATGTAAAGTTGGGGCTATATCATTTTGCCTCCTACCTTACTCCCTAATAAATAACTCTTCCCCTGCTTCCATTCTCTTTCATATAAAACTAGTGGGGATTACAACATCAATTTACTTACTATTTTACTTCTCACAAGCAAGCAAGACGGTCAAGTCTGAAACAAAAATGGATTCACGGTCACCCTAGTGGACAGCCGGCGGCCCAGAAGCTGAGATGGTCATTCAGCATCCCTCCCAATATATATTGGCTGTGCAATAGGGCTGCCAACGAATTGGATATAAGCGTGTCTAAATTTGATTTATATATATTTGAATTCTAGCTATCATTGAATTTTATTATATGTTATGAACAAAATTAATTAAAATTTATTTATATAAAACTTAAACATATGAAAAATTTAGTAAAAACCACTACATCCGAATCAACTTCATTAATAGATACAATATAAATTTTAACGGATCAAATTGGGATCACTCTTAATGAGGTTGAATTCGAATTCCAACAATTGCCTCCCATTTACAGCCCTACCTGCAGGCTATCAGTGGTAAGGTCAGTGGGCCCCCTGTCTCCACCCCTTGAATCCCCCTGTAAATGCAATGCAAATGCAAACAAACAGAGACTTAGGGTGAAAGCTTGGTCTAGGGTGGAAAGCTCATATTATCATACACAGCAGACTGGGGCTTAATTTGCCATTTGTCTTTTATTCAGAGGATTGGGGCCTACCAAGTACCAACAATTGGGTTCCATCATGGATATTAGTTGTGACAAATTTAACTGTAATGGGGCATTGTACAGTCTCGCATGGAAGTGCTGGCACGTTTTAGTCTGTAAAGCTAGAGGTGAAAGAGATCTTCATGCCTAACAGCCATCCCTACGAGAATGCTCAGCCGGAAGGTCGAGTTGATCTAGATTAGAATGTAGGGCCGTGTACTTGAAACATGTCATGGATAGAGCTGTCAATGGACCGGATATTGGTCCAATCTGATCCGGTCTAGAATGAATCCATTACAGATGGATGAGGTCCAATCCAATCCGATAAATACTTGGGACCATTCTGGACTGGTCCAATTCAATGCCTGGACTGTCTCTAAACTGTTCAATTTGGTTTTAATTTAGATTAGGTCCAATGTGAGCCCGGTCCATTGACATTCATACTTGTGTTAATGGATCAGATATTGGTTCAATCCAACCCAGTCCAATATAAATCCATTAAAAATGGAAATCCAATAAATGCTTTGGACCATGAAGTCTGGATTGGTCCAATTCAATACATCCTATTGGTTTATTCAGTCCGTTAAAATTGATCTTGATTTGGACTAGGTCCAACCCGAACCTGATCCATTGATGCCCCTAATCATTGGAGATGACCCCTAGACAAACATGAAGAGCCAAACAAAATGAAACACTTTTAAACCCCAAGATAAACCTGCAAATGACAAAGAGAAACGGTCCAACACCCCGGTCCACCAATGTAGAAGTTTTGATGATAAAATTTCATCCAACCTCTCTTTCCCTTTTATTAGAGATGTCAGATGAGATTAACAGAAGGTAACGTTGAAGAGGCCCACGCCCTACTGGAATGGTCCTGCCTCTTCTGAAATATTTTCACGTGATCATCCATCTTGTTATCAGGCCAAACAATCCTCTTCCTTGGCTTGGCAAGAATCCATTATGAAGTCTGAAGCTGAGAAAGCAACTCAAGTGAAACTATGAATACAACCAGTAGCAGTATGTATTATAACGGAGAAAGGTGTGAAGAAAGGTAAAATGGTAGTGCCATGCAGACTATGCAGTACGAGCTTATTTCCTGGGAAATGTAGGTTGCTACTTATTTGCTTTTTTTTTTTTTTTTTTACTCGGGTTGTTTGAGTACAACAAGGGCTTTGATGAGGCTTTGTTGCTCTCCGCAAAGCTTCAAGGCAATTATCGAAATCATTCTTTCTTGTTTTTGTTAGGTGATGGATTGGAATGAGACGGTATCTCGCACGCACTCAAGCATGGGCGTTGTAGGGATGTTCATGGTCCAGTCCAATATGGTTTGGAGAAAATCTCAGACAAAACCAGGAAATTATGATCTGAATCAGACCAAACCATTTTAATATAGAAATCAACCAGACTAGGCCTTTTTGTTTTCAGTTTCTAATACAGTTTGGATCATTTTATTGAGCTTAATCCAATTAGAAAACCCAAATAACAAACATGATTTAAAAATCAAACTGAAATGTTGATAAGTATCATCTAAATTTGATCGATAAGTGTTTAATGGTTAAACACCATATCAAACCACCAATTTCAGTTTGATTTGATTTGGCTGTCTGAACCATATAATGAATATAGTGTACATGTAGGAGAGATATTTCTGAGGTGGGGCTGGATGAATGCCGTATATGCAACGCTTGTTGCATTTGATTTCAGAACATCCGGGCTCAATTGGGTGCATATGCAATTCCCATCGATTAACGGCATCATCTAAGCACAACTTTTGTTGTCACTGAAACACCATTGGCAGGCGGCCAAGCATTATGAAATCTGAATCTGAAAAGCAGAGTTGACAAGGAAGGATGTAGAAGTCTATAGCAGAGGATATCCTCGCACCGAGGGATCACAAAGAAGTAGTTAACGTCGGGGCCCCACTGTCTTACTTGGCCTCAACCTCACATTCAGTCACGTCGTAATCAAAGGAGTCCAGGTTTCCCACCCACCACAATTCTACCTACACCTACCCACATAACATCGCAATCACACATGGAGAACATCTCATCTTCTTACATATTATTATGCATGGTGTGATGTTCCCAATGTTAGGAAATAGTGTTTTGTGGGTAAGCATGGATAGAGTTCTTGACTTCTTATCAAACGTAGTTCAACTCAGCTTGGATCAGGTAGGCACAATGTTGTAAATACGAGCACTTGAATATTTTTTAACACCTGTCCTTAAAATACAGGAAAATGTTGGCCACATGGCACATAACCCCACACTTCTTATAGACTAACGGGGTTAACAGTCAGGGCAACAGGTTATTATATTTTTATTATATGACAAAAAATAAGAGTTTCTATTCCTGCTAACCCAACCCACGTTCTTCCCCCTCCTCTCTCTCTCTCTCACCTCCTCTACACCGCACCCTACAAACCTCTTCAACTGGACCATTTTTATTTTCTTAATTCAATAAATTGTTCAACAGTGTGGAATGCCATTAATAAGTTTTTCGGGAGATAAATCATCCATTGCTATTTTCACAAGAGAGATACAAACTTATTACAAGTTACTTTAATACCACTTTAAGCCTTACTTTTTTGTCTTCTCAAATAGCCATGGATATTTTAAAAAAAAAAGGTTCATAATAATTTTTATGGGTTCAGATTGATTTTTTGGTTTGTTCAATCTCCAAAAAAATTTATAGTTTACTCAAATTCTTGTGGGACAGACCTGATACACCTGTTGATCTCCCAATGCATTTGGTGTTTTAATTGGGGTCTATAGATTGTGGGTCACCCAAACTTTGTAAGAGGCAAGAAAAACCTAATATCAATTTTATTTTAGATTAGGCCTTGAAACTTTGAATGATTGTTTTGTTTCTTTGAACTATTTTCTTTTTGGGCTAAAGACTAATATTTTTATTCCTTTTGGATCGATCATCTTTTGTTTTTGCTTCTAGGTTTTAATTCATTATTTCATTTGTGATTTTTTTTGAGTTCGTTTCAAATGTTAATGGCCGATGTTCAAGACTTAGCTGATAATTGGGTTGCTTTATTGTTTGCCATCATGGGATTTTTCTTATAAATAGGTTCTAACCCTCTTTATACCATTTGGTTTGGTGTGATCAAGAAATTGTTTTGATGTATAGTTTAAGGCAATTCATTGTTGTTTTGGTGTTGAAGGCTTGAAGAATTCTCTCAACCGAGATTATTTTGTTCTTGACACTGCATAAGTTCTATGCCACTCAAGCTTATAGAATGTTCAAGTTCAAACATAGATAGTTTCTAGCCCAACCAAGCCTTAAACAACACATGCATGGTCTGTCAAAAGCATTAGCCGTACACATTGATCAAATTTAGTGTCCATTTAATTCACAGTCAGAATTGGAATCAGAATCAAATTTTGTTGGAACTGTAATAGTCTATTCCCATAGTCTATTTGGTTCATACAGGAGTTGGAATGGGAATTGACATCAGTTTGAAATGGGATTTTGTTCCTAAGGGAGGGGGAGGGAAGGAATATTCATTTATAGATTGTTATTTGTATCATAATTAAGCATTGATGAGAAGGAATATCCATCTATAGATTGTTATTTGTATGATTGCATCTATTGATGTTTGCATAGATGAGAAGGAATATTTATTTTCGAATTAAGCTGTGTCAAGCTACAGAGAGAGAGGGATCCAAGTCATAGATAACCATGTAAATCCAATTATGAAGCTATTTCATACTAAGTTCAATTTTTGGACATTAAAAGGAACAAACTACCTATTAGCTTTTGCATCTCGGTATCTTTAATTTACATAACAACTGTAAAGTTAAAGATATGATGTAAACTTTTCTAACTCCAAAGGCTCTAAAATAATCCATTATCCCTCTCCCCTGACAAAGAGAGAGAGAGAGAGAGAGAGAGAGATAAAACAATAATCAAAAGAAACTCCAAGTACACAATTGAATCATGGAATTTTTTTTTTTGTTTAGCTCTTTGGAAAAGAGATGATGGAAGTTCAAATACATCTCCTACAACTTGCTCATATTTCTTTAATTTTTCTTCTTCCTCTTTCCTCTTTGCACAATTCTCCTTTTAGGCTTGGCTAGCACCAAAACATAACATATAGGCCCCATGGTTGCTCTTGTAGTGGTGAAATCCTGAAAAGCAAAATAGTAAATATATTAATAATCTATAGCCTTGGGGATTTTGAAAATTTGACGTTTCTTCAATACTCTTGACAAATTCTTTCTACATCTACTTGAAAATGCAATAAGGTTTGGGCATCAAATTTATTAGTAATTGGCATTCACATAAAAAATAGTAAATTTATTAATTTGTTTCATGAATTTTGCGAGGAAGGTGGTTTCTCATGTTGGTCAATATTAGTTGTAGTTAAATTCTTTGTGTAGATGTTAGCATTTGAGGATTCCTGTACAACCAACAAATTTAAAATATATTTATTAGTGCTAGTTTCAAGTGCACATGCACTATGAATTTTAATATATTAACCTGACCCAATTATGTATTTGCATTTGCAAACTCTCTTTGTATAACTCCTGGAGCTAATGAAGCCTAAAAGAATGTAAGTGATATTAAAAATAAATATTCAAAACAAAAGAAAAATAATAAATCAATTAATTAATTACCTATAACCAACTTGTATGCAAGTTCATTTGGTGAAAATTGGCATTCAGTGGTTGGTACATATAAGCCAAGTGATTCAGATTGAGCATGTGTAGTACATTAGAATTAATAGCCACAGTAGTAGTAACATCATATGAACCCTATTTAGTAACATTACGAAAATACAAAGAAGTTATTATCAAATTACTTAAAACTAAGAAAGATTATCCTTAAAGATGCTTTATTGATTATTTTATCTTTTCTAACAACCTCTTTTTCCTTGGCACCTACAAGTGATTCCTAAGAAGCAATAAAATAAACCAAGTACATAATATGTATGAGCTTAAAATTCAGTTAAAAGTATCAAAATAACAAAAGAAGTATCATAAAATATCAAGTTAAGGCTTTTTGCTTCTCTTATCCTTTCCAACAACCTTTTTTTTCCTTGGCACCTTGATGTGATTCCTAAAATGTAATAAAACAAACAAAGTAAATAATATGAATTAGCTTAAGATTCAAAAAAGCATATATAAAAAAGAAATACCATACATCATGTTGAGACTTTCCTTTTCTTTTCTTTCGTTTTTCCAAACAACGTTTTTTTTCTGCACATTATCACTATTTGTCCCAAGAACACTTGATGCTTTATTTACTAATCCTTTCACTTTGATGTTACCATACTTAATGGCTCCCCATCCACTTCCTCCATATTCTCCCTATTTATTTCCATTTTATTCACATTAGAAGATTCAAAATCCAAGACCCTTTTCTTCAATATATCTTCCACTCCTATGTGTGCATTATTAAATGCATCTAATAAATATGAAAATGCCCTTCAATCTTCTACAATATGTGTTGATATTTCTCTAAATACTCTTATTAGCTCTGTATGCATTATAGAAAATCCAGCATTAGGATCAATTTTAATTAGATGCCCACGATAATCAAAAGTAGCTCCTTCATTTGCATCTCGTATCCATCTTTTCAAAATATACTGTGATGGAACTTATTTTAACAATCTTTCCACAAAAACACAAAGTGCATGCGCACACAAAAATCCCACAAACTCAAACTTCTTGCAACTACATACAACCACTATGTTTGATGGGTCAAATGGAACAATATGCTCATGAATTTTATTACAATACTTTACTTTGTATACAATTGTTGTTCCAACCTCGACTTTACTTACAATATCACAATTAAGGCCCATTGAATATTCCTTTTCAAATTCTCTGAATATTGTGGGAGTGTATATAGATGAAGCCCACTTCAATGTCTTTATTGGAAAAGACAAATGATGTGTACTTTGGCTCATCTTTACCTCCATTTCTATTTCTTTTAGACATTGATCTCTATAGTTCTCTCAAAATGCTTCAACTGAATCAAGAGATGATTTCAAATACCCTCTCAACATACTATTCACGCTTTCACTCTTTTGTGTGCTTTTCATATTTGCACATAATTCATTTCATCCATATACTAAAGTCCATTTCTCCTTTATTTGAAATAATCCTTGATGCCAAGTGTTCTCTTTCGATTTGTGTTTTTCCAACATCTTATGCCATGCAATAAAAAACTTGCCTTCATCTTCATGGTCATATATGCAATTACTAAAGTGTTTATCAAAGGATGAGGAAGCAACAAATACATTACTGAAATGTTTGGCTGCATTTTGATATATATGCCACATACATAAACAATGACATGTTTCTGGAAAGACTTGCTTTATTGCATTTGCTATTACTGGATCTTGGTCTATAAGAATTGTTTTTAGTTGCTTCTCGAACATTGCCCTTAGAAAAGATTGGAACATGATGTGGAGAGGCTTGCAAATAAATACATATAGCAATTGGATACGAAGAAATTACCCAAAAAGGAATGAAAGGATGAAAATGCACAGTCCTATAGAAACACTCAACTTTCTTATTTGTTTCTTTTTTTTTTTAAGTTTCATATTCTTAGTAGAGTTCTTATTTGTTTGTTTTCTTTTAGATTAGTTAGAAAAGGTGTAGGAGTTGTCTCCTTTCCTAGTTGTTTCCTTAAGAATTGGTTTCTAGTTTGAGTAAGTTTGTAATTCAAGGCCTATAAAAGGGACCCTAAGCCTTTGTTTACATGTAGTGAATTTCAAATACAATTTCTTCAAAGAATTTCTCGGATTTTTTGGTGCATTACAAAAGTTTCAACCTAATGGATTCTAGGTCTTTTCTTTATCAACGTGTAACTTGCACGATATCAAGCTCAACCACAATTTCCGTCCTATGTCAGTTGGTATCAGAGTAGGTTATGTTACCTATTTCATCAGAGCTCTTCAGTATCATGATGGCTGGTCGCAGAGAAGACGTTCACTCTAACAATGAATGTGGAGTAAAACCTCTATGGGATGCGCTGGAGGCTCAAGAACGTTGAGCGAACAAAAGGTTGGATTGCACAACTGAATTGCAAGAGGAGATATGTACTACGCTTATAGGTCTTGGCCTTGGCAACAAAGGACACGGAGACATAGGTAATGCTCATGAGAGAAATCAACCTGCAAAAAGATGTGTTCCTGTTCGTAGGCAACAACAAGTCCAGGAGGATGATTCTGACGATGAAGGAGAGTTTGAAGATCCTGATGAAATGGTTAGGCCATAAAAAGTTAATGAATGCAAGATTAAAGCCGAGATTCCTACTTTCAATTGGAGTCTAAACATTGAAGGTTTCTTGATTGGTTGTACGAGGTAGAGAAATTCTTCGACGTCATGGCCATAACAGATGATCGGAAAGTTCCTCTTATTGCTTACATGTTAAGAAGAAGGGTAGGAGCGTGGTGGCAAGGCCATCAAGAGAACAGGGCGTTACAAGGGAAGCGTCCCATACGAGAGTGGCACGTATGAAGCAACTGTTGAGAGGAAGATTTCTGCCTGCAGATCATGAACAAATTTTGTTCTAACAATTTCAGAACTGTGTATAGGGCAAGCGAATAGTGGCAGATACATAGAGGAGTTTATCAGGATGCAGACCTGCTGCAATCTCAAAGAGACATAAGATCAATAGATTAACAGATATATCAACGACTTGGGGTATGCTATACAAGATAAATTGGGGATGTAGACTGTATGGTCTGTTGATGAAGTCTTCTACCCCCAAGGATAAGCATCCCTAGGTTGTTAATCAGACCTGGCCACCTAGAGCAGAATCTAGAAAGACTCAAGTAGGGGATGGCTCGAAACCCTAGGATGAAGCTTTTACTAACAAGACCGGCAATAACCCTTATGCCAAGCCAGTGCCTAATGGTCCTTGCTACAAGTGCGGTGAGTACAATCGTAGATCCAATGATTGCCCTCTATGGAAGGGTGTTCTATTCACATGGTAAATTTGCAAGATCAGGAGGAATACAACCATGATCATGACATAGATCCGGACGAAGGTGAATTCGATGGTATGGTTGATGGAGAAGATGGTGAACTAGTTACTTGTGTGGTGCAACAAATCCTCTACACACCAAAGAAGGAGGAGATCTCATAGTGGTAGAAGATCTTCCAATCCAAGTGCTCTGTCAACCAAAAGGTCTGTGACCTGAAATTTGAAACTTGAAACTAGTAAAACATACGATAAAACTAAACATATTAAAGAAACTTGAAAGAAGTTTAATTACTTTTAGAATTTCCTTCACACTTGAGGAGTTGTAGAGAATTGTGTAACAAATTATCTAAATAGAGATCAATTGAACAATACCATGGATGCTGTATCATTGCAAATTTTAAAATTTCCTTACATGGCACATCTTAATGTAAAAGGCAGATAACAAAATATTAAGTAGTGCTATGGTCTTGCCTAAAATAAAATTGATATCAAGATTTTCCTACTTCTTACGAAGTTTGGGTGACCCAAACTTGTCCTTGAAGAATTTCAATAAACTATAAATTTTTGGGAACTAATTGAACAACTAAAAAAGTAATCTGGATTCATAAAAATTATTATGAACTTTTAAACATTGTTGGCTATTTTAAAAGACAAAAGTAAGAGCTAGAGTTTTATTATCTCACCTGTGAAATAGCAATGGATGATTTATCTCCCAAAAAGCTTATTGGCCTTCCACACCATTGAAGGTTGAATAATTTATTGAATTAAAAAAAGCTCCATTTGCAAAGGTTTGCAAGGTGCGGTGGAGAGGAAGGGATTAAAGAGAGAGAGGGGAGGGGGAAGAAAGTAGATTGGGTTAGTAGGAAGAGTTTTTTGGGATTAAAACTCTTATTTTTTGCCATATCATAAAAATATTATAACATGTTGTGATTGTTAATCCCGTTAGTCTATTAAAAGCATGGGGTTACATGTCATGTGGAGAGCATTCTCCAATAGCCTAGGCTATTTGCCCCCAACAGCCAAAGTTTTCCCTTAAAATGTCCTCAGCCCACCCTAAAAAAAGATTAGAAACCCACTTTTGACAGTTGTCAAAATATTTATCAAGTGTTCATTTAGTGTGCTTACTTATGTTATGCCTATTAGATCCGGTCCTAGTTCAACTGTCATTGTTCATATTATGTGTTAATGATGTGTTGTGTACATTTATATAGGCGGTGTTTGGCACAGAAGATCACATTAGCGCCATGTTAGAAAAAGTGGTGTTTTAGAAAACCTCTTAGTTGGCATCGTTTCTCCAAAAAAATGTTATTCTAGACCACGCCTTGGAAATCAAGAAAGTGTAGTATGAAGAAACAGCGGTGCAATGACAAGGCATCAATGTGGCATCATGTTGGGTGTTGGTTAATGTAGACCAATGTTGAAAATGGTTATACAACACTAGTACCAAACAAAATCAATGTTATTTTCTTAGTAAACAGCCTATGTGGCAGCATCAGTGCCAAACAAATAAAGGAGTCATTTTCTGATAAAGAACAGTGCAACAAACCCTCATGCAGCACCGTTTTCCAAGTATTGCGGCCACATTGGTAGAGACGAGAAGATACTGATCAATTATTACTAGTGTTCTGTAGTGAATTAAGGAGTCCCCTATAAATCTATGATGTTGGAAAGACATGATATGGGAAAGGTTTTAATCATGCAAAAGTCCCCCTGAATTTTGATGACAACCCAATTCATTATCACTTTTATGATGTCGGTTGATTGATTATAAGTTTTTCTTGTACCCATCATCAAATTGATCATTATTTAGAAGAACAAACGGCCTGAATGTTACATTTCTCTTTTATATTACTAGTTTTGGGTTGGGGAATTTTTTTTTCACTCATTCAGAAGAAGATTAAGGTTAGGAAAGGAAAGGGGCTAGCAAAAACACTAACCACTTTTTGCCATGAGGTCATTTTACCTCAAAAATCAAAGCCTTTAATGTATTGGGGTGTGCTCTCATCTTGAATTAGGGACCACGAAGGGGCCACAACAATTAATCATGAAATATGGCTATGTAAAAGTAGGGGTGGCAATTTTGAACCCTACCCACCCATTTATTTTATTTTATATTTTTTGTTGAAGAAAATATTTCATTAGAAGCAGAAAGGAACTATGATTACAAGCTAATTGAACAGTCTTTGACAATAGCACTAGATAAGCATAAAGGAAAAAAAAGACACTATTTAAAACTAGACTTCAGACCACAATTTGCTGCAACATGTGCAGCTTCATTTGCTATTCTCGAACACCATTGGAAAGTGAAGTTTCTTCTCAAGGCAAACTCTTTGATGTCATGGCATTAGAACCAAGCATCCGGGGAGATTTCAGGATCACAAAAAAATTCACCAAATTTGAACAATCAGATTCAAAAATAATCTTAGGTAGACCCATCCAGTCAAAAAAAGTGACCCCTTCCCAATGAGCTTTAGTTTCTGATGTTAAAGGTATGGATGCTTTCACAGGTCCAAAAGCAACACCCCAATACACTCCTCTATGATCCCGCAAAATGAAACTTAAGGAAGCTTTATTTGCAGATATGAAACCAGTATCATAATTCACTTTCAAAAAACCAAGCTTTGGAGGCTTTCATAGGACTGTTTCAGCAGTTCTTTTAAGATTGGAAGAGCCTTCCAGTTTTTGCTACTAGAGATGAAATCTCTCTGCTATTGACCTGCAAATTTTAGATATCACGACAAAAGGACTTAAATCTTAATTTTCAAAATAGAATAAGTATCTATCTTTCCAAATTTCTCAAAGAGATAGGGATATGCTTGTTAGGGTTTCCAGCTTTTCATCCTTCAGAGTAGTCACAAAACTTTTGAACCAGTGCCCAAAAGAAGAAAAGGATCTTACAAATTCTGGGTTAATGCCCAAACCTGATCCAAGACAGATACATATAGCTTTATCACAAAGAAACAATGCATGCAAAGTTGTTTCAGCCTCTTTCCCGAGTCATTAGTAGGTGGATTGACCCATTAAGACTTCATTACATGGATTGAGTGGATTGGATCTTGGTTATCCAACAGGTGATCAATTATCCATCAATTATATAATGTTTTTAAATTAGATAGACACAACATAACTTCTTTCATTTTTTACAATTTTACCTCTCTCTCTACTAGATACAAAACCTTAATTAGATATCAACAGTTATTAAACTGCCCAATCTTGTTGTGCCTTCGCAGTTTCTCTTATCATGCTCTGTCTACGAAGTTTCTCTTATCTTTCTTCTTTCTCCTGCCTTCTTTTTTCCTTTCTCTCCCTCCATCTTTAGTTTTTCTGTTATTAAAAATACATGAATGGTTGAGTTATAAAATCACGATTCCTGACTTTTTGGATGATTTATGAATACCAGCTCATAACTATTACCCGATACTAGCTGAGTTGGCCGCTGGTGCGTCATGATCATGGTTATAACTTCAGGAATTCCTTTTCAGATCATTTATTCTTCATGATATTTGATTTTGAAAATTTGGACAAATTTTAGCTATATATTAACAATTTTATTTTTATAATATTTTGTTTTTAAAATATAAATTTATTGTCTAACTTTTTAAACAAAACAAATAATTTGATCACAATCAATGGAGTTTCCTAGTTTCTACTGCTATTTGCTTCATAACTTGGGAGATTTGGAAGGAGAGAAATCGTCAGAAAATGGAAAATAAGTATTACTGTTCTTCTCTTATTATTAGAAAAATTATTCATTGGCTTCAGGAGATGGAGATGGACACTTCTCATTAAAAAAGTTATCTTTGGAGATTTTGGGGGTTCAGGAACTTGGCGCCAAAACTCAGGAAGTTCGGCTGATTTCTCTTGTGTGCCTCCGCAGATGGGTTACTATAACCTTCATACAGATGGGGCGTCTAAAGGAAACCCAAGGCGAAGTGGAGGGGCTGGTGTGTAATTAGATATGGGAGAAAATAGGACGCTCGCAGCCTTTTTCTTCTTTTTATGGAGTTGAAACTAATTTAATGGCTGAAGCTAAGGCTCTTCTGGAGGGCGTTCAGTTAGCTTTTTCTTTGGGCTCAGTTTGGAAGGAGTACAAAATCTTGTATTTTATATTATTTTGTATGTATTTGTATTTGTACTCTTTTCAAATTGAGCCTTGGGGATTCGGAAATATAATGGGGTTTTGGACTCTCAGGTTCTTTTTGATATTATGCTGTTGGGGGCCAACAGCCTATGCTGACGAAAGAATTTCTAGGAATGCCACTTTATCATGAGAATGGATAAATTAGTAATTATATATTAATTTATTTTTACTAAAAACCAAAGTATGGATGTGAACAGGTGAACTGCCCAGAAATTGTCTAACAGCCTATGCTGTTGGACCCCAACAGACAAAGTTAACCCGCCAGGTTGGGCTTTCCTGGAGTCTTTGGTACAGGTGGCAAAAGATGAACACATTTTTGAACTGGATGGATTTAAATTCCAAACACTCTCTTAGAGAAGGTAATAAGGCGGCTGATAATTTGGAAAATCTGGCGTGTACAGCCCAGATGGATCAGATTTTTGACAATGTGGATCAGTTACCTCAGGAAACTCAACTTTTTCTTCGTTCTGATGGGATGGGTTTACCTTATATTCGGGTGGGATAATTTTTCTTTTGGGGTTTTTAGAGATCTGACCTTTATCCTTTTTTCAATTGTTTAGAGATCTGACCTTTATGTCCACTTTTATTTTGAGATCTATTAACAAAATTTTGGTAGTCACCCTTCCATTAGGAGTAAATTTAGGGTTCAAAAAAAAAATTACAATCCAAAAAATTTTGGCCAAAATAAATCAAGCTGCAAACGGATGGGATTCAAATGAGATATATCTACAATTTAATTTCTATTAATTTTCTTCAATTTTTGTGTCTTGTTTATAATTTCTGTTTATTTTATTTTTTGTCTTTTTGTGTATGTTTGTTTCCTATATAATTTATGTGTACTTTCATCGTTTTCTGTAATTTTTGGTTTACTCTCTGTTGTCTTTCCTATAATTTCTGCCATTTCTAACTTTTTTATGTAAATTTTGTTATATTTTTATGTTTCTATATAATTCCTTTTATATTTTTCTGAACTTCTGTTAACCTTTCCTGTAATTCTATTATTTTCTACATTTACAGTGTTTTTCTACTTTTTTATTTTGTAATTTATGTTTTTTGTTTTGTACAATTTCTGTTATTTTTCTTCATTTTCTGTGTTTTTTGTATAATTATTGTTATGTTTTTCTGCAATATATGTTTGTCTCATTTAATTAATTAAATGGGTTGGATTGGGTCAAGTTGGTTTAAGGCAAGTTTTGGTTGAATCTAACCCATTTAATTTTATCTAAATGGATCATTAATGGGTTACTGGTTTACATGGATTGGATTGAAGTTCCACCCAAACCCTTCAAATTGCCACCCCTACTAAAAATTCAGATTCTCTTAAACATGGACAATGTGATTTTGTTGTATATTCATTCATGTTCCTCTTTAGTCTTTCTATGGTTAATACTTGTACATATGCATAGGCTATTACACTAAGGGCTCATTCATCTTTTAGATTTTGAGAGGGGGAAATTTATTTTACTTGGGTATCACTTACTCACTTATTCGGGTAAGTGATACCCATCTTCCAAGTGAGTAAGTAACTTTCCCACTTAGGAAAAAGTTTCCAACACTTGATAAAGCAAAATTGTCTCTTTTATTAATGATTTTTTATAGTTAAAACGATTATTATCCTATTTACCTAGGAAAATAAAAGAACATGAATAAAGAAAAAAAAAACTGGAATGCTATTGTTGGCAATTTACAATAAATTTTTGAGTAAACCCATGCATCTTGTATCAAATGTTGGGTTTCTGCTTTCAAATTCGCATGGGCTCTCCACAGAGTGGGGCCAAGGTGTCCCAATACACGGTTGGATGTGCATGTAGAATGCATTGATGCATTCTGTGAGGAGCCAATCCCAACTCTGCTTTCTGCATCCAATCCCCCACCCAGTCACGCTGATAGATAGGGCGGCAAATTTGGGTTCCATACAACAAAGTTTTCTCGAGTAGTAATTATTATGCTCAGTTTGGAATGAGTACAAATACAAATATGTCTGGTGTTGGGTTATTTGCCTTGAAAAAAGATAAATATATACAGTATAGATATATACAAAACAATACTTCTTCCAAACGGAGCCTAGTAACAATTAAAAAGTATGCATATAAATAAGAAAGGGGATAGATCGATGAGGAATCGGTCATCATTCACCATATATCGTTATCAGAAGTTGATGATAGGCATTTATCAGTCTAATTCATGAATCATGTTCCTTTAATATAATAATGTTCAAGTCATACACGATTGTCCTTTTGCTAATATGACCCAAACACTGACCAACCACGAAGCATATCCATGTTACTGACATATATTGGACATACATCCAGGACATGTGGTGTCTTATGTTCTACATTGATTCAGTCTACTTGAGATACTGACTATGCATTAAATACGCCAAAGTTTTCATTTTCTTTTCTGCTGCATTCATTCGTCTTAATTATTCAATCATTCTTTCCTTCTTTCAAAGTTACACGGTTTTAATAAAGATCATCCAAATCTCAATTCAAGTCTATGAAGCCATATTACATCAAACATAAGGCTTTATATAGGATTGCAATCGGATTGAATTAAGCAAAATTCAAATTCGATTTGATTACTGAAAATTTGTATCCAATTTGAAATTTGATTGGATTTCAAAAACTAAGATTCAAATTCAAATGTTAATGGATTTGGATTTAATTTGACTATTCTTTAAGTTTTAAAATACAAAAGAATAATTATTTTTCAATTTTTATATATTATAAATTAATATAAATATAACACATTGAATTTATTATATACAAATCCATATATAAAATATATATTTTTATAATTTTAAATATAATTATATAAAATTTATATATTAAAATCAATAAATATCATTATATAATCAGATTCAGATTTTAATCAAATTAGAATGAATCAATTCTGAATCCGATCTGATTACTAATCAAGTACAGATTGCAAAATCTGAATATGAGCCGATTATGTAATCATCCAAATCTAAAATAATCGAATTGGATTATTTGGGAAGAATGCAAACCCTTGCATACAATACTTCTAAATCTTTGTATTTGCATATACATACTTATATTTTTTTTGCTCTCTTCCAAACTGAAGCTAATAACAAATTAAATTAAGGGTTAGGATGATAAATACAGAATGGAATACTTGATCTGTTGTTTCATATTGGACATTTTTCTCTGATTCAATTAAGGAGGGCATTGGGTTAGATGGGTTAGAATTTAGATATATTAATGGGTCGGGTTTGATATGGGGTTAGGCACAACCCAAACCTGAGCCGACTCATTGGTATGAGATTATCAAAACCTGTGCTGTCCCAATCCTGAACACAGTACCATTGTTCTTGTATTTGCTCGTTTTCAACGTTTCTATGTTAAGAGATCAAATTTGACAGAAATCAGCCTCAACCTGAAACCCGATTAAGGCTGACGCAAATTAACCTTTAGCTAGTAGAATCGGGTCAAACCGTCAAAGCATACCTACCACTTAACCCGACCCATTGTTTCACATTTTGCGATGAAGACAGCAGCCGACATAGGGAGGCGTATGCTAACTGGTGGTGCATGGTCGGTCTTATTACCTAACGAAAGGCTTAACCATTAAGATTATCTATACCATATAAAGCTGATATTTTCCTTGCATCTCCTGTTGATTATAAAAATTAAATCCAAATATCATAGGGTAACACTCAATGTAACTATTGGAATGAATTGTAGCTCAAAAACGCTAGATTTGTATGTAAGTACCATTTCTTTTCTTACATCAAATGTTTTGAATTGATCAATATAAATAAATAATAAATTATTGATGTAAGCATATTCAATCAATTCACTCGATGTTAACATGTGGCACTGTATAATTTCATCATTCCACACTAGTTTAGACTAATGGGGTAATTCCCACGAAACACTACTGTGGGAGCATTTATTGTGGGCATCACGTTTTTGGTGCATTTACTTCCAACATAGTGATGGGCCGATATCTCTCTTAGCTGCCTTTTTCATTACAATTTATACGCAACATCCAACTATAAACGGGGCACCACAATATTATTGTGACTTTGACTTATTTGACCATTAGAATCTTTGTCCTTATTCTCAAGGTCTCTTGACATCTTTACACTCTTAGCAGTAGGATCATCAACCTTCAAAACTCAAAAATTATTAATCTACCCTCAAGCCTCGGCTTCAAATTTGTCAACTACAAGTATATAGAGAAAAATGTGGTTAATGATCCAAAAAAATGTGGTGGTTCAAAAGATGTTTTATGGTTATTGCAAAATTAATAACTGCGCCCCACAACACATCTTGATCGTGTATTTAGATCATTTTCCAATGACAATTTCAGATATATTTTCAATGCATACTAAGATATGGTTATGGAGTGAGCTCTGTGGGGCACAGATTCAAACTCGTTGTGAGTCTAGGTTTCTTACCCACATAGTATCAAAACTACGCACGGAGAAGATCTTATCCTCTTATACCTTATTATGCAAGGGGTAAAATGTAGAGAGGAGGGGAGGACAGTGATATCATGGTAAGAAGAAATGGGGTTATTTCTTTAATGTTGTGCCTTCTAAAAGAGGTGTAGATGCAAGACAGTGATATTAACATTAAATAATACCGAACCGCAACTATAAAAAATACATGAGGGGTTTTAGCAATTTGTCCTAAAAATAAATAAAGATTTTTAAACTGCATTCTATCTTAAAATTCTAATTTTAATTACAAATCTATAACAATTCAAATTATAAATACTTTCATATATAACACCCATACCCAGTACCCCCACCCGTGAATTAGCGAAGGAATATGTTGTGGGGCAACCGATCCTGAATCCGGTTTCCTCCATTGAGTTATCGACGTACATGGGAGTACGGCTTCAGTCAGTGCAAGAACCATTCGAAGAACCTTTACAGCGTTGCGTTGAGAACATTACAGGAGATATTTCAAATGCAAAGCCATAAAGGTTGTTGAAACTGACCTGATCCTGACTGAATCCGGTTTCCGTACGTGGATGGATGGGATTATGGCAGATGGTACGTAATAATAATATCTAGATACAAAATTGCGTTGCATCTTGTGGGGTTGTAACTCCCGAAGATTACTAAATTACCCTTGTAAACTTGTATTATTTACATGAGATTTGCCCAGTCCGTTTATGGGTGATGGGGCGAATTGCATGTGATGTAACTGACAGGTGGCAGTGGACACATGCTATATCTTTTTTCTTGGTAAATAAGGACACGTGCTATACGGGTAATATCCTATTCTTCCTCTCATCAATCAGTCACCAAGCATGCTTTTACATGTGTACATCCCAAAGAGCACACACAGATCCATCAATTGCAACCTACAAACTAATCCGGATTCTTTCTTTCCTACATACGTGCAATGTGCGTCTCTGGCGTCTCTGGCGTCTCTCTCTCTGTCTTTCTGTCTCTGACTTTCTCTGGCTGGCAATCAAAACACGATTAGTACGAAGAAGACGATGACGACTGTGGAGTCTGTGGTATATCTATAACTCTATATATATAGGACCCTGGGATGCCGGGCAACGAAACAAAAACTACACAAACACTCTATGCTCTATTAACTAAAAAAAGAAGCTGCAGGCGATTCCAATGGCTTCCTTCTTCCTTCTTCGCGCGATCGCTTCCGTCGTTTCTTCCTCCTCTTCCTTTCCCTTGGCTCACCTGATTTTCAGGTCACCTCGCCTCCGTTGCAGGTTCGTCATCGTCTCTCCTTTCTTTCTCTGGTTTTCAATGGTTTTTCGTTGTTGGATTATGTTAATTTGGATCTTCTTTTTTTTTCTCTCTTTTTCGTTCTAGCTTGTTCTTGTTCTCTGATCCTGAGTAAAAATATTGGTAGTTATTTATGCTTTGTTTTCAGTTTATTTCAAACGTAAGAGGGACGGTAGTTAGAATTTTTCCGATAAAGATTGATAAGAAACAGGTGAAAATGCATCTGAAACCAACAGAGCCTCAACTCAATATCCCACGTTTCGGAATCCATCATCGTTTTTTTCTTCTTCTCCTTTGCTTTTTGTCCTTTTCGATGGCCTATGTTTCAGACGACTCTGTTCTTATAATCAATGTTTGTTTCTTTTCTTTTCATTTCATATATAACCGTATAGCTCGAAGAAACTTCTTTTTTCTGATCTTCAATTGAACAAGCAAATCCCTTATTAATCCCTTCTGAATCCATCCTTTTAGCAAATAAACTAATAAAAGAAGGAAAAACTGAGATTGAATTATTTTTACAGCAATTCTTATTGTGATTATTTCTAGAGAGTTATGAGATATATACAGGTAGGTGGTGTTTGAATTGGAGAATGGAGATTTTTTTCGAATAGGGATTAATTGGGATGATGACTACGATAGATTTACCTTTTTTTCTTTAATTAGTGGAAGAAGTACTCAGAGATGCGGAAAACCCATACCTCCTTAACTCCTTTTCCTACTTCCTCATTAATGTTTACTGTCGTATCTTTTTCAATGACTTTTGGCCTTTTCCGGCTCCTCAAGTTTGACCCACAGGCTGTGGTCCTGTGGAGCATGCAGAGCCAAATTTTCTGGACAATCTTTTCTTTGCCCCATTTTAGGGCTGAAAACGGATAAGGTCCGATCGAATCCGAATTTGATCGGATAATATCCGGATCCGGGTACCACCCTTTGATCTGTTTAGTTAGAGGATTGAATTTAAATATATCTTTATGCAATCCAATAGCTATCAAATATTGTATATTATTATATTCTTACAATATAATATATTGTTTATATTATATCCAAGTTTTTTTCTATAATATATAAATCAAATCGATATTCGAATTCAAATTCAAATCATAATCTTGTAAATCTGACGATTTTTTTATTGGATTTGGATCTATTAGATTGCTTATTTAATCGGATATATTGGATATACCCTTCACTAAATCCGATCCGATACATTAATTTGTAACTCTATTTTATCGATTTATATTTATTTTTTTGTTTTATTCTTCAAAACCCTAGGATACAATGTTCTTGTAATAGATTCTCCTTCTGCCATTATCCTTAATTGTACATATAAATAAAAGTTGGGTAAATTGTAGATTCATCTCAAATTCTCAATTAACTTTAAAATGTAACACCACAGTATTTAGGGTCTGTTTGGCTTGCAGTTGGAATTGGAATTGGAATTAAAATCCTCCGGAATTGGTATCATAATAGTTCATTCCCATAGTTTGTTTGGTTCTTACATTAAAATCCTCCGGAATTGGTATCATAATGGTTCATTCCCATAGTTTGTTTGGTTCTTAGAGGAATGGAAATGGGAATTGAAATCAGTAGGAATGGGATTTCATTCCCAATGGAGGGACAGAAAATGGCCATTCTCTCAAATGAGGGAATGCCATGGGAATGAAAATGAGATTCCAATTCTATCCAATCAAACAGTTAGAATTAGAATTGTCCATTTCGATTATGATTACAGACCCTATTCCCACGAACCAAACAGGGCCTTAACTTTCGAAAATTGCCACTTTAGTTCGACTCTGTGAACGGACATTATAATGGATAATAAAATTACTAATCTACCCTCATACTTGGTAGGTTGTCGATGACTTGTCCTCTTCCACATTCCACCCGTATCAAGAGAGGTCTCACTCCGTTCGTTTAAGATTATTCGGTGTCCGGTCAAGGAATTTTTGGCTGACTTCCAAGAGGAGGTGGATTATTCTGGGATTTTAGAAGTTTCTAATCGCATATGACATCATATGCGCCAAATAATCAACAAAATGCTAACAATGACGTCTAAAGTGAGAGAGCCACGTTTTTAAGTTTAGGATCTAAAGTGAGATTACCTCAAATGTAAGGTATTAATATGCAATTTACCCAATTATGAGGTGGGAGAATTTCAAAATTACACATTTCTCACGGACTCAAATGCTCGAAATCTACAGTCATAAAAAAAGCTAGACCTGTTCATGGGCCGGGTGGCCCGATGGGCCGGCTTGGCCCGGCTTGACCCCTGGACTGGCCGGCCTGGCCCGGCTCGACCCCCGGACGGGTTTGAACAGGTATATAGGCTCGCAGGCTTAACCTCGGGCCAAAAAAGCCTGGCCCATAATAAATTCGGGCCGGGCTCGGGATTTGCCAAAATAGCTCGGCCCGAGTCCAACCCGGCCCGACCTATAACTAAACCTAAAAACCCTAGTTGAATACCCCTCTTTTTTTCACCTCCTTCCCTTCTTTTTCCAATCGAATTCTTCTTCTCCACATCCTCTTTCCCTTCTTTATATTATATTTTTAATATATATAAATTTTGAATTTATATATATTTTTAATGTAAATAAATTCTGATTTATATTGATTATTGAATAGGGAAAATTTTAATTTTTTTATTAGGTCGAGCTTTAGGCTCGAGCTTCGGGCTTTTTATTAGGGTCGGGCTCGGGCCCAAGTTGTAGGCTCGTTGGTCGGGCCGGGCTCGGGCTCGGGCCTAACATATTTCTGTTAATGGAGAGTAAAAGCCCGGCCCAAGCCCGGCCTAGCCCCGCTCATGAACAGGTCTAACATATTTCTGTTATGGCTAGACCTGTTCATGGGCTGGGTAGCCAGATGGCTCGGCTCGGCCTGCACTCCGGTCGGGCTTGGTCATGTAATTAGGCCCACGGGCCTGACTTTGGGCCTAACACAGTAAGCCCGACTGTGTTACGGATCGGGCTCGGGATTTGTCAAAAAAGCCCGGCCCGAGCCTGGCCTGGCCCAATTCGACATTATATATTTTATAAAATACATAATATATATTTTATATATTATATAAAATATATTAATAGTATAATATTTATTGAAATATATATATTTATAATTTAATATATACATTTTTTTATTTTTTTTATAATTTCTCTCTCACTCTCTCTCTCTATGTAGTAGCAACATGGGCTAAATTTCGGGCTCGGGCCCAGGCCCGGGCTTTGGGTTTTTTATGAGGGTTGGGCTCGGGCCCAAGTTGTAAGCCCAATGGTCAGACCATGCTCGAACTCAGGCGTTAGGAAAATCTATTAATAAATTTCTGATTTTATCGGGCCTTCAAGGATCGATAGACCCTATCTTATATATTTCTCATTTTATTTTTAAAAATCTATTTTATGAGAGTTCCTCCATTACTCATAGAAACCTCACAGCACATCTTAACCGCAGATATAGGAACATCTCCATATAAAGTTATTATTCATTGAATGTCTCTCCTCTCTTTCTCTGATTTTATAGTCATTTTCAGATCCTATTTCCAATTGTACAAACAGATGAAATTCTTTTTTCTTGAGAAAAAAGAATGAGAAAATTCGTTTATTATTACAAAAGTGGAAAATGATCCATCATATAAAGTTAGCAGGTAACATTGTCGGTGTCCTCCAATTTGGTGACTGATGGAGATAAAGCCACGTTATCTGTATACTTAAAAAGAAGTGTTTTTTGTTCGTGATTAGATGGATGCCACTTATGCATGGTGTGATGGTTGCAAATCGTGACTGCTGACTGCTGAGTGGTCACGTTTCTAATTTTCCTTTCTTTCTCTCATTATTTTGTTTTTTTCCATTGTTTTGGTTAAATTGAGAAAATAGAATAAAAAAAATCCAGTTAACCGAATTGATCACTTTAATATTTTTGGAAAACTAAAGATTGGTTCAATTTTCAATTAACCTAAAAAATAATATATAATATATTATTTATCATTTACAATATAATATATTTTATATATTTATATATTTTTTATAATATATATTATAAACATAAAAATTGAAAAATCGAATTAGTCAAAAACCTAAATTCATCAACCGGTTGATTTGGTTCGGTTTCAGTTCATAAATTTTAGGCAATGTTTGGCATTCATGCTGTTTTCTAAGAAAATGGTGCCACATAGGTGCCCATCAGAGAAAGCGGTGCTTCAAACAATGCCATTTTGGTTGGTATTGTTTTTCAAAATAAAAGATATTGTTTTAGACCACGCCTTGGAAATCAAAAAAATGTGGTCTAGAGCAATACCAAATTCAATGTTTATGTATTATTGTCAATAGTATAATGATGTGGTATTATCTTAGGCATTGGGTAATATAGATCAATATTGAACGTTGCTGCCAGTATTAGTATCAAACAAAACTAGTAGTTTTTTTAAAAAATGCCTATATGGTAGCACTGATTCCAAACAAAAAAATAAGCATCATGATGTTGCTCGATTCGAGGTGGTGCACGAACCAAGGTTGCAGTTAGATAGTCCTTGCCAACAAGGCGGAGCTGAGGTGGAAGGACGGAGCCGTGTTTCAAAACCTGTGATCAAGAAAGGAAGTTAGAGGCCCGAGGAATTGTCCCCAAGTAAGCACTCCGACACTCAAGTCAGTAGAAGGTGATAGATGGTTGGACCGAGCAATGAGTGTGCTGGTCCGAGTAAGAGAGTAATATGGGTACTAGAAATTGGAATCTCTTATCTTGAGCGGGTGATACATTTTTATAGTTGAAGGTCCGTGTCTTGATTGAATTAGGCTTCCAAGACTGTCGGGATGAGGTTCACCACCAAGGTCTTAGGGATAGAATTCTAATCCCTAGTGGAGTTGTCATCATCTCTCTCCTACTTTTAGGCGTGTTTATCCACATGACATGAAGCTGACATGGTTGAGAGGATAAGGTAAAAAAAGGTTATGGAAATAGCGTAGCACGGCCCTCACTGCAGAGCCACCATATGCCACGGAGCTGACTGGGCGGCCACGTGGCTTTAGAAACCAGCTCAACCATGAGCCGAACACATCACTTTTTAGAAAAAATAGTATTAAACAAGTATTACCAGTTGGTCTCAAAAGTTACTCATACGAATCAATGAAGTGTATGACTTTAACAAAAAAATAAAGTACGAACGCCGTCGTGGGAATCGAACCCACAACCACATGGTTAAAAGCATGCTCTCTATCTGCTGAGCTAAGATGGCAAGTATATTCGCATATTTCCCATCATCATTAATAGTTCTTTAGACATGAATCAATTTTTTTCTGGGACCTTGTAGATTCTCTCGTAGTCGTATTGTCGTATCGCTCCATCTTCGACATTTCATCCGAGAAAACTTTGTATATTCGCATTTAACAGCCAGAGCCAGGCTGTTCGTAGTTTTCCGATTTTTTTTATCTTTTTACTCCCATCCTAATTCCAATCCCAATGCTGCTCCACTAGAAATCCGGACTCCAAGTCTCCAACTAACCGAAACAGCCAAAGGAACCTTGTCACAATTTATCGTGGATCCAGAATGGCAGAATCTAATTAAGGGAAACAGCCAGATGGGAATTGGGGGCCGGCTGGCACCTCTCATCCCATCACTTCTCCCTCATTTCAATGCTGATTTTCAAAAATCAAGGAGACGATGTTGATGATGATGAATACATGTAAAGGACCCCACATAGTTAGCACAAGGCTTGTATGATGATGATCATCCCATTAATTTTCTTGCAATTAACCTTGTTTGGATGTTTAGACCAAGAAAATACCTTTAAATTTAAACAGATGTATTACAACTTTCTCACACACCAAATCAAGCAGCTTATTGAAAACATCTTTCCATCAATGAAATCATCGATGTACATCTGTGGGATTGGTGCAGGATGAAATCCAGATCTCAATCCAATATATTTACTCAACGTATGTTCAGTACACTAGGGGTTTGACTGGTCAAAGTCTTTTCCAAAAATATATATCTTTTCCTATTATGAAAACATTATATATCTGCACAAAAGGTCTAAAAGGTTGTGTTGTGTTTATAGTTTATACTAGTTGATATGAAAAATGACAATTATCTTGTAATTACACTTTTGTACATAATCTCAGGACTCTTTGGAGTGTCAGTGTCAGACTCACGTCATCCATTGCAACACTGACTGCAATCTAAATTTTTAATGTCTGTGACTGCAATCTAAATTTTTAATGTCTGTGACTGCAATTTAATTTGGTTCGCTGTGGCTATATATGGGTGCAGAATTTTCTAGTAAGGTCCAACTGAGAAAAAGCCCAAAGCCAGGAAAGAGGCAAGCCCAAACCCACAAGATCAACAACCAATAAATTAGAAAAGATGGGTTTCTGGACACTTTTCCAAGTGGCTTCAATGCCAGTATTAGAGGTCCTCCTCATTGGTGTTCTGGGGGCTTTCATGGCAACCGACTACTGCAGTCTACTACTCAATGCAGATGCTCGCCGATACCTGAACAAGGTACCATCAAGACATACCCTATTATTAGCTATTACTGATGAGATGAGATGACAATATTGAAATTAATTTCTTCATATTCTCTAGCCTGCTGGTAACTTTTGCTCCAATTAATGCAGATTGTGTTCGTTGTGTTCGCTCCATCTCTCGTGTTTGCATCTCTAGCTAAGACTGTCACGCTTGAAGACATTATTTCATGGTAAGAAGTTACTTGTGCTTTATTTTTATATATATATTTACTTTTGTGTGTTGTGGGGGTGATTTGTTGATCTTCTATTTAATTAATTAGGTGGTTTATGCCGGTTAACATCGGCCTAATCTTCTTAATTGGAGGAATTCTTGGATGGATTGTTGTAAAAATACTGAAACCCGAGCCACATCTGGAAGGCCTTATCATTGCTGCATGTTCAGCAGGTATTATAGTTGTTCCAATTTGTTTCAGCATTCTGTTTTTATATGTGTACCCATCAGCAGAATTGTTTTGGGCTAGCTCTGATCTAGTATCTCACTCAGCAGCATTCTTCTTTTTCTCCATTAATAATTAAACCAGGAAACTTGGGAAACCTTATGTTGATAGTCGTCCCTGCAATATGTGACGAGGATGGCAGCCCATTTGCTGATAATAAATTCTGCAGCTCCGCTGGGCTCTCCTATGCATCTTTCTCCATGGCGGTAAAGTAACCCACGTCTCATTATTTCTGCAATATTCTCTGTTCTATCTGTGATCATCTTCCATTTGTATATCTTTGCTGGTAGAGATACAACGGGATTCTGTAATTCAATCAACCTAGCTGGTTTCATCAAATGATTGCACGCCATGCATAGTTTAAAGTTGATTGAGTTTTTCTTTTAGACTAACACTCCATCCTTCTACTTTAAATGTCATACAGCTTGGAGGTTTCTTTATCTGGTCTTACACCTACTATCTTATAAAAACTTCGGGAATAAGGTACAGAGCACTTCAGGCAGCTGAATCAATTCTAAAGCTACCAAACACAGATCCAGATGCCACCGGTGAAGCTCACCTTCTCAAAACAGATGACCTAGAAAAAGCCAAGGTCGCTGATGAGTATACAGGAAATCAAGTTGTAAGTGATCCTTTTGTTTTCGAGTGCATAAATCAACAGATTATAAATTTTGCATTCATTTGATTGTTAACATGATTTGTATTCCTATTTGATGTAAAATTTGTACCTTTTTGTCTACACCGGGCTAGCCTACCTATCATGGTTGAACATGCCAGTGTTCAGTACAGATGAGGCCCACAGTGGGCACCGGCATGTTCAACTGTGATAGGTAGTCCAGCCTGCCTGGTGTGTATAATCTTGTCTCCAGCTAATCCGCTCCCTGTTGTTGGTAGCGGAGATCTATTATCAAGTCCTGCTGCCACCGGTGGTTGGGACTTGGGGGGTTATGGATTAGCCTACCTCAATTCTCTATCATATAAAAAGGAGACAACATTGTCTCCCTTCCTACCTCACTCCAAAGAGTTCGGGTCTCCTGCCCACATAGGAGATCCAGAATCCACTCCCAAAACAAATAACCCTCTCCTACCTCCATTATTTTTCATATAAGTCAGGAATTACATAATTTTATTTCCTAATTTACACCTTACAAACAAATTAAACAAAGTTAAATGTGAAACAAAAGTAAATCAGAATTTACAGTCCGCGGATTTGCACTCCCATGCATTTACATTTATAGGGGTGCGAATGGTTTGCTCTCAATTCTAAAATAATGACATTCTACATTGTACAACAGTTATCAAGTGAGAGAGCAGAAGAGAAGAGGACATTCTGGGAAAAACTAAAAGGAGTTATTCATCAGCTTCTAGAAGAGTTAATGGCACCTCCGACCATTGCCGCAGTAAGCAATTTACTTTGAAATCGGTTTTAGTGCTCACAAGACCGTGCTCACAGATTTGCACAGTCCCTTGCATCCTTGGGAATATTTCTCCATAAAAAAACATACAAGTACAGAGGTATTTCCAATGCATGGCTAGTTGTAAAAGGCTGTTCAAACAGTATGAACATGGTCTTGTGAGCACTCAAGCGGGTCTCATTTCTTCTGGATTCTAATATATGTGTTTGAGCAGTTATTTAATTTTGTCATTATTTATTTAAGACAAGAAAAATCCTTGCACTTTTGCATTTCCTACCAGATCGTGGGATTTATCTTCGGAGCAACGCCTTGGTTGAAGAATCTTATCATCGGCGACGATGCTCCTCTGAGAGTAATCCAAGACTCTATCACTCTACTAGGGTATGCATTAATTATATTGTTATGCTTAAGACCCATCAATTAATAAATATATAAACAACCTCTTCATTCAAGCACTCAGATGTTCCAGTTCTACATTAGGAAGAATCACCACTTCACCAGTTGAGTTTAGGAATGGCAACGGGTAAGGTATCCGTGCAAATTGCCTTATTCATTTCCGAACTCGTCATGTATTCTTGACTCTAAATCCTCTCTAATTTTTCCTCTTAGTTATTCCAACCCACTCCGTCCCATGCCCGTTAAACCCATCTCAACCGATTTCAAAAGTTAATTAACGATTTCTACTATAAAAAAAGCTTATCAACTCCAAAAGCATGATTTGAACCCGGATCAGTTAATGATAGGGACAAAACTTAACACTACTTTAAGTCTTTAAGCCATTAAGCCATCTTACCTTTTGACTTTTGTGGTATTTAATGAAATAAAATAATTGGTATTAACTTTTGTATTTATCCTAACAAACAATATATTTTTATGATTAGCAATTCCAACTAAAAATTAAGAAAAAGAATATTTAAAATTATTATTTTATAAATAAATAGAATAAATAATCTATCAAATTCAAATTTACATCAATAGATGATTTTAATCACAAGAATTTATTCAAATAAAATATTAATAATAGAACAATTATCTTAACTAATATTTTTAATTTATATTAAATAACATTATATTTATCATTTACAAAAGATAAAAAAAAATTGTTTACAAAATATTCTAGAATATAGTATCAAATTGAATCTATCAAATCCATTAATTTACATTTATATGAAAAATGGTTTTTAGTTTCAAAAAATTAATAGAAGTTCAAATTTTAATAATGAAAAAATTATTTTAGTAATTAAAAATTATGAATTTGCATATGATATATATCTTAAAAAATTTAATAGATTTGATTTTTTGAGTAAAAATTATATATTTTTATAAATTTTTTAGTGACAATTTAATTTATATTTGAGAATTCAATATTTGGTTAACCCTTTTTGTTAATGTTAAAAGGTAAAAATAATAAAATAAAAAATAACTGATATAATAATTAGGATAAACATAATAGGTTCATATGTTTTGTGTCTTGGACTCTTAATTAATGTATTGTTTGATATTATCCAAGTTGTTCGATATGATATTGGGTATAGATACTTTAATCCTTGGTTCAATATTAAAGTATATAAAAGATGTTTTTCAAATTTCATTATCAACCAGCAACATTCAACAAAAACCAACATTACATAGAACTCTTCCATGTAAAAGAGCAAAACAAGATAGTATAAGTCAAAAAATAAATAAAACTAAGTGACATAAGAAAATGGGTAAACAAATGAGTTTTTGATTTCAAAGAACCAAAATCCAAAAAAAAAACCTAAAAATTACCCGCCAATAGGTCTTGGGCTCTTGTTCTTAATTGTAAACCTTAAGGGTAAGTGGGTAAACAAATAAACATAAAGGTTGAAGGATTGGAGCTTGACTTAAAAAATTCTCTTAATATATTAAATATTATAAATTATTTTATACTATATATTATATCATATCACACACACACAAATTTTATATATATTAGATGGGTTTATAATCCCAAACCCTATGGGGTTTTGATAAACGAGTCATATTAGGGTCGAGATGGGTTGGATACCCAAAAATTCTTGTGAAATTGCCATCTTGAGTTGTAGCGGAACTGAAGAGCTTATCTTCCTACCAGCATTTTCAATTCACCATTAACCCAGCTGGTTGAACCATTCAAATTGTCATTGATTGTAATTTTGGATCCGATTCTATTAAAGCCTAGAAATTGTTTAAAAACTGTTGATCATGTCAAAAACCATATGACCTAGGCCATCAAACTGTTGACTCATTCAAGTCAACCCAATGACTAGGTGTTTGGGTCATGGGTTGTACATTAAATATGCATGCACACCATAACTTTGTATTCATATGTCTAATTGGGGTGATTTTTTTGTTTTGATAGCTTTTTGAGATCTATATGTCCCAAAGGAATTCTATAATCATGAAAAAACCCATTTTTAGCTTCAAATTATATTTTTTTATAAATAAAAAAATTTAATTTAAAAAATATAAAATAACAAATATAATAATATATTATTTATTAATAAAATATATTTACATACATACCAGTGACCCATGACTAGAAGACAAAAATGATTCGGTCAGTTTCTAAAACATTTTTCCCTACTTGCCGAGCAATTATTTATCTTTCATTTAATTTCTCACTCAAACTGGTCACTATGTGTAGGGCTGGGACACTACCCTCCAGTATCCTTATCATCGGGGGTAACCTTACCAAAGGTAAAGAAATAAAGAAATCTGTAATTCTCAACATATGTTGAGTACTGAAATTTCAACATTTTTTTACTGAATAATCCAAACCCTAAGCAGGTTTGCGCTCGGCAAGATTAAAGCCCTTGGTGATCATTGCTGTCGTTTTTGTGCGGTATATGATTCTCCCTGCCATCGGGATCGGCGTAGTTATAGCAGCTGGCAAATTTGGGTTACTCCCGTCGGACCCATTATTCCGATACGCGCTAATGGTACAATTTACTCTGCCTCCTGCCATGAGTATCGGTATGTTGTCTTCTATCTCAAGAGTCAAGTCCCAACTTTCTAAGTTTCTATTATTATTTTAGTTAGGAATGGATTGGTGCATATTAAAGGGTCATTAATCATTTACTAAAACACTCCTACCGATCTTTTACTAAGAAGTATTTGTTTTATCATTTGTAATGTTGATAAGAAATTGTAAATTAATCATATGGATCAAACTAGTAACCCGATATGGTTGGTTTTTAAAATGATTTGGTCGTTCTTGGTTTGGAAGTTGGCAAAAATTGATTATTCGATTTGGTTGCGGTTTTACTTTTTGTAACTGGGTCAAATGGTCTGATTGTCCGATTCAAATGGATGGTTCATTCTGATTTAAAAAATAAATAATTAAAATAAAAAAACGACCAAAACCATTGTCTAGGTCGACAGTTTGACTGCCCAAGTCAGCAGGTTGTTGACCAAATCAATGGTTTTTGGTAAGGTTCAAAGTATCGACATGTATCGGCCAATATTGGCCCGTATCAGTCGATACATATCGTACCGCTGGCTTCCTGATACGCCCCTACAGGGGTTGTATCGAGTCAGACCATGGTTCAAAGGGTAGTCGGAACTTAAACCAACCCCTTTGAATCGATTTTGAAAAAAAAAATAAATAAAACATAAAAAAAGCACCGGTACGCCCTATCGGCGTATCGGCCTATGTCGATACTTTGAATTTTGGTTTTTGTCTCATTAACAGTTTTTGGGTGAAACAAAACCAGTTGCCTGACTGGTTCCCAAGTCAACCAGTCTGACCATCTGATTTGGTCCAGTTTTCAAAACCATGGAGTAGATAGATAGATATGCCCTTTCATATATGTGTTTCGCTGCTGATTTGTGTCTTCTTTTATCTTTTTCTTTTCTTTCTTTTCTTTTTTTGACACTTGGGCAACTGTTATTCTCCCTATTTGTCTTTTCAGCCATGTATCTCTCTATTCAATTTGATAAAAGGGAAATTTCTTGAATAGTACCTTAAACTTTGAGGGTTGTGTCAAGTCGGTCCCCTAACCTTAAAGCGTGTCTCTGCAGTACTTAACTTTTAAATTGTGTTTAAGAAGTCCCTATCGTTAGTTGACTGGTAGTCAATACCATCACGTGATATTTTTATGACAATTTTACCCATTTTGTCTGAGTGTTAGAAGAAGGAAAGGGGGAAAAGGATTATGAAATCGGACACTGATCAACTATTGAAGCTACTACTCCCATATTCAAGCTTCCCCGTGTTCAACGATCAACTGTAATCAGATGATCACCTGCCTGATTTTATAACCCTTCTTCCTCTTTCTTTCTTTTAACATTCTGACAAAATAGGTAAAATGGTTAGAAAAATATCATAAAAGATAAATTTATAATTTTTAAATTATTTAATGCATACCTAATGTCACATAATAGTATTGACTAACAGTCAACTAACTAGAGACCTATTAAATAGAATTTGAAAGTTCAAGATAGTGCATAGACACGTTTTGAAATTTGGTGATCTATTTTGACACAACCCCCAAAGTTAAGGCTACTGTTAAGAAATTTTCCCTTGATAAAAAGTAAAAAATGAGTGACACTAAACAGTAACAATATGAGAATGAAGAGACAACATAATTAATGAAGACTAACACTACAAATAGATTGACACTGCAACCGAGCATAAATAGATGTGCCCACTTATTTAAGATCGACATTTTTATGTGAAAAGCCTAGATTTTGGGTTCCTTTTAATTAAATCCAATGTGAAGCAAAATGGATGTTTGTTGGTTGGTTTCGGTTGGCCTTAAAACTCAACCCGATTATTTTCGTTTGGTTGACAAAATTAAATCCAATTGAACTGAGTTGATCCTAGTACAGCCCTAATCATTCAAAAACGGTAACTAGGAAAATGTTTAAAGACTCCATAATTGTTTTCAGAAGTATCCCTAATGCTTGTTTGTATAGAATATAAAAGTGATCAAATAAAATTAAAAACTAAATAGATTAAATTTATTCAAATGGGCATTGTCATTTTTCACTATCATTTAACATTATAATTACAGGGAGTATTTTAATAAAATACAAATTATAGGATAAGCTTTAGTAAATCCATGAAATTTAGGGGATGTTTAACTAAATAGCCCAATATTAAATCCATTGTAAACTAAGCTCATATTTATTAATTAAGGGTAACGACTGTTAACATGTAGGTACCATGGCACAGCTGTTTGATGTGGGCCAAGAAGAATGTTCCATCATTTACCTGTGGACCTACTTGATTGCAGCACTCGCCCTTACAGTTTGGTCCACCATCTACATGTGGATCCTAAGTTGAAAAGCTTTGGCAAATGAAATCCATTATTTCTAGTAGGCCCCTAACCCGTACAATTATTGTCCATTTCAGTCAATTGTAACTTATAGCATCAGCAATACTGTAGTGTTATATTCATTTTTTTTTTCAAATAAGTATGCAATAGAAAGCTATTCTAGTCCCAAACAGCATTTGAACCTTGGTTTGAAACATTAAGGCTGTGTTTGGCTGCAATGTAAATAAATTTGCACTGATGTAAAGCCATGGCAGTGTAAATGATTTGAGTGTAAATTTTGACCTATTTTTGTTTTAAATTTTAAATTATATTATCTGATTAGAGTATAAATGAGATAGATTAAGACATGAAGTAGAATAAAGTAAAATCCAAAACAAAATTAAACAAGAATTTGCATTTTTTACATTTGCACTCTCATGCATTTGTACTAATACAAATAAATTTGTACTGCAACCAAACACAGCCTAATTGATCTTGTGTGATTTGATTTCATTCATTTTGATTGTACTGTTTTTTTTTTTCATTAAAAAACAAAGAAAATTATGATTGAACTTATTGATGTCTGGTGTGTGCGAAACACTCCATTTATAAAACTAAGTGAGTTACCTCCCCAATGCAAGTTTATGGGTGTGATGTGGGCCGTGCCGGGTTGGCACGACCCACTTTTGTCATGCCGCGTGAATGCTCGTGCTGTGTTGGTATGACACGCTAGAGCAGGGAGGACGCCAAGCATAGGCCCGGACCCGCAGCCCATGGGGGCCAGCACGATTTTTTTTATGAATGAAAATTTAAAGGAAAAAGAATGTAAATTTGAAATAAAAATAATAAAGATAGGCAATAAATTGAAAAAAAAAGAATCTTAAAGTTTTACTCCTCATCAATTTTAATGTATACAATTGTTCATATACAAAATAATAAAATTAAATTAAAAAAACAATGAAATTGAAAAGAAATAATATAAATAGAATTGAAAATAAAAATAAATTTGAAAATCCCCATTCCTTGCAGAAATCATCAGGTACGGGCAGGGTACATGTGTTTGGTCAGGGACAGGATGTACAAAAACTGGCCCCACCTCGTCCGTTGCCATTCTTAGTAGAAAAAGGCTGCACCTAATGAGCCAAAAGATGTGTCGCCACGTTTGCATTCTACATACTGTTAGAAACCAGAACTCTAGCACTTAGAAAGGCGTTAGAAATCTGAATAATATCTTCAATCAAAAGGAAAAAGAGGGGTGAAGAATATATATATATATATATATATAACTGATTTGGATACTTATGGATTTGAATCACGTCACATCCGAATTTCATTGGATTAGGTTGAATCTCAAATTTTGGGAATCCACACACCCCTAAATGAGATCCGCAATCAAGTTAGTGGGTTATCCTTGTAGTCCAATAAGAACAAGGGCTATCTTTGCGCTGAATGGACTCACTCAATATATTGCGTCTCTTCAAGTAGATAATTCTAAGGGTTTGTTTGGCATGTTTTTCTGCATGTGTTTACAAGTTGGAAAGATTGATTTTCGGTCTATTTCTGTTTGACATATAGAAGATCTAGTCGTTAAAAGACAGAACAGTGAAAAGATATAAAAAAAACTCATTTTGGGCTGATTTCGGGAAGCTCCAAAAAAAGTTTTTCGCATTTTAATTTCACGTGAAAAGACACACATCTGCCAAACGTACTTCGGGCTGTTCAGATCTTCATGCAAAAGACGTATGAAGATCTTCCCAAAAATATGTGCCAAACGGGCCCTAAGGCTTCTCATGGATAGGAGTGTCAATGAACCGGTTTTGGATTGACTTTCATCCAAATCAAAATCAATTTGGACAGATTGGACGGACCAATAAGACATATTGAATTGGTATGGACCAGTCTAGATTTCATAGGCCAAAGTATTTATTGGATTGGATTGGACATGGTCCATCTGTAATAGATTTATATAGGATTGGGTCGGATTGAACCAATATCCCATCCATTGATATAAGATAAGAATACAAGTGTCAATGGACCAGGTTTGGGTTGAAGCCAATTTGAATAAATTGGATGATCCGAACATTGAATTGGACTGATCCAAAATGGTCTAGAATATTCAACCGTTTGAATTAGACCTGATCCGTCTGTAATGAATTCATATTAGACCAGATCGGATTGAAGCAAATCCAGTCCAATTGACACATCTACTTGTGGATTCTTTTTACATCATCAAAATGGATGAACCCTTCATAGCAGGGAGGCATGCAGGTTATGGCGTAAGCTTAATAAACTAGGGGGATTGCAATTTGCAAGTTGAGTATGAAGTTACAGAGCATTGGATGCGCGGGGCCATTGAAATTTTGACAAATTCTCAACCTGAGACCGCCCAAGTTGGTCATATTTGCAGAATTGTATGCAGTGTTTGTATATATATATATATATATATATATATATATATATATATATATATATATATATATATATATATATATCAAATTGGTTCAAAGGCACAAAGGGTGTTTCACAACATGAATGGTTTTATTTTCACTTGTTTTTGAAATTGGCATAGCAGCAGAAAAAACAAAATAATGATCTTGATCACTGTTTTCGTTTTCACATGTGATTTTGTTTTAAAAAACAATATATGTTTTTGAAATCATTAAAATAATAGTTTTTAAAACAAAAAACAAATTTTATAGTTTAGAAGGACAATATATGTTTTTGAAATCACCAGATTTGTATTTATTATACTCTTTCCAAACTGGTTCGATCTATAAAATTGTTCACACTTCACAAAATTATTGGCATTATGTTAGATTGGGTTTGACACGGAGTAGAATAAATCCAATTAAGGTTGATCCAAACCCGATCTCCCCATCCATGTTTATTAACTTTTGTCTCCCTCCAATTCGTGTTTATTCCTTTTGCCCCCTTAAGAAAAAAAATCATGGCTTGGCCCCTAGACTGTAGAGCCCACAAACCAAATGGTCAAAGTAGTTCCATTTCTGGATTGTTTTTTAAAACCTTACCATTAACATAAGTTGTCCACCGATTGTACCATTTATAAGGAACTAGTGTAAAGGGCACAAGGGCAAAGCTAGGGGGTGACCAAGGAGAGCCAAGGCCCTCCTATGCCTTAAAAATCAAGGATGCAAACAAATTGGGGTATATTTGAATTTGATTTGATAATATAAATCTTATATTTGATCTTCGAAGATCCAATGGATCTTACAAAGATTAATCCAAATTTGAATTTGTAAAGGATGTCGGATATCCGAATTTGATTTTATCCAATTTAATTACCCATAAGTCCGTAAAATTTAATAAATTATTAATAGAAAAAAAGCCTATACAAAGAAAAAAATAGAAGCATTTTTTTCAACCATTTTCTTCGTTTATATTTGAAAAAAAATAGGGGTATACATGTCTTTTTACAAATCAACAAAAATACATTATAAGTATATTTATAAATAATATATATATATATATATGTGTGTGTGTGTGTGTGTGTGTATGTATGTTGTATCCTGTTTTTTTATCTGATCTGATCCGAATATTAGAATCTTACAAAATAGGATCAGATTTGAATTCGATCTAATCCATTTGCACGCCAATTAAAAATCCCTACAATCTTATTGATATTTTTTTATATATTTTGGTTTCCCATCCATATTTATTAACTCTTTAGCCTCCCTAATCCATGTTCATTAGTTTTTTCCGTGAATATGCCATGTACATTGTACAAGTAAAGAGTAAAGAAATAAGGATCCGTTTAGTTTGCAGTCGGAATCGAAATCCTCCAGAATCAGAATTGGAATGGTCCATTCTCATAATCTGTTTGGTTCAAACAGGAATAGGAATAGGAATTGAAATTTCCAGGAATGGGATTTCATTCTCAAGGGAGGGACAGGGAATGTCATTCCAGCAGGGATTTCCATTCCATCCAATCAAACAGTTGGAATCAGAATAGTCCATTCCGATTTTGATTCTGATTCCAAACCCCTATTCCCACAAACCAAACGGGCCTAAATTGACATTATAAAACTCAAATTTAGCTTTTATGATTATATGAACCAAAACCAAGACGAGTGAGTATTCGCGTATCTTTTATTTTCCTTTCTTTTTTGTGAAAATTTTCCTTATAATCTAATGTTATTCCTTCACAGCGCAGCTTCGAATTCATTCTACCGATGTGCCCTGCTAACGTTATTCCTTGACAACCCAGCCAGCTTCGAATTCATTCCTTGCTGATTTTTTAACCCAAAAAAGGAAAGAAAATGAAGATTATATATATAAATTAATTATATAGTCGGTTTAAAACAGTAAGAATCGGTTCAAACCCAATTATTAATCAGGAAAAAACACAAATCCGTAACTGACATAATCGGTCAGTCGGTTTGATTACATTGGTTAGACCAACCAATTGACAGCAATAGCAAATCACCCACCAATTACCAATTAGCGATATTAATCGAATCCGGATTAATTTAAAACAGCTGTGAGAAAGTGATGAGTAGCTGTGGGCCCCATGCATTTAATGACCGACTTGGGGCGTTATCATTGGTTACGTGTAAGAAGATAAAAGAAAGAAAGAAGGCAGTTAGGTGATTGGGTGAGCGGATCCAATCTCATACAAATCACACAGTCACATGCTTAATATCACAACATCTCTGCAAGCTGATCTGTCTTGTCTGCAGGTTAATACCGCCATTTTACATCCTCAATTATTCTCAATCATTTCCCGTTTCATGATGCTCAATTATCGTTGGAAAGAAACACGCCGATGGGTTGTTCTGCGTCGATACTATACTGGTTAGTGATCTGCTACCAACGAACGGTCCCAACATTGCCTCAACCGCCCAATGCAGCCGCACATTCGGAGATGTTCTCGATGTACGGCTGATAGGGACGTTGTTGGTAGCTTATCCGAACTCTTATAACATTAGATGCTACTTTCTCTCTCATCAAATTAAAGGCTGATTCCCGATTCTAGCCCTACGTACGCATCGTTTCTTATAAAAAAAATTAACCTATAGTGGCTACTGGCAACGGTGATGACTGATGAGATGACGACTATCGCCTCTATCACTCTTACGATATATATATACACCTGAAACCTGATACCTGACTGAAATGCCGAGGAACGAAACAAATTAAATTAAACTATTCTCTCTCTCTCTCTCTCTCGCTCGCTCGCTCGCTCGCTCGATTAAGAGCCTGACGATTCCAGTTGCATTTCTCTGCGTTCTACGCGCGATCGCTTCCGCCATTATTTGTCCTCATTTTCCGTTTTTCGGGCCTGATTTTGAGGTCCTCTCGGACTCGCCGTTGCAGGTTTGTCACCCGTCTCACTGGTTTATAGATTTGACGTTGTTGACCATATACATATATAGATATTGTTTATATTTGGATTTCTGCCGAGGGAAATTAAAATTTCGGTATCTACATCTCATTTCTCATCACCATCATCATGAAAAACTTCGTTCGATCACTGGTTTTTATTTCAGTTGCTGATCAACGTTTCCTTCAGTTGTCTTCTGTGAGATGTTTCTCATTTCAATGGTGTTTCCATGAGAAGTCCTTTTCATTCCGATACCATAACTAGCAAGGAAAAAAAAGGAAGTAAAATAAAACAAAAAAATTATAACACAATAAAAAATCGTTCAAAAACACCAAAATCAATTAACCTCAAATCTCCACATTTGCAGAGCTTTATAATACTTCAAACATATATGATATACACAGAAAACAGAAATACTCTAATAGAAAGCTATTATCAACATTTGTGAGCTATTTTTTGTAGAACCTCGCTCTTCAATTACCAAAAAAGTAGAAACAAAGATCAGAAATCGGCAGTCCAACAATCAAGATTTACAAAACAATGATGAAAACTGTAAAAGTTGAGGATTTCGCAGCAGTAGGGATTGGCGGGTTTGGATTTTGGCTCATTAATAATAACTGTGTCGCATTAATGGCTTTTTAACTTTAGTTCATCAATTTGCGTCAGAGGCCGATGAGATGAGTCACATCTCACATGCTTTACCGGCTTAGCTAACAAGTTTGATTTTTCTCATCAATAATAGAGTAATTAATTAGAAATGTGTGGAATTTTCAAATTTATAATTTTTTAAACAAAATGGTCCAACAATAATAGAGTAACTGGCGTGAAACAATACAAAGAAATCATTTTCGAAATGCCAACAAGGCAATTAGAAATTAATGAGGTGGGCCCTGGCTGGGTCCTAATGTATACTTCAACTACAAGGCAAGTGCCTCTCTCTCTCTCTTTCTTTTTTTAATGTGTGGTGGGGAGTGAACTAGATTGAATCGGGCTTGCAGGAGAGTGGTTATCCAATGAAAAATGGGTGCCCCGCCTTGAACCTACAGCGACGTTTGTGTACTTGAGCTTGCAGGAGAGTGGAGACCAGGCTAGACTCCCAACCCAAAAGTATGCCACTTTGACCTAGACTCCCAGGCCATGAAGGGATCCTTTTCTTGATATCAATAAATTAAATTTGTCCTTTATTAACCGTCCACGAAAGGAATTCTGACCGGGTTGGGACATTTGTTGATGGGTCCAAATATGGTTTTCAAAACCGGATCGGACCGGACGGTCAGATCAGAAAAATCAGATCAGGTGACTGGTTTTTTCCTAAAAACTGGATTTTTCCCCAAAACCATTGATTTTGATCAGCGAACCGTTGAATCGGGCGATTAACCGTTCAAACTATTCAAACGGTTTTGACCGTTTTTTTATTTTTTTTGTCAGAATGGTCCAAGTGTTTGGTTCAAACGATCGGACCATTCGACCCGATAACCGGGCCCTTGCCGGTTGGGTTTTAAAAACCATGGATCCAAACGTTCATGAGTCCAGCCCAAATACTCGGTTTTCAAAAGTAATACTATTTTTACCTTGCTTATAATATAGTCTGTTAGTTCTCCTTGAATCTAGATTATATATGATCAATGACTACAACTTAATTAATTTGGTTGTGCCAGAATTTTCTAACAGGGTACTTGCAACACATTGCATTAGCAAAGAAGCCAAAACCATCTAAACAGAGCCAACAAAGATAAGTTTATAAGAAGACAGAAAAGAAAGATGGGTTTCTGGACACTTTTCCAAGTGGCTTCCATGCCAGTATTGCAGGTTCTCCTCATTAGTATTCTGGGGGCTTTCATGGCAACCAACTACTGTAATCTACTCAATGCAGATGCTCGGCGACACATGAACAAGGTACCAAGACATACCCATTAGCTATTACTGATGAGATGAGTAGATGACAATGGAATTTCATCATATTCTCCAATCTGATGATAACTTTCCTCCAATTAATGCAGATAGTGTTCATCACCTTCACTCCATCTCTCATGTTTGCATGTCTAGCTAAGACTGTCACATTCCAAGACATTATTTCATGGTAAGCTATGCGTATAACATTACAGATGTATACGTAATATACCTTTACAAAATGTCTAGTTGTACTTATCTTTTTCTTCCCACTTTTTTGATCTTCTGGTTAGGTGGTTTATGCCAGTTAACATTGGGCTAACCTTCTTAATTGGAGGAATTCTTGGATGGATTCTTGTAAAAATACTGAAACCTGAGCCATATCTAGAAGGCTTGGTCATTGCTACATGTTCAGCAGGTAATTGTAGTTTTGAGCGTCACTAGCACCTACGCATATGTACGTACCCAGCAAATTAAATGTGTTTTGAGCTGTATATAGTTTGCACTCAACATTTTCTTTTTCTATATATTCATTCACTAGGAAACTTGGGAAACCTTCTGTTGATAGTCGTCCCTGCAATATGCAACGAAGATGGTAGCCCATTTGGTGATCATAATGTGTGCGGCTCTGTTGGGCTGTCCTATGCATCTATGTCTATGGCGGTAAAGTAACCCATGTCCCTTTTTCTGCAATATTCCCTGTTCTATCTACGTTCGACTTCTATTTTGGACATCTTTTATACTTGCTGGTAGTGGTAGGGAATCAACTGGATTCTGTAACTCAAATACTCAATCAACCTAGCTTGTTTCATGACTGATGAGCTTTCAAAATCATAGTACGCCATGCATAATTTTGAAATTCAGTTTCAGTTTTTTTCAGTCTAACACTCTCATCGTTCTACTTAAAATGTCAAACAGCTTGGAGGTTTCTTCATCTGGTCATACACTTACCATCTTATACGAACTTCGGGAATAAAGTACAGAGCACTTCAAGCAGCTCAGTCAATTCCGAAGGTACCAAACACAGATCCAGATGCCACTGGTGAAACCCACCTTCTCAAAACAGATGATCAAGAAAAAGCTGTAGTAGTACTAGTCCCACCAGCGAAGCCCGTTGATGAGGATACGGAGAATAAAGTTGTTGTAAGTGATCCACATCCACAGTTTCACATTTCCTTTAGTAGGGTACAAAGCGAATAGAAAGATGCTTGGGTTTGATCATGAAGGTCAGCATTGGGGATTTCATACCAGAATTTAGAATAATCACACTCTACACTGTATAACAGATAGCAATTGAGAGAGCAGGAGAAGGAAAGATGGCACTCTGGGGAAAAGTAGAAGAGACTCTTCACCAGATTCTGGAAGAGTTAATGACACCTCCCACCATTGCCGCAGTAAGTTCATTTCTAGATTATATTATTATTACGTGTTTCTGCAGTTTATTAATGCTGACCCCATTTCTTAAAGAATAAAGACTAAAGAAAGAAACATCCTTGCGCTGTTGCATTTCCTACCAGATCTTGGGATTCATCTTCGGAGCAACGCCTTGGTTGAAGAATCTTCTTATCGGCGAAAGTGCTCCTCTGAGAGTAATCCAGGACTCGATCAAACTACTAGGGTATGCAACCTGAAGAACTTATATGTCCTCCTACTTGCCGATTAGCACTGGTTTTCCTTTTCATTTAACAATCAAATTCAGTCTCACCAAAAACTGGTCACTTTGTGTAGGGATGGCACAATACCATGCATTACCCTGATACTCGGGGGCAACCTCACCCAAGGTAAAGAAATAAAGAAATCTGTAGCTCTCCTCATGTTGAGTACTGAAATTTCAACCTTTTTTGTTCTTACTGAATGATCCAAACCCTAAACAGGTTTGCGCTCGGCAAGGCTAAAGCCGCTGGTCATCCTTGGTGTCATTTTTGTGCGGTATGTGATTCTCCCAACCATCGGTATCGGAGTAGTTATAGCAGCTGGTAAACTTGGCTTGCTCCCCTCAGACCCACTGTTCGGATACGTGCTAATGGTTCAATTTACTCTGCCACCAGCCATGAATATCGGTACGTTTCTCTTTTCCTTGAACATGATGGTGATATTGTGCAGTTGAAATTTTCATCAACAGAAAGAATGATACCCACGGTTCATCAATTCAGATTTCAGTCCATTCCATCGTAAAGCTCATGCATATTTATTATTAATCAAGGGTGATGATCATGTTTACTACCATGTAGGTACAATGACACAGCTGTTTGATGTGGGTCAAGAAGAATGCTCAGTCCTTTACCTGTGGACCTACTTGGTTGCAGCACTCGCCCTTACAGTTTGGTCCACCGTCTACATGTGGATCCTGACTTGAAAAGCCGTCTAGGGTTCTTCTCTTCCATCAATTAAATATATCCATATAATATTTTTCTATATTTATACTTCTTTTTTTCTTGTTGCACTTTCTTTATTTTTATTTTTTTATTATTGTTGTCCATTCCAGTCATTGGAAAGTTGGCTAAGAGTTTTGTATGCATACTTAGTAGTGTTACCTTCAATATTTTTTTTATTACAAGCATCTGAAATTCGGTTTGAAACAATTAAGTTGGCTTTCTTTTTCTTTCAAACTAATGTGTGATTGTTGATTATGTGACTTAATTTCGATTAAACGCAAACGGTCACTTTTGAGAAAAAAATTATAATTAGAATTTTGTTGGCATGTGACAACAAAGAAAGCCCATGAATTATTGATGCCAAAACCATCAATAATGTCGCCAGACAGTGAAGTAAAATATTTCAACCATCCAGTTGAAACATGGAAGCAAGTAGCAACCACAAACTTAACAGTCAATTCATTCTTAAGGTTACAACTTACAACTATCATCATTGGCTATTTGGACAATGGGTGCAACTCGAGTTGGCCTGAATTAGCATTTTGCACTGTTTTGGGCTTGGGCCTTCGGTTTAATCCATTCAAATTTTGACAAATGTCCAACCCAAGCCCGCCCAAATTACAACCCTGATGGGGTAAGGAATAATACAGTCAAAACGGTCCTTATAAATTCTACATATCATCATCTCCAGCTATTTTGTTTTAATTGCCATTATTCCCAGATTCCCAACGTGATCGTGTTATTCCAAACAAGTAACTAACTCTACATTCATGTCTTTCGAGTTAAACCATGCCCACGGACATGGGCGACGGTGGACGGACCACAGAAAGGGACTAGGGAGTAAGGTGTGGCACCCAATTCCGGACTGGACTTGCTGGCATTTTAATTATCGAGCACTCATAACCCTGCTTTTCTATATCACAATTGACAACTTGAAAGCAACCTGAGCCTGGTAGAGAGCCACTTATGAACCTGCCAAGCCCCCAACCCCATAATCGTTTACTTCTTTACTCTACTTGTCCACATACTTAGACTGGACCACCTAGACTAGCCAAGTGTTTTTGGTCTCACAAACGTCAGAAGATAAGAGGGAGCAAATGCAAGTAGGGGTGTAAATGGACCGGATCATGATTCAAATATCTCCTATTGGATTTCAAATTGGATCAGATTCGAATTATTTCGTATATATATTATTGAAAAATGCTTGTGTTTTCTGTTTTTCTTTGTATAGATTGTTTTATTTCTTTTTTCTTGTTAATAATTTGTTAAATTTTACAAACCGTTTGGTACTCAAATTAAACCTGATCAAATTCAGATATTTGACATCCTTAACGGATTTGAATTCTGATTGATCTTTGTAAAACCATCAGATTAGATTGAATATAAGATTTACATTATTGATTTATCACTAAGTACAAGAGCTTGGCTGTTTCAGACATCAGTATCCAACAGAAGGAAACACTTACCAAGAAACAAGTTTAAAATGTCAGCACAATATGTCCGACATGAGGCATATCATATTCATATGATACTAGTGGAATATATTCGTGCCCATCCGTTCCATACATGCTGGTTGGTATCATCTATATATCCATTTCCAAAATTAACTTGCTTTGTTTTTAACAATTTGTAAGAATTTGTATAGCGATTAGTTATCATGTTAAGAATTTTAGATTAAATTGATTTTTTTTATTTTGATTTTTGTTAGTATATAGAATAAAATATAAATTAATTGATTTAATATGTACAATATAGTGGTTGCATGCATTTGTGGATCATTTACATTTTCATGGATATAGTTTATTTTCAGGTAAATAACATATTATTATAATTATTAATTTAATCACTTGTAAAAAAAAACTCAAGTACATATCCTAGACTTTTGGTTGAGTCATTATAGGCTGCAACTTAGACGGGTCTCACTTAAGCCTGACCCAGATCCCACCCATCCCGAGCTTTTTGTAGGAATTGATCTCTAAGCTGGGCCTAGGCAAGAAAAGTCAGGCCTAAGCTAAATTTGGGTTGGTTTTGGGTTGAGGCATTAGGTAGCCACAGCCTGACCCAAGCCCACTCACTCAACATTGTGTCGACATTGTTGCATCTACATAGAACCAACCAAGGGTATATATATATGAGAAAGAGAGAGAGATCTGCACATTGTGCATTTATAACACGTTTATATATATTACATATTTATAGACCCCAAACTATATTTAGTTATCAAAAGCACGTACATTATTAATTTAAGCTCAGACCCATCCAATTGAACACACACACAAGTGCCATGCATTTTATTTATATAAAAAAGTATAATTATATATGTAGAAAATATGCATATAAGCATTTATTTATGACATTTGTGCATATTTTCATTCCATTTTACTCTTAAATTAGACTACAAGGCCCAATAAAAGATTTTTTTTATGCCAAAAGTAATCAAAGGTAAATGTATAAAACATATTCAAGAAGTATCTTAAGGCCCAACCAACCTGATCAAGCTGGCCTCAGCCCGAATCCAACCCTAGTTGTATTGGATATAGGGGGTGTCAATTGGAGTGGATTTGGTCCAATCCGGTCTAGTCCAATGTGAGTAGACCTGGTCCAATCCAGTCCAGTGAATATTTTGGACCATTTTGGACCCGTCCAGAGACTGCCCAATCTGTTCAAATTCATGTTAATTTAGATTGGTTTCAACTGAAACCTGGTCCATTGACACCCATGTTCTTATCTTCTATCAATGGACCAGATATTGGCTCAATCCAATATAAATTCATTATGAACGGACCAGGTCCAATCCAATATTTTATATTGGTCCGTCCAGTCCACCCAAATTCAATACGTCTTATTGGTCCGTCCAATCTATCCAAATGGATTTTGATCTGAACGGAATCCAATCCAAAACCAGTCCGTTGACACCCCTAATTGGATATGCTTGAGCTGAAACTGAATCACTAAACTTGGACTTGACCTGAAGTTGGGCCATGACTGAGATTAAGGTTTTGTCTTAGGACTGGGCCTGAATTGACCCGTCCCAACCAGCCCATGTTGCACCTTCTAATTCCAATATTTTTATTGTAATATGTTTCATTACATACACAGTAAATGCATAGTATGGCGTATTATGCATTTATAACTTGTACATTGAGTTATTGACTTATTTCAATCCTATTAATTTATTCATAGTATTTATGAGTTTTCTTGATGTTCCAATACATATCCAAATCTTTCCACCATGTCCAAAGCGTATAGCAATGTATCCATTTTCAACTTTACCGATTTTGCAATGCCGTTGTTTTGAACCTTGTTAAGAACTTCATGGTGATAGGTCCTAGTCAAAGCTAGAGAAAGATAGAATATTCTGCTTAAGGCGAGAATGAGACCACAAGAGTTTATTAACTTTCCACTGCCCCATCCAAGTGGTGGGGTGGTGTTTAAATACAAAAACTTCTTAACTTCCTACCTCTGAGATAACCTTAAAGTAAGGAATTAGCCTTCTAACTAGATGGCCGATCCCTATGCCTTTTCATACGCCTTTTCATACTAACAATTTAATAGAAATAACAAATAACTTATTTGACTCATTCTTGCTTAAGACTAGCTAACAACATGCTTAAGACTAGCTAACAATCAACAACTAACTGCTTGACCGATTCTTGTGGCTTGACCGAATCCTGCTCTACTGGGCCGTTGCATGGGCCATGCATGATGGGCTGGTTTTGCATGGGCCATGCATGAACATTTTCAGTCTACGTACCTTGGGTTACGTGTGGGTACCCTGTTCGACCTTCGTGGCCCATCATTGCCCCCATCCTGAAGATGGGCCTTGTCCTCAAGGTCCAGATTTATGTACTTCTCGCGCAACTCTTGGGAATTTTCCCATGTGGCATCTTCGCTAGGAAGGTTCTTCCATTGGATGAGGCTTTCCTCCACGAAGGTGGATCCTTTCTTCACCCAGCGGGTATCTAGAATAGTTGTCGGCTCAGTGATAAGTTCTCCCTCCTCGTTTATGGGTGGTAATTCAGTGCTAGTGGCAATGGTGTCGCCCACCTGTCTTTTGAGTAGGGAGACGTGGAAAACTGGATGGATGCGCGAGCCCTCAGGAAGTTGCAGTTTATAGGCCACCTTGCCTATTCGTTCCTCCACTTGGTACGACCCATAATAGCGATTGGCCAGTTTGTGATAGGCCCGCCTATGAACCGTCTGCTGTCGGTATGGGTGGAGCTTGAGAAAGACCAGATCGCCCACTTGGAACTCGATGTCTCTTCTTTTAGCGTTAACCATTTGGGTCATGCGGTTAATTGCCGCATGCAGGTTTATTTTGAGTTGCTGCAAAATGGCATCGCAAGAAAGCATGGCTTGATCTACCTCTTCTACTGGGGATGTTCCACCTTGGTAATTGGGAATACGAGGTGGTGGTCTTCCATAAAGTGCTTGAAAGGGCGTCATTCCGATAGAGGAATGATAGGTGGTGTTGTACCAAAATTCTACCCATAGGAGGAAGGAGCTCCACTTCCGAGGTTGCTGAAAAACAAAGCAACAAAGATACTGCTCTAAACAACGGTTGACCACTTCGGACTGCCCATTAGTCTAGGGATGATACGCGGAGCTCATCTGCAATTTGGTACCAGACATCTTAAAGAATTCCCTCCAAAAGTGGCTGATGAAGATAGGATCTTTGTCACTAACTATCGTCTTTGGCATACCATGCAGCTTCACAATTCCTTCTACAAACCTTTCGGCTACTAATTTCGTCGTATAGGGGTGTGGTAAGGTCAAGAAATGAACTGATTTAGTGAGACGGTCTACTACCACAAAAATAGTGGTTTTGCCTTTGGAGGGTGATAGTCCTATAAAGTCCATGGTAATGTCGTCCCATACTTGGCAGGGAACGGGTAATGGCTGTAGCAATCCCGGGATAGAGTGCCCGCCTTGTTTTTTTGGCAAATGGCGCAAGAAGCTACATATTGTTGAATATCTTTGTACATGGAGGGCCAATAGAACTGTTGTGCCATACGCTTGTATGTGCGTAGTACCCCAGAATGTCCACCATAGGGGGAATCATGGAACTCCTGTAAGAGGATAGGGACGAGGTGGGACCGAGGAGGGATCACGACCCGGTTTTTGTAACATACCAGTCCATTTTTCCATGTGTAGGGAGATTCAGGATTCTCCATTGCCAGCTTGCTGATGCGGATCATGTAGGGGTGGGTGCTTGCTTCTTTCTTGATGGTGTCCCACAAAGATGTTTGAGGCACATAAAGGGTATTAAGGCTAGGACTGCCCAAGACTCTAGATAGTGCATCTGCAACAGAGTTTTCTCGTCCAGGCTTGTAAATGATTTCATAGTCGTACCCGAGCAGTTTGGATACCCATTTCTGTTGTTCTGGTGTCCCAATGAGTTGCTCCAATAGATACTTGAGGCTGCGCTGATCGGTCTGGACGTAAAACTTGCGGCCCAACAGGTAAGGTCGCCATGTCCGTATTGCCTGGACAATGGCAAGCATTTCTTTGGCATATGTGGACCAACTTTGTTTGTTGACGCCTAGAGCTCGGCTCATGAATGCAATGGGTCGTCCTTATTGCGTCAATACTGCTCCAATTCCCGCTCCGGAAGCATCTGACTCAATGGTAAAAGGCTCCTCAAAATTAGGCATTGCTAGTGTGGGAGTCGTGGTCATTGCCTTTTTTAAGGCTGTAAATGCTTCTTGGGCTTCGGTGGTCCATCTGAATTCACCCTTCTTTAGAAGATTAGTGAGGGGTCGAGCTATGATCCCATAGTTGCGGACGAACTTCCTGTAATACCTTGTAAGGCCTAAGAAGCCACACAAGTCAGTAATACGAGTGGGTTGAGGCCATTTAAGCATAGCCTCAATTTTCCCTTGGTCTACCTTGACCCCTTGGGAAGTGACAATGTGACCCAGATACTCCACCTCTGGCTGGCCAAATATACATTTACTAAACTTGATAAAAAATTGGTGATGCCTTAAAACCTCAAAAGTTGTTTTAATATGTTCAAGATGCATGCTCCAGTTGGGACTATAAATAAGAATATCATCAAAGAAAACTAGCACAAACTTTCGGAGGTAGGGGCGGAAGACAGAATTCATAATAGCCTGAAAGGTGGAAGGTGCATTACACAAGCCAAAGGGCATAACCAAGTACTCATTGTGACCATTGTGTGTGCGAAATGCCGTTTGGTGAATGTCCCGCGGGTGGATCCGTACCTGATGGTATCCGGATCATAAATCAAGTTTAGTAAAGAAAGAAGCTCCATGAAGCTCATCTAGCATGTCGTCAACCGTTGGGATAGGAAATCGATCCTTAACGGTCACGGCATTGAGTTCCCGGTAATCGGTACAAAAGCGCCAAGTCCCATCCTTTTTTTTCACTAGCAAAACAAGGGAAGAAAAAGGACTTGTGCTAGATCGCATTAGCCCCAACCTTAACATGTCTTGTATTTGTTTTTCTATTTCAGCTTTTTGGAAGTAGGCATACTTGTACGGGCGGACATTGACGGGTTCCGTTCCTTCTTTGAGATTGATGCGGTGGTCGATCTCTCTACGTGGTGGCAGCTATGTGGGCTCTTGGTAGAGATCTTTGAATTCGGCCAGTAATTGCTGTATATCCAGGTGTAGTTGGGGTGGTGCTTCTTCCGTGGTTGCGTGGAGACAGACGGTAAATAGCGAATGCCCCTGCTTGATCTCCCTTGAATGTGCTTTGAATGATGCAGGTTGAATTGGTTGATTGTCAACCCCCTTCAACAGCTGGTGTTGGTTGGCCCAATCAAACTCCATCGTCATCTTCTTCCAATCACACACCACTGTGCCTAGTTGCTCGAGCCAATGGATTCCTAGTACCATGTCCAACCCAATCAGTGGTAAAGAGTAAAGTGTTAAGGTGAACGGGATACCTTGTAGTAAAACGTGCACATTTTCAAATCTTCCACGGCATCGAAGGGGTTCACCATTCGCGACTTTGACATTGAAGGGCTCGGTAGGTACGACCGGTAAGTGCAGCAGTTCGGCAATTCGGTCATTGATGAAATTGTGGGTGGATCTACCATCAATGAGAACAATCAGGTCGTGAGATCCGACCTTGGCCGTGACACGCATGGTTCTAGCCGTCGACCATCCCGTAAGGGCATGGAGTGAGATTTCCAGCTCCTTGCGCGTGTCGGTGAAGCTTTGGTCGTCATCCTCTAGTTCATCGTCGATACAGTCTCCGGCGAGTAGTAGCAGCTACGGCCCCTTGCATTTATGTCCGGGCCAAAATCTCTCGTCGTAGTTGAAACATAAACCTTGGACACGCCTCCTCTGCATTTCTGTCCAAGAAAGGCATTTCAATGGTAGAGTTGTCTTTGTCCTTGTCGGGAAAGAGTCGTCGGTGGCTTTGGTGGTTGAACGCAGAGTCTTCTCATGACGATGCAACTGTTCATCCTTCATGCGCGTCAGGCTGATGGCTTCTTTCAAGGATCTCGGTTTGAACATCTAAATTCCATCGACTATGTCCATTTTGAGACCGCCCACGAACATGCCCACCAACGCCTTTTGTGTCCATCCGTGCACCCTGTTGCCCAATCTTTCGAACTCCTTCTGCTATTCCCACAGAGACCCCGTTTGTCGTATTTTTTATAACGACTCATCGAAGTCTTCATAGTTAGTTGGGCCAAAACGAGCCCAAAGCTCATCTACAAAAATCTTCCATGTTACCTCCTTCCCGTCTTCGTGATACGCTCGACGTAACCATTGCCACCATTGGTTTGCCTCTCCATCCAAATGGAATGAGGCGAGCAAGACTTTCTGTGGTTCCTCGGTGTGCTGGTATTCGAAGAATTGATCAACACGAGCGAATCATTCGGTTGGGGTATCACCGGAATACTTGGAAAACTCGAGCTTGGCTAGTTTTGAGGAAAACATGGGTCGGCCTCCTTCTGAGTTGTCACGAGAAGGTCTGAAGGAGGATTGTCTGCTGCATCCATTAGCGTGGCTCAGAGATGGTTATTGCTGGGTCAACAATGCTTCGGACATCTTACTAATGGCTGCCTCGAGTTGGTGTAACTTGTCATTAACCCCTAACTCGAGCCTACTCAAACTTGCTTGGAGTCCTCCAAGCCCAACTTCCAAACTCTCAATTCTTTATTTGTTGGTTGCCATGGTGCCTAGCTCTGATACCAATGATAGGTCCCAATCAAAACTAGAGAAAGATAGAGTATTCTACTTAGGGCGAGAATGAAACCACAAGAGTTTATTAACTTTCCACTGCCCCATCCAAGTGGTAGGGTGGTGTTTAAATACAAAAGCTTCTTAACTTCCTACCACTGAGATAGCCTTAAAGTAAGGGATTAGCCTTAAAGTAAGGGATTAGCCTTCTAACTACATGGTCGATCCCTATGCCTTCTCATACTAACAATTTAACAGAAATAACAAATAACTTATTTGACTCATTCTTGCTTAAGACTAGCTAACAAGATGCTTAAGACTACCTAACAATCAACAACTAACCGCTTGACCGATTCTTGTGGCTTGACTGAATCCTGCTCTACTGGGCCGTTGCATGGGCCATGCATGATGGGCTGGTTTTGCATGGGCCATGCATGAACATTTTCAGTCCACGTACCTTGGGTTATGCATGGGTACCCTGTTCGACCTTTGCGGCCCATCACATGGTCCCTATCAAGGTGGTGACATTTGGCAGCAACAAGACAACGGCCCATCCCAAGCATATAGGACAAGCATTCCACAACTCAGAAACTTGCAAATTTCCATAGAATTTTCAAATTGGATGGATATACAAAAGTAGAATGACATGAACATAGCTTCCATGAGATTTGAATCTCCTTTTTCTTACTATACATTACAGGGAATCAGGGGTGCGGAATGAGCAGGGTGCACGAGAGTTCCACTGGCCACACCATGGAGTACCTGTAGTTATGCTGTTATGCAGAACCCCCGCCTCCACTTTGGGAGAGATGCCAAGTGGAGTTTTTTTTTTTTTTTCTTTTGAATCTATGAATACCAGCTTTTTGTTTGATAAATTACTCAGAACTTTACTAATAGATAAATAATAATTTTATATAGATATAAGCAAAATATCGTAAAGGATAGATTAGCTAAATGGATTGAATTTGAATCACCTTAATTGAATAATTAGCATGCAGAAAAAGAGAATATTTGGAGCCCTAGCCCTGGCAACCTTTTCCAAGCTCAAATCCAGAATAAAGCACCTCTAGTAGAGAAACATTCCAATTTGTCAATGTTAGACAAGGCATAGGATGGCATAGGGAAGTTATGGTTCATGGCTTCTGGTTCCAGCTTTTTTATCAATATCCAGCCTTCTGAATTTAGACCATTATGTATAAAATATAATGATTTCTAATTCTGCACTTAAAAAGGGGCTCAAACAGAAGATGCACAAGTTTTTCATAATAGAAGAAGCGAGAGTACAGAGGTCAAACATCAATAATGACAAGGTGGCTCTCAAGAAGCTAGATACTAATATACAAGAAATAAATTACAATCCTTGCACATCACATATCTGAACAAGGGGGTTTAAGGTATTTCACACCAATACTTATGGCTTCAGTAGAATATCCACCCACCAATAAATTACTGTTCCCCCATTAAAAATAATTCAGGAGGCAATAGTGCATAAAATTGCATACCTCCTAAATAAGGGTGAGCTGAAGCTTTGGCCGATTTGGTTGGGGTTCTACAACCTCCAGGTGAATCCTCACTGTCTGTAGAACACTGTAAATGATGCTACCATCCGTCTTCTTCACTTTCTGGTGCTCCTCATCAACGAACCATTCCCCTCCTCCCTTCTCACCTCTTGCAGTCAAATATACAGGACCTTCAATACCATACCTGCAAAACATATAATGGGCATGCATTAGGTATCTCTAAGCAGCATTACTAAAATACCACCAGATATGCCACGTAATCTATTACTTCTAATAATCCAAAAAAATCCAATATGCAGTCTTCATCTAGTGGATTTTCTGTGCCAAAAACTGATGCCATTGGATTACTCAACCAACAAGATTGATTGATTGCATCAATTTTAAACAATCAAGGAAAAAAAGAAAAAAAAGATGCCACTCCTAACAAGAAAGGGGGAGACCCTCTTATTTGATGACTATAGGTTCCAATCAAGTTCGTCTTTTTCTGGTAGATATGCATATGCTGTCCAGAAATAGGTACAATCTTGATAAGAGAGTATAATATGCAGTTATGTACAGCTAGACAAATCACATCATTAAAGAACGAAGAACTGATAGGAATCACATAACTGCCCTCACGAACACACATTAACACCAATTTCTTGAATCTTTTTCAGTTTGAGCAAATAATGTTTTAGAAAAAAATTCAAAACTCCATTTAAATCTAGATTTCCACTATAAAATATAGAACAAAAGGATAAAATGTATACTTGGGTACAAAAACAATAAAACCATTCGATCGTATCTTCACTATTCTGGCTTCAGTGTCTGTAGGCCTGTAAGAAGGAAAGGAGGTTACAAAAAGGTTAAATATTGAAAAAGACAGAAAAGGATAGTTAAATATGAAAGTAACAGAAATGTATACCTTTTCCTGAAATAGACAAGCGTGTGGAGCTCTACCGATGCCCGGCTGGCCATCTGGGCATTTCTATGTCGATAATTCAAATCTGAAAGAGGACTTAGGATTAGTAGCTTCCATATAATTCAAAATAATTTATGGACTTAGTAACAGAGAGAGAGAGAGAGAGAGAGAGAGCAAAGGAAATGGCATTCCATTGCCAAGTAATATCGATGATGAAATTTAAAGAAACTTATATGCCCTTACTATCGGCAATACTGGTTAGCTGAGGTCTGTCTTGGAATATTGGTGGAAGTCTGTATATCCCCAAGGCTGCAGCAAGCAACCGGTGCACAATGACATCTGCAAGAAAGAGGTTGCAACCAAACATTGATACTTACGAGGTGCATAATGACATCTGCAAGAAAAATTTTCAATAACACTCAAAAGGCAACATTTAATTTCAGTTCTCACTAACCTGGGTATCTACGTATGGGAGATGTGAAGTGAGTATAGAGAGGTGCTGCCAACCCATAGTGATGGAACTCTGGAGGAGTGAGGTCCCCACTAGAGAAGTAAACTGCCTAATTATGTAATTAGAACAAAATAACATAATAAAAACCTCCTCATGGCGAAACAACAACAAAATTGTACTAAACTTTGATTCATTAATTAGCATTTATTACCTGGGTCATGCATCTAGTCGCCAATATCCGGATCAGCTTGTTAAAGTATGGATCATCACCCTGTCACATTTTGTTTTTTCAAGTAATTAAGTTTACATATCTTTGGCAAGGATGACTAATCTAATTTATCTGTTCCTAGGACAAGGAAAAAGCACCAAACACTATAAGAGAAATGTATACAAGTAATGAAATACAACAAATATCTGGGATCAATGTAAGTTCAGCACAGATACTTCCAGATATAATAATCACAGAAGACCTGAAGCATCAACTTATACATACAATATGCCAAAGACCATTATACTAATTGTATAGCCTCTCAAATGTAACTGATGCATATTTGATTTAAATCTTCTCATTTTTTTCCTTGAGGAAACTGTTACTACTACATAGTGATAAAGACCTGTTCATGGGCCAGCCTCAGGCTTGGCTTTTGCCAAAATTTGAATGGGTCTAGCCCGAAGCCCGAGACCAAAACAGTGTAAAGTTGGGCCCAAAGCCCAGCCCGGTAACAGGTCTAGTGATGATGATAACAGAATAAAAAACAGCGAAGATATATTTCATTTATATTTTTAGATAAAAAAAAAGCTTACTATGGCATGATCAAGTGAATCAGCAAGTGCTTTCGATGATGAAACATCCAAATGGAGACCAACAGCAACTGCTGTACGCAGCAAAGGCTCAAGCATTTCTTTGGTTGGAATAGGATGACGCCTGCACCAATAATCAATGGTCACACATGGTAACTGCTTGAAAGAACTACTATTTTAATGCAAATGCAGGACTACATGCATATAAATGCAGAAGTACTAGTAATTTGTGTCTGTGCCATTAAACAAAGCAAACAATAAAAGCAGCGTATCAATTACATGCACCCAAAGAAATCACCACTAATTTAGTATTTCATCATTTGTGCTGTATAACACCTTTTTTGTTATACTACATTACTACCACTCTTACCCAACTAAAATTTCCAAGTCCTAAACAGTTCTAGATTTCAGGTATTCCTGTCCACAACTATAAAGCATAATGCAAGATCAATACTGAGAGCAGCATGTTATGAAAAAGCAAATCATAGCCCAATAATGGGAAATTTGCATTCGAAATGGTTTCATCTTTTTCCAAGTCCTGAAAAATCCTAGATTCCATATCTTCCCATGTCCAACCATTATACATAATACAAGGCTTTTTTTGGAGAAAGGAATTATTTCCTTGGAAATTGATATTCAAAATGGCTTCATCTTCTTTTTTTTTCAAGTTCTGAACAATCCTGGATTCCAGATATTCCTATGTGCAACTATAAAGCATAACACAAGATTAATCCTAAGAGCAGCATATTATGAAAAAGCATGTTGTAGTCCAATATTTCTGGTGTAGAAAAACATCCAGTTCTTTTAGTTCTCCTCCAAAGTTCAGATAGAAAATTCTAGTGAGAAAAATACTTCACATTAGAGAGAACCCAAATCCCCAATAATGAAATAATGAAGATGTTGCTCATTTTTTTTTTTTTGATCAATAACACTTTCATTAATTCACCAGTAGAAAATTTACAAGTGGAAGACAAACACACTTATCTTCCAAGAGTCACAAAGAACTTCAAGAAATGAAAAAAGAAAATACAAAGATACAAAGACACTAACGTTACAGCTTAGCCCAAAACAAAGAATCCCTTTCTGCCCCTTGTTTTGCTAAACCGTCAGCTAGGGAATTAGCTGATCTTTTAATCCAACATGACTTAACTTCCATCTCCCACACCAGCCATTTGAATTTCCTCTTCTCATTATTATACTTCCATAAATCATTTTGATCTTTAGTCAGCCACCCTATCACCACCTCTGAATCCCCTTCAATTATAAGTTTCTTAATGTTCAATTCCTTAGCTTTCCGAGCTCCTTCCATAACTGCACATATCTCAGCTCTAAGGGAGTCACCCACTCCAATTGGGGCTGAGAACATAGCAGAGATGACCCCATTTTCATCTCTAAAAACACCCCCGATCCCCGATTGTCCCGGGTTTCCCCTACTGCATCCATCAAAGTTTAATTTCAAGAATCCACTAGGTGGGGGGGGTCCAAGCCACACTCATTACTGACTTGGTCTGCATGCAATTTGCAATTTCACCTCACTTCCTCAACATGTCATCCACAGTGTAATCTGTGAATATTTCCAAAGATTTCAGCCACTGTACCGCCCTAAAATGTATGATAGCCCTCAGATCTATTGTTCCTCTCTGAGTTTCTGAGAATATCCTGGAGTTTCTTTCTTCCCACAGTGTCCAACATACTACAGCCCTTAGTCCTCTCCACATTGTCCTTCCCCTTTTTACCCGCCACCTGAAAAAGGAAGGTGAGAAAAGGCCCTGCATGTCTAATGGGGGATTCTAGCTGCATCCAAATAAGGAGAAAGTCCAATCCCACAAAGACCTCGCGAAGTGGCAAGACACCATTAGGTGAAAACCAGTCTCCCCATCTGCTTTACACAGAACACACCACTGAGGTGACAAGCAAGTATTGGGTCTCTTCTTTTGGAGTAGATCACTAGTGACAAGCAAGATGTTGCTCATCAATTTTGGAAGGAAAGAAATCAGAGAATCAGAGAAATTTTCAGAACGGGAGCTGCTCAGTGGAAGAATAAAAGAATTAATTAAGAAAATAGTGGGCTCCATCCATTCATGGATGGATGCAACAGATCTGTTTACTAATATAGAACACCATAGATACTTTGATCCTGCCCTGTTGTTTTTGTAATGTGGGTAGGGCAAGTGCAGAATGAACATAATTTTTTAGGTGGCTTGACATCAATAAGCCCAGCAATACTACATAATAAGTGGAGATAACATAGTTCTCAAGGCAACATGGGCATGCTTTGTCGCCTAGGTGTCACATAGGCAATGGATATTTAAAAAAACCATGAATCCTAGTGTAATTTCCTAGGTTCAATGGCAACCACAACCATCTTTCACTAGTATTCAAAGGCTCAAGACAGCACATCAACGTGTGTGTTGAACTGTTGATTGAACCCTAACAAAGAAAATAATTAAAAAAGAACTAGTATTTTTAACTCACAAACTGAACAACTTAGATTAATAATGTCTGTTTTATCATTATAATATCAAAAATTCAGAATATTAGAGTATATAATAGAAAGGTGATAAAGCTAAGGCAACCCTCCATGGGTGCCTTGTCACCTAATCATTGCCTTGACAACTATGTATAATCAAACACATCATGCAAAGATCCAATAGATGACAAAATGTTGTCAAAATCTTACGATTTACGATCAATTCACAAGTTGAATCATGAATCCCAAGGGTTTCGATTTGAATCTTATGTCTGAATCCTTTTCTGTAAAAACCTTACAATTTTTGTTTGAATCCTATGATTTGATTCATAAATCTTACGATTTTTATGATTCACTACAATTCAAATAAATTCAATTAAGAATTAGTTCTTTACTTTGATTTTTTTGTTTATGTTTAGTGTTACCATGGGAGACATTTTTAAAGCCTTACTAGAAAATGATTCATTTACATTATTCAAGACTAGAAATTGAGTTTATTTTCTATCATATGTAAGTTGAAGGGCCACTGTATGTAGATTTGTTTGGTTTCCAAGTCAAACTTGATTATATCTTAGGCTTCTATTGTGCAAGTGGTAAATTCTATTGTTTCAAGTACATATATGGTAGATATAGATTAAAAATAGGGTAAGCTAACTTTCCTATATACAATTATCCTTTTAATATATCTATATTTAATTTGTTGACAATTTGTAAAAAATAGAAATAATCTTATGATTTACGATATGATTCACAATTCGATTCGATGCAACTTTCTCTACGATTTATGATATGATTACAATTTTCAAAACATTGGTCATAGATAGTAGATTGAGATGGTAAACAAAAAAAAGGGGTTGAAGAGGCTCTTTAATCCTTGTTAGTGCAACAGTAAGAAGAGTTGAAAACAAAAGGCTTCTAAAAGAGCACAGGACTACCAAAGATGACAGAAGGCATGGATCATGGTAGAATATTAGGTAAAGAAATAACATAAAGAATTAAGGACATAACCCTTGGTAGAAACAATTGGTGGAACAAGATTGATGCAGCCAACCCCAAATGGTTGGAATAAGACCATGTTGCCTTGAGTACCATATTGCTGTAGTTCTCAGTGTTTGGTCATGAATCTGTCTATTTCTTTCTTGAATGTGGCAAGCACCATAATGCTTCACGTTTAACTCTAAATTTACCAGCATGGCACTTGATAGCCATAAATGCAAAATTCCTTTCAAAATAAAGATATAATGCCAAGGCGAAAGAGCCCTTCCAGATGACCCTCTTCTACATTTAGCAGAATGGCAAATAAAATCAGTAACACACCTGAGCAGTGAACACAGAGGAAAGTGTTTCAAGATTTTCTCTGCAACTGAAACATTAGCAGCAAGCATGAACTCCTCAACCATTTGGTTTGCTTCTCGAATTTGATACATTCCTACAGAAAGAGGTACACCTTCAGAGAACAAATCAATGCAGTATTAAAGTTAATAAAGAAATTAGTAGCTCTTCTCCCACTAGGTTATAGTTGGTTTTTCTAATGGAATATTCCACCAGGTTAATTCTTTTTTTAATGCAAATTTTGGAGTACACTTTTTCACTTCTACAATTTTATAGCTCCCCTATTTAAAGTTGTCATATATGAAATCCCCCTCCTTATTCCTTTTCCTTTTTATTCCCAACATGCATAGTCTAGAGTTTATTCTTGTCATCAGGCTCGTTGTTAAAAAATAAAACTCACTTGTGATCTGAATAATCAATGTAACATGTAAATTTAGGCATTTCACTTGCCAAAAGCGGGTAAGCCTTAATAAGAAAACAAGCATGCCTTTCCTAATAAATGAATATATACATAGACACACACACATCAAATATAGTACCTATTCTTTTCATGTTCCACTGGGCCTTTTTATTGCACTAACAAGGGTCATCCTACATTGATCCAAGTGGAACTTAACATTTAGACAAATAAAATTAATTTTATCTTTTAATGCTTTTAGTTTCTCAAAAGTACTGTGAAACGTTCAAAAGGTTCAAGCTTCTGAGTAATGTAAAGAATAGCCTCAATTATGCCTTGTTCATGTTGTTTTTTTCGATAAATAACTTGAATTTTATTAATAAACTTTGTCATATCTTTAAAAGCATCCCATAGAGAGGCATGAGCTGCTACCTCTCATACAAAAAAAAAAAAAAAAGAAAACACATTACAAGTGTGCCCTGAATAAAATAGACCTATTCACCCCTTGCTTAGCCAAAGCATCCACCATCCCATTTGCTGATCTCCTCACCCATTGAATCCAAAAAATCCATATTCCTGGTTAGCCAAGTAAATTTTTTCATTTCATTCCAGTAGCACCAGATTATAGACTCTGGATTCTTTAGCCATTATACCACCACTTTCAATCACCACATTTGTCAAGTTTAGCTCACTAACTATCTGCACCCCTTGAATTGCAGCAAGCAGTTCCGCTTTGAGGGAGTCACCCATACCCGCAGGGCCAGAAAAAAAGTGCTATACGCATTGTTTTGAAAACCGGACCAAACCGAACCATTTGACCCGGGAATCAGTCATGTTTTCGGGTCCAGTTTTGGATTGAACTGCTTTTTTGAAGAAAAACGTTGAATTGGTCTGAAAACCGCTGACCCAAACAGTCAAACCGCTAAACCGTTCGAACCGGGCAGCAGTTTGTGCGTGTGTGTGTGTGTGAGAGAGAGAGAAAGAGAGATTAGAGAGAAAGAAGCAAGATCTGAAATCAGATCTCAGATCAAAGAAAGAGAGTTATTGTTGTTGTCGCCATCACCATCATCGTCACCGGTGAATGTTGCCGCCGCCATCATCATTGCCGGTTAACGTTGTTGCATCCTCCTCCTCCTCCTGCTTCTTCTTCTTCTTCTTCTAACATTGTTACCACCATCATCATTACCAGTGAATGCCGTTGCCTTTTCCTCCTCCTCCCTTTCTTTCCTTTTTTTTCCTTTCTTTCTTGTTTTCTCAGCCAACAGCCTCCTATCTCTCTTTTCTCATAAAAGAAGAGGTATGTATATATGTGTCTACCCTAATATTCTAATCTAAGGGTTGAATCACTTGAAACATTCGACCTGGACGGTTGAACCGCTGACCGGAAACCAGTGATCAAAGCGGTTCCTTTTCCAGGCCGGTTTTTAAAACCTTGGCTATAAGTTTACCTTCTCCATCTCTCAAAACTCCTCCTATTCCAAAAGGGCCTGGATTACCTCGGCTGTTCCCACTAAAGTTCAGTTCAATAAAACCTTCAATTGGTGGTACCCAGACAACCTCCACTCTGTCCTTTCTCTTAGAGCTTTTAGCAACTGCTTCTCAATTCCTCCAAATATCATCAAAGGAAAATTGGGAAAACAACCACAAAGTCTTGATCTAGTGGATCACCCTAACCATCACACAAATCTTGATTTCTTCCTTGCTTCTCTCCTTCTCTGAGAATATTGTTGCATTCCTCTCTTCCTAGATGGTCCAAATCAAGGCTGCTTTAACACATCTCCAAATTATCCTCTCTCTCTTCTTCGATCAAACAAACAAGGAGGGATCAAATAACAAATTAACCTCCGTTGCTAAAGCCCACCTGCATCCAAACAAAGAAAAAAACCAAAGCCAAATATCTGCAACAAAAGGGCAGGAAATCAGTAAATGAAGACAACTCTCATTACTAGATTTGCATAAGACACACCAATTAGGGAAAGGACGGAAATTAGGTCTTCTCTTTTGTAGCAAGTTCATAGTATTTATCTTCATGTGAATTACTTCCCAACAAAAGGCTCTTTACTCTGGGTGGGATGGGTCTACACCAAAACTCTTTAAAGGGAAAGGAAGAAGTTGAGGAGTCACAAAAGGTCTTGGAGAAAGAAGCTCAAGAAACACTGTCTAAAGGGGGAGTAATTTCTCTACTTCAATATCAAGATGGACAGGGATATGCAGCAATTTCAAATATTAATTTGATGGAATGACAAGTTATCATCTTCAAGACATACTAAGAAACTGGAAATCGGTGGCTCAATCATCATCTTCAAGAAGACTACCTTTGGCAATCTAGTGGGAGAATGTAGTGGCTGGTCTTATCAAATGAGCTTTGATGGGTGCAGTTTGGGCAATCCAGGAGAATATGGTATGGGGCATTTTTCAGAAAGGAGGAGGGCTATAGCACTTTCTTCTGGACCTTCTGACAATGGAGATTCAACTAGAGAAGAACTGTTGGCAGCTCTAGGAGTAAGAAGGGCCAAGTATATGGACCTCAGGCAAATCATAGTTGAAGGAGACTCGAGTGGTGACAGGGTGGATTAAAAAAGAAGGTCCATGGAAATATGGACATTCAATAAGGGAAGAAAACAAATTTTGAGTGTTCTTGGTGTGAAACAGAAAATTTCCAACACACAACAATAGGCTTTAGCTACAAGTATTGACAAGCAAATACAGAAGAGAAAATAGAAGAGGAAATAAGAATTAGTTCTACTATAGTTGCTGCTATGGCAGAAACTGAAGAAAAGAAGAATTCTTTATTCAATTGAATGGAATAGATTGTTTTCTACAAGACCTGTTGACACCTTTTATAGACCCAAAGTAGAAACTTCCAACTCCTCTTTGGACTTTAAGACTCAAACTTCTGACTCCTATGGACTCTAACTCCTACATGTAATTGAAACTTCAAACAAAAAGTAGAAACCTCTTTTTCAAACTAGGACATTATAACTAATCTCTAATTCAACTAAACATAAGAAACTAAGAATTCTTAAAAAAAAAATAGAAAGCCACCTTTTACCATAAATAGTAATGACGAGGATTACTATAAATTCTGGTCACCTTGTTGACTAGGACTTTGACCATGATTTGTATAACCCAAAAAATCAGCCAACTTAAGGTCTTTAGTTGGGGTACTACCACATGTTCGATTGGGCTGAAATTTTATAGTATTGGAGTACTATAAGTGTACTTAAACGCCATCAAATTTCAGTTAATTCAAACAAGGTCTGACTGGTTCATCAAAAAATCATCAAAAACAAGGTTTGACTGGCCCAACAGTCACTTCTTTTTTGGTTGATGTCTTGATGATGCATTCTGCAGGTCTACCATGTAAATGCTTTAGTAGATTTGAGACTTGCTTAAAATATTCTTATAAGCACTTGCATATGCCGCCACAGTGGTTTGGATAACAAGATCAGCAAATGCTTTAGTAGATTTGTAAGCTAAACAAGGACAGCAAGGAATCATCTATTTTGGGGATTTCTTCCTTGGGGGGTTGTAAACTTTGTATTGAGACCATTCTTGTGTTGGTTAATTGTGGATAACTACCACAAAGGGTAGAACTTTGGAACCCATGTAACAAATTTATATGATTTAATAATGTAAACATGTTATTTTTCAAAAAAAAAAGCAGGATTCATTCAGTGTGGTTGGAAGATGTATGGGTAATCTCAATAAGATGAAAAAATGAGAAGACGATTACTCATCATAAAGAAAAAGGGTCAAAACTGCACTACTGAGTTAGAGTGCTATAAACAGAAAGCTCTGTAAGAACATGGGGAAGGACAAAGAAGGCATGGGTTTGAGATCACATGGGATGATCTAAAACATACAATCTAACTGCATATCAGTGTTTAAAATGGAGAGCCTAAGCTCACAGATGTGTTTCACCTAGCTTTTTGCTATATTTTAATAAATTAACATTGAATGTGAAGTTGAATAGATAATTTACTATTTTCCAGGTTGTACCTATGACATTTAGAGTTTAAATAGTTAGTGCTTCAGTATATGGTCTTGAATGTACAAGGCTTCAGCCTTCATGTTAATAGCACAATGCACCAAGTTAATTGAGTAAAAAGGTTTTCTGAGATATTTTATTTCTTTTTTTATGAATAGATATTTTATTTCTTTCAGATATTAGATATAAGCTTTCTTTTGATTTTATTTCTGAAGTGAAGCCTCACTACATTTAGGTGCACACCTTGTCATCTGTCTTGCACCTCAGGTTCTATGAACCCACAATGGGAGAATAAGATTTGTGTGGCAAACCCCATATAGTTGGCATTGGGCCTAGCTGAGTTGAGATAATCATAGTGTACATTTGTCATTACATCTAACTATAACCAGATCATGATTACACCCATCCCATACACTGATATGAAGATGAAATCATGGCCTATCACATTTAATTCATGTTGCCGGTGAAAGTATCATAATCATCTTCAAGCATCTAAGCCTTGTCCCAACTACACGGGATTGGCTACATGAATCCTGTTTTGTTTTCCATTATGTTCAGCTACATGAATCCTGTATCCAACTACAAATTTCTAGATTTAAAACAAGAATATAATAGTTGATCATTTAGGTACAACAGGAAGAACCAATTGTCCCCTCCCCCCCCAAAAAAAAGTGTGCATCCTTTATCATTTAGTAACCAAAACATATAAATACTTGCTGCATACCAATATCAAGAGGATCATGAGTTTCAGTATCAATTTGAAATTTCACTTCTGCAGAAGCAAGAGTTAAAGCTCCTCTTTCAATTCGTCTGAGCCTCATAATCTGTAGAAATGGAAAACCAGACCATAAAAATGGGAATTATGAACCTTTTGTCACTTTATCCAGATTTAGCTATTGTTATGGCCCAATGCATAAGGAAATCCTTTGTGCATTTAGCCTGGAGGTAGGAGTGAGATAGGCTTGAGTTTGGCCCTTCTGGATTAGCTTATTTGGGTGTACCAGTCAGCCCCACATTCTTCTGCATTGGGGAGGTATTGTTATCTCACTCATTATCTCTTGATATTTTTTTAATAAATCTCTTTTGGTCATGTTATCATTTATCAATCAAAAACAAGTAAATAACGCTTAATGCACAAACACAGTGTGCATACCTTTGCTAAAGCATTCATATTCCGCAGATCAGTGGTTAATGGATCCATCAGGCGACTGCAAATACCATGCAAATGAAAAGAATTCCTCCATAAATTTGCAAATTAGGAGGCTTAAAAGAAAAGAGGGCAATATGATGACTGCCATATAATACACATGAAACAGGAAATCAAGTGGTACTTTAGCCAAACAGTATATCAAAAAATCAGTAACCCGACCGCCAAAAAATAGAAATTTAGATATTTCAAGTTTTTAACAGATTATCAAAACACCAACAGACCACCACATATTCTTTAATTAGAAGTGAAAAGTTAAAAAATTCAGAATCAATGATAATTTTTCAGTTCCCTTGCAATCTTGTACACATTGGATAATTTTCTTGAAACAGTGCAATTTAGGAAGTGCTTGGCAATGAACGACCACCAGAAGCATCGGATAAATACATATGATGCCATTCCCAAAAAGAAACATGTTATTTCGTGAATATAAACAGACATGTATGTATTTTTAAATTACCAACAAAAATACAAAAAACATGAAAGAAATGGTAAATAAAACAACCTATCGTCCATCCTGGCTTGAGCTTCAACATATGACAATGCTGCACAGGATTTAATGGCACTTTTTGTGTATCTTGTGGAAATAATCTCTGCCTGAGGTGTCATTTCCTGCAATTGAGAGAAAAAAAAATTGAAGACCCATAAGATTGTTATATTAACCATCATAAATAGGCAAGATGGATGACCACCGTTAAGTTTATTAAATATTAAATAAGCAAAACACCTATGAGGGGGGCAAATAAAAGCAATAGCCCTCAAGAAAAGCAAAATACGAGGGAGATCACCAATAAAACTATAGAGAAGACTACACAGGGCCTTAAAAGGCGTGGGAGGTGTACGCCTAGAGGCGCGCCAAGCGAGGTGCCCCCAAGACGCCCTGGAGCGTATGCCAAAGGTGCTAACACCTCTGAGGCGTACGCCTCAAGTGCAAGAAGCATATGCCTCATACGCTTTTTTCATGAGGCGTGCTAGAGGCATATGCCTCATGCACACTGAAGGGATGAGAGATCCATCCTATGGACGCCCAAAAGATTGCGGAATAAGGGGCGAATTTCAAAAATTTTTCTCTCCCTTCAACTGGGAATCGTATTCCCTATTTAGAAAATCATATTTTCAAGGATCAATCTTGAACCATAAACTGAACCAGATCTGAATCAAAAGGAGTGGGAGAGGATTATACCTGATACGGAGAAATACTATCTCCCAATGGAGGTGTTCACGCCCAAGGAAGGATCCAAAGACTGCTCCCACTGAAGATGGCGCAGTGCAGGGTGGAGCGGAATCAGCAACGTTCTTCAAAAGAACTTGACCCTTCGTAAGGGTCAACTGGACGACTTGAGTACAACTCCAACCAATCTTTTCCCTAAAAGATTGAAATCAAGATCCAATCTTGATTGCTCCCAAGAACTGGAGATCGAACTGAAGGAATGGCAAAAGCAGGAAGGTGGCGGCAGGAGAGAATTCGCAGTATATAGAAATCTCTCAATCTCTCTTTCTTTAAAGAGAAGTATGCTGTTGATCTTGTTGTTTTTTGAGGCTGCCGCCCCCTTCCCCTTTTATAATCTTAAAGGGATCAGCTCCTAATCAGATTAGGAACTGCTAATCCAAATCATATTTGGGTTAGAAGTCCCTTAGTGATAAGAGATAACCCTTATCTTATCTGCAGATAAGATCAGCTGTCTCCTAATCTAATTAGGAGGTTTCCAGATCTAAATCCCATTTAGATCTTGGACTCTCTGAGTGGATAGGGTCTAAGCCCAATCCTTTTAGCTGACCCACTTCAGAATTCGCCCCCTTTAAATGACTGATCAAATCAGCCCAGTTCGAAATGGGCTTAAGGCCCATTTAAGGTCATGTACTCAAAAGGCTTCCAAATTGCTGCCTAGTTGGGCTTCCTTGTATGGCGTGGGACCCAAGCATTGATCTACACATCAGCCACATGGGTTCAGCCCAGCCTTTGTTACAAGGCCTGGCCGAATGCACTGCTGAAGGCAGTGTACCCCCTGAAACCCATCAAATGAGCTCTATGGGCCCAACACTTACACTAAGTGGTCCCTGGGCCAAGCCACCTTGTAACACCCAAGGACTGTGGGCAGATGCAAGATTAGCCCATCAGGTATTATCCTCAATGGTCTTACACTTAACCTCTCAGCCCATAATGATCATACACTGCCCGACAAGAGAGGACCTCTCCCTCGGCTGCAAGGAACAGTGTTGCACTCTCCACTCATATGGATCCCGGGAATTAAAACCTTCTTGCAAACAATTTAGAAACCATACATATATACTTTTATATCTTATATAAAATATATTTTGCAAAACAAATCTCAACGGTTGAAATCGGCTGCCGGCAATCTTGGTTTCCATCAGTGAGAGTGCATCCCCGATCATTACCTTTGTCCGACAAAGGGGCTGATCCTGTCACTATGATCACCCACTCAGATGAATTCTCGGACTGTCCCAACATACCCAGGTTTTGACCCCCGCTAAGGATCTCACTGATTGGTACATCAAAGACAGCCCAATCCGACACCTAGTGTAGTATCATAATCGAGTCTAGGGGTCGGGTGTAACTTTCCAGTTTTGCCCATCAATCTCCAAGGTCCAGGGCAATACTGGAAATCTGGTCCAGTTCAAAGATTCAATTAATCCTACACTGTATGTGCCTAGGGTCTCACCCTGGCAGCTGAGACAAGCCACCCCAACCGACTTGGTGGCACTACAGTGTCAGCCTTGTCAGGATAGGTCTCCCCAGACCGACCCACTGGCTGTGAACATTCTAAACTAACACGAGTCTCATTAAGTGTCCAGTTTAAGGGTATTACACAGAAACATACCAAGGGAACATGAATCAAATATGTATCTTTATTCATTTACAATAAACTTATAGAGTACATCATTCTGATTGAAGCTAAGGGCATACAAAACTGTCTAACACACACCCCATGTAAAAATATAGAAAAAACAAAGAAAAAAGAACAAAAAAGGAAAGGAAAGGAAAGGAAAGAAAGGGAAGGGAAAGAAAAAGAAAGAAAAAGAAAGGAAAGAGAAGGAAAGGAAAGAAAAGATAAGGGGAAAGAAAGTGGGTTGGGGACTAACCCCCGGACCCCTCCTTTTAACTAGTGATATGCACCTTTATTCTTCTTAATATAAAAGATTTGTATTTAAAATAAAGAAAAACGAGATCCTCCTTCCTCCTCATCCCCCCTCCTCTTAAGTAGACTTGTGCCTCTTTGTGTTCAGGAGGCTTACGCCTCTTACGTTCTGAACTATGTCTCACGCCTCTTGGTAGTGGAACGCCTCGCGTCACACCTCCGCGTTTTAAAACATTGGTCATTTCTTGTTACCACTATGTCATCTACATACACTATATGACTATAAGAATCGTGATTTAGGGCTTTAGGCTCAGTTTGGAAAGAGTACAAATACAAATATGTAGAGTACAAAACCTTGTACTATATTATTTTCTATGTATTTGTACTGTACATATTTGTATTTGTACTCTTTCCAAACTGAGCCTTAGTGACCAATTCTCTTCAAAATAAGGGTGTGATCCGCACTGCTTTGGATGTATCCAAAACTCTTCATAGCTTTATATTGCCTTCCAAACCACTCTCTAGGAAACTGTTTTAAAACGTATAGATCTCTCTTTAACTTGCACTTCTTTCCCATTATATCATAACTAGGGGGTCCATCAAAACTTCTTGTAAATCTCTATTTAGAAATGCATTTCTTACATCAAGGTAATATTGCTCCCATAAGTAGTTTGTTGCTAATGATATTAGTATTCTTATAGTGTTTATCTTGACAACAGGAGCAAAAGTCTCTTTACAATCTATGACTTCTTTCGGTGTAAACCTCCTGGCCACCAATCTAGCTTTGTACCTCTCAATAGAGCTATCTGTTTTGTGCTTTATGGTATACACCCATTTACATCGTAGAGAACTCTTTCCCTTTAGTAGGTCAACTAGCTCCCATATCTAGGCCTTTAATAGAGTTTTCATTTCTTCATCCACAACTTCTCTCCAATTAGGATCAGCTATATTCTGACGACAAATAGAAGAAGCAAAAGCAAAAGATCTATAGGTAGGAGCCAGATAAGAATAAGATATACTAGGCCAAGGATGAATAGTTCTAGAATGAACAGGTTTACAAATATACAAGAATGAACAGGCTTACAAATAGCAATTGGAACATCCAAGTTAGAGCAGGGAACCAAGGAATTAGAACTAGTGTTTTAAAAGGCACGGGAGGCATACACCTAGAGGTGTGCCTCCAAGCAAGACACCCCTAAAATGCCTAGAGGTGTATGCCAAAAGCATTGATACCTCTGAGGCGTATGCCTAATACGCTTCTTTCATGAGGCATACGTCTCATGTGCCTCACACACACCTCATACAAAAAGACAAAAAAATAGAGAGAGAGAGAGAGAGAGAAAAAAGAAAGGAAAGGAAAGGAAGGCAAGTAAAGGAAAGGAAAGGAAAAGAAAGAAAGAAAGAGAAGAAAAAAAAAAGATGAAAGAAAGAAAAGAAAAGGGAAGGGAAAGAAAGAGAATAAAAGAGAAGGGGAAAGAAAGTTTAGGTCGGGGGCTCCGCCCACGGATCACCTTGGCTAGGGGGCTCTCACTCACTTTACTCACTCACCTCCACTTCGACAAGACCCCCCACCCTTCAGCTAATATTATGTATCTTCATTCTTCTTAATTTTAAGGATTTTTATTTTTTTGATAAATGAATTTTAAGGATTTTTATTAAAAATAAAGAATAATGAGATGCTCCTTCCCCCCTCTTCCCACCTCATCCCCCTCTTAAGGAGCCTTTTGCCTCCTTGTGTTCGGGAGGCTTACGCCTCTTACGTTCTAAACTACACCTCACGCCTCCAGATCGTGGAACACCTCACATCATGCCTCCCTGCTTTAAAACACTCATTAAAACTGTATGTTCTAAGTACTTGGAGCAAACTAGGGATCTAGAGCAAACTGAAGGGTGTATAATTGATCCTAGTCATCCATTCAAGTGCCCTTCTACTTTCTTTAATAAACTTGTAGTTCTTTACCATCTGTAGCAAGAGCAAGAGGATCACAAGAACTAGAAGGATCAAAGGAAGAACGTGAAAAATCTAGATGAACAAAGGAATTCTCTTCAATCCCAATAATTTCTCCCCGAGGAGAATTTTGAGGAGGCTCAAAATAACACTAGGACCAAGGTTCAAAATTTCGTAACGTGTCGGACCGTATCGGCCGATACATATCATTCTGGTATAAGTCCGACACACAGAACGCATAGAAATCATCTGTAGCATTCCTTTTTGTATGTATCGGCCTGTATCGGACCCTGTATTGGACTGTTTCGGGTCTATATCGGGTGATACGGTTCCGAAACCGATACAACCTGATACAAATCCCCTTCTCTCTCATTAATTTCATTAAATTACATTTAGGGCCGAATTACCTCTCATTAATTTTATATTTACTCTTATAGTTAAGTGCAATTTCTCTCTCATTAATTAGTTAATTACTCATGTAATTAATGCATAATTTTAAATTTGAATTTCAATTTTAGCGCCCAATTGGAATTCTTTTCTCATTAATTTCGTTATTTAATAACCCTCTTTCTCATTAAATTCGTTTTGTTAGTATAAAACTATAAACTTAGCAATAGCAAGATTCAAACCTTGGACATTAGGCTTCAACAACTAGAGATTCACCACTAATCCACGCCCATTTGCTTGTTATAGGTTTATGCATTTTTATTTTTAAATAAAGTTTCTCTTTTTCTTAGTGTATGCTTATCAATAAATGTTAGAATTAATTATTAAAAATTATGTATTAATAAATATAAAGATAAATTATATTGATTGTTTTAAAACCAATATATATCAATATACATTTTAGTTTTTTTTTTTTCACGTTTTAGTTATTCCATCATTTGTGAATAGTTACCAAGTGTCCCGATATCTTGAATTTTATATAGACAATTAAATTACAGTTTTTTTTTTTACTTTTAAATAACTTATTTACAATCATATAAAACTTGTAACTATCGTTATTAATATATTTTTAGGATTTATTTGAGTTCTTTAGCATATTTATGCGTATCTTGATTTTTCATCCGTATCTATACGTATCCAATGCGTATTCCGATACGTCTCTTAAAATTATCTTTTTGATACACCTTACGTTTCCGATACTTTAAACCTTGACTAGGACACAAAAAAAGGTGACATCTTTAGTGACAAACTTACTACCAGTTCAAGGATAAAAGTAAACTTTCTAGGTAGAGTAGACAAGGAAGACACCACGAATGGCTTTAGGTTACAATTTGGAGTATCTATAGTCCTTGTTACCAAGAACTCGTGTTGGTAAATAGACTTCTCGCAAAAAAAAATGCCAAATCCAATGTCCTAGTAAAGAGTTTGTCAAACTATTGGCCCCTGTAGGTATCTAGGTATCCCCCGAATGAGTGGTTTAGGTTGGATGGCAAAGTCCTAATTTCACTTCTCTAACTAGAAAACTGAACATCCAAAGCACCTCTTCCCCCAAATCCATCAATTTAATGACAACTTGACAGTCCCCCTCCACTTGTATGTTCCTCCATCCTTCCATGCCAATGTCCCCCAAACCTTGTATTAAAGCTAGAGGCTCTACCCTTAAATGGTTTCCATAACCAGCGGGTTCCCTATTGTCACTAATCAATCTCCCAGGTTACCAAGGCAACATCCACCAAAGGGTCGGGGATTCTCCTTTGAAAGACAAGTTCCCTTCCTTGTATGCTCTTTCAGACTTGAAAAATGAACCCATTTCTTCTTTCTTAGTCCCTTCAACTTCCACTTCGGGCTTTGGTTGGAACCTTGGCCCGTGTAGGGCAATTAGGGATACGGACTTGGATAGCCTGGTAGCTCTGCTAGCCTCCCTTGAGGGTGTCTTCCTAAACCCTGCTAAGGAAAACACCAGATTTTGGACCCTTTCTAGCTCTGGTACATTTTCTTGTGCTTCTTTCTTTGAAACTTTAACTCAGCCTCCTACCCCCCTGGGGTTGTCCTTTCTAGTTAAGGAAATTTGGAGCAGACCTATTCCTCCTCGGGTGGGGTTTTTTTGTTGGGAAATTTTCCTGGAAAGAATCAACACTTTAGACTTACTCCAAAGAAAGAGACCCAACTATTGTTTACTTCCTAATAGATGTGCTCTTTGTAAAGCTGATGGGGAATCTGGCTACCACCTCATGGTCTCTTGTAAGGTTGCTAAATCTGTTTGGGAGTGGGTTTTCTCCTGTTTTGGGTGTTCTTGGTATCCTCCGGAGACTGTCCATGGTTTGTTTTCCCCGTCTCTTTTCAGTTGGCCTAAGAAGCGAGGGAAGACTATGTGGAGGTGTATTAGGGCAGCGGTTTGTTGGTCTTTGTGAGAAGAAAGAAACTCACGCATATTTTCTGACAAGGAAAAAACTTTGGAAGACTTGTTAGACTGAATCCTTATAAGAGCAGTCCACTGGCTAAAATCTTTGGAGTCGTTTTCAAATTGTCCTATGGATGACTTGCTAAGAAACTGGAAAGAGATTGCTTCCACTGCAAGATGCAAGAGGACTCTTTGTCCGTTCTGGTCCCCTCCCCCCTCGGGCTTTATAAAGCTGAATTTTGATGGCAGTAGTATAAGGAATTCAGGGCCCTCTGGGATTGGAGAAGTCTTCAGGAATGAGGAAGGGATTGTTACTACTTTATTCTCTAGCCCTATTGGAGAAGGTGACTCTCTTAGGGCTGAGATCCTTGCAGCGCTTGAAGGAATTCGAAGAGCAAAAGATCTAAATATTAGCCGTTTGATTCTGGAAGGTGACTCGAAGGTGGTGGTTAATTGGTTGAAGACAGAGGACAGTGGTTTGTGGAACTTTAACAATGAGAAAAAACAGTTCTTATGGCTGGGTAGGACATAGAGATTCAGTACAACTGGGTGAAGAGGAGTGCCAACTCATTTGCGGATGGGTTGGCCAAGCAAGGAGTGACTAGGGAGGTTGTTTTCTGGGCTAGTTTTTAATTTTCTTTGCTTTCCCTGAGTTTTCTGTTTTTTGGGGAGCTAAGTTATTTTATCTCCCTCTGTATTCCTTTCCCTCTATTCTCTTAATTTAATGAAATTGATGTTATTGATCAAAAAAAAAAAAAGGCAAAATCCACCAAAGTTTAATTTTATCCATCCATCTTATGTTCTCCATGATACCTATCTTTGTCTTCTATTTGCATATAGCTACCATTTTCCATCCCCTAAAAAGATAATCCATAGAAATCCCTTTAACTTCACATGTCAATAACCAAATTTCCATTCTCACTTTGATGAGCTCAATTGACCTATAGATTTCTAATTTCTTATTTTCAAAAATTCTAGCACTACTCGCCCCAAATACTCCATGGAATGGCTACCCTAGTATGGTGCAATAATAGTTTTTTCCTTCTTGTGTAGCAAGGAAATGCATTGAAAACAGCTCTTAGCTCACCTGCAGTAGGTTTCTAAGAAGCCCCAGAAAGGAAAAGGAAGTGGTTCCATGCCCAAGATACAAAATTGCAAAGACAAGAATTCTTTCCCCACTTTTGAGGCATAACAGACATGAGGAGACAGGCACCAAGTCTACCTTCTCTATTGAAACCTCTCACAAGTGTTGATAATCTAAAATGCGACCTCCCAAGAAATAACTTAACCTTAGGAGGAGAGGGCAGTGATTTAAAAGGCAAACCTCAAGTGTGCCTAGGCGCACATGCGATGTGTATTTTAGGGTATGAACCTCGCCTAGGTCCTAGGCGTGGCCCTTTCAAAAGGTGCGCGCCTAGTACACCTAGGTGTGTGCATGATGCGCCTTGCACCTCAACCCAGGCGTGCACCTTTTGAAAATTTGATGCATTTTTGCCTTTTTTGAACCTAGCAGCTAGGCCAGGAGCTCCACCCCTAGACCCCCATGCCACACCCCTCAAGGCAAACCCAAACAAGTCCATTTTAGGGTCTTAAATTCTTAATTCTCATATAAAAAATAATGATTTTATAATTTTAATTGCTTTTTAAGAAGATATTTTATTATTATGAATGAATGAATGAACAACATTAGCAAATAGGGGGTTCTACTCCGCTCTGGTTCGCTTGCTCACCAAAGCCTCGAGAACCCCCTATTTGAAGATATTTTATTAGAATCAGGAATGTAATATGTTTTACATCACATTAGCTACTTGAAGTAATGCAATTGAGGAAAAATTCCAAATAACTCCTTGTGCTTTTAAAACACTGGGAGAGGGAAAATTCCAAATAACTCCTACAGGAAAAGGTTTGTGTTAAGGGATTGAAAGGTGGACAAAGAAGTTTCACAATGATACATACAGGGACCAAATTCATTTGTCAATGCCAAAAGGTTTGAAGCCTCCATAGATTCATTATCTCAATACTCTTCTTAATCCCAAATCTCATGCCACCCCTCCCATGGAAATCATCTAGGTGATGTAGGACTAACCCAATTCCAGGCCTTAGAGAATGTGGACTAGCCTTCTTGATAAAAAATTTATGATTGTTGATGAATAAAGTGACTTCTTGAAGGAATAAGAAAGGAAATAGAGAGATAAAGAAGAGATAATAATACCAGCAATCACTCAAGGGGTACCTAGAATCACTCTATGGTATGAGAATCACTGAGTATAATTAGCATAAGCTTAAGAAAAGAAACTTCATTGATCTTTGTGTAAAACGTCCATACATATTTATAGACTCTAAACTCATAATAACTCCAGGAGTCAAACTATTAGACTCATAAAAATCCTAGTAGGACTATTTATCAAAAAAAAAAAATCCTAGGACTCAAACTGAACTACCATTATCCCATTTCAATTCAAAGAAAACTCAATGACTTCAATCCTACTTATTCAATGACTTTGAAACCTTAAACATAAACAAACTATAAATAAAGTATACCCTATAAATGGACCCCCAAAGAAAATTGCAATATGACAATAATACCCCTGCTGTCCAATTCAGTCCAAACCCCAAGTACCATCATTATGCCATATCAGGACCTATTGTAACACCTTCTTTCTAGAATAAGTCTTTAAGGGTGCTGACTGATTCCTATCACTGGGGCAGTTCACAAATTGGTTTGTTTTCCTTATTTGACAAGGCAAAAATCCTAGGGAATAACAACCTTAAAGGTACATTTCACCACCATCTTCCAAAAATTTTCACCCCATTCCAAGGGCTCCTAATAGTAGCTCCCCTACATATTAACAATTACCAAATCCCCTAGTTCCCCAAGAATACAGCCTCCCATACCTAGACCACCTTCTTCTTTGGCTCTGCAAACTTTCCCTAATTTAATTAGATAATCTTTCTTTTTCTTTGTTTCCAGCTCCCAGAGAAAGTCCTTTTGTTATTTTCTCAATTTGCTTCACCTCTTTGATCAGGACCTAAAAAGAGAAAAAGAAATAGAAGGGAGATTAAAAAAAAGATTTGATGAGAGTGACCTCACCCCCATTGATATGTAAATCTTTTTTCAATGTTGCTAGTTGTTTAGAAAATGTCTCCACAACCTTATCCCAAAATAACCTCTCTAGAATTCCCCCTAGAGGTAAGCCCAAGTATTTGAGTGGCCAATCCTTGATGCCATATGCTTTCTATTCATCCCTGGAATATATGTGAAGTGCTTTCTCTATCGATAAGAAAAGCAAGAACCCTTTTACTTGAACAAATTATACATACATATGATTTACCAAAAAAACATTTATACATACATAATAATGCAGGTGTTGGCTACTGCTCAAAAAGAAAAACTACAACTACCACATCTAGTTTAGATAATCCTCAATTAAATAAAGAAACATATACCCAAATAACAGAAAAGGCTAGCCTCTCAACATCAGATCGAAGAGAACATATATCTGCAAGAAGAATGTTATATTACAAGGTTTGAAGCCAAAAAATAAAAAATTAAAAAAAGATCTTACCAAAGCAAAGAAAAAATACCTTCTGTTAGGGGTTTTGGTAGCATATCAATTCGACGCTCAACAAGATAAACAGATGTACCCCTCTGTGAAGCTTCATCATCAAGTGGGGTACCAGGGTGAACAAAATTCGTTACATCAGCAATATCTAATTACATTTTGTTAAATATTAACAATAGATATTCATGTGTAAACAATCAAGAATGTCAAAAGAATCTTGCACAAATGGTTGAATCCCATGGCAATGAAAGAGCTAGTCTTGCTACACATTTTTCTAGTGTCAACTTTGGTCAAAAGTTGCAAATAGAGGACTAGTAAACAAAGGTGGCATTTGGCAAGTCTTTCCGCCTGGGCTTCTAGGCTTCGACAAGCTCGAAAGATTGAAAATCAGTCTTTTTCCATTTGATAACCAAAAGCTGAAAAGATGAGAAGACATGTGTGCAGAAAGACGCAAAAAGACCGAAAACGCCGAATTCAAGAAGCTTCAAATGAAGCTTTCTGGTCTTTCTGCGTGATAGATCAATAGCCTCTAAACACATTTTTAAAAGCCCGGTAAACCGAGCAGCTTACCAAACAGTCTTTGTATTTAAAGATAAGACCCCAAAAGCTCAATATGTCTTTTGGCCATCTGAGCTATTAGAAGATCTTTCTAAAAAGACTTGCCAAACAGCACCAAAATTAAAGAGTATTGTACCTATAATGTAATTGCAGTAAATAAAGCAGCAATGTGCAGTGCATGGCTATAAAGCTATAATCAGTAGCCGCATAAGAGCTCCCAACTGGAATAAACACTAGAGAAATGCATATACATACATGCATAAGTATGTATACATGCACGCATGTATATGCATATATGTACATGCATGCATGTGCATAAACATAGTTATGGGTAAAACAAAACTATCTGCCTCTCCAAAACTATCAGCCGTTTTTCCAATAGTTGTAGTATTGACAAACTCTAACTTCACCAGAATATCAACCCAACTAAGGTTTTCATGGAAAATCTCAATCAGGTTCCATCAAAATGCCAATTTTAATGGAGATGAAAATCAATTGTTTGGAGGATACGAACTCCCACTTCAAAGTTTCCATTTGAAAGAGCTGTACAGTGCAATGCATCATCAATATCCTTGCATCCTAAACCAACCAGAGGCATCATGGTAACCATTATTAACTTATAGCATAGAAAAGCATTAAGAGTATACAAAATATACAAATATAGCAAGCAGGTCATATGCAAGAATAATATAAACAAATAGAATCAAAATATGTGTAGCACACTTACCTGGAGGATCAACACTAAAAACACGCAAATGTCGCAAATCCTGTCTGTTAGGATTTGCGAGATCTTCCGAGGATAATGACCATGGTAAGGGTGGCAAGCAAGCCAACACTTGAGCAGAAAATGGTCTAGAGTCTATGTCATTCTCAATTAAAACCACCTGAAGCATAAATAGAGATTAGTTGCAGTAAAAACTATCAAATTTCTAATGATTTATCAATCATCTTTTCTAGGGACAGGCTAGTTTAGGAAAGAAAACATATTCTAAATATGAATAGAAATGAATTCAATTTGAAAGCCCTCAAAAAGGTATTGACATTTGTTTATCAGGAAATGGTGAAGAAAATAAAACAATCAATACTTGCCTCGCTTTCAGTATCTCTGTCACCAATTTCCCCAATGGTCCTTACATAGTGACCAGAAGGATATCGCGATAAACAATCCCAAGAATCAACAGCCACAATGATTCTCTTGTCCAAAAGATTCCCAAGCTGTCGTGTTTGAATTCGAATCTTAGGAATTCTGCGATCTTTGGACACAAATAAAGCATGTGCAACACCACCATTAGCTGCAGGCATAGGCATTGGCTCCAAAGACCCACAATAACTGCATGAAATTATCTCAGTTTAAATAAGGAATGACAAACTCGGTTGCAGAATCAATCACTAGTAAGTAGTAAATCATATCAGCAGAAAGGTATACATTACATTCTAATACAAAATACAAAATAATCAAAGATTGTCAAGTCCAAAACATGGTAGAAATTAACATGGTTAGTGTTAAAGTGTGCCGAATAGGGGTAGTTTAGTCTTCTTATGTTTGTTAAGTAGCTTGCATATGTGGCAGTGTTATTAGAGTTACTCTGCCCCACACTTAAGTAAGGGCATTTTTGTCTTTATAAAGATTATTAGAGTCTAATATAATTAAGGGGGTCAACTGTATGGGTAACCCATCAGATTTCAACAGACCCTTCTTCTTCTTCTTCTCTTCTTCTTCTTCTTCTTCTCTTTCTGGTTCGGACTACTGTAGCACCAGTCGAAACATGGTATCAGAGCCATGCTCCTGACCTACTTCAGTTGGTAAAGCGCCTCAGCGGTGTTCGTGACTCTTCTCCTTCGTTTCTAGTCAGTCAATGGAGAGAACTGGTTCACCCTAGGTCAGAAACATCACAGCTCGTCTCTCTCTACTGCGCATAACCTTTTTCAGCAAGGAAAGTGACTTCAGCAGTGAATGGTTGGTTGATATTCTCAAAAGAAGGCTGGTTTTCTCTTCTTCTAGTATTACTGGTATTTCTGGGTAGAAACCCTACAAGAAGCTGTTAGTATTGATTGGAACCTAGAGAACTAGGTTCATTGTTGCCCTAGAAAGGGTTGTGTGTGCAGTAGCCGAATGGTATAGGGCTGCTGTAAGTGGCCAAGTGGTATAAGGTGGAATGCAGTGACCTTGCCGAGCTCTTTGTGGTTGTGTAATGCCCTCTTAAGTGTGTTAAACAAGTCTGAACTGGGTGTAGCAGTTTTGACTGTGTTATGGTGCTTGTGATGCACATTTTTTTATTGAGTGGTTGTAAGAGGGCCTATTTGTGATTAGTGAGTGGTAATTTGATGCTTATGTGAGTCGTGGGTGTGTGAAGTCAGCAGTAGTGTGAATAAGAACAAGTGTGTGCTCCCACTGTTGTGTTTAGGGGCTGCAGTAGGTGCTGAAGTATCAAACTGTGAACAACATCAAGCAGCTTGTAGCTGAGAAGTAAGGTTAGAGGCAACTGTGAAAGAGTACAATGGCACCAATAGGAGATGGGTACAATGATCAGAAACCTAGTGTGGTTATTTCCCCCGACTACCTAGGAGTACAAATGACCTCAATTAAGCTGAATGGGGAGAACTATGTTCCATGGGCTAAATCAGTGGAAGTTTTTCTCAAGGCAAAGAAGAAAGTAAAGCATGTAAGAGATGAGAAGCCACCGGTTGACTCTCCAGGATTTAATGATTGGGAACAAGAAGATGCTCAAATCATGACTTGGTTGTGGAATAGTATGGAGTCCAAAATTAGTGCCAACTTCATGTTCCTTGATACGGCTAAGGATATATGGGAGTATGCTAAGAAGCTATATTCTGGACAAGATAACACAATAAGGGTATATCAGCTTTATCAGGAGTACTTTGATTTACAACAAGGAACCAAAACACTAAAAGAGTACTATGCCTGCATGAAGAATATAAGGAATGAACTCAATGTCTATCATCTCCTCACTCCAGATATTAAAGTTCAGCAACAGCAAAGGGAACAACTAGATGTTACAAGAATTTTAGTGGGGCTGAAGTCGGAATATGAACCAGTTAGAGCCCAAATACTAGGGGGCTCTACTCTTCCTACACTTGAGGAAGTATTCTCAAGGCTTCGTAGAATTTCTTTGGGACAGACTGAGAACCCCACAAAGTCTAATAGATCAGCACTTGTGACAACTAGAGGAGGTGGACATAGTACAAGAGGGGGTGGTCATGCTCCCAGAGGAGGCCGTGGCAATTCCATGATTGGTCGGGGTGGCCGTGACTCAGGGGGAGGCCGTGGCAGAGGGAAAAATAACTCTACAAGGAAGTGTACTCATTGTGGTAGGAAAAGACACACAGTGAATTTCTGTTATAACCTACATGGCCCTCCCTCTAAATGGGCTAATCATGTTGTAGCAGGCGAGGTTGATATCAGTGACAGTAAACTGGCAGGCCGAACTCCTCCCACATTTACATCTACTTCTGGGAGGGAGATGGTGAGTGTACCGCGTGATGAGTATGAACGGTTCCTTCAAACTACTTCACAGCATACCACTGCCACACTTGCCCAATCAGATATTGCTTGCATGTCATCTAAAACTCCTTCCTGGATTATTGACTCTAGAGCCTCAAATCATATGACCGGGACTCCAGGTGTGTTCTCTTCTCTTTCTGAAACCTCCACATCACAAACTGTCACACTTGCCAATGGGTCCTCATCTCCCATCTGTGGTGTTGGTAATGTTGACATGGTTTCTGTCCCCTTATCATCTGTTTTATATGTACCTAAGTTTCCATTCAATCTTATGTCTGTTAGTAAAATAACCAAGGCTCTTAACTGTTTTGTTACCTTCTTTCCTCCCACTTGTGTTTTTTAGGATCTCAAGACAGGGAAGAAGATTGGTGGGGGGCATGAAGCTGGTGGATTGTATTACCTTGACGGTGGTGGATCTTCAATTGCACTTCAGACTTCCCTTACTCCTCTACCATGGCATTGCTTCATTCCAAAACTCTTCACCACTTCGCTGAACTTCCCAAACCAAGCACGTGGAGATTGCTTCAACCCATAAATTGCCTTCTTCAGTTTGCACACCTTACCAACCTCCCCCTGAGCAACAAACCCAGGTGGTTGCTCCATATATACCTCTTCCAGAACCAAATGTTAAGTTGAGCAGTGATACAGGAGAAGTATTTGAAGATCCTTGAAGGTATAGACGACTAGTGGGAAAGCTGAACTATCTGAGTATCACGAGACCCGACATCTCCTTTGCAGTCAGTGTAGTGAGCCAATTCATGCAGAACCCTTGTATACCTCACTGGGATGCAATCCTTAGAATTGTGAGGTATCTGAAAGGAGCTCCAGGCCGTGGGCTATTGTATAAACCAGGGGGAAAACTTGAAGTAGTTGGGTATACAGATGCAGACTGGGCAGGCTCAGTGAATGATAGAAGATCTACTACAGGCTATTGCACATTTCTTGGCAGAAATCTTGTGACATGGAAGAGTAAAAAGCAAACGGTTGTGGCCAGAAGCAGTGCTGAAGCCGAATATAGGGCCATGGCCCACACCACCTGTGAATTAGTGTGGTTGAGGAATCTCCTACAAGAAATTGGGTTTCACATGGATAAACCTATGAGATTGTACTGTGACAACCAAGTTGCACTCCATATCTCTTCCAATCCTGTCTTTCATGAGAGAACAAAGCACATAGAGGTTGATTGCCACTTTGTGAGAAAGAAGGTTCTTGTTGGAGAGATAAATACAGAACATGTGGGCTCGAATGACCAGTGGGCAGATTTGTTTACAAAAGCTCTAAGCTCAGGGAAAGTGAACTATCTATGCAACAAGCTGGGATTATATGACATATATTCTCCAGCTTGAGGGGGAGTGTTAAAGTGTGCCGAATAGGGGTAGTTTAATCTTCTTATGTTTGTTAAGTAGCTTGCTTATGTGGCAGTGTTATTAAAGTTACTCTGCCCCACACTTAAGTAAGGGCATTTTTGTCTTTGTAAAGATTATTAGAGTCTAATATAGATTAAGGGGGTCGACTGTATGGGTAACCCATCAGATTTCAACAGACCCTTCTTCTTCTTCTCTTCTTCTTCTTCTTCTTCTTCTTCTTCTTCTCTTTCTGGTTCGGACTACTGTAGCACCAGTCGAAACAGTTAGGAAGCATATATAACACATACAGGCACTCACACAAGCCAACACAATTTAGAAAAACATCAGTTGGTCTGCTTGGTTCACGGTCAGGATCAGAATCAGAAACCCCAGGAATCAGAACCGGACACCTATTCCCGATGCATGTTTGGTTCAGACAAGATTCAGAATCGGATTCCAACTGTTGCTATTTGGTTCAACTGTAAGCGAAAATTAGAATCGGTCAAAATTTTCAGTTTCGCCCCTATTCACAATGGCAATGGCAGAGGTTTGGAAGAACCTCTGTTCGGCTGCTGTCACAGTGGCAGTGGAAGACTTGAAAGAGAGCAGATTCCAGGCTCTGTTCAGCTGGACAGAGATTTGGAAGAAGAGGGGAAGAAAGAAGAAAGGAGAGAGGAGGAAGAAGAGGATCTGCTAATACTGACCGCCAGTGGTATTAACAGCTGTGGAAGTGACAGAGGGGAGGAGGAAGAGGAAGAGGAAGAGGAAGAGAAAGAAGGGGTGGAAGAAGAGAGAAGAGGGGAAAAAGAAGAGGAACAAAAGGAAGAAGAGAGGATAAACAGAGGAAGGACGACCGGCCAGCAACCGATCTTAACTCGACGGAGATGGTGGTCGGTGGCAGCTAACCTTAAAGCACAACCTACCATGTCTTCATAAAAAGAAAATTGCTCACATTAACACTACACTTTTGATTGGCCATGCTTGAACAACAAAGCAACATTACTTTGTAACACCCACTTATACCCAAAAAAGTATACAATCAACAAATATGATATTTCTGCTGAACATTTTGATAACATCATAAATACTTCCCAGTACATACTACAAGAAATTTGAAAATAAACGGCATCCATAACTTTTAACTCTAAGCATTTGCATGAATTATCATGTGTAAAATGAAAATAAACATGCAGCATGACGACACCATCTAGAAAAAGAAAATGGCAAAAGGAGCATGAGCTATGAAAAATAAAGTACACAATATTCACTTTTGCAGTAGAAACCCAGTAAGAAATCAATAACAGTAACCCCTGGTACAGTAATCCCCTAGCCAAAAGTAGGTCCATGATATTCATTTTTTGGGTACAAACCCAGTAAACATATCAATAACAGTAACCCCTGGTACAGTAATTCCCTAGCCAAGAATTTGGCTAGGGAATTAGCTTATTTTCAGGCCTATTGGAGCAAGATATTCACTCTTGTAACCAAAGACATGATCTATCTAATAAAGTGCAGAATCAAATACTAAAAACCATCCCCTCCATCTCTCAATCAAACCAATCACTACCTGAAAATTCCCTTCAACATGCACTCTGTCATAACTACAGAGAATGTCAATGGCACCCCTTTGCCTATCCACAGCACTAACCCAAAAGCAATGTCTTAGAAAGATCCACTACAGCAGAACATTATCCGTTAGGGGTCAGGTTTTTTGGAGGATAACACCTGTAATAGTGTAATATCTTAAAGTCTTCAGATAGAAAGGAGTACCAAGGCACTTTTCTTTGCTAGTTTATCTAGGGTTTCAAAGCCATTAAGATTGACGGTTATTAGAGTTGAGAGGGACCTTGTCCCCAAAATATTTGCTTCAATAGGAATCACACAAGGGCATACGATAGAAATTTCTGGTAAAACAACCACAAAAATAAAGTACATTAGACAGTCCATTTTGGGAAAGGTGACTTACCCATGAAAGGTGATATTACATTAAGGCATATAACTTAATGGAAACAAAAAAATGCATGTCAGAATCACAATTTATGTACTTTATCAATCTGTCATGTATGTATTTCATTAGACACCAACAATTCAAGTAAACTTACGAGTGCCAGTTTCGCTTGATAACACCAACAACACGCCCACATGGACGACATGAAATGGGATTCACATCTCCTGCAGAACTTTGTACTACATTTGCATTTCTGGGAGCATCATCAGCACTACTTGGGACCAAGTGTACATCTTCTTCTTCCTCATCCTCTGAAAGAAAAGGGGGGAAAGTTTATCCAAAGGAGAATAGAGGGGAAGAAGATATTCTATAATATTACGTCAGACAAAACATACACAGATTAAGCAGGTAATACTGCTCTGCAAACCTAAATCATGCTTACAAAAGGATACTTCCCCTATACTTCATCCAATTACAACCCTAACTCCACTATGTGGTAATAGTTGCCCCACTTTTAAGAAGAAAGGTCAATCTTAGAAGAAAATACACAACAGTAGAGCCATTCTCCCTTCAAACTATCAAGACCAACTAAACCATTTTTTCTACAAAAGAAAGAGGAAACTCTCTATAATGCTGGCTTTAAGGGTTGTCTTCATAACATACAAAAGTATTTATTTACACATATGAACATATATGAGTGTGTCTACACACATGCGTACAGATAATTTAATTCCAAGTAAAATCTATAGATACAGTAACATACCATCATCTGCTATAGATAGAGACTTCCCCTCTTGCCATTGATCACGGGGCAAGAGCTCCACTGCCACTATATCACCATCAAATGCCCTATTCATGTTACCCCGACCATAAATAATTATTTCATCACCAATACTCTCACTTCCAACATATGCTTCAAATGGATTATAACGATTAACACGAAGTTTTCCTTGATGGTAGATTCCACGATGCAAACCAGAAGTAATCTCTGACATGGGCTTGTGCTGTAAAACAGAGTGAAGAACCAAGAAGAATTTGTAAAGCCATCTAATATTTACAAAACAACTCATTGTTAACCAAACATGGGAACTTCATACTCTTGTTAAAATGGACATAAACATGAAGCCAAAAATACCTCACTATAAATGACCTTTCTTTTCGAAGGCCTCAGATCCTCAACTTCCTCCATTCCCACATCTTCAGAGGTAGGATGCACAAGCAGGTCAAGCAAATTTGGCTGACCAAGTGATTTTACATATGATTCAACTGAAAGAAGAAAAGTGCATCATAAGTGAACCTTAAACGCTAGTAAACATTTTTATAGTAAAATAAATATTTGATAAAAATAAAAAAGACGGCACAAGAAAGGTGACATGAAGTCACCCGAGAGAAGAAATAAACACCCTTCACCCAACTCCAAATTGTCAAATCTCACACCACAAGAACCACTCCGAAAAACAAAATTACTGTTGGAAAACGTGGGGTTACTGGTGTAGATACATTTTTTGGTAGTTAGTATCTATATTTGGTAGTTGTGTAAAAATAGAATGCACCTATATTTGCTAGTTGTGTAAAAATAGAATTGTGTGAATATATATTCCTAGGATTGTGGAAAAGTATAATCCCTTAAATATGGGGATTAAAATAGTTAGTCCCTTAATTATAGGAATTGATTTAGGAAGATGTTTTCTATTTATTGCAGCAGCTTACTGTATAAATATGTCGATTGGCAATGGAATGAAAGCAGATCAGTTTTTTACCATTGCAAAACATGGTATCAGAGCTCTAGGTTTGCCAACCTTGAGAATTTTTTTTCGGCCTTCATTGCTAGTTTTTTTCGTGTTTTTCTGGCCTTCAGTGCTGATCTGTAACCAGCAGTGTTTCTTTTCCCCCTTCTTTATACTCCTTTCCCGCTAGCCTTATTCTTCCTCCATTGACAATGTCCGACATGACTGCAACAAGTGCTCCCGTCCAAACTGATGAAGGAGCAACGAATTTTCATCCTCACACCGGTGATTTGCAGAATATTCAAGCAACATATAGACTGAATGGCCAGAACTATTTGAAGTGGTCTCAACTAGTGCGTACCTATTAGAAGGGAAAATGAAAAATTAGTCACCTTCTTGGAATAGGGCCAAAATTGGGCGAGCCAAATTTTGATGCTTGGGACGAAGAGGACTCCATGATTATGTCATGGTTGTGGAGTTCAATGACACCCGAGATTAGCGATACTTGTATGTTTCTTCCCTCTACAAGGGCTATTTGGGACGCTGTCCAACAAACCTATTCCAAAGCTCATGACGTTGCTCGTGTCTATGAGGTCAAAGTGAAGACAGTGGCAGCCAAACAAGGGAGCAGAAGTGTTACAGAGTATGCAAATCTGCTGCAAAATTTGTGGCATCAGCTTGATCATTATCGGGTTCTTGAGACGAAGTGCCCCGATGACGCTGTGATCTTGAAGAATTTTATTGAAAGAGATAGGGTGTATGATTTTTTGGTCGGACTGAATGCTGAATTTGATCAGGTCCGAATACAAATTCTCGGCAAAGAAGAAGTGCCTCCATTGAATGAAGTTATAGCCCTTGTCAGAGCTAAGGAAAGCTGTCGTGGAATCATGCTTGAACCTAAAGATCCCGAAGGTTCTGCTATGGTGGCAAGGGAAGGAAATTACAGTGGTTCAAAGGGTGAGAACAATCACAACTTGGCTCGTGACACAACCACCCGTGACTCTAACGATAACCTCTCCCAGACACACAAAAGATCGCTGCTGGAAACTTCATGGGAAACCTCCCACATCCAGCAAGGTATGGGGCAATCGAGGAGTTTCGAAAGCAGTTCAACAGGCCCATAATGTCTCCACAATCCCGCAGCAAGAACACTCAAGTCAGGGGCCATTTAATGATGAAGAAATTGAAAGGCTAAGGAGTTTCCTGAGATCCTTGAAACCAGGAAGTGGTTCTACCTATTTTGCTCTCTCAAGTGAGTCTTTATCTCTAGGATTACATGTCTCGGCTAGTGTTTTTCCATGGATTCTTGATTCTGGAGCTACTGACCACATGACACCCTCTTCACTACATTTTCTCACCTATACACCCTGTCCTAGTAGTAGAAAAATTTCTGTTGCTGATGGTTCTTTCACCACAATGGCAGGAATTGGGAATATTCAGATTACTCCATCCCTATTACTTAAAAATGTGTTTCATGTTCCTAAGTTATCCACTAGCCTTATCTCTATATATAAACTCACCCAGGATGTGAACTGCAATGTTGTGTTCTTTCCTTCTTACTGTGTACTTCAGGACCAGGTTTCGGGGAAGAAGATTGGACTTGCTAAGGAAAGGGATGGACTCTACTACCTTGAAGCAACCAGCAAACCATCTCACACTGTTATGCATGTCACACACGAGTCATTCTTATCTACCTCCAATAAAGATTTAATTTGGTGTCATCACTTTCGTTTCGGTCATCCTTCATTTCCTGTTTTAAAAACAATGCTTCCTTCCTTGTTTAAAGGGATTGATGTTGAAACCTTTCATTGTGATGTTTGTGAATTTGCTAAACACAAAAGGGTTTTTTTCCCAATCAGCAATAAAAGATCTTCAACTCCTTTTTATTTGATTCATTCGGATATATGGGGTCCTTCTCGAATTCCCAACATTACTGGTTCTAGATGGTTCGTCACCTTTATTGACGATTGCACTAGGGTCACAAGGATTTTTCTTCTTAAGTCTAAATCTGATGTGGGCACCATTCTTCCCAACTTCCATAACATTGTCCAAACTCAGTTTGGTGTGAAAATTAAAAGGTTTCGATCTGATAATGCTACAGATTATTTTAATCAGAATTTGTCCCCATTTTTTCAGAAAGAAGGCATTGTGCATGAATCTTCCTGTGTTAGCACTCCCCAACAGAATGGGGTAGCTGAGAGGAAAAATGGCCATCTTTTGCAAACCACCCGAGCCTTTCTCTTTCAAAACGGGGTCCCAAAACAATATTGGGGGGAAGCTGTCCTTACTGCTGCATACACCATAAATAGACTACCATCTAAAGCTCTTGACAACCGAAGCCAATACAAGTCCTCTCTCAATTCTACCCTGATATTCGAACCTCAAATAATCTCACACCAAGAATTTGTGGTTGCATTACCTTTGTTCATGTCCATAATAAGGGAAAATTAGATCCAGAAGCAATCAGGTGTGTCTTCTTGGGATATTCCCCAACTCATAAAGGTTATAAATGTTATCATCCAGCCACCAAAAAATTCTACACCTCCATCGATGTCACATTTGAGGAGGGACAGTCCTTTTTCACTCAACCTTATCTTCAAGGGGAGCCCTCACTAATGGAAGATAAAGCCTCGGATCTACCCTCCCTAGATGTATTACCCTCCTCATAGTCATCCAACCGTCAAGAATCACATCCTTCTGAGTCACATTCCTCTGAGCCCCACATTTCCAAGCCTCAACAAGAGTCAAACAACCCGACCATTGAACCAAATCCAGACACTGTTAACCCCACCAATGATGTGCATGATGATGTGAGATATATGCAGGTTTACTCTAGGAAAAGAAATCCAAATCCTCAACTTGTGCAAGTCCAAGATTCAACTCCTAATCCTAGAACTGAGGGATGTTCAGAACCTAAAATTGTACCTTCACAGTCTAAGTATGAGTATGACCTAACTATTGCCTTGAGAAAAGGAACCAGAGAATGTACCAAACGCCCATTGTACCCTTTAGCTAAATCTGTGTCGTTCCAAAGATTCTCTAAATCCCATAAAAGTTTTCTAGCCAGCCTTAACACCATTCCAATTCCTAATACTCTAGTCGAGGCACTTTCTAATTAGGAGTGGAGAAAATCCATGAGAATGGAAATGGAGGCACTAGAAAAGAACAACACGTGGGAAGTTGTGGATCTACCAAGCAACAAGAAGGTTGTAGGTTGTAAATGGGTGTTCGCAATTAAGTACAAATCTGATGGGTCATTAGAAAGGTACAAAGCACGACTGGTAGCCAAGGGATATACATAGACTTATGGGGTAGATTATTAGTAGACTTTTGCCCCAGTAGCTAAAATGAATACAGTAAGGGTGTTGTTGTCTTTGGCTGCTAACTATAATTGGATTTGCAACAATTTGATGTAAAGAATGCGTTTCACCATGGTGATCTAGAAGAGGAGATATACATGGACATTCCACCGGGTTTTGGAGAAGGCATTAAGGGGAACAAAGTTTGTAGGTTGAAGAAAGTACTATACGGTCTCAAACAGCCTCCGAGGGCATGGTTTGGAAGGTTTACAAAGGTGATGCTTAGTACAGGTTACAAGCAAAGTCAAGGTAACCACACATTGTTTATCAAACACACAGCCTCAGGGGGAGTTACTGCTCTATTAGTCTATGTGGACAATATAATCGTTACTGGGAATGATAAAAAGGATAAGGAAGCATTGAAAAGTTGCCTTGCCAGAGAATTTGAGATAAAAGACTTGGGGAGATTAAAGTATTTTCTCAGAATTGAAGTTGCACATTCTAAACAAGGCATCTTTATCTCTCAACAAAAGTATGTTGTTGATCTTTTGAGAGAAACAGGAAATATGGCATGTAAACCAGCTTCCACGCCTATAGATCCCAATCATAAACTTGGAGAAGCCAACGAGAATGCAAGTGTAGACAAGGAGATGTTCCAAAGACTGGTTGGAAAACTCATTTATCTTGCACATACACAGTCAGATATTGCATATGCTATAAGTGTAATAAGCCAGTTTATGCATAATCCTAAAGAAGTTCATCTACAGGCTGCTCATCGAATTCTGCACTATTTGAAAGCCAATCCAGGGAAAGGAATTTTATTCAAAATGAATAGGGGACTGGTTCTTGAAGCATATACAGATGTCAATTATGCAGGATCTCCAATAGATAGACGGTCCACTTCTGGTTACTGTACCTTCTTGGGAGGAAACTTAGTCACTTGGAGGAGTAAGAAGCAAAATGTAGTGGCTCGGTCAAGTGCAGAGGCAAAGTTCAGGGCTATGGCACAAGAAGTGTGTGAATTGCTCTGGTTGAAGATAATTTTAGAAGACTTGAAGATTCCACGAGAAGAGCCTATGAAACTATATTGTGACAACAAGTCAGCCATCAATATTGCTCACAATCCTGTTCAACATGACAGGACGAAGCATATCGAAATTGATTGACACTTTATAAAAGAGAAACTGGACAGCAAGTTGATTTGCACTCCCTATATATCTACAAAAGGACAACTGGCTGATGTACTTACTAAAGGGCTCAATAGTACAGACTTTCGTAGAATTATAGCCAAGCTGGGAATGGAGGATCTCTACTCACCAACTTGAGGGGGAGTGTTGGAAAACGTGGGGTTACTGGTGTAGATACATTTTTTGGTAGTTAGCAGCTATATTTGGTAGTTGTGTAAAAATAGAATGCATCTATATTTGGTAGTTGTGTAAAAATAGAATTGTGTGAATATGTATTCCTAGGATTGTGGAAAAGTATAATCCCTTAAATATGGGGATTAAAATAGTTAGTCCCTTAATTATAGGAATTGATTTAGGAAGATGTTTTCTATTTATTGCAACAGCTTACTGTATAAATATGCCGATTGGCAATGGAATGAAAGCAGATCAGTTTTTTACCATTGCAAAACAATTACCAAACCAAAAGAAATGCTAGTTAGTCCACTAATGATCATATTATAGATTAGAAAGCAACAGAAATTGGTTGCCACAAGAACCTAACATCTATCAAAGTTATTGACCAACTGCTTAAACAAACTAAACAGAGGAGGAAAAATTAATAATATGATTTGGAAGTACCTGTCTCTGCAGAAATGCCTTCTTCAGTGGCTTTTCTTTTATTTTCTTTGTCATTGGTAATAAGTAATACCCGTATACTGCCACCAAGATGATTTTGGTACCACTGAGTTGCTACCCGAATTGCTGAGTCACATTTTGAATGTTAGAAATTGGAAACATGTAAAATAGCTCACAAGCACCACAGTGAGGTTTAAAAGCTAAGGAAAAACAAACAAATTAATGTCCTCAATTGGCATTAAACAGAATGGAAATGACAAAACAGGACTCATGTAGCCAACCCTATATAGTTGGGACAAGGCTAGGAGGATGCTGATTATGAATTGGCTGAACACAAGGGGCCATTGCTTGGTGTGGTGGTAAAGATCTTGGGCTGATGAGCATGAGAACATGGGTTTGAGTCTGAGAAATATGTTTTTGTGCAAAACAGTGCAAAAGGTTAGGTCCATATCCACTCCACCCTCCCAAGACCCATATATCAGGGACTAGCATAGGGTAATGATCCCATAGTATGACCGTAGCTTACACAACCTACTTTCCAGAGTTACCTAATCCAGAACCCCATTTTTGTCCCAAATTCTGAGAACAGGATCTATACTAATTTAAAAAATAAAAGGAATCAAAGCATGTACATCAAACTTAATCATTCATCTCATTTATTAAAAAAAAGAAAAAGGAAAAATCCTTAACCATCTCTCTCCCTAACAAAAAAGAGCCTCAAGCAGAACTGCAACGTCACAAAGGACAAAAGCAAAAAAAAGGGAATAAAATTTGTATAGGATTGTAAATGAGAGCAAGTAGCCCCAATAGGCAATAAACATTGGTGGATACATATGGTCATCTACCACACCAGTAAGAATTAGAAATAAATAAAGTATACTGAGATTACCAGAAAATTTAGAAAAGAGAGAAGTGTGGCTGCATGCATGATGGCCACTTACTGCTCTAGTAAGAAGTGACCTGATGCAAGTTGATGGTTCTAAAAGAACCAAGGAAAGGTTAAAAAGTGCATGGGTTTAGGTAGTAAGAAATTATTTAAGGACTCACAATATGATAAAGAATATGACCCTCGATAGAGCTGAATGAAAAAACATGATTCATATAGCTAACCCCATGTAGTTAGGATGAGGCTTTGTTGAGTTGAGTTGTTATCTGAGCCTAAAGCACCTGCATCTCATCAGGCAATCATAACTACACTGGAACTTCCCTTCCCCAATTAGATACATTGAAAATACCAGACCGCCAAAAAAACAAGAATGATGACAATTGAAAATGATTATGAAATTACCCATCACAAAATAATTATTAACTTGTGTGTGTGTATTCTATTCCATTGTTCTTTCTCTGTATAATAACAATCTAGTATATGTTTGGTTCTGTTTACGTTTACCGAGTAAACGTTTATTGACAGTGCCACATAGGCGCCCCATCAGCAAATGCCTCATTAATTGCATTTGTGTGTATCGAAGTTTGCAAAAGCAAACTTCAGTTTCTGTGCGCCTCTCCCGTTTCAGGAAGCTTCATTTTGGAGCTTCCTGAAACGGGTAGGCATTTATTGGCATTTTGCTGATGTGGTGCCTAATGGTGCCTATGTATCATAAACGCCCTCATTAAATGTGTTTCTCGGTTTTGCAGTCACAAGTACAAAACGTTTACTGAATAAACGTAAACGAAACCAAACACCCTCCTAGTCAACTAAGTAGATTCAGAAAAGCAAAGCAAACAAAATACCTCTATCATTCCGATCATTTGGACTTTCCCCAACCATGGCCTTAACATAGGTGTCCCTATAAAAGATCAACATCATCAACAACAACAGCAACAAAAATAGAACTATAATTCTTCAGATATTACTCCTCATTAGAATATAAGAATGAACTTACTTGTGGTGTTCATTTGAAAACACAAAAAAATTCCGCAGAGAATTGCTGCAAAGGGCACGAATTCTGTTATAAACAGAAAGATTCTTGTTTTTCACCTCTTCAAGAACCACAGATAGCACAACAACATCATCGATAGCCGGATTCTCAAGCAAGTCAATCTGAAAACAAGTTAGGTCCGATTAAAAAGGAAGAATAAAACCAGCAATTTGAACAAAAAAAAGTAATACTATTTTGGATCAGCCTCCATAAAGTAAATCTCTGCACTCTGCTTCAGATACTCCGAGAGGGAGATTACTTTTTTTTGAAGGGGGGAGAGAGAGAGAGAGATTACTAATTCTGAATTTGGAAAGGTATCATGTAGAGAGTACCTCCAGAACAACCAAAAAAATCAATAGTAATTTGAGACAACACAAAAGCTCTTGTTTCAATCTTTCAGCTTTGTTACTAGAGATATAATGTGTTTTCTTTTTTTTATGAATACTAGAGATAAAATGTTTTTCATGAAATTCCTTGTTCTTTTAGTTAATTCTCTGTTTTTTTCTACTGAGGGCCTTCAAGAAATACTTTTTACATTTGCATTGTTCCTTTCTATTACATATGCACCACAAAGAACATCCAAAACGAATCCTAAAAGCAGAAACTTGACGGCAAAAACGCCACTTCGAAACAGAGTGAAGTCTGAACAAACCTGATTGAGAACAACATTGGTATCGACAACGAGGATCGTAGAAGCAGATGAACTAAGACGAGCAGCTGAAGAATCGCAGACCTTGCAGATTGAAGCTCCACAGTAGATATCGTCTCTGAGATAATGCTCTCTTACAACCTGAAACAACGAGGAAAACCCTAATTGGTTCAAAGCGAAGGCGAGGAAAAGAAAGGGCTAGGGTTTCGAAAATAAAGACTGAACGTCGAGCTGACCTTTAGTACTCTGCCTTGCTTTGTCTTCCTAACAAACGACTTGCTCTGCAACATCTTTCGCTGCTTTGCCGCGCGTTAGAGCAACCGCTCTCTCTTTCCCGTAACGAGCACTTCACTTTTAGCTATTTATACTTCTAGTTCCAAAAAAGGGTCCTTTTCGAATTTTGAGATAGACTGGGGTTTGCCGAAGTTGCTTCAGTTGTGACTCTTGTGAGTTGTGATGTGAGGGTGCCAGTTTGAACGGGCCGAACTCCAACCTGGACCCGAGGACCGATCCAGTCCTCAATTTTACACGGGCAAAACGCTTGGATTTCTTATCCTCGGACTGGGCCTGGGTGTTAAAAAAAATCGGGCTTCTTCATTGTTTGGACTGGGCCGGGTCTAAACCTTAAATAATTTGAGCCCAGACTGAACAACCGAACCTAACAATGGTTTTAAATTTTTAATTGTTTCAGTTCATTCTGATGGTGTACCTAGTATATACTTACCCATACGTTAATAATATAGAATCTATACTTATGTATAACTGTAACTTTGGGTTCAACCCTAATTTATCAACAACCTTGGAGTCCTAGACACTTTTAAAATTCTTCGCTCATTTTGACTCATTGGCTTTTAGTACTGTTGTGTCACTTTCTTTCTTTTATTGTCATTCCTTATTCTTTCTTGCAAACATTGGAAGCTATTGTTCTTTTCTTTGACGTGGTGTAGTTATTAAACCTGGTATCCCTTCTTGCTTTTATTAGTAGAATAGTGATCTCTTTCAAACCTACAAAGATTGATCACTTTCTAATCCACCCAAGTGTACAACACTTTGTATGATTTCATGTATTTTATTTTACTAGTAAATTTTCACATGCTTCACACGTGATAATTTTTTACGATAATGATATTGAATAATATACTTCCAAATTTTTAATATTTCTATATCTATAAAAAAAAAACTATTCTTATTTGCCACATTTTTTGATTAATGTGATGAAAATATGGGATTAGAGATAGCCCAAATGTTTTCTACAATTTTTTTGTATTTTTTATATTTTTGTGTGTTTTCATCTTTTTAAATTTTTATTATTATTTATTTATGATATCAAGGGTTGGTGCTTTCACTCAAAAGGTTGAATTGTTGATTGACCGCAAAATAGGAAAACAACTCCATTTTTTGTTTGGTTTTAAATTTGTATTTTATTTCTAGCATCAATAAAAAGAATTATTCTTTGCCACACTTATTTTTCTTTAATATGATTAATTAAAATATTATAGATATGCCCAAATGTATTTTACATAATTTATATATTTTTGTATATTTTTTGTGTTTTTTGTGTTTTTATCTTCTCTTACTTGTATTATTTAATTTTTATTTCATAGGTTCACACATTTAACCTAAAAGGTTGAATTGTTTATCTACCACCAAGCAAGGAAACAATTTTACTTTTGTGTTAATTTTGATTTTTGGGTTTTATTTCCATCACCAATAAGAAATTACAAACAATTATTGTTTATCATGTTTAATATTTAACATAACATGATTAATAAAAAATATTAGAGATGTGTTAAAATGTTTTCTACAAAGTTTTTATATTTTTTTATTTTATATTTTTATTATTTAATTAGGAGATCAATAATTCACACATATGACTCGAAAAAGGTTGAACTTTGACCTGCTACCAAGATAACAATTTCATTTGGGCTGGTTTTAAATTTGATATTTTATTTCCAAATCAATAAAAATAACTATTATTTATCACACTTATTTTTCTTTAATACGATTAATATAAAATATTATATAAGGTATAAATGTTTTTAACAAAATTCTTGTATTATTACATGATTTTTTTGTTTTTTTTATTTTTTCATTTTTATTTAATTATAATATCAAGGGTTGACACATTTGACTCAAAATGGTTATATTTTTGAGCCTCCACCACAAAAATAATATTTATTTTGGATTGTTTTGAATTTATATTTCATTCCTACATCAACAAAGAATAACTACTATTTATTACACTTATTTTTCTTTAATATGATTAATATAAAGCACTAGATATGTGCCCAATTTTTCTATATTTTTATTTATTTCTATTTAAAAGTTCTCTACTTTATTCTAACATCACAGATTAACCCATTTTACTCATACGGTTAAATTACTTACTTGCCACAACGCCACCAAAATGGAAGAAAGACTATGTTTTTTGGTCAATTTTAAAAAGCATGTATTTTATATGGTTAAATGCATTGGGTATAAATCTAATTGATAGAATTTAGTGGTAAAAAATAATAGCTTAAATATAAGATTCAATGAAAGAATTGGGGTTAATACCCTAAATATAAGACTTAATGAGAAGATTTGATAAGGAGAAATGTATCGTTCAAATTATATTTGTGCCCTCATAATTAGAGAGGGACCAAATTTGAAAGTAGGGGGCTAGTCAATAATAGGATTCCATTAATGATAATGCAAGTTAATATCTATTCTAGTCAAGAATATGGCTTAATGGGAGGAATTTAAATGAGGAAAAAAGTGATTATTCAAATTACATTTCTATCCTTACAATTAGATGACCAGATTCAAAAATTAAGGTATTTCAATCAAACAAAAATTTCACACATTTAATAGTGGTATAGATTACCCATTGAGATTTTAATATCACCAACAACACTACTAAGTATCTCCAAATTTGGGAGTTTGGTTTAAGCTTCAAATAACATTTCATCACCTTGTTCACCTTTTGACAAATTTGAATGCTAAATGCTCCACCTCTTGTATAATACGCCCACATCTTACCCCACCAACACTTGAGCAATTGAGATCTAATTGCTTGAGTTATCAACCTTAACCAGATTTTCTACATTATATCTATGCCCAAAGAATGAGTTAGCATAATGAGTAATAGTAATTGGTCTTTGAAGGCACCTTGAACTAGGACTAGGGATAGAATTAGGGTTTCAGCCATGAATTAGGGTTTATTAGATTTTCTACATTATATCTATGCCCAAAGAATGAGTTAGCATAATGAGTAATAGTAATTGGTCTTTGAAGGCACCTTGAACAAGGACTAGGGATAGAATTAGGGTTTCAGCCATGAATTAGGGTTTATTAGGTGCAAAGTGCACCTATATAGGGAGCGGTTGGAAATAGAGTACATTAGAAAGAAAAATGTATATAACTAACAAGCCCATTCCTAGTGTGATAAATTTTAGCTTGAGTTGGGCTTAGGTTGGGTAGATTAGGCTTTTTTTAATACCATGTTATTACACCTCAAGTGTTTGTCAAAATTGAACATGACATTAAGTTCCTAAGGCTAGCAAGTCACTAGTTAAATGGTCTAATTATCTAAACTCTGACCCTTACATGTTTCAATAAAGGTAAATGCTATTGTAAAGCGACTTCACAACCCATGAATTTGCTAAAGAGCAAATTTCTTAAACTACCCCTACCGTTTAGCCAATTGCCAAACTGTATCTTTACTGTTTAACTATTGTCTTAAACCACCCCTACTGTTTCTAACAATTAACTAGCTCTACCCAGTCGTTAGCATCTGTTAATATTCCATCAAAATCTGTACACATGTGACACCACATGACGTTTAATTTTTTTTAAACCCAATATTACCCTCATCTCCTTCATATCAACCCAGCGGTAGAACACCAACACCCCCTTCCTCCTCCAACCCCCCTCTTTCTCTCTCTCTCTCTCTCTCTCTCTCTCTCTCTCTCTCTCTCTCTCTCTCTCTCCATCTTCCCAAGAACCCATCATGGCCAATAGGGAGAAGGAGAAGATGAAACCCTTGGCACCGATTGCCAACCGGATTAGCAATGGCGAAGGCAAAGCTTCGTTCTATTCCAAGAAACTCCACTATAGGAAATACATCAAATGTTGCTAAATGTTGTTTGGCGTTGTTGATCATCGCCACCAGAATTGGTGGCACCACCACTGAAGATCGCCAACAACATCTCAAACTTGGAGAGCACCACCACTGTCGATCCTGAACCTGGCATCCCTATTGAAAACAAGGCCATCTCGTAGATATGGAATATGGGAACTGTATAGACGAACGTCCATTCTCTCTCTTCCAAATGTAAACGACCCAAAATTGTCTAAATGCAATCTTCTTTATATGCTCATGTTATCTCTATAGAGAACCCTAATCTAGCTAGACTACTTGAAATTCTTCACATGTTCCTCTCCCAATAGTCTCACTCTCCCTCGTGTCTCAAGAACAACTCCTAAGCTCCAAATAGAAGGTGGAGAGGAATTCTACCTGGTGGCCACCACTAACATGGATGTGGATTTGAAATTGCTGGAGCAGTTCGCTTCTCACAACTCACCAACACTATCGATGCCTCATCCAATCTAACCCACTAAACTTTTAATCATTCAAATATCCAAAAGAAAATCCTCTCTACTGAGATGAATTTTCTCATTAAATGCAACCCTCAAGTATAGTTTTTAGGACTCTGTAACATCCTCTCTATTGAGAAAGTCCTTTGTTTTCTCACGTTGTGGTCGTATCTGTGGAGTATCGATTGGCTTTAATTGAAATAGGGATTTAATTTTTGTTAAAGGAGGGCAGACCGAAGAGGGCTACAATGAGTGTGAATTGTAGAGGAGCGAAGACCGAGGAGGGATGTGGCAGGTGTGAGTTGTAGAGGAGGGTAGACCAAGAAGAAGAAGGAGAGAAGAAGAGAGAAGAAGATGAAGAACAAAGAGAGAAGAGAGAGAGAAGAGCGATCTGGTGGAGGGAGGTTACCACGACAATTGCAGTAGTGGTGGTGAAGAAATTCCAATAAGGCTTTCTTGAGGGAATGAAAGGGTAAAATTGACATTTTATCCTTTCTATCAGAATTTAACGGTGATGACAATTATTGGAACAGTAGGGGTGGTGCAAGACAATTACATAGTAACGGTACAGTTAGTCAATTAGCTAAACCATAGGGGTAGTATAAGAATTTTGCCCTTTGATAAATTACCTACCCATGATGTCACCCGCATGCTATATGAGGTTGGCTTTATAGTGCAACACTTTGCTATAAAAGGACTCTTCATTTGTTTCTATTTTTTTTTGTTGCAAATCACGTTAGTTCCATCTTTGCAAAGCATCTCAAGAAGAATTGTTGAAGGGGGGGAGCAATGACCAAAATGATGATTTGGCCACCTGGACCAAAGCATGTGTAGCTTGGTTGGCCGCCCTATGAATATGGAAGAAAGTCACCTAATCAAATGATCTAGTTAGATATATAATATTCTAAATGATCAACCAAACATGCGAGAAAGAAAGAATAATGGGCAGGACAACATATTGACCACCCCTTTTGCATTCTTCTTGACAACCAACAATTTGGCTTTGATAACCTAAATAACATCCATGCCCAATCAAATAGTGGTTGCTTCTACTACAAGATGGGAAAAGAATAACCTCGAACATCTTGTCCCCCATGGGATAAGCCTTCCATGATAATTTTGAATTACTCTCAAGCCCACTAGTTCCTTGCTCACTATGAAAGTTGTATCCAAATTAAACTTGCACTACCCATCAGGGAGTATAAACCAAGGAGTAGTCACCTATAGGTCCATAACTCCAAAGGGCATTGGCAAGTTGCACCAAGGACCATAGGTCCATAACTCCTTGCCCTTTAATGATCTAATGGAGAGTGAGTCAAGGAGAAATCCTAGCCCCCAAAGATCAAACAATTTCAAGAATTTCACATGTGCCAACTAACGAGAGTGAGCAATGAAGCAACTTGGGGGGGGGGGGGGGGTATATTCATTACCCAGATTAACCAAATGGAAATCTAGTATGTGAAAGTGGCATCTAATCAATATTGATGAAGAACTAACAAACCAAACCACGGTTGAAGTTGGAGTTTGGAGAAGGGAGTAATCCATTGATTCAATGATTCATGGGCATTTCGGGTAGTATAGGGTTGCCCCTACTTTCCTAGAAACGAATTTTTTGTTGACCACCACCATATTCTTGTAGGCCCTCTAGAAAAAAAAAAGCATTTGCTTTTGGGGTGGCTTGAATGCTCCACAATTGTTTCTAGGGGTGCAACTTGGGCGAACCTAGCTCGAAATTTACACGGGGTAGGTTCGAGCCCAAAAAGTCCGACTTTTCATTTTTCGGACCCGGCCAGGGCCTAGCCCTTAGGTAACCCAAACTCGATTCGAGCCCGGCCTAATGGAATACCCATTATGACCTCTATCTCTAGCTTTGAGAAGAGGTTGTGAAGAAAATGGGGATTCCAACTCCTATAATCAACTCATAAACTATATTGATGGTGCACTTGGGTTGGCCAATGAGAAATGACTTTGCGATTGAGGAGTCATATGTTTCATGCACTATCCTAGACAAGGATGAAAGCTTTGTTGCCCACTCTTCATATGCAATTCTTCTTTATAACCTTGCACCTTACCAATATGTTTCACTAGGACCAAGAGAGGCAAGGGCTCAAATTTGTAGTACATAAACCATTGCTAGGAAAGTATAGGCTGTTTAACATTATGGCTTGAAAATTGAAATGAATTAGGATTGTGGACAAGGGTCCATACTTGGTGAGAAAGGAGAGCCTTATTGAAGAACCACAGAGATTTGAGCCCCAAACCACCAATCATCTTATTGTTTGACAATCCCTAGTTGATCTAGTGTATCTCCCTTTCTGAGTTGTTTTAGCCCTAGTAAGAGGAGGCCAATCTACTATTGATATGGGTGTAATTCTCATTTGGAACAAGGGAAAAAAATGGGAACGAGTATAAGTGGATCTAGCCACAGCAACAACCTTAATCTTAACCTCCCACTTGGAATGAGAAAGCAAAGTCCCCTCCACCCTAACATAAGACCTTCCACTTTTTTTCCACCAGATTCAAAAATAATTCAATTTTATTTATTCCCATCTTAGTAGGCAAACCAATATAATTCCTTGTACTAGTATTGTAATGATGTGTAAACAATGGGAGACAAGGCATTGGAATTTTGGTGAAATATTGATACTAGAAAAAAATGCTAGTACTTGTAAAAATTTATCTTTATATGAAGTATCCAAAATGTTGCTCTAGGGAATATTAAGCAATAATTTGCAAAAAATAGGTGACTCAAAATTAGGCTTCTTAAACTACATTCGATTCATTGAATCCTCCTAAACTCCACAACTTCCTTTCAAATAAGATAAAGGTCATGCATAACAATGAGAAAGAGGTAGGGTAACAATGAATTGCCCTGCCTCAAGCTTCTAGATGTATTGAATTTCTCCATGATAATTATGGAGAGAACTTTCAAAAACCTCATGTACGTTGAATTTATCGAGTGTGTTTTTGAATGACGGTGACATTATATCTTCCTGGATAAAATGACATGAGTAGATTGGATTAAGAATTCAAGAATCAAGATAGATTGGGTCATGTTATGAACCGAACTTAGAAAATAAGAAATATTAGAGGTGTAAATTGAGTCGGGTTGCCTATGGCCCGGCCCGACACGACGACACGCGGGCCGTGCAAGGCCTGGCACGATGGTCTGTGTCATGATGGGCTTGGGGTTTGAAGTTAGCGGGTTGGCATGGCACAACCCGTAGTGATATGTGTCGTGATGGGCTTGGGGTTCAAAGTCAATGGGTCGGCACGACATGGCTCATAGGCCCGTAGTGGGCTGCGCTCGGCCAGTTCGAGAACTAGCCGTTTGGGACCCCCCATAGCTAGTTTCAGCCTTTTGGGTTTTTTTTTTACATAAATACCCCACCCTCTAACAGCTATATAGGGGGTATTTATGCATTTTGGTTATGGGGGAGAAAAAATGGCACAAATGCCCCCCAATAGCTATATAACAACTAGTTTAGGGGGCCATTTTGGGTAAAGTTACAATGGCCAAAATACCCCTCCCAACAACTAGATTTTAGGGTATTTTGGGCAATTGAATTATTTTCAATTCCTATAAATAGCCTTATCTCCCACCATTCTCATCACATCAATTCAACAATTTTCTTAATCTCTTATCTCTCTCATACATTCTCTGCAATCTGAGTGAACTCTGATTGACTGATTGTCTAACTCTCCAATTCTCAACTTTATTGAAGTTTCAACAAGAAGAAAGCTTTTTCAATCAGCTCAAGTATCTCAAGTTAGCAATTTGGGAGGCTTGGACTCTTGGAGTTGAAATGCTTTAACCATTGAAATCAATTTGGGATTCTGAACCGGTAATCTGGGTAAGTCCAATTAAATTAATTTTTATTTTTTTTAGAATTTAAAAAAATGGTCGGCTCTTCCAAAAACCAATTCCCCAACATGTTTAGTTGACAATATTCAATCGCATCATGATAGTGTTAGCACTGATGTAACTTTTACCCCTGGTACTGATACTAGGGGAAAGAAAAAGATGGCCTCTAAGTTGAGTAGCCCAATTTGGAAAATATTTAGAGTAGAGGATGTTGAGAGAAAGTGAAAAAGAATAGATTGCCAAAAATGTAAGAAAGACTTTAGCTATTGTAGCAATGGTGGTACTGGCCATTTGAGCAAACATTTGCTCACACATGAGAAAGAAGAAGAAGAAGGGAGAGAAACAACACAGACACAAATTGGGAAGGGGGTCTTGATACATTTAAATACTCTCAAGAAAAAATAAGACAAGAACAACCATTTTTTGTTACCTAAAAGATACTAAACTTGAAAAATGGTTACACAATTCTATAAATTCACAATATAAAAAAGTTTATAGGAATACTATTAGATTAGATGCTTTAATTTTTTTTTTTCATATAAACAAAATTTAATTTATTTGTTATCAAATCTTAATTCTAAAGTTGCAATTACTTCTGGTGTTTGGATTTCTAAATTTAACATAAGTTATATTTGTGTTATCAGTCATTTTATTGATGAAAATTGGCTTTTAAATAAAAGAATTTTAAGTTTTACTAGGCTTGAATGGCTACATATTGGCCCAGCTATTGCTGCAAGCATTTTAAATACTTTACATGCTTATGGAATTGAGAATAAATTATTTTATATTAGATTTGATAATGCTAGTAATAATGATTTTGCAATAAAAATTTTAAAATCTCAATTAAAACCATGTTTAAATGATAAATTATTTCATATCAGATATGCATGTCACATCTTAAATTTATGCATTCAGGATGCTTTAGATATCATTTCTACTCATATTTCTAAAATTAGAAATTGTATTATATTTATTAAAAGTTTTGGAGCAAAAAAACAATAATTTAAATATTTATGTCAAAATTATGGTTTAAAATATAAACATTTTATATTATATGTTAAAAATAGATGAAATTCTACCTATGCTATGTTAGAAAGTTGTATTTGTCATAAACAAATTCTTAATGATTTTTATAATGCAAAAATGCCCAATGATATTATATTTGAGATAGATTGGGAAATGGTTGTTTGTATAAGAGATTTTTTAAAACATTTTTATGATGCAACTAATGAATTATCGGGTATTTATTATCCAACTAGTTGTAATTTACCTTATCAATTAATGGAGATTAGTGATTGTTCTGCAAAATATAGAAATAATCCATAATTTAAAAGTATTGTGGAAATAATGGAAAATAAATTTAAAAAATATTGAAGAACATTTATCGTCTTTATTGTTTAACTACAATATTAGATCCTAGGATTAAGAAAGATAGATGGTTTAAATATTTTACTTGAAACATATTGTGAAAATATGAATATTGAAATTGGAAATAAAAAAGAAGAAATTAATAAATTATTATTTGAAATGTACTATTTATATGAATCTGAAGTAATAGATAATAATTCTACAACTTGTACAACATTTTCTACTTCTGAACTTAAGCCTAATAGTAAAAGAGAAAAACTTTTTTATTTAATAAGTAGAAGGTAGAAATCTGCTACCTCAACAACATGTTTATTTATTAAACTTAATTTTTATTTACAAGCATTTTTTTTTTTAGTTTAGGTGAGGAAACAAATAATTTTGATATTTTAGCATAGTGGAGTGAACATTCAAAAAATTATCTAGTTATTGCTATCATGGCACGTGATCTACTAACCCCTTTGGTGTTTATAGTTCCATCAGAGTTTTGTTTTAGTACAGGTACCAAGATGTTGAACGACAAGAGAAGCTGCATGAACGATGAAAGTATAGAGATGTGTATCTGCATTAAAGATTGGTTGGATGTTGAAGATATGTTAAAAGACAAAGGAGGGCATGACACTACACCAGATATTTCACCTGAAGCAGATGATGAAAGTCATGAACAATAGTTGACTAGTTGTATAGAATTATTTATTTTTTTCAAATTATTATAAATTTTGTTTTAATTTTATTTAATTTATTTTCTATTTTTTAACAATGTAATTTTGTATTTTTAATTTGTAACTATATTGTATTTTTTATATTTTATTGTTTTATTCCATTTTCATATTTCATTCATCTAAGTATCCAACCATTGTATGCTTTGTAATTTGTATCATTCAAATTTAAATGAAATAAAATTCCTATTTTTCTTCTAATTTGTTATTCCATCATTCTTATTTGGTAAGTATTTTTTTTCATTTATGTGTTAGATTTCTCATTTCTTAATTTTTCAAATAGTTCCCAAACCTTAAAGGAAAGTTAGATATTTTAGTTTTACACTTTTACTTAGAAAAGAAATCAAAATTTAAAAAAAAAAACAAGAAAAAAAATAGTCTAACACGACTCGGCCCATGCCCAAGGCCCGCCCTGTGGCCCAGCCCGGCACAGCCAGATCTTTCTTGTACCAAAAGCGACCTATGTCAAAAAGAAAAAATCCAACATCAAATGGGGTTGCTTCAGGTCAAGATCAAGTAGAACACAATACATGACTAAGGAAAAAGGGCTCCATGCATTCACCAAACTTTGTGTATTCAATATTGATGAAGTTACACACTGTCAGCTCAATAGTCCCTTCCACAAAGCAATCCAACGTGTTGTCTTCTTTGAATTGTTTCTTCTAATTTTACTAGGAGAGAGTGATTAAAAGGGGGATAACTGAGGGTCTTTTTGGTTTGTGGGAATAGAGGTCTGGAATCAGAATTGGATTAGGCCATTCTAATTCCAACTATTTGGTTGAGCAAAATCACGATCCCATTCCCATTCTCTCCTCCTCCCTTGGGAATGAAATTCCATTCCAAATGATTTCAATTCCCATTCTAATTCTTATTTGAACCAAATGGATTACAGAAATAGACCATTATGATTCCAATTTCGAGGGATTTCGGTTCCACTTCCGAGGGATTTCGATTCCGATTCCAATTGTAAAACAAATGGATTGTAAGTATTCTATCTCATTAATGCTTTGGATTAGCCATTTTATTGTTTAATTTATGCCTATAGAAACCACTTAAGTGATGTTCCTTTGGACGTACATCGACCATATTTTATTTTTGTTCTACATCTTTGTTAACATTTTTTTTTTCTTCTAGATGAGCCAAAGATCTCGGGTTTTGAAGATAAATATCATACATACATAAATGTAGGGGTGAGCATTTGATTTATTTGGTTAAAAATCAAGCTGAATAAACCAAATTTTTTAAAGATTATATATTGATGATGTGTGATCTAAAAGCTCCCCTGTTGGCTAATGACTCAGAAGCTGATTTGGATGGTTCCGTTATCTAGGCCGAGTTGTGCTGGGCCGAGCTACAGATGTCCAAGCTATATCAGAGAGCTATGTAATTTCTGAGAGACCTACAGGGAAACAATATTAGTCGAGCTGTGCTAGGCTGAGCTATATAACAGAGAGTTGTGTAATTTTCTCAAAGACCTGTAGGGAAATAATATTAGTCGAGTTGTTTTGTTCTGCTAGAGAGATAGAGTTAGAGTGCTTGAGTGTCTTTACCCAGGGAGGGCACTCCGATGCTTAAGTTAGAGAGTGTTTTGAAAGTATTTAAGAAAGTGAGAGAGCTTGAGAGCTTGTATTCGCACATACCTTCTCTCAGGAAAATAGTGCCTTTATATAGGTGTGAGGGATTAGAGACCTCTTGCAGCGGGTCCCATCTTCTCACAAAGCCATTTTCACATAGTTAGCTGAGTTATTACGTCAGTTATGTGATTTGCACAGGCGTTACAGCTCGCCTGAATAACTCTAGCGTGGGTAGGTCGACCTAACGAACGAGCATTATTACTCTAGAGAACTTGGTCTTGATAACAGATCTGTGTAGTAGGTCGTCACTTATACCCTACTTAGCTCAACCAATCTCTAAAGGAGGTCGCTCCTTAAGTGGAGGTCCTTTAGGTCGGCCAGGCCAAGGTACTTTAGGTTGGCCATAGACAAGGTGCTACTAGCCGACCTATTGGGGTGATCTACTTACTCAATGTCGAGGTGTTACTTGGATGCCATGTGTCTCTAGAGGTAGGTCTCCAGGTCTCCACTAGACCTCCGAAGGTAGGTCGCTAAGTCGGCGAAGGTAGGTTTCCAATAGGTATCTGGAGGTAGGTCTCCAGGTCTTCGGTAGGTCTCTAGAGGTAGGGTTTCTGGTGGTAAGTCTCAATCATTTTGGCTAAGACAAGTCATCGCCTACGTGGTGCCGAGGTGTCATCTAGCTGTTTTGAGGTGCTACATGTCATGATGTCAGTAGAGGGCCAAATCTACCCTCATCACATATAAAAATAAATCCAAATATGAAACCAAATTATAGAAAAACCAAAATCAAAATTTTTGGTTAAAATTGAAGAACTTCAATAACATATATACTATAATATTATATATATATATATATATATATATTATGACATATAATATATATATATATATTATGACATATAATATATATTATATATTATGCATTATATGTTACATATTACATGTTTTATAGCAAAGTTCCATTAATTCAATTTTTTTATTAATCAAATTTCTAATTCTAAAAACCAAAACCACAATCGAAATATTCAAAAGCTAAATTAACTAAACCAAAATTTTTTATTCGATTTTTTATTTTAACGAATTATGCTCACTCCTACATAAATGCATCTTAATTTTAAACCAGAGAAGATGGTTGGTGCTTGATGGGGGGGAGCAAAAAAAAAAAAACTGAAAAATCGAACCAGCCAAAAAAATCCGAATGAAGCCGAATAAAAAATTTGGTTAACCAAACCAGTCGGTTCGGTTTTGGTTTAATATTTAAAAAAACCAAAGGTACCAGTTCAGTTTCGATTAACCAAAATAGAAAACTGGCGGTTAACCGAACCGACTAGTATACATATATTTATATATATGTTATATATTTTCTATACATTATAAATTAATAAATATGTATCATATATAAATATATATTTTATAATTATAATATATTATTTATTATTTAAAATATAATATTATATATATTTCTAATATTTCATTATATATTTATATATTTTTGTATATTAAATATTATAAATAATATAAAACTGAAAATCGATGGTTAACTGAACCGATCAACCGATCGGCTTTGATTTGGTTTTGGTTACCGATAACTCCGATTCGATTTCAAAAATTAGCCCACGGTTCGTTTTACCGAACCGTGAGCATCCCTGACTGCCTGATGGAACAATTTAGTGGTGGTGGGGTCTCTATCCCTTCTATATATTCTTACCACCTGTTTGGTTAAGACTCCGGTGATTGAAGATTCCACACCTCTAACTGTTGAAAACATTTCCAACACTACTTCAGTCTGACGTTGCCGGCTAGCAGCCTAGCGCTCCTCAAGAGGAAAAAAATCAAAAAGGGTATTACTGTAATTGTAATAAAAATATAGGAAAGGATGGTGGTGGGGCAAGAAACGTGTGGTTCGAACTTAGAAGTTGCCACCACAGACTTCATCTTATCTCATATCGTATGTGTTCTCACCACACACTAGTTTAATCCTTCCCAACCAGATATGAAATAATATTAGCAAAACCATTGACATCATTCAATTACTGTATATATACCGAAAAAGTTCTTCCACTGGTTTTAATTGCAGCCATGGCCACTCACGCAGCTCTAGCTTCCTCAAGGATTCCGGCCAACACAAGGCTTCCCTCTCGGAGCTCTCACTCTCACGCCACTCAGTGCTTCTCTAAGGTCTCTTTCTCTCTCATAGTCTCATTTCAAATTCCTTCGTGATACAAAAAGCAGGTTTGAAGTGCACATTTTTTCTGATTTCTTTTTGGTTGCAGAGGCTTGAAGTGGCCGATTTCTCTGGACTCCGATCCAGTACGTCCGTGACCTTCGGCAAGAATGCCAGAGAGTCGTCTTTCTTTGATGTGGTGGCTTCCCAACTTGCTCCCAAGGTGGGGGTTACGACTTTAATTTATATGGTTTTCTAATTACTTCCGGTTAATCTCTAATCAGTACTAACCGGTAACAAACTCTGAATTTTCTTCATCCATTAACTGCATCTGTAAAAATGCATGATTCCATCTTTAATTCTTTTTCTTTCATCCAACCTTTTCTTTTATTAGGTTGCCGCTTCTACACCTGTTAGGGGAGAGACAGTCGCTAAGTTGAAGGTAGCAATCAATGGTTTTGGACGCATTGGCCGGAATTTCCTCCGGTGCTGGCATGGCCGGAAAGACTCACCCCTGGACGTCGTTGTTGTGAACGACAGTGGCGGTGTTAAGAATGTAAGAGAAATTACTTTCAGCCAGTAACTCCAGAAAGAGATCTTCCGATTGCAGAATAACTTTTCGCTTCCTCTGATTGATATCTATCGCAGGCTTCGCACCTTCTCAAGTATGATTCGATGTTAGGAACTTTCAAGGCGGAAGTGAAGATCGTGGATAACGAGACCATCTCCGTTGATGGTAAGCCGATCAAGGTCGTCTCAAACCGGGATCCTCTCAAGCTACCATGGGCAGATTTAGGAATTGACATCGTTATCGAGGTAACCTTTATTTCCAAATTCAAATCCCTCTTTCGCAGATTGCCACGTGGAGCAATATATCCTTTGTCAATCCAGAATTTACATCAGATAAAGTTCAATGTGTTAATTTACTAGCTCTCACAGTCCATACCATCCCGATGAAGAATTCCCCAAATTACCTTTACCATCCAAACCGGTGTTTTCAGTTTGGGCCAAACTGGATGGTTGAACCGGTTACCCAGTGAACTTTTTTGTTTTCAAATCTGATCTGAGTTTTACAACATTGATCCTAAGTTCTGATTTTTTAAGAATCAAAATTTTACAATATGAGGAGTTCTGGGGCATAATCAGTTTGAGGTAGCCAAGCCTTATACTGACCCCGAACATGTTTGAAAAAAAAAAAACACATCAAATGTCAAATATACCCCATCTAACATATAGGACTGTATGGATACTTTGAACCATGAATATTTATATATAAAATGAATGAATTGCACAAAATCTTTTTATTTTATGCCTAATAACTACATTTATATGTAAGAACTCTTCTTTTGAGGAAACCCCATTTTAATGGGGAGATCAATTATAATAAAATTGCAGGTAAAATATTCATAATTATCTAACTAATTAGTAGTCTAATTAAGTCACATGCATGGAGTTTAATACAGGGAACAGGAGTGTTTGTGGATGGCCCAGGTGCTGGTAAACACATTCAAGCTGGGGCTAAGAAGGTTATCATAACAGCTCCAGCCAAAGGAGCAGATATTCCAACCTATGTTGTGGGAGTGAATGAAGGAGATTACGACCATGAAGTAGCAAACATTGTGAGGTTGGTATTGATTGCAAGTTTTTCACCTTTATTGTTATTTTTTTTAGTTTAAGTTTAGTGATGGCTGTTAATTTAGAAATCATAAGCTTAATTAAAATTCTGGCACTTGCAGCAACGCTTCTTGCACTACAAATTGCTTAGCTCCTTTTGTGAAAATCATAGATGAAGAGTTCGGTGAGTGTCGTATAAATTTTAAGTGAGGATTTGAACACTGTTTGAGCCATGGTATTTAAAAACGAACCGGTGATTGAACCGGTCAGGGATCCGGTTATCGGTTCAAACAGTTCGATCGTTCGACCCGAATGGCCGGTTCATTTTGACAAAAAAATTAAAAAATTTAAAAAATTAGAAAATGGTCAAAACCGTTCGAACGGTTAATCAACTGGTTCAGCAGTTTGCTGACCAAAATCAACGGTTTTGGGGAAAAAGCGGTTTTAGGGGGAAAACAGAATCGATCAGGTGACCAGTTCCCAGTTTTTTTGATCCAACCATCCAGTCCGGTCCGGTTTTAAAAACCATGGTTTGAGCAATCAAACAAGGATTAATTAATTACAGCTATAATCTAACTACCACTCATTTCCTTTGTAGGTATTGTTAAAGGAACAATGACAACTACTCACTCCTACACAGGGGATCAGGTAATAGCTCAAACTCTGAAAATTCTAGTTTGCAGACCAAATGGGTGTTAGTAATTGTTTAGTTTTTGATCGTAAATTTGATGATTTTGTCCCAAGTGAATTTAGGGGTGTCAATGGACCAAAACATTGGACCTCGTTCAATTAGACCAGTTCAGATTTAATGGTCCAAAGTATTTATTGGATTGGATTGATCACCATTTATCTACAATTGATTTATATTGAATTGGGTCAGATTGAATTGATATCTTATCTATTGATAGAAGATAAGAATACAGGTGTCAATGGACCATGTTTGGATTAGACCAATTGATATCTGATTTATTGATAGAAGATAAAATTACAGGTATCAATGGATCAAGTTTGGATTAGAACCAATTTGAACAGATTGAATGGTCTAAACATTGAATTGGACTGATCCAAAATGGTCTAAATTATTCCTCAGATTGGACTGGATTTTTGATCCATCTGTAATGGAATGGATTTATATTAGACCCGACCGGAATGGACCAAATTCGGTCCAATTAACACCCCTACAACTACAAGAGATAAATAGATTAATTAATGCATTAAATCCCTAAACAATATTGCTGCAGAGGCTTTTGGATGCATCCCACCGTGACTTAAGGAGAGCAAGAGCGGCTGCACTGAACATAGTCCCAACAAGCACGGGAGCAGCCAAGGCTGTGTCTCTAGTATTGCCCAAGCTCAAGGGCAAGCTCAACGGGATTGCACTTCGAGTGCCTACACCTAACGTCTCGGTTGTGGACCTGGTTGTAAATGTTGAGAAGAAAGGAATTACAGCCGAAGATGTGAATGCGGCCTTCAGGAAGGCAGCGGAGGGACCACTGAAGGGCATATTGGCCGTGTGTGACGTGCCTCTGGTGTCAGTAGACTTCCGATGCAGTGATGTCTCCTCCACCATCGACTCCTCACTCACCATGGTGATGGGAGACGACATGCTCAAGGTTGTCGCGTGGTATGACAACGAGTGGGGATACAGGTAAGCCATGCGCACACACCAAGATTAATTATACCAATTTTCATAGCTTTTGAAGCTTCATATTTATATCAGACGTATCCTATCATATTTTTGGGTATTATACCTGTTTAGGAATTCATTTTTTCATTTAATATATAAAATCAAAATAAAAAAATAGAAGAGGTATGCTTGAAATACAGATCAGTGTTTTTGAACCTCTGTTGATCCAGAGGTCAGACCATTTGGCCAGTAAATCATTCAGGCAATCTTTTTTTTTCACCCTTAATTTGGTCGTTGGTCAAAAATCGTTGATTTGGTCAGTGACCCGAGTCGAACTATTGACCTGTTTAACGGTCTTTTAGATGTTTTTTATTTTAATTAATACTAATATTAATATTATTATTTTTTAAGTTGGAATGAACCATCCATTCAAACCAGACAGTCGAATCATCGACCTAAACTGGTGGCTTGGATGAGTCCAGTTCTAAGTTGGTTTTTAAAACCTTGGTACAGATACATTTCTGCTAAGACTCAGTTGGGAAAGAATACAAATACAAATATGTAGAATGCAAAAGCAAAACCTTGTATTTTGTATGTATTTATACTCCTTTCAAAATGAGCCTAAGGCAGTAAGGCTGTATTTGGTTGCAGTACAAATTTATTTGCACTAGAACAAATGTATAAAAATACAAATGTAAAAAATGTAAATTCTTATTTAATTTTATTTTAAGTTTTAATTTATTCTGCTTTATATCTTAATTTACTTCATTTATACTGCAATCAAACAAAATAAACTAAAATTTAAAACAAAAATATATAAGTTAGAATTTACACTCGTGAACCCTGTGCAATTTTTGCTTTTTTGTGTAGCCAACGAGTGGTTGATTTGGCGCACTTGGTGGCTAGCAAGTGGCCAGGAGCAGCTGCATCAGGAAGTGGGGATCCACTTGAAGACTTCTGCAAGACAAACCCAGCAGATGAGGAGTGCAAAGTCTATGAAGCTTAATTGTTTAATTAGATTCTTTTTCATCTCAAGTTAATTAATTTACTTTCATATTTATATAGCTATATGTCTTGATCGATGGACATGATGCTTTGCATGCAAGGATTAAGGTTTATTTCTGGTCCTTGCGTTTTGTGATGAGAAATCGGGCGAAACTAATGAAATAAGGTTAATTAGCCAACTTACATTGAAGTGTTATTTTCTTTCTTGTTGAATATTTGGAAGAATCACCTTAATGTTTGAATGTCTATAGGCCATAAATCTACTGCCCGTTTGGGAGGGCTTTTGGGATGCAGTTTCTGGCGTTCCCAACTGGGTTTTACATAGAAATCTTTGAGTTGTGTTTGGTTTGAAAGAAAAGGTAAAAAAAAGAAGGGAAATGTAGGAAAACCTATATAAGGTTTGTACAAGTTTGAGGTTTCCCTACCTTTCTCTTCTTTTCTCTATCTACTTTTTCAAACCAAACATGACCTGAAGTTATGTTTGGTGAAAATCTAGAAAACCAATATGTACATTCCATGGTGACCGTAATACAAAGCTACCCAAAAGGTCCCAGATGATGCCCTAATGGTGGCACTCTTGCCGAATTGAATTACCACAATGACCATAGTGACTCTTTACCAATTTGACAAACAACTGCAACTCTATGTATGAGAATAACAAAGAGAGAGATATATATGACTAATGGTCGAATTAATTGTATTCGACTCTTCCATGTTTATTTATATAGAGTACAAGAATGAGATATACAATGGTAAGTTCTATCTGATCTAGGATAGGTTTAAATGTAATCCTATTTAGGATAAGACTTATCTTACCAGGATAAGTGTTATCCTTTACAAAGATAATCTGCAGGGATAACTGTTACTAGGATAAAGGTTCTCTACAAGTAGGATATATACAATAGGAGAAGAACTTAAAGTACAAGATGAGGTAGGAGTCTTGGTTGGATACATGCATGGGACATGCACCTGAACATGCGCATGTGCCATGCACGTAATAGCTGTAGCTTACACCCCCCTCAAGCATAATCGAGGATAAACGGTAAGCTTGTGATGAAGAACCTCAAATTGTGGAAAGGGGCTTGGTGAGAGCGTCTGCTAATTGATCAGCCGAGGGGATGTACCGTACATCAAGAAGCTTAGCTGCAATTTTTCTCGTATGAAGTGAATATCCAATTCGATGCGTTTAGAGCGAGAATGAAGTGCATGATTATTAGCATGAAATTTAGCCCCCATGTTGTCGCACCATAAGGAAGATATCTAGTTCTTGGAGTAGCATATGAAGCCACAAAACCTCAATAGCTGCAGAAAATAAACTACAATATTCTGACTCAGTGCTTGATCGAGCCACCATTGGTTGCTTTTTGGAACTCCAAGAAATTAAATTAGACCCAAGGAGCACACAATAACCACTCTAAGAGTGGCGATCCATGAGGCAGCTTCCCCAATCAGCATCAGAGTAAGCAACAAGAGAGAATGTACGGCATGGTTAAAGAAGCATACCATAAGTAATTGTTCCTTTTAGGTATCAAAGAATCCTTTTTGTAGCAACCCAGTGGATAGTAGTGGAAGTTTGCATGAACTAACATACCTTATTCAGAGAGCCCAAATCATGTGATGAGGATGTTGTCCACATAAACAAGAACTAAAATGATATCAGATCTAGAATGAGAGATAAATAAAGAGGCATCTGTTCAGGATTCGAGAAACCCTAGGGATAAAAGGGAATCATGTAGCCTTGTAAACCATACACGAGGTGCCTATTTCAAACCATATAAGGATCGATGGAGGCGACAAACATGTGTTGGAAATCTGGGATCAACAAACCCAACTAATTGCTTCATATATATCTCTTCTGAAATGTTACGATGTATGAAGGCATTGCTAACATCCAATTGGCGAACATCCCAATTAAAAGAAACTGCAAGATATAATACTATAAGAATTGTAGCTGGTTTAACCACATGGCTGAATGTCTCATCATAATCAAGACCAGCTTCTTGAGAGTACCCCTTGACAATAACACGAGCTTTGAAGTATTCAACCGAACCATCAGGCTTACATTTGATTTTAAAAACCCATTTGTTGCCAATAATATTTTTATCAGGTGGGGCCGGGACGGGAGTCCATGTTTTATTATGAAGTAAAGCCCTATACTCATCAGTCATAGTAAGAACCCAGTGAGGATCCTTATGAGCTTAAGAATAACAAGTTGGTTTGGATTCGGGAAGGGGACTAGCAAGTAGGGCATACCTTGGATTTAGCTTGAAGATACCATGTCGAGCTCGATTGGTCATGTGATGTGAAGAAGAGGAAGGCGGCAACAAGATACCATGTCGAGCCTGAGTGGGCAGAGTTAGTGGATTCAGCATTGGAAGGTGGCGACACATCATACTGAGACGAAGATGGAAAAGATGAAACTTCACCTAGAGATGTGTTGTCAGATGCAACAACAAGGGGAGGGGCCCCAACTAGAAGAACTGGAATCGATGATGGGGGTGGTGCAATATCAGTGGCAATAAGAAACGGAAAGGAATCCTCATTAAAAATAACATTGCAAGAGATAAAAATTCATCCTGTAGTGCGATGCAAGTAGACATACTCCTCGTGAGAATTATAATACCCAAGAAATACACATGAAAGAGAGTGAGTTTGTAACTTGTGCTTATTGTATGGCCAAACATGTGGAAAACACTCACACCCAAAGGCATGGAGTTCGAGGTAGTCTGGAGGGCGACCAAATAATTTCTCAAATGGAGAGGATGATCCAAACAACAAAGTAGGAAGATGATTAATGAGATCATATGTAGTGGAGAATGACTCAAACCAATATTTTGGAGGAACCCTAGCATGAGTCATAAAAGCAAAGCCTATTTCAACAATATGGTGATGTTTGAGCTCAAAACGCTCATTCTGTGCCTATGTATGCGGGCATGATATTCGGTGAGAGATACACACATGATTGAAATAGGTTTCAAAGGTCTTGAATTCAGAGCCACCTTCACTTTGAAAATATTTAATTTTAGTATTAAAAAGTAATTCAACATTGGCTTTGAATTTCAAGAACGCATTAAATACTTCAGATTTGCAAGTAAGAAGAAATATCCAACTATAGCAACTGAAATCATCAACAAAAAGAATGTAATAATGATAACCATAAGCAGATGTCACTGGAGAGGGTCCCCATAAATCACAGTGAATTAATTCTAAGGGAGAATTACTAATGGCATGATTCTAGGAAAAGGGGAGTACATGGCTCTTAGCTATTGAGCAAGCTGAACAAAAATTTAAATCAGTACTAGGGATTACTAGTAAATGCTGAGAAGAAATAATTTGTTGAGTCACTCTAAGAGCAGGGTGACCTAGTCGATGGTGCCAAATTGCAGGGTTGGCACGAGTACCTACAAATGAAAAAGGAGATGAAGCTGATATCTTGAGTGGAAGACGAAGTTGATACAAACCATCCTTATTCGACCTTTGAAGAAGTATCATCCCGGTGGGTTGATCTTTCACAAAGAATTCATGATGATGAAATTCAAAATAAACATTATTATCAGCATAAAACTGGGCCACAGATAAGAGATTGAAGGAGATCTGGTTGGATACGTGCATGCACCATGCATGTAATAGTGTACCCTCATGGTTTAACTAATTGACTAAGTGTACCCTTACTGTTTGAAAATTGACTATCGCTACCTCTACTGTTTCTGACAATTGTCTAAATCTTCCAAGAATCGTTAAGCATGGACGGAAAAAGTCAAATGTCCGTTTTACCCTTCTACAAAGTTACGTTTGTGTCCCTCAATATAACTTAACTCAAACACTTGCCCCATTAGTCGAAAGAGGGAGGAGCACCATCCATTAATGCAGCCATCATCATCGCCAATGACGATGGTCACTGTAACTACCGAACGGTAGAGCGTGCGCAGGCGGGCGGAGATCTCTACTGCCCTTCCCTCCTTCTCTCTATTTTAGAAATCTGATCCTTTCAGATTACTTGTCCGAGCGCCGGTTTGGTTTGATGGAAAAGGAGATGTAGAGAATAAATTGTACTGGATTTCAATCTGCACTCAATCAAAAAAACATGGAATCTCAACTTGTTTCCTGACCACTTGTCTATAATGAGAGAAATAACACAAAAGCGGTATGAAGGGATCTATTGAAGAAAAATGAATTCCCGAGCTTGAGTTTCATGGAGCTAATGAGTGAATGATGGATGGGGAGCAGGAAGAAACAGGGAGGAGAGAGATTTCTTTCCGTTGGGAGGAGAGAGATCTCTTTCCGCGGCTTCTCTGTTCTTCATCTCAAGGTGGGAGACGATGAACAATAACTCTTCGTCCCTCTCAAGTTATTTCATTTGTGAGGGAGGGCGACAGAGATAGGGAAGGTGCGTTCTTGCTTCCTCTCAACACTAGACACAACCATACGCGCCGTATCACCCATCTTCAATGTCTCTATTAGCAGCGGCAGGGGAGGTACCGTTCTTCTCCATCCAATATCCTCTCTCCTCCTATTCTCTCTTCTTCCCCCTCTTATTATTCTTCTATTTCCTCCAGGTTCCACTCCCTCTGCCTTTCCCAATTGTTGTTGCCTCTTAGCAGTGGCGATCTATTATATGGTGGGGTTTGAGCTTGGACCTTCTTTACCACCTTTTCTGCTGCAACTCTTTTCTCTGCCGCAACCCTTTTCTGTTCCTCTCAGGTCTCCTGCAACCATAGAAGACGTCAGAAAGAAGTAAACGAAGAGATGTTAATGGATGGGAAAAGAGAAGAAGATTAGAACATCCATGAAGATTAGAACTATGTGTCTTAAAGACAAACCTACCAGCACCTCTTCATCTATGACAATGTCAAGATCAAGGCTGACACCAACTTCAATTTCCCCCCTGTCACCATTGGAAGAGACTTGGAAGTGTGGTAAACACGACCCTTCTGTTGATTGTTAACATGTTGCTTCAAGCGATGGATCTATTCAACCCAGAAATTATAGTAATCGGAAGAAAGATGAGGACACCCACAGAGTGTCCTTTGGTTCCAATACTGAAGATTGAATCCTAATCCCCCAATCATGAACTTAGATGGCAAATCCTACTAGGCTGTTGTATAAAAAACCAGCCCATGGCTATCAAAGACCCAACCGTAATTCAATTTGGAACCCCAATAGTAACTAAATTCACCCCCCCATTTTCGCCCATGCTAACACATTCAAACCTAGTACCTTGCAAATCAATTCCTGAAATGGGTCCAGCATGGAATGACTTCTTACCAAGTGAGGGCTTTTATTCCAGAGAAGCATCATCATGCCAGAAATAGGGTATAGAGCAGAGATGACAAAGAGAGGAAGGAGAGAAGAGGGGGAGAACAAGGTGCATAGCAGAGATGATTAAGGAAATGTATAGACTACATCTGATGGTGGGATACTTAGAGTAGGCTTCATTGTTACTCGATAATCTGAGAAAATGGGGCCTTGCACTTCAAGACGATAGAATGGGGCTTCATTGTTACCCTGTAAAAACCCTGAAAGCCTTCGACAACAATTTGGAAAGTGATAACAAATCGGAGAGAATGCAGAGGGTACTTTGGGTACTATGTAACATTAAATCAAACATGTGAAGTCACATGTAAACGGTCTTTGATGAAGAATTAACAGTAAGGGTATAAATAGACAATTGTTAGGTAGACAATTGTTAGAAACAGTAGGTGTATCAACAGTCAATTTTCAAACAGTAAGGGTGCACTTAGTCAATTAGCTAAACTATATGGATAGTTTAAAAAATTTACCCAATATTTAAAAATAGGAAATACAAAGAATCAAAAAATAAATATTATACATAAGATATAATATTATATATTTATAAAAAATAAAATATTGGATACATAATAATATTATACATTCATTATTTTAAACAAAAATAAATATTATACATAAGATATAATTTTATCAATAATGGAAATGTATTACAAAATTTAATGTTAACCAAGAAATCAAACTATTTTTCTTTTTGGGTCGTGGGTTAATGGTTTGGGTTAAATGGATTAGTCGATGATATAATAGTTAATAATAAATATTAAAAAATAATAAAAAGCACAAGCAATCAAAAGAACATATAAAAAATTATATATTAATTATGACAAACAGAAATTAAGTGTGATTAGTAAAAATTATGTATATAATGTAGATGAAATATGTAATTTAAAATTAATCCAAAAGCAAAGCTATTTTCTTATTTAAATGGTGTGTCAATGATCTAACTTTTCAAAGAAATTCATGATGTCATAATTGAATAATAAATATTTTAAAAAAGATAGAACCCAAAAGATAAAAAAGTATAGAGTTTTGTCAAAGACATTTTGGAACATTTCTAATGTTATATAATCATCATATTAAATTAAAATAAAAGTTATTTTTATTTAAGACAGAAATGGAATACAAAATTTAGTAGTAGTAGTAGTAGTAGTAGTAATAGTAGTAGTAGTAATTGTTATTGTAATTTAAAAATTCTGCAGGTGCACATTTAGTACAAGTATTTAAGTTTATTTTTAACCATATTGTTACTTTTATTAATTGTCAATTTCTATCATAACTATGATATATCTAAAATTCAAGTAATTAATATGAACAAAATTCATACGTGAAATGTACATGCTTAATTACTAGTATATATAAGGATGTTGATCCATCCAAATATCATATTATTTTTTAAAATGTAATAATATATTTTATACATGACATACATGCAAAATAAAAAGGATCAAAATATATATTAAAGTTTACACTTAAAGTAGTGAAATGATAAATGTTCATTTAAATAATTATAATATTATTACAAAAATATAGATTTTTTGAAAACTTAATTATTTATATATAAATTTAAGGTCTATTTGTTTATTTAAATTTAAAAAAAAATATTTTGATTTATTTTTAAAAAATTAAAATAATAAAATCATATTATTAATCAAACACTTGAATAAGAAGCCATCATGGATTTGTGGTTAAGGTTTATAAACTCCTTATAAATGAGCCATATGGATCAAACACTATTGTTAATTAGGTAGACCCCTAAATAAGCAACACTTCTTTCAACTTTGGCATCTTCATGGTCTATCAAAGGGGTAGGGAGCATCTATTAAAAGTAACCTATAGAATTTTTTTCTTAAGCTTTAATGATATCTAATTTAAGATATAGGCTTTAATCTGACAACTCGCAATTTTCCTAACGCTTTCAAACTCTTCTTTAGTGGAATAGATTCTCAATCTATGAATATAAGACCTCATTTTTCATTAAGTTCTAATGAATATATTACCAACTTTGTTGTAGAACAAAAAGTTTTACGAATACGAATTTATGAGATAAACGACATGCCTTTGAATAGCCTTTAAATGTATAGGCTACATTAGGCATTCCTTATTTTAATGACACACTACCTTTTTGCAAATAAAATCCCAATATATATATAAATACACAAAGTTTTAATAGAATTTGGAAGAATAATAGATAATTGCAATTGGAGACACAAGTCACGTCAAAGACCTTAAGCGTCCCACAAATCCCAAGGGAATCAAACCTAGATATTGTTTAGGGGATAAAACTTACACACTAAGGCATTAAAATGGAAAATTTCTACTTAGAACCACTTTTGTCTTCAAAATATAAAGGCAAAAAAGATGAAAATAAAGAAAACAAGCCTAAAAATACAAGAGGATGATGTAATGAAATGTAAATAAAATCCTACAAGTATCTAACATAACCTCTAGCTACTAACTCACAAATGCAATTGTAAGATTAGAACATAAAAAGAGGAAAAAAAGGAAGGTTAAACAACCCTTTTTTTAGACTAATTTAAAATCCCAATATATATATATAATTACATGGATGAGAAAAACAATATATTAGTAAAAGGGTCGTCTTTGTGTCTCATGCATGTCTCTTTGTGTGATTATATCAAGGAGGTGCAAAACTCATTTCACTTTCACACCTAAATTTTGTACAAGATTTTGAAATTGATATTTCACATATCAAACTAACTTGTAATGACTATTTAGAATGTTGCTTAAGAATAGCATTATACATGTCGATGCTCTTACTATTATAATATGACAACAATAACAAGATGATGATGATGCAATATTTATTTTGAACAATAACATATTTTTTGTTGATTACCCCATTTTGATAAATACTAATAATTTGGTTTCAAAGTATGACATGTTTGTGGACAATCAACAACAACAGGACCCGACTTCTATGAAGGTTCAACTATTCACCAACCGTCTTCTCATACTCACCTCACACAAGCACTTCCAAGAGACTCACTCATTGAATCAACAATAGTTTGGAACCAAACTATGAATGGATGGATGTTGATAGTTTCATGGAGTACATGGATTCAACAATTCTCATCCTCAATCACCGATTTCCACTCCATCTTAGCCATCTAATGAACCAAACCAACTCCAACTCTCAACTATCCACCAGCAATGCACACACATGCACATTGGGAATTAGGAAGGACTCTAAAATCCTTAATAAGCTACTATGACAATTTTGAAAACCAAAATGTATTGCTCATCTCAAGTCCAAAGATAGCATCTCAAGTCGAAGAATCCTTTTTGCAACAACCCAGTGGATAGTAGTGGAAGTTTGCATGAACTGACATACCTTATTCATAGAGAGCCCAAATCATGTGATGAGGATGTTGTCTACATAAACAAGAACTAAAATGATATCAAATCTAGAATGAGAGATAAATAGAGAGGCATCTGTTCAGGATTCGAGAAACCCTTGGGATAAAAGGGAATCACGTAGCCTTGTAAACCATGCATGAGGTGCCTATTTCAAACCATATAAGGATCGATGGAGGCGACAAACATGTGTTGGAAATCTGGGATCAACAAACCCAACTAATTGCTTCATATATATCTCTTCTGAAATGTTACGGTGTATGAAGGCATTGCTAACATCCAATTGGCGAACATCCCAATTAAAAGAAACTGTAGATATAATACTATGCGAATTGTAGCTGGTTTAACCACAGGGTTGAATGTCTCATCATAATCAAGACCAACTTCCTGAGAGTACCCCTTGACAACAACACGTGCTTTGAAGTATTCACCTAGAGATGTGTTGTTAGAAGCAGCAACAAGGGGAGGGGCCCCAACTAGAAGAACTAGAATCGATGATGGGGGTGGTGCAATATCAGTGGCAATAAGAAATGGAAAGCAATCCTCATTAAAAATAACATTGCAAGAGATAAAAATCCATCCTGTAGTGCGATGCATGTAGACATACCCCTCGTGAGAATTAGAATACCCAAGAAATACACATGAAAGAGAGTGAATTTGTAACTTGTGCTTATTGTATGGCCAAACATGTGGAAAACACTCACACCTAAAGGCATCGAGTTCGAGGTAGTCTGGAGGGCGACCAAATAATGTCTAGAAACCCGCCCCCTCTATCCCATATTTCTTTGTGATGATTTATTTATCATCTTCATTCAAAGCTTGTCTCTTAGATTACAAAAGCTATAGGGTTGGTTCAATCATTTTGTGGTCAAGCCAGAAAATTTGTTAATCTATCTAAATCCATGGTGATGGTACCATCCAATATCCCTAGAAGATTAAAATGAAAGTCGACTACAGGATGTGCTCCTTTGATTTCTAAGTTTGAGAAATATTTAGGCTTTCCAATTTTGGATGGTAGAATTACAAATTAGAAATTTAGCAATCTAATTGATTGAATTTAATCTAGGGCCATTTGGAAAGTCTTTTTTGAAAGATCTTCTAGAAGCTCTGACAGTCAAAAGACGATATGAGCTTTTGCATGACGATCTTAGCAGCTTGAAGACTATTTGATTAAGGCACGTCTATCCGCGCGTCTTTCCACACTAAGACAAGTTAAAAAAAAAGTGCAAAAAGCTCCATTTGGAGCTTCCTGAAAATAGCTTGAAATGAGCTTTTCTCGTCTTTTAAGGGTTGTGATTTTCAATGGCTAGATTTTTTCCTAACCAAATGAGAAAAGACCAAAACGCGGGTTTCCAAGCTTCTAAAAAGCCGACAGCCTGCACGAAAAGACGTGCCAAATGAGGCCTTAGATGAAAAGATGATGCTTTATCTCTAGCTGAAAGACATACCCTTGTGACCAGTGTTAGAGAAAATATTCCCAATTATGCTTTCCAAAATTTTGAAGTCCTTGGTAATGTCACTTAAAAAAATTGATTCTACAAAGAAATCTTTCTTACGGGGATCAACTGATCAACAACCCGACAAAATAGGACCCATTACGTTGCATGGATTTCCCTTACCTAGCCCAAGAAATTTGAAGGTTTGGGTATGAAGGGCTCAACCCTAATGAACAAAGCTTTTCTTATAAAGAGAGCTTGGTATCTTCTAAAATACCCAGATTCTTTATGGGCTAGAATTATAATAGGAAAGTATGGGAGGGGCTACCTTTCTTTGAGATGGTGCAAAAACAAATGATTTGTGGGGTTAAAAAAGTATAATTAAGGAGATACAATTGCTAAAAAAGGGTCTTAAGAAAAATGTTGGTACAAGTTCTGAAATTGATTTTTGGCAGCACTAATGGGTAAGTAATGTTCCATTGCAGGACATCAAATTGCCAAGCTCCCTCCCTCAATCAACCCCTACTAGAGTCTCTAACTACATTACTTGAGGGGAGGGATCTAACCAATATCATGTCTATTCTCCCAATTAACATTCTTTAGAGTATTTATGCTATTCCTTTAATTGAAAATCTTATTACGGGAGATGTTTGGTTGTGGAGACACGATAAAGATGGCAAAATGACAGTGAAATCAGCTTAGGACCGGACCGGATGGTGGGACTAGAAAAACTGCCAACCAATTAGGTGACTGGTTCCGTTTTACCCAATAATCGTGCTCCCCAAAAATCGTTGATTTGGCCAGCAAGCCACTGACCCGGGGTGGTCGAACCGTTTGAAGCGTTCAATGGTTTGGCCGATTTTTATTTTTTTAATTTTTTTATTTTTTGTCAAAAAGACCATCCATTTGATTCGAACGGTCAGGCCATTTGACCCGGGAGCCAGGCCCTTATCTGGTATGATTTTAAAAACCTTGGAAGTATATGGTCGTTTTCAACCTTTTTATCCCAAAATTTGGTTATAGGGAGTCAAATAGATGTGCGGATAAGTTAGCTAAAAGGGATTCTAACTTGAATATTCAAATGTAAATGGCTAGTTATTCCTCCCACAAAGTTGATATCGTTGTCATGGGAAGATATAACTGATTTTCCTCGGTTGTTTTTGTGTATTATAGCTCTCTTTTCTTATTTCCAATGAATAAAAAAAAATTGCATGTCTACTCTTTAAAAATTCCTTTAACAAATTAAAATTTGTCACATGCTAGTTTAAGAACATAATTATATAATTGGAAAACCATGGCCATTATACTAGTCCAAGCAAACACCGAAAAATATTTATGGGAAATTGTTTCCTTTCCCTCATTTTACATGCAACCAAACCAAATAAATAGAGAGTGTCTAACGTAACTTGCCATTTGACAAGTCTTTTTAGACATCTTCCAACAACTCAGATGGTTGAAAGACGTATTAAGCTTGTAGGGTCATGTCTTTAAAAGTGGACCATTGTAAGCTACTAGGTCTTTTAAATTTTAAAAACGCATTTAGAGGCTATTTATCATGAACCATGAAGCTTCATTTGAAGCTTCCCAAAAATCGGCATTTTCAAATTTTTAGGTTTTTCCGCACTCGTGTCTTTTAGTGTTTCCAACTTTTAGTTACCAAACAGAAAAGACTAACTTTCAGTTTTTTCAAACTTGCTGAAGCCCAAAAGATCACATGAAAAGACTTGCCAAATGCCACTTAAGATAAAAAGCTCCTCTAGTCATTTGTAGTTGAATCACAATCTTTAAAACTTGAGACAGCGATACAGGTTAAGATTCCACTTTGTATATAATAAGGTGTAAACTTACCACAAGTCATAGGTTACCCTTAAAAATTTTATCATTTGACTACAACATAATTTCATTTTTAGGTTGATTTTAATTTTGGCATTCCATTTTCATCATTTACAAAAATACTTCTTACATTTTATACTTATTTTTTTTAGTATAATGAATATACAATATTAATGACATGCTCAGTTTTTTTTATTTTTTTGTATTATATGTTTTATTTATTTTATTATTTAATTATGACATTATTTATTAACGGATTTGACCCCAAATGGTTGAATTGCTTACCCATATTTATTTTTATGTTATTAAAATTAATGTTGTGGATTTAATTAATACAATTTAATGATGAGAAAAATATATCTTAAATATAGGATTTAATAAGAGAATATACCTTAGATATGAGATTTAATGAGAGATAATAGGAAAATAGTTTTACTTCTAATTGGTTTTAAATTTTACATTTCATTTTCATCACTAATAAAAACATTTATTATTTATCATCGATGTTTTCAACTTGTTGTTGACCTGGTCGATTGAACCGTTTGAACTATCACTTGGGCGGTTCAACCATTGACTCGTTTGACCCAATAACCAAGTCGTAGGTTGCACACTTAATTATATGCAAACTTTTGGAAGCCATAACTTTGCACTTTGATGTTCGATTGGGGTTATCTTTTTTTTTTTTGAGTAACTTTTCAAGATCTATACGTCCCAAGGGCATTATGCGCCTTGCCTTGCTATTTTTGAGAAAAAAAACCCTTTTTTGGCCCCAAATTGCAATTTTTAATATTTTCTATAAATAAAAATTTAAAACAAAAATAAATAAATAAATAAATGTAACATAATACATATATTATATGTAATATATGTAAAACATAATTTTACTATTTATTGATAAAATATGTAATTTTACACACACACACACACATAATGTTGACGTAGAGCAATTTGACTCGTTTGACCTTAACAGTCAAACTGGTATCCTGTGACTTGAAGGCAAAAGCAGGTCGGCCTCCAGGTCAGTTTTTAAAATATTGTTTATCATATTTATTATTGTTTAATATGTCAAATCTATGATGTTAAAAATGTTCCCATTTTTTTTAATTTTTTAATTTTTTGTATATTACAAATTTTTGAATTTTATTATTTAATTGTGGAAACATGGATTGGCCAGTTTGACCTAAATGGTTTAATTTTTACCACCACCTAGATGAAAACACTATTTTTTCCAAGTAGATTTTAAAAGTATAAAATTTTATGTTATTATGTATGAAATTAATTATAGAATTTAATGATGAGAAGAAACAAAGAAGCCTTAAATATATGATTCAATGAAGGTGAATGTAAATTAATACCTTAAATGTTGGATATAATGGGAGATAATTGAATGCATTGGATATCTTAAAATTAACTCTTTTCAACTCATTTAATATCAATAACTAATTACCCTATTGCCCTCCTTTTTTATCAATCAATTTAAATATAGAGGGTAAATTTTGTCATTACAAAATTTCAAAAATATTCTTGAGGCTATTCATACTTTTTAAAGAATGCAACACAACTTCAACAAACTTTCTGTTCTAACCTATTTCATTCGGGAAGCTCGAAACCTGAAAATTTTTTATCACTCTTAGCCCAAGCCCATGGAGGTGCTTTAGAAATCCGTGTCATTCTTCCTACAGGGACCACCACAAAACATCATGCCATTATTCCATCAATAACCACAAAACACCAAGGATGAAAGTATTAGTATCATGTATCGTATTGAACAAGTCGGATATAGATGCGCTTTGGAAGCGCATGAATACAAACAGAAGATATAAAAATGCTTGGATACACTAAGGAAATGGATACAAATCACAAAAATACATTTATAATGTTAAATCAAAAGCTGAATTATCTATGAATAAGGTATAAACACATGAGAAATGCAGAGTTTAATAGAATATTACAATAATTATCACTCTATTTCAATTTTTATAATTATAATTTTCAACTTTATTATTTTTTTGGGAATGTTTATTAATTTGGTATTTTTATATAAATAGTAACTATTTTTAAATAATAAATATGTTTTCATTTTTAACATATAATTGTTTTATTTGACATATAAATGTAAAATAAAACATATAAATCATTTAAGGTAGATAAAATAAATTATTTATAATTTTCAGTTTTTATTAATTTTTTGGGGAAATTATTCATTTCAGTTTTTATAATCATAATATTCTATTTTCATTAATTTTGTTGGGAAGTTTATTTATTTAGTATTTTTATATAATAACTCATTTTTTTTAAATAACAACTTTTTTTTTTCATTTTAAACATATAATTATGTGTAAAATAAAATACACAAATCATTTGAGGTTGATGTAATATATTTTTTTATATTTTTTGCTTTTATTAATTTTTTTGGAAAATTTAAATCTTAAATTATTTATTTCAATTTTTATAAATATAATTATAATTTTTATTAAAGATGAAAAACAATCTAAAAGCAGTCAATATATAGTTTTGTCAAATTAGGAATGGATACGCTTTTTGGATTAGTGCATTTCTACCATATCTATCGATACGGTATGATATGGAGGCATATCATGCCGATACACATGACTCATGGGATATGTACCCAATCATGATGTATCCCATACCTAGGACCACCGATATGGATACAATACGCCCCGTATCGAAAGTATTGTTTTAATACTTTAAACCTTGTCTACACACACATATTCCAACATTATACATTGATGACTCTTTTGATCCAATCACAGGTAATGTTGGATGAAGGTTCATCCTTAAAATTCCTAGTAGGAGTATTGTCATCACAGATGGAGCCCATGCTCATCCATCAACAACTATGATGATGATATCCAAGCCCTTTTAGCTAGGTTGCTTCGTAATACAGGTTGTAGACCTAAACAATGGATCGAATAGCTCCACCTTCAAAACAGTCAAATCAAATAAAAAAGCCCCCAAGTTAATTTCAAACTTGGATTTCATTTGCATGAAACTCTTTAGGCCTTGTTTGCTTTTCGGTGAGTTACATACCTGGGTAAATACACTTATCCAGATAAGTGTTTTCCGGGTAAGTGCATTTACTCATATTCTTGTATTTCCCAGATAAATAAGTCAATGACCATTTTAGCCATATAAATCCATTACTAAAAATGGCATTTTTATCCTGTTCAAGTGTAGGCAACTTTCCCTTTAGATGGAAACATTATTTACCTCATATTAATTTAATATTGCTTGCTGTTATTTCAGCTTAAATAAAACAGATGAAACCATGCTCTTCATTCCTTCTTTGGTTTTTACCTATTTCTTTGCCTCCTTTGCTAATAAAATTTGCTTTTTGTAATGTAGTCCAGTTACATAAGACAACAGAAACTGTATCCTTTGGAGTTTTCTTAATCCATAACTTGTCGAACTCATGAAATAGCTTTCCTTGTTTAACTATTTTAAAGTGCAGTTATTAGGCAAGCTTTTGGTTAATTAGGTGGCCATGCCCTGTGGCAAATTGCATAGATCGAACTTAAATGTGTAACCGTGGTTCAAGGGAATATCTTCTGCCTTTCCTCTTTCAATCCTTTAAAAAATCTGCAACAATAATCGTTGTTAAAATTCGTCTTCTTAATTATTATCGAAAGCTGGAGTAGCTCAGTTGGTTAGAGCGTGTGGCTGTTAACCACAAGGTCGAAGGTTCAAGCCCTTCCTCTAGCGTTGCTTAATCAGTTTTATGAGTTTCCAACATTCTAAAAGGCGGTCTTTTCAACTGGTTTAGAATCCTGCCCGGGGTGCAACTTGGGCGGGCCCAACCAGAGCCCGTACCGACCCAGCACGCAATTCTATACGGGCTGAGCTCAAAATTTTCGAACTGAGCTTGGGCCTAGCACTTAGGAAGCCTGAACCTGACCTGACCTTATCTCAACCCAAACCAGCCCAATTATATACATTTAGATACATATATGCATGCATATGTATACAATTTTTAAATAAACTATACGTATAGGCATACGTGCATATCAATTTTTAATGGGAATTAATTCAGCAACCTGAGCCCGAGCCCAACTCGAATGCATTAAATTTCACTATGGTCTGGGCTCGTGACCAACTCGATTTTTAAGTCCAATTCTTAGAATTGGGCATGGGTTGAGATAAAACCCAGCCCAGACCGCCCAGTTCTTAGGATTGGGCCTTAGTTCTCATTTTGAATTTACTATATCAGGAAATTGTGGGCCCAATTCCTGAAGGATTTGATGGCTGTTTCTTGTCCCGTTTACCTAAGCTCCTAATTGAAGCTTACAAGCCTATCAAAAAAAAATAATAATAATAATAATAAAATAAAGTGTACAAAGTCATATACAAATACTGCAAAGCAGGGGAATGTTTTGGGAAGTATTTTAAGAGCAGTCTGGAGTAACTCCTTTCTCCTTGTAATGTTTGTAGAAGATGCATATCCATCAATGATGTCAAAAAACTGACCATAGTTTGTTTATACATATCAATTAAATTATTTGTAATCTTTTGATAAAAAATAATATGTAAGAAATAATCTCTGGTTGATTAGGTTTACATTCTCTTTATACCTTGCTCTTTGGTTCTACTTATGCATTATTGATCTTTAACTGAATGAGCTAGTTCTACTAGAAATGTTAATTTAAGAATTTCTTTATTCTTTTTCTGTTATTGTTTATCTCTGAGACATAAGGATGTAACCTCCATACAGTTTACTAAGATGCGGTAGCTTCTGGTGAAAGTCCTGCCAAAAGCAGAATACAACAAGATAGTTTCTGAAGGCATATTCCTGAATCCATTCAGGAGATATCTAAAAACTAAACATAATTCAGCATTATGACCCTACCTTGCTAGTGTGGTCTGAGAGAGCTTTCAGTCTTAGAAACCATTGACTTGGTGATGTGGGATGCAAGGAAGATGATTTTCATGGTCTCTGAGTTATTTCTTATTTGGGTTTCAGCCCAAATTGGATGAACAAGTATTCTAGCTCTGTCAATTCATTTTATGGCCTAAAAAGTAAAGGTTATGGCTTGATTTTGGTGTCAGCACCCACTTTATGTGGAGATACTGGAGGTTAGTTAGGTCTGTATCCAGTCCAACACTCCGAAGTAGGGGTGTCAACGGTATTCAAAAATCTGATTTTAAAGTCAAAATTCAACATAATTGAATCAAATTCAAATATCTTATTCATACTGAATAGCTAATCAGATTCAAATTTGAATATGGCTTGATTCGATTCGATAAATATTTGAATTTGATCGATTATTTAATTCTTATATATAATATATAAAATTTTTAAATGTTTTATATAATTTATATATATAATAATTAAATTATATAAATAATTTATATATTTATATACTTTATATAAATAAAATATTTATTTTATATATTTATTAATTACCTAAAATAACTAATTACTCAAATTCAAATCGAATCGAATGTTAGAATATTTAATGGGATTCGAGTTCGAATATTAATTTTCAAAATTCGTCAGATATCGAATTGAATTCGGATATCAGATTTTTTAATCGGATTTGAATTCGACATTGCCTTATCCGATTCGAATTCTATCTGTTTGCACCCCTACTCTGAAGACATTAGGAAAATGAGGCCAGCATTGGCTAATGACTTTTTTCGTTATAACTTTGTTTTTTTTTTAAAAAAAAACCTAGAGGCGAAATTTCCATTTCATTCATCAAGATTACATGTCACTATAGATCAGTGCAGTTGGGATCAGGTAAGCACACCATTATAAACACGTTCAATGAGTACTTAGAAAATTTTTTGACACCTATTCCTTAAAATACCCCCCATCCTACCCTTGAAAAAGATTAAAAACAACTTTTGACAATTGTGAGAATATTTATGCAGTGCTCATTGAACTGCTTACTATGTTGTGCTTAGTAGATCCAAACTCCGATCAATGACCCAATAAAACTGGTGCCTAATAGTGAATTGGGCTAGCCCATGGGCTACCCTTTCAGACATCATCTTCCTACAATATAGGATTTGAGTGTGAATTCGTCAAGGTGGATACAAGTCAGTTGAGAGATTCTGAATCACCAACCTAGCATCACTTTCAAGGCAGATGGGATCGAGATATAGAGCTTTTGCCAACTTTAAGCTTGCCTGATGGAAAGGGTTTCTGCCTCTTCTAGGGATGAGCACTATTTTAGAACTAATGGCGACACCGATAGTAGCCTTGGTTAGGGTCTAAGCTCCATCGGTGTTAACCTTTACAAAGTTAGCCGGAGGTTTCAACCAAGTGGAGTGCTACAAAGTATGATCAGAAGGGCCAAGAGTAGGGGTGGACTTGAGATGAGTCGAGCTTGGCTTGATTCGAGCTGGAGACTCGAGCTCAAGCTCGATTCGATGCAAAGCTCGCAAGCTCGAGCTTGACTACAAGCCAAGTTCTTTTTCTAAAAAATAAAAATTATACATATAAAAATATTTTTTATTTTACATACAAAAAATTAAGAATTATAAAAATTATTTATTATTATACATACAAAAACAAAAATAATACATATAAAAATACTTTTTATTTTACATACAAAAATTAAGAATTATAAAAATTATTTACTATTATACATAAAAATAAAAATATTATATATGAAGTATTGTTATACATATAATAAAATTATTTATTATATGTATTTATATGCATATGCTTATGTGCATATGTTTGTATATATATAATAAAAAAATATTTATTTATTATACTAGGCTTGAATAGGCTCGCGAACCACACGATTCGAGCTTCACTAGGTAGGAGCTTGGCTCAATTAGCAAACGAGTCTATATATCAGGCTTGAGCTCTACTCGAAGCTCAGTTTAAACTGAGCGGAGCCAAGCCTGAATAGTTCATGAGAAGCTTGGCTCGTGGCCACCCCTAACCAAGAGATACTAGTGGGATTTATTGGGCCTTCAACTTTAAGACATATATGGCATGAGTACAATAGAATCCCAATACTGAATGAGGGGAGAAAGAAACATGATAAAAAACAGCCCGGTTCATCATCTTTTGAAAGAATCACATGATACTAGTTGGTTTTCTTCCAGTTCATCATCGTCCATTTTCAGCCACTCTTGGAACCAACAAAATAAGTCAAAGCCCACCTCAATCCACTAAGCAAGCAAAGAAAAGGTAGTCTATGATTTCACTCTCCTACAAGCACAACTTGCAAATAGGTTCAATGTGAGTAGATCTCTTAGCCAATTCTGCACAAACTAGCATCGCCCCCTTTACAACAATATTGCCAAAGAAACATTTTGATCCAAGGGATTAGAAATTTATTTCTCTAGAGGGCCTTCCAACTTAGACCACGACATACCCACATTGCAATTGAGAATTCTATGTCTTTTGACATGACGATTTACAGATTGATGGAGTTGCATGATGTGATACATTCTTGAATTTACTTCAAAAACTGGTAGTATTCACCTTTTGCAAGTGACCATGATCATATATTTTTTTTCAATGAAGATGGAATGCCATTTTTTGCCCATAATCTAAAGGATGTATTGATGAAACTCCCTGAAGTTTGGCAATTTGAATCACCTCCCCTGAACTTTCTGATATAGTTGTATGTGGACCCCTTCTGTTAGAATCCTCTTAAAAGAGGTATGATGATGTCCAAAATACCCATGCAGTTTTTTATCAAACAAAAAACCCATGCAGTTTCTTTGATCAAAATGTTTATTTTCCAAGTTTTCTGTACATATGAATCACTACCTCAAACCCTTTTGATCACTTTTTTGAAATTTATTTATTTTCCAAATTTGCTCTTCATATCAACCACTAAAAGTTATGAAGATTATAATGGTAGATGGTTATTAGTTATTTACGTCCCAAAAAAAGAGTTACTCTCCAAGAAAACTAAGTGGATTAGTTGGAAACGTCCCCAAGAAGGATATGAAACTCAATTCAAATGATGCTTTAAGGAGAAATCCTGGTCACAGGGAGGTGGAATAATAAGAGATAGTAATGGAATATTTCATATTGGTTTAAACTGAGCTTCGAGCCAAGCTCAAGCCTAATAAAGCTTGGCTCGTGAGACTCACAGTTGATCTTGAGCTGAGCCGAGTATTGATATATAAATTTTGGGCTCAATATGAAATGGAATTGAATAACAAAATTTGGGCGCAAGAAAGATTTGGATGGGACCCAATGCGAAGTATAACTAGAAAATGGGCCCCCTAATGTATTCCCACAAAAAGAATTGAGTGGAGAGGTACCATTAAATCCAAACCCAAGAGTGTGTTGGGTAGGGCCCACTACAAGTCAAATTGAATAAGAGCAATGAATACCTACCTCGTAGAGGCTTGAATTTTGAGACAAAGCCCACCATTAATGGCAATTAGAAAGATTTTCTTAAACAGATCTCAAATCAATTAGAGAGATTTTCTCTAATCAATTTTAGTGGGGCCCAATTGGTTGACAACCATTAACAATTTGGTTAAAAGGAAAATTTTGTTGGTTGATTCAAGGAGGATTAGCTTAATTAAATTAATGAATTTCCTTCCTTATGTGGGCCCTAATTTCATGACAAGTGGCAAACCTCTTCCAATCAACCAAATTTATACAAAGATCTCCAATTTGGTAATTGGAGATCTCAAACCAGCAAACTTTCCAAAACAATATAAATTAAAATTAAGAGAATCCCAATTAAATGGCAATCAAACTTAAGTGAAAATCCATAGAAAAAGTAAGATGGCTGGCCATAGATATGAAGAAGGAAAGTTTGACCGAACTAATGAAATCTTGAGGTTAAGAAGACTTGGAATATGCACTCAAAGACTTGGAATCAGGTGGCTACATCTTTTCTAGAGCAGTTTGATTATGGCATAGATCTAACTCCAACAAGAGAGACATTAGAAGGCATGCGAAAGGCACTCGAAGAAGGTTTTGCAGAATATGCACATTGATGGAGATCTGTTGCTACTCAATTGAAGACTCCCATTCATTTGGAAGAAATGATCGAATTGTTTCTAAAGACTTTAGAGCCCCCCTTTTCGACATTCATGAGGTATCGGGATTTTAAGGATTTTAAAGGCATAGTCACTATCGGGAAGAGAATTGAGCGTGATTTTCGGTCAGGAAACCATGGTCAGACTATAAGCCCTCCACCATCTCAGGAAGTGATTGGAGAACAAGCTGCTTATCAACAAGTTAGACCTTCAAGTCATAAGCGTCTTGCTCCCCCCTCCCAATTAGATAAACGGGTTAAGAGAAGGTTTACTCTACTCTCGATGCCACTTTCTCAGTTATTTCCTCGATTGGTACAAGAAGGATATTTGGTTCCACTTCAACCAAACTAGATGTAGGAGCAGTCTATGCTCCAAAGCCACTCCCTAGAGGGTTCAGATTGAATAAATTCTGTGACTATCATCAGATGCTCGGACATCCTACCAACCAGTGTGTTCCTCTCTAGCTTGCAATTCAGAATCTTATCGACAGTGGAATCTTTCGGCCTTAGCGACATACCGTAAGTTTTGATCTTTTGTTTTTTTTGTGCTTTTTTTTCATCTTGACTATATTTGAAATTATAAATAACCCAAACTATACTCGGTTTAATCCCTCACAAGGGGTACGTAGGCAGCCTGGGCAGTGGCACTTGGGTGCGACCAAGATAATAAAATAAAAATGAAGTGCTAATTAATCATCTTTCCTTTGATCCGACCTTTCGATCCTAGACTTCTTCATACCTACTAAACAACCCTAGGTTACTTTCCGGATAGGCCCTACCCTACCTCGGCCATGTCATTCATAACATGTTTTCTCGGATTTCATTCACTCCACCGATGGCACACACATATACACAGGTTTTCCATTCACATTTCCTGCGGGTGGTATCTATTCTTTGAGGCCTGTTGCTCCTTGGCATAAAGAATGAAAAAGAGAATATAAGAAGGAAATAACCTAGTTAAGCTAATGGTGCTGGATATGCTGTCAGTGCTTTCTAATGAAAATAGTAGAAGTGACATAATTCTTGAATTGCAATTGTGTTTAATGAAGGCTTCATCATGAAATCATTTTTTTTTTCATCGCCTCATTTTCTATCCATTTTGCATTTGGCATAACAATTTCAATTTTTCTAGCATGGTGTTTTGTTCAGAAAAATGTCTACTCCTGCTAACGATCGGTTTGTAATTCACCAAGCATTTGAAGAGCTTAAGCAAATGATGGAGGCCTTGGGTTATAAAATGGATCGATTATTATCTCAAACTGGGGCAAACCCACCACACATACCCCCACTAGGCGTACCCTTGTCCTTGCCGACCCTCATAACATCCACACTTGTACCCACAAGCATTGGACCACCATCTCAACCAACATGCTTGTCTCACAAACCAATAGTTCATGGAAATTCATCCGATGCACCCATAATGGCCAAGAAACCATTTGTCATAACAATCCCGCCTCAGATGACATCGTTATGTACATCTCCAATACCCATGCCCGCTCTTGCAACCTCTAAACCACCACCTAAACTAGCATCATCTTCTTCTAAGCCCACCATTCAAGGATGTTCACTTGATGAATCTACATCTGCTAAGAAACCATTAGTCATGTCGACCTCACCTCCAGCAACTTGGCCTTATACATCATCTTCAAACCTAGTATCACACACATTATTCCCTGTTCAAGCCCAAAGGATCCGCAATGGCTAACCATCTCAAAAGAAGGAGAAAAGGGTTCTCACCCCTTTATTGTGCTCTCATGCTCAATTGTTACCATTTCTGGTTTCAAAGGGATATCTCCATCCAGTGAAATGGAGACCACCTCTAGAACCCAAGCCATGGAAATACAATGAAAATACATTTTGTGCTTATCACCAAGGGTCTGGGCACACCACCGATCATTGTTGGCCACTAAAGTTTACAATTCAAGACCTCATCGACAGAGGTGTATTCGAACCCATCAGGAATATGCTAGATATAGCACAACCCATGCCTATGAAGTTGATTCATTAAAAGACATCTCCAGTTTTTGTCTTGCTCCGTTAGGACCTTCTTTCCAGTTATCCTTTTCTTTTTCGATAGTTTGAAAAGGAACTGCGTCATTGTGCAACTCATATTGCATATTAATGGAAGTTTTGCTTAGTCATTTCATTTCATTGTTTGGCCTTCCACTTTGAATAAAACAATGGGTTTTAATAAAGGGAATTTCCATAATGGAAGGAGGTAAAGCTGCCACTTTCCTTTGAGAGGAATGCATGAGCAGATCTCAAGGGTGTAACTTTGTGAATAATGATTGCCAATTGGAGGTCCATTGATAGAAATGTCTAAGGAAAAGGGGTAACCCTATCAATCCAAAATTATAGTATCCATTCTCAGCCATGTCCGCAGATAAGTCCATCATTGATAGCTTAAACTAGGGGAGTCATGAGGTTGAAGTCATTATGATGGGGTATGCACTCATTTTTCTATGTTTTCTAAGCCAACATAGAATGAAGGCATCATATTTACCTAGTGCTTTGTTGATGAGTCTATGAACGGACTGGAGGCCATTATCAACCGTTTATTCCCTAGATGTATTGATCATTGATCATATCGCTAGTTAGCCCATTGAGTTGATTTCCTTGGGCCGTCTTCTCCGTCTGAATCAGCGGTAGAGCAAACACAGGAAGACCTATGTCCCCTTGTGTTTTCACCTATTTTTCTCTCTTCTTCCTTCTTCCTTCCTTGGTTTTCACATATTCTCTCTCTTCTTACTTTCTTCTTTGTTCACAGCCTTCTCCTTGTTTTCTTTTCTGTTCGAACCAGCGCCACAACAAGCGACGAAGATCTTCTTTCTCCTACATTTCGGCCCAACTCTCTCTTCTTTTTCATTTTTCTTAGTCTTCCCCCTACTTTCCCTCTGCCTAACGCAGTGATATAGCGACTGTGAGACAAAGCTCTACCATCAGCAACGCTCCCCTTCTCCTTTCATCCAGTTCCTATTATTTTGAAATGTATTCCGGTTGCCATTGCTAGCTTCGTTTGCCATCTATCGCATCTTCAACGCAAAACCAAGAAGTTGCAGAACGAACCCCTGTCCGGACAGAACCCGGTGTAGCATTAGTGTTTGATTACATCAGACAATCCGGGATTCTTTGAGATTTGGAAGCAGACCAACCTTCCTCCTATCAAAGTTCGGCTAATCTTTGCAATGTTCGGCTAATCATCAATATTCTTCCTCTTTACTCTATCTTGTTCGGTTTTTCCTTCATAAGAAAGGGGAAGAGCCAGCTCACTACAAGCTCCCATACCCGGCCTAATCCTAGTTTAGTGTTTCTTAGATTCAATTATGCTTCTGTGATTTTATTTCTTCCCTTGGTTGGATCTTTTTATTTTGTACTAAAGAAGAATGCATGAGGGTAGATTATTCTTATTTCAGATAGCCTGTAGTTCATGCAAGGCAATGGCTGTCGAATAGCAAGTTTAGTTAAGTTCTATTCCTTTTCTTATTTTATAGATTTTCTTTGATGCATTATACCAAATTGTTACCATAGGTCATTTTTTTTTAATTTTTTTCTCTTGCCATTTATTCTTTGATGTATCTCACTGAATTGCAATGGTTTGGTTTATGATATGTTTTGTTAATCAGTTTCAATTCGGCATTATTTTAGAATTTAACATTTCTTTAGATAGCTTTTAGTTCTTCCAGAATAAGGTCTAATGCATCTTATCAAGTAGTTTTTAATTTTACTTGCTTCGGCCGAATAGTCGATCATTAGTATAAGTGTTTACTTTCTAGTTATGATGCTTTGAGTTTCATCTTTGTTGTTTATTTATTGTTTCATGCTCTTCCCACATCTAGTTGTATCAAGTCGTATGCTCTCTCTCTCTATTGTAATAACCAATTGATGCTTCTTTTAGGTTCATTTAAGTTTAGTAATATGCTATCTTTAATTGATTCAGGTTGTTAGTCTTTTAGTATGAAGACATTTGTTCTTAGTATCCCATGTGGGCCCCACCTATTGGACCCGGGAGAGGGAAGCCTACCCCCTTCCCTCTCTCATCCGAGACTTATCCAGACTGGTGTAGCTAGTGCCTGGGCTTTGGAGTCACTATTAAACCAAACACATTTTTCGATGTTGATTTCGGAGGTCCCATCAACTCCAATTCCGTATTTGATGGGTGGCGACTCCAAATCCAGCCCAAGTGGCAAAGTAAGTCATTTTTCCGACGCTCACAACGATGTCTAATTTTATTTCATTTTTTAATTTTACAAGGTTAGTTTTATATTATTTATTTTTTAAAAAGATTTTTTTTAAATACCTTAAAAAGGGGTATTGGTACCCCAAATATACAATACAATTTGGGGTAGAATCTAAGCAAAATTGTTTTTTAATTTTTTTCCTTATCTATCTTTTCAATTTAGGGATATGAACCAACATTGTTTTAAGAACAAGGCATTCCTATTTCGTTTCTTGCACTAATATGCATTAGTGAAGAGTGGCCATGTATATGATGCATGTGCTTTAGAAGATATAGAATATCAAATATGAAATAAATGAGAAAATGGGAATTATCAAAAAAGAAATAATAATAAAAAAATAAAAAAAAAATAATAATAAAATTGGCAAATTGGTAAGAAAATGGTTTGCATTATTTTTCATGTTTTATGTATTTGCTGTTAAATGTGTACTTGGAAATTTTTTTGACACCTGCCCCTTAAAATATCCCTAGCCTACCCTTGAAAAAGATTAATATCCACTTTTGGCTGTTATCAAAATATTTGTCAAGTACTCATTTAACGTGTTTACTAGATCTGGTCCCTTAAGAAGGATTCATGGTACTGAACACACTCTGAAATAGATGAATTAAGACGATTTTGAGGTGGCAGTCAATGGTTTCATAGGTAGCCCTCGTCGAAGTTGTTGATCATCAAAGTCATTACAATGTTGTAAATCCTCATGATAATGGTTGATTGAATATTTAGGCAACTGGTTATCTGCACGATGATGATCAATGTATTTTTGTAGGGTTAAATTAGAAAAGGGTTTGTTTTTTTGAGTTTGGTGGATGGATACTATCCTTGGACTTGAGCTAAGCAAGACATTTTGGTTTTCTAGATTGTCATAGTAGATTATTAAGGATGATGGACTCCTTCCTAATTCCCGATGTGCATGTGTGTGTATTGCTAGTGGATTGTTGAGAGTTGGAGTTTGTTTGGTTCGTTGGATGGCTAAGATGGAGCGGAACTCAATGATTGGGGATGAGATTGTTGAATCCATGTGCTCCATGGAACTATCAACATCCATACATTCATAGTTTGGTTCCAAACTACTATTGGCTCCATGAGTGAGTTTCTTAGAAGTCGATGTGTGAGGTGAATATGAGAAAACGGTTGGTGAATAGTTGAACCTTCATAGAAGCCAGGTCTTATTGTTGTTGCTTGTTCACAAACATGCCGTACTTTGAAGCCAAATGATTAGTGTTTGTTAAAATGGGGTAATCAACGAAAGAAATATTATTGTTCAAATATAATTTCTACATTTATATTACATCATCATCATCATTCTTGTTATTGTTGTCCTATTACGACAATAATAACATAGACATGTATAATGCCACTCTTAGGTAGCATGTTAAATAGTCAGTATTTACATGTTTTAAGGCTTACTTATGAACATGTTTTGTTGCTCGCATCGAGCTTTAGAATATGCTGTTTTTTTAGTTTCCATTTCTCTTTTTATTCAATGAACTCATTCAAATAACTAACAAAAAAAAAAAAAAAGATCCGGTGTCTAATCCTTCTTCCTATGGTGAGTTATCCCCTTTCCTGATTTATGCATTAGTTGTTTTGCTTGACTACTTGTATAGCAATGAAGCCCGATCTGATTTGAACCTTTTCTCTATTACTTGTATCAGTTTTATGTTGTTAATCTTATAATGGGTAGTTCCATAATTTGTGGATTGGGGATTTTGAATGAATCATTTTTTTTTTCATTCCGTGTGGTGCCTCATGCATGCTTGAACCAAGTGGTTGGGTATGCTTGAATTGAGCATTTGCCCGAATCAGTAAGAGGGGTTTGAAGGGGTGAAGGAGCAATCTTTCACCCTTTTGCTCAAACCCCTGCATCCAAAAGGGGATTGATTCGTGAGTACGAAAGGGAGCATCCTTTCAAGCTGATGGAAGTGCAGGTCTCTGGTTTAGATAAAAATAAAATAAAAAAAGAATAAATAAATTAAATAGGTCTTCTTTGTTGGTTTATTTTCAGTTTATTACTTTTTTTATCATTGCTACTTTTTATTAATCATGTATTTGTGATTATGCTCGTTTAAAATACCATGTGGGCTCCACCTATTTATTAATCATATCTTAAGCCAGCATAATTACAAATACATGATTAATAAAAAGTAGCAATGATAAAAAAAAATAACAAAATGAAAATAAACCAACAAAAAAAGACCTATTTAATTTATTTAATATTTTTTATTTTTCCCTTTTTTTTAATCTTTTTTATCCAAATTAGAGACTTGCACTTCCGTCGGCTCAAAAGGATGTTCCCTTTTGTACTCACAAACTAATCCTACTCACCATAGGAAGAAGATTGGGCACCGAATCAATTTTTTTTTGTTAGTTATTTGAACGAGTTCATTGAATAAAAAGAGAGAAATGGAAACCAAAAAAAACAACATATTCTAAAGCTAGATGCTAACAAAACATAAGCTAGCCTTAAATTAAACGATAGAAAAATGGACAATACCTGTTAATGTAGCTTGCGAGCAAAACAAGAGAGAAAAAAAAAAAACGATACTACGAGACTGGTTCTGGGATGTGATGATGCACAATCTGGCCGGTCTTAGCAGTCGATGATCTTGCTTCTGAACTGAGTAACAGGGACCTGAAACGGGAGGAGAAGAGAAGCTCCGGGGAGAACCCGGTGTAAGGGCTCCGAAGCTCAAGTTAGAATCCTTCAAAGGCAAGAATAACCAGATAGCGCGAAAGTTAGCATACCTCGTCCCTGGGGGGGTAGAAGCCTTTTATAACCACCTCGCGCACTTACTTCCAGGCCTCCGTCAGGTCGGGCATGATTACTTCTGAACTCCTGCTAGTTCGGGTGTCATTTCCTCTGGTCGGACAGAACCGCCACTGTTCCTTTTGTCGGAGCCGTCTCTGCGGCTAGTGACGACGGTTGTAGGTGGCGGTGGCAGGAAGCCGTTTGAAATGCGGCTGTCAGGCGTCAGATCCCAAATCAGTCAGGTACGTCGCCCTTGGATAAAGACGTCCTTGGTGTCGGGTACGTTTGGCTGGCCTGGTGCTTTGGAAGTGAAGTGTTGGAGTGGCGAGCGAGGTGCCTTGAGTTCGGTTTGGAGTGTTCCGAGCTGCCACGGGTCAGCTCGGGTCAGCTTTGTGAGGCTTGGGGCCCAGTATAGTTCGTGCTCCTTGCAGGGAGCTCGGGTTCTCAGTAGGGAGCTCGCTCTTAATAGCGAGCTCGGACTCCCAGTAGGGAGTTTGTTCTTAATAGGGAGCTCAGTTTTTAGGGAGCTCGGGTTCTTACTTGGGGAGCTCGGACCCTTAACAGGGAGCTCGGGCTCCTAGTACCGAGCTCGGACTTGGGGAGCTCAGGTTTTAGGGAGCTCGGACCTTTGATAGGGAGCTCGCTCTTAATCAGGGAGCTCGGGCTCCTAGTAGGGAGCTCGGATTTAGGGAGCTCGGGTTCTTAGGGAGCTCGGGCTCCTAGTACCGAGCTCGGACTTAGGGAGCTCGGGTTTTAGGGAGCTCGGACCTTTGACAGGGAGCTCGCTCTTAACAAGGAGCTCGGACTAGGTACAGCGGTCTGGAGTTCGGGCTCGGTAGTGAGTTTGGACTTGCTTCCGATGTTCGCTTTGGGTGCTCTACTGTCCCGAGCTGCTTGCCTTTGCCACGTGTCGGGCGATCGCGAGGTCGGGCCAAATTTCCCTTCATCAATTGCCCCCCACTCCTTGCGACAACGGTTCCGTCTTGGCACGGGGAGTTTGCAAGGTAGCAGGAGGGTTTTGGTCCGTGCTGAGCGCGCTCGCTCTAATTTGATTTTCAAAAAAGGGCGGGGGCTCCTTATGCCGAAACTACACACACAGGGGCTCCCGCCTATTCCGAGTCCGCTCATATGCGAGCTGGGCCGTCGGGCTCGGAGGCCCCGGGGGACTTTAGAAGCGTGCTGTCGCCTGTGCATGCTCTTCAACGGAGTAAGGAGGCGATGTTTCCTGAGGAAGTTGCGGCATGGACCGAGCTCCCTCTGCACCAAGTGGCCTGCCGTGCCGTTACTCATGCCATGGTGGTAAGTGATCCCTTCTTTAGAGCTCGGCTTCTATTCTTTTATTCGTTTCTCTGATCTCGTTTTCCTTTGATAGGTGAACTCCATTCACGCCTTGGCGAACCAGGTGGAGAAATGCTCGCGGCAGGCGCGAGCTGCCGAGGAGAATGCTCGTGCTGCTGATGCTGCTGCTCGCCGTGCGCGGTCTGGGCAGGCGAGGTCTCAGAGGGATGCCGAGGCCATGGGAGTGGTGGTGCAGCGCATGGCGGAAATGAAGCTGGACTTGGAGCACCAGGTCGAGTATCTTCAGGAGGATATTAGGGAGAGGACTCAGATCTTCTCTCAAGGCATCGAAGACGCGAAGAAGAAGGCTGTCAGCGATTACATTGCTTCGCCGGATTTCGATGACCTGATGGTAGACTCCTACAGGAGGGGTTTCAAGCTAAGTCGGTGGATGATCCGGAATACGTACCCCGACCTCGATACCAATGTCATATCCACTTCGCGCATCACTCCGGAGATGGCTAATGCTGCGGATGCCGAACCAGACTCCGAGGGGGAGGCAGGTCCTTCGGGCGTTGTCGGAGAGGCTTCTGATAACGATGAAGTAGCCCCGGGCTTGTGAAATGAAATGAAATGAAATGTCTCCTTTTTTTTGTACACATCTGTTTTGAAATGAAATGTCTTTTTGTTCATGTACTGGTGTCTTCGAGCTATATTTTTTGCCGAACTGACCATTTCGGTCCTTCAGTTCGTTTTATTAAATGACTTCGGCGTACTTGCCTTGGTGGCCTATAGATAGTACCTTCTCAAGTTGACAACGTTCCATGCTCGGGGTACTTGTTTCCCTTCTAGGGTTCCGAGCTCGTACGCTCCCCCACCGAGTGTTTTCATTACTCTGTATGGTCCTTCCCAGTTCGGTCCAAGTTTCCCTACGCCGGGTTCGGGCACCATGACCTTACGGAGAACCAGGTCGCCGACGTGGAAATTCCTCTTTTTTACTCGCGCGTTGTAGTACCGAGCTACCTTTTGTTGGTAAGCCGCAGCTCGGATGTGCGCGAGGTCTCTCACTTCGTCCAGTAGGTCGAGGTTGGTGCGTAACTCGCCCTCGTTTGTTCGTTCGTTGTACGCTTCTAATCGCAACGTAGGCACTTCGATTTCCGCCGGGATCACTGCTTCGGTGCCATAGGTGAGGTTAAAGGGGGTCTCACCCGTGGCGGTCTTTTCCATGGTTTGGTGTGCCCATAAAACACTTGGTAGTTCATCTGCCCACAAACCTTTGGCTCGGTCCAATCGCGCTTTCAGTCCGCGGAGGATGGCTCTGTTCATTACTTCTGTTTGGCCATTTGCCTACGGGTGTGCGACCGATGTGAAGTTCTGACTAATTCCCATACTTCGGCACCATTCTTGGAACTTAATGTCTTCGAACTGTTTGCCATTGTCGGAGATTAGTACCCGAGGTAGCCCGAAGCGACATATGATGTTCTTCCAAAAGAAGTTTTGTATGTTTCGGGCTGTAACTATTGCCAGGGGTTCGGCTTCTATCCACTTTATGAAATAATCTACTGCCACCACTAGGAATTTTCTCCCGCCTGTCGCTGGTGGGAATGGCCCCAGGAGGTTGATGCCCCATTGGGCGAAGGGCCATGGACTGGTGAGGTATTTGAGGTCGGCAGCGGGCTGATGGTGGATGCTGGCATGCTTCTAACACTTGCCGCATTTTCTGACGAGCTCGATTGCCTCTGTCTTCATCGTTGGCCAGTAGTATCCTTGTCGAAGTGCCTTTTGGGCGAGGGCTCTACCCCCCAGGTGTCTGCCACACAAGCCTTCATGGATGTCGCGGAGTACCAGCTCGGCTTCGGCTGGGCGCAAGCATCGCAGATAGGGGAGCGTGTAGGATCGTCGGTACAACCGTTCGTCTATCATGACGTATTTGGCTGCCTGGTGCTGCACCCTCTTGGCTGTGTTGCGGTCTGCGGGGAGGGTTCCGTCTAACAGGAAGCTCGCGAGTGGGTCGATCCAGCTCGGCTCCGCTTCGGTGACGGGAGCGACCTCTTCTGCCCCACCGAGAATGCTGGGCCGAGGCAAGTCCTCTACGTACACGGTTCTCCTGGCGTTGTGGCTCGTGCTAGCCAGTCGGGACAGGGCGTTGGCCTCAGTGTTCTCTAACCTCGGGATTTGCTTGATGAAGTGTGATTGGAAGTTGAGCAGAGCTTCCTTTACTTTTGCTAAGTACGCAATCATAGTGAGTTCGCGTGCTTTGTACTCGCCTGTAACTTGGTTGACCACGAGCTGGGAATCATTGCAGATATCCATGTGCTTTGCTCCGACCTTGCGTGCTAGGTTTAGCCCGGCTATCAGTGCCTCGTACTTCGCCTCATTGTTGGATGCCGTGAACTCAAAGCGTAGTGCGTATTCCAGTTTTGTTCCGCCCGGGCCGCGTAGCACTATTCCAGCCCCGCTGCCTTGTTGGTTCGAGGAGCCATCTACGTGAAGGATCCAGGGCTCCTCATCCCAGTTCGCGCTTGGTCTAACCAGGAGGGAAGCCACGCTGGCTGCTACTTCACGGGGTTCGGACTCGTTTGGCTTGGGAGCTCCGAGTTCGCCCGAACTGGGGACCTCGGGCTCGACCAGCTCAGGGGCTTCGGGGTTGAACGTGCACTCTGCGATAAAATCTGCCAAGGCTTGGACCTTGATGGCAGTTCTTGGCTTGTACTGAAGATCATACTCGCTGAGTTCGATGGACCACTTCGTCAGCCGGCCGGAAACCTCGGGTTTGAGTAAAACTTGCCTCAGAGGTTTGTCGGTCAGGACGATGACGGTGTGGGCCTGGAAGTATGGGCGGAGTTTCCATGCTGCTACCACCAGGGCATACGCTAGCTTTTCTATCTGCGGGTACCTTGTCTCTGCTCCCTGCAAAATTTTACTAACATAATATATGGGTCGTTGGACCCGGTCTGCCTCCTTTACTAGTACCGAACTGACCTTTGACAGGGAGCTCGGTATCGAGCTCGGACCTGGTCAGGCTCCTAGTTCCGAGCTCGGACTTAGGGAGCTCGGGTTTTAGGGAGCTCGCTCTTAACAAGGAGCTCGGACTAGGTACAGCGGTCTGGAGTTCGGGCTCGGTAGTGAGTTTGGACTTGCTTCCGATGTTCGCTTTGGGTGCTCTACTGTCCCGAGCTGCTTGCCTTTGCCACGTGTCGGGCGATCGCGAGGTCGGGCCAAATTTCCCTTCATCAGGATGGACAGAGGATTTATAGGAAACTTAGATTAGAATGTATAGGCCTCTTGATTAGGATGAAGAATGACGCATGGATGCTTCGATGCTGATGATCTTGAAGTCCGTAGTTAAAATTATATTTTAAAGCAGGGGATTCCCAAGTTATTCTGGAGGCGGTGCAAGCGATCGATCCAGTTAGACATGCCAATGACGACCGATGGGGAGGGTTTTACCTGTTCGGTGGTGAGGACCACCGTTGCCAGAGGTTGCAGCAACAACAGTGGTTTCTTTAACAATCAATAGAGGGAGAGAGTCCGTCAGCGTCTTGCCGCTTTTGGTTCACTGTGTTCAGACGAGGAAGATGAACAGTGCTGCCTCCCCCCCCTCCCCCCTTTCGGATTCCAGAGGGAGAAGAAGAAGAAGAAAAGGAAGAAGAATCAGAACAAAAAAAGAATAAGAGCAAGAGGGGGGAAGAGAGGGGCCAATAGAGGAGCGGTCGGAGTGGGAGATTGCCGCCGTCTTCTCTCGTTTCACTCGAAGAAGATGGTGAGCAGTCCCAAACCTGGATTCTCGGGATGAGGGGCTTAGAGCAAATGAAAGCATCTGATTAAATTTAAGGATAAATGGACTACAATCGATCTCAAAAATCTGAATTGCAGTCCTTCCTAGTCTATTAATAATCTTTCCACCCCTGTAAACTGAAAGAATGGTAGGATCCATCCAATGGACACCATAAAGGTTGCGGAATGGGTGGGCGAATTTCAAAAATTTCCTACCTTCTCCCAACTGGGAATCATATTCCCTAAATTTAGAATATATTATTCAAGGATCCTACTTGAACCATAATCAAACCAGATCTGTACCAAAAGGTAAATGGGAGGAATATACCTGATCCGGAGAAGCACTATCTCCCAAAGTTGGTGTTCACGCCCAAAGAACGCTCCAAGATCCGTTCCTGCTGAAGATGACACAGCTGTGGATGGAACAGAACCAGCGGGGTGCGTCCTACACACATGATCCTTCACAAGAATCCTCTGGAAGAACTAAACACTATAACCTTTTCAGTCTTTCTTGCAAGACTGATGTCAAGAACAGATTTCTTGACTTTCTTTTCTTGCAAAGATCCAATCTTGCAATGGCAGATGGCGGCGGCAGGAGGAGAGAACCAAAACAAAAAAAAAGCTGAACTGCTTTTTCTCTTTTCTGGAGAGTATGAGATCTTATCTCAAAATCGCAGAAGGTATCCCTTGTGTATCCAAAGGATGGTTCAAAATCTGATGTCTTTTCTTAGGGTTTCTCCTCTTTTCTTCTTGATTAAGAAACCTCCTAATCAGGAGTTATCCCAATCCAAATCAGTATCTGGATAGAGGATCATCTTAATCTTATCTGCAGATAAAGTTAGTTTACTCCTGATCTTATCAGGAGGTTACCAGATTCAAATCTGATTTGAATTTGGTCTCCCAGAGTGGATAAGGTTAAAAGCCCCATCCTTTTCACTAACATTAATCTCAGATTCACCCCATCTTTTGGGTGATCATATCAGCCCAGTTCGAAATGGGCCTTTGGCCCATTAAGTATTCAGTGTTTAATTAGTTTCCAATCTGCTGCCCAGTTGGGCTTCTTTGTATGGCGTGGGACCCAAGCATTGATCTACACACCAGCCACATGGGTTCGGCCCAGCATTTAAAACAAGGCCCAGTCGAATTCACTGAAAAGCTCAATGAACCCCTTGAGTCCATCGTATGAACCCTATGGGCCCAACACTTACATTAAGTGGTCCCTGGGCCAAGCCATCTTATAAAAACCTAGGGACTGTGGGCAGGTGCAAGATTAGCCCATCAGGTATTATCCTAAATGGTCTTACACTTAACCTCTCAGCCCTTAATGATCAAGCACTGCCCGACAAGAGAGGACCTCTCCCTCGGCTGCAAGGAACAGCGCCGCACCTCCCTCTCACATGGATCCCGGGAATTAAAACCATTTGCAAACATTTTTGAAACCGTACATATAATATAAGTATACTAATTTTGCAAAACAAAATTCCAACGATTGAAATCAACTGCCGGCAGTTTGGTTTCCATCAGAGAGAGTGCATTCCCGATCATTACCCTTTGTCCGACAAAGTGGTTGATTCTGTCACTATGACCACCCACTCAGATGAATTCTCAAACTGCCCCAACATACCCAGGTTTTGATCCCCGCTAAGGATCTCACTGATTGGCATATCAAAGGCGGCCTGATCCAGCACCTAGTGAAGTGTCATAATCGAGTCTAGGGGTCAGGTGTAACTTTCCAGTTTTGCCTATCTATCTCCAAGGTCCAGGGCAAGACTAGAAATCTGGTCCGGTTCAAGGATTCAAGTAATCCCATACTGCATGTGCCTCGGGTCTTACCCTGATGGCTGAGTCAGGCCATCCCAACACTTAGTAGCACACCAGCATCAGCCTTGGCAGGATAAATCTCCCCAGACTTATCCAACGGCTGTGAACATTTAAAACTAACATGAATCTCTATAAATGTCCAGTTTTAGGGTTTTACACAGAATTAAACCAAACAACATGAATCAAAACATGCACTTTATTTATTTCCACTAAATAACAAGTACATCAAATCAGATTGAAGCTAAAGGCATACATAAACTGTCTATTAATAATCTTCCTACCCCTGTAAACCGCATTTTACCTATAATCCACGGGCAGGATTTAATCCACCTTTAGCCTAGTTTCACCGTAATGGTGGACTTAAGTATAAAAACCCTTAGTTTTAAATAAATTTAGAAGAGGGTAATGTGTTCGGTCCTCCTTGGATGACACAGAAAATTCTGTCCTCACGGGAGCAGACTTGTCTCCAAGTCTAGTATGAGAATATCTTGTTTCTCTTTTCTTTGATCCTCGCCTCGGACACCCCATATGAATTTAACACCTCACGTCAATTTAACATTGCTCGCTGTTGTTTCAGCTTAAATCAGACAGATGAAACCATGCTCCTCATTCCATCTTTGGTTTTTATCTATTTCTTTGCCTCCTTTGTTAATAAAATTTGCTTCTTGTTATGTAGTCCAGTTACATAAGATGACAGAAACTGTATCCTTTGGAGTTTTCTTAATCCATAACTTGTCGAATTCATGAAATAGCCTTGCTTGTTCAACTATTTTAAAGTGCAGTTACTAGGCAAGCTTTTGGTTAATTAGGTGGTCATACCCTGTGGCAAATTGCATATATCGAACCGAAACGTTAATTGTGTAACTGTGGCTCAAGGGAATATCTTCTGCCTTTCCTCTTTCAATTCTTTGAAAAACCTGCAACAATAAATGTTTGTTAATTGTTTTGTGTTTAATTATTATTAAGAGCTGGAGTAGCTCAGTTGGTTAGAGCGTGTGGCTGTTAACCACAAGGTCGAAGGTTCAAGCCCTTCCTTTAGCGTTGTTTGACTAATTTTATGAGCTTCCAACATTCTGAAAGACGGGCTTTTCAACTAGTTTAGAATCCTGCTTGGAAACATTATCTGGAACTAGGGGTGCAACTTGGGCGGGCCCAACTCGAGCCCAGACTGACCCAGCCCGTATTTTTATACGGGCTGAATTCAAATTTTCAGTCTTCGGATTGGACCTGGGCCCAAAAAGTTCTAGTTTTAAAATTTTTCGGACTGAGCTTGGGCCTAGCCCTTAGGAAGGCTGAAGCTGACCTGACCTTATCTCAACCCTAACCAGTCCGATTATATACATTCATATGTGCATATATAGACACATATATGCATGCATATGTACATATTTTATAAATAAACTATACATATATACATACATGCATATCAATTTTTAATGGGGACTAATTGAACAACCTGAACCCAACCCCAATGTATCAAATTTCAGTATAAGCTGGGTTTGAAACCAGCTTGAACTTTAAGCCCAATTCTTAGGGTTGGGCCTGGGTTGAACTAAAACCCAGCCCAGACCGCCCAATTCTTAGCATTGGGCCTTAGTTCTCATTTTGAATTTCTTATCTCAGGAAATTGTGGGCCCAATTCCTGAAGGATTTGATGGCTGTTTCTTGTCCCGTTTACCTAAGCTCCTAATTGAAGTTTACAAACCTATCAATAAATAAATAAATAAAGTGTACAAAGTCATATACAAATACTGCAAAGCAGAGGAATGTTTTGGGAAGTATTTTAAGAGCAGTCTGGACTCTGGAGTAATTCCTTTCTCCTTGTAATGTTTGTAGAAGATGCATATCCATCAATTATGTCAAAAAAAATTGACCATAGTTTGTTTATACATATCGATTAAATTATTTGTAATCTTTTGATAAAATATAATATGTAAGAAATAATCACTGGTTGATTAGGTTTACATGTTCTTTATACCTTGCCTTTTGATTCTACTTATGCGTTATTGATCTTTAACTGAATGAGCATAGTTCTACTAGACATGTTAGTTTAAGAATTTCTTTGTTCTTTTTCTGTTATAGTTTATCTCTGAGACATAAGGATGTAACCTCCATACAGTTTACTAAGATGAAGTAGCTTCTGGTGGAAGTTCTGCCAAAAGCAGAATACAAGAAGATAGTTTCTAAAGGCATATTCCTGAATCCATTCAGGAGATATCTAAAAACTAAACATAACTCAGCATTATGGCCCTACCTTGCTAGTGTGGGCTAGGAGAGTTTTCAGTCTTAGAAACCACTGACTTGGTGATAAAAATTAAGAATTATAAAAATTATTTACTATTATACATAAAAATAAAAATATTATATATAAAATATTATTATATATATAATAAAATTATTTATTATATATATTTATATATTTATATGTATACGCAGATGTGTATATGTATGTATGTATATAATAAAAAATTATTTATTTATTATACCAGGCTCAATTAGGCTTGCGAACCTCACAAGCCGAGCTTCACTAGGCTCGAGCCTGGCTCAATTAACAAATGAGCCTATATATTAGGCTCGAACTCATAAGAAGCTCGGCTCGTGGCCAACCCTAGCCATGAGATACTAGTGGGATTTCTTGGGTCTTCAACTTTAAGACATCTGTGGCATGAGTACTATAGAATCCCAATACTGAATGAGGGGAGAAAGAAACTTCATTAAAAAACAGCTCAGTTCATCATCTCCCGGATGAACCACATGATACTAGTGGGTTTTCTTTCGGTTCATCATTGTCCATTTTCAACCATTCTTGGAGCCAACAAAATAAGTCAAAGCTCACTTCAATCCACTAAGCAAGCAAAGAAAAGGTAGTCTATGGTTTCACTTTCTTGTAGACCTAGCTTACAAAGAGGTTCGATGTGAGTGGATCTCTTGCCAATTCTGCACAAACTAGCCCTTTATCATGGTTTTTAAAAATGAACCGATGACTGAACCGGTTAGGGGTCCAGTTATCGATTCAAACAGTCCCACCATTTGACCTAAACGGTCGGCCCGTTTTGACAAAAAAAATAAAAAAATTAAAAAATTGGAAAACGGTCAAAACCGTTTGAACGGTTCGAATGATTAACCGGCCGATTCAGCGGTTTGTTGACCAAAATCAACGGTTTTGAGGAAAAAAACAGTTTTGGAGAAAAATAGAACCGGTCAGATGACCGGTTCCCGATTTTTCCGGTCTGATCCAGTTTTGAAAACAGTGCCCTTTACAACAATAATGCCAAAGAAACATTTTGATCCAAGGGATTAGAAGTTTATTTCCAAGGAGGGCCTTCCAACTTAGACCACAACATACCCACATTTCCATTGAGGATTCTGTGTCTGTTGACATAACGATTTACAGATCGATCGATCTGCATGATGTGATACATTCTTGAATTTATTTCAAAAATTGGTAGTATTCACATTTTTCATGTGACCACGGTCATGTTTTTTTTTTTTTTCAATGAAGATGGACTACCAATTTTTGCTCATAATCTAAAGGTTGTATTGATGAAACTCTCCTGAAGTTTGTTAATTACAATCACCTCCCCTGAACTTTTTGACATAGTTGTAAGTAGACTTCTTTTGTTAGAATCCTCTAAAAAGAGGTATGGTAATGTCCAAAATATCAATACAATTTTTTTATCAAAAAATAAAAACCATGCAGTTTCTTTGATCAAAATGTTTATTTTCCAAGTTTTCTCTACATATGAATCCCTACCCCAAACCCTTTCACTTTTCTAAAATTGATTTATTTTCCAAATTTGCCCTTCATATTAACCACTCAAAGGTATGAAGATTATAATGGTAGATGGTTATTAGTTGTTTAAATCCCAAAAAAGAGTTACTCTCCAAGAAAACTATGTGGATTAGATGGAAATGTTCCCAAGAAGGATATGTAAAACTCAATACAGATGATGCTTTAAGGAGAAATCCTGGTCATAGGGAGGTGGAGTAATAAGGGATAGCGATGGAATTTTTCATATTGGTTTAAATAGAGCTTCGAGCTGGTCTCGAGACTAATAAAGCTCTGCTCGTGAGACTCACAAGCCTAATTGAGCTTCTACATACATACATACATACATACATACATACATACATACATACATACATACATACATACATATATATATATATATAATATTTTTATTTTTATATATATAATAGTAACTAATTATTATTTTTTAAATATCTAATAAAAAATAATTTTTTTACTTTTATAAAGCATTTGACTCACAGTCGAGCTCGAGCTGAGCTGAACTCAAGCTTATGAGCTTTTGAATCGAGTCAAGTTCTTGAACCTCATATTGTCTTGGCGAGCCAAGCTCGAATAACTAATTATTCGGCCCAACTCAGCTTGAATCCACCCCTAGGTACATGGTTTTTAAAAACAAACCGGTGACCGAACCGGTCAGGGGTCCGGTTACCGGTTCGAACGGTCCGACCATTCAACCTGAATGGCCGACCCATTCTGGCAAAAAAATAAAAAAAATTAAAAAATTGGAAAACGATCAAAACGGTTCGAACAGTTCGAACGATTAACTGGCCAAGTTCAATGGTTTGCTGACCAAAATCAATGGTTTTGAGGGAAAAAGCGGTTTTGGAGGAAAACGGAACCAGTTAGGTGATCGATTCCCGATTTTCTAGTTCGACTGTCTGGTCCAGTTCGGTTTTGAAAACAGTGCCTAGGTGTGCTCCTCCACTTGGAGTAAAGTTTGGGGTTAAAAAAAATAAGAGCAGTTCTTACCAAATGCTCAAAACCTTAAACCCAAAGCTCAAAAGCAAAAGTTTATTCAAACTGGGCCTTATTAATTTGTATTTTATTTAATAAAATAGTCATATAATAAAATATTTAACGATAAAATAGTTGCTCCACCATGTCACTCAGCAATCAGGGAACTTGCTTGGCTTATTAGAAAGAAGTTTATGTCTCAATTAGACAATAAATTGAGAAATAAGCACTTACTAAGAATTACTAATTATTAGAGAATTAATCAATGACTAAAAAATACTAATTATTATTGAAGTGGTTACACATTTGAATTATATGTGCAATAGAATATATATTACTGTTTTTGTTTATATAATTTGATTTCTGGGATTTAATATAAAAATTGAGCCCTCTAATCTTAGAATCATCTTTATCAATCAAATTGGCCACGCTGTACGCAACACTCAAATAGTGGATATGGAAAGACGGAAGATCAGGATTCACTTTTCAACAGGCCCACCCTTAACTGGTCTGGGGCCTCAAAATTTACTTTTGCATTCAGGTTTCTTTTGTGGTTGTGCTCCTATTTTATCTGTGGTGAGCAATGTTTTAAAAATGGGAAAATCTATGATATGGAAAACATATCATATCAGATGAGAGACCAATCAACTTTCGAGTTTTTGTTTTGGTGAATACGGGTTATGGCAAGTAATCGGTTTCAAAAACAAAAATTAAAATCACATTTGATTCTTAAAACAAGAATTAAGAAAGACGTTAACTTACGGAAAACTACTGACCGTCATTCTCCCTGATATCTTCAGCTCACCACCCCTGTTGAATCATCGCTGACGATAATGGTTTCTCTTCGGTGTCACCTCGTCACCCTTGTGCTTCTTCAAGTGATCCTATTGCTCTTTCACCCTGTGGTAAGCATTGTCTCTCTTCCTTTCTTTTCTTAATTTTTCTCTTGCAGATTACTTTGATGGGTTTGTACTGATTAGTTCTATTTCTCTGCCAATTTATATATGTTCATCATTTTTTCATTCTTGCATGATTTGGGTCTTCATTGTAAGTCCGAGTTGGCCGATTAATGGGATTTTTCTGATAGAATAACATTTGTTTGGTCGGGAGGAAGATCCTAATGCCTGATTCTCCTAAAACGTCATTAGGTGACGATCTGAACACATTGTGTCTGAAAAGGGGCTTGGATAGGGGAGAAAAATGCATGTTGCAAATATCCATTTGACTGGGTATCATGTTCTGCAGTGTTACTGATTCTCTCTCTCTCTTTCTGGTACTTCAATGATTCAAAGAACTAGTTTTGAGACTTTTTGCATTTTTCTTGCTAGACTCTTGTAAATTTGATCTGTTTAGAAAGAGTTATGGTCATTTTAGTTGTAGGGTGCAAGTCTGTGATGAGATTACGAAACTTTTATTTTCAGGTTTTTCTTGCAGTTGTTTTTAGTTTGTTTAGCTGCAGTAGAATTAGTAGGGTGTTGTTAGAATTGTTTTTAAGTGTTACATTCCTTATTTGAGAATCCTATGGATTACCTACAGGTTTGCCTTAATTTTTCACTAATTAAAAATTTTGGTTCAGTTTCCTAGTTGAGTTTGGTACCATTACCTTCTTTGGATCGTTTTCTCTTTGTTAAATAGGTTATATCTGGCGTAGGACCCATAGAATGGTGGATATCATTAGTCTGATTGTGCATATCAGCATATGCTAGTTTGCAGCTCTGAGATGTCATGCTATTATACAAATACCTTGTGTTTTCTTTAAAATGTAATTCAAGATTGAGGCTAATGAGTAACTGTGTAATTGATATTGCTACAGTTTTCCAACACCACCATTTCTCCATGGAAGTTGATTATGTCTTTTCTGATCCTCCTCATCTCCTTATTATAATCCACCTCTGAAGGTTGATCTCCATTTGGTCCATATGTTGTAATCACCTTCTGGATCCTCTGTTTTAGCTCCTATATCAGCATTTCCGACCAATTATTAGTTCAACTGTCTTACTGTGTGGTGATCTCCAAGGAGAATAAGAGACTTTCAAATAAGCATTTGGCACTACCAGTTGTAAAAACCTCTGCATTTGTATTGTGAGTGCAAATAGTAACGGTAGTTGAGAGTTTCACCACATGAAGGATCACAAGTAACATAATATTCAACCACAATAAGGATCTTCAAATCAACACAAACACTTGTGAGTTCAATTAAGTTATTATGAAACCTTTTAGGTGCAGCAGAATTATTGAGTTTCCATTGAACTGGGTACTTGAGATCAATGGCTGAACATGTGGTCTTTGTGAACCTTTCATACTAAATCTTACCAACAGCAATGGGTTGCTGATGTTATTCCATAGCATTTGGGATTAAGGATTTTTTTGTTACATAAAGGTTGTACGTGTTGTACAGAAAGTAAATTGCCAAATCAATAATTTATCTTCATAAACCATGTTTTTTTCACTGAAATGCTGATGTTTGGTACCATGGTTGTTTCTACTTGAAATGCTGTAACACCAGCATCACCTAGGCATTTTGAATTTAAATATCAATTTATGTTTGGTTGATACTGTTTTGAGTTACAACAGTGATAAAACATTTCTACTAGAAACATAAACTTAGGGCTGTTGGGGGAAACACTGATGTTTCCTCCATCAGCTGACCATTTGAAGAAACAGCCCAATGACCTAGCTCTTAGTTGGCATCCTAAGTGGCAGTGCGGAAATATATTCTGGTGCATCACATACTAGAAAAGATGGATATATACCATCGAATACCCATAAAGCCTGCCTCCAAAACAAATTTTTTTTTTTTTTTTTGGTGGTGGTGGGGGTAGGGGGGTATAAGCTTCTAGAACCATTAGATCTGATATAGATATTAATCTGTGTAATATTAAGCAACTCATCAGAAAGCATTTATTTTTAAATTTGACCATATGGATGAGAGTCAGTATAGTAGGATGGTGTCACATTGAATATAATCATTTCATTTAAACATTTTAAGTAGCAATGCCCATACAAAACACAATACTGCTCAAAATGAGCTTGGATCTTCTAACCACAAACTCTTCCCACATCCCTACCCACAAGACACTACAGCTGTTCATGGGGAGATGTTTGCAATACAAGCTGGTAGTGTCTTGTGAGTTGGAGATCCGGAGTGGCTCAAAACTTGTTCAATGCCTAGCCAGTAAAAGTACCAGCCAAATAAATTTCATGTCAAAATGCCTAAAATGGTAATGGTACCAAACACAACCTATGAAAGGCAATTTAAGAAGGTAATTCCATATGTGATCCTCAAAACCTCAAGTTGGATGAGAATGGTGTTTCAAGGATTGGTTCAATCTTTAGATCTTGATCTGCTTGCATTATTTACATGTATGGGGGAGCATTTGCATGGTTGTCATTGCCATGAGCCAATCTGTTGATGATATTGATATATTGCTTTGTAAAAGGAATTCATACTTTGTTTCTTATCTGTTTAAGCATTAATTCCTGTTGGTATTACTTGCAACAAGAGGGTTATTATCTGACTCTCTGTCATAGGGTATGTGTATTTTGCTTCTGCCAGTAGTCGTTTGTGAATTGTAAGTAGGCTTCTTATGTGGGCCAGTTGTGCTTTAGCCTTTAGGTCATGGACTTTTTTCATTGTTATGGTTTGAGTTTGTGAAGGGGATATAGAATTCATATAGTATGTATGGTGCAATATCTGCATGGTGTTGGCTTCTGCTGCTAAACAAATGTACTTGGGTATTTGGGTATTAGGGAGTGCGTTGTCTCTTTGAAAGGGATACATCATTTCGAGAATGTCTCTTTGCCCACAATATTTCACTCGAGAAGTAATTATTGGTAGCTAAATGAGCGCCGTGTCTCTAGTTTTTCTGGCTGGATTTGTTCAGAAACCGGTAAGCCTGCTATGAAAATGATCTCAGGTTTCAATTTTTGGGGATTTAGTAAACTGTTAGTGTGAAGGGTAGTGGTAAACGTAGCAGACATGGCCTACTATTATGGCAAAAATACTTGTTCTTGGTGAGTTGGTGTGGAGTAGGATACCCTAGAACACTGCAGCAATTTGTCTTGGCCCAAAATAATTGCTGTCTTCCTACCCAATATTTAGCAAGAATATCAGCCAAACTATTGGCAGTCTTGATCCATTGGAATTTCATTTCCATATCCTTAGTCAACCACCTAAATTTTTTATCTCATTACTATAACTCCTCATTTAAGCTTCCCTTCTTTGTAGCTGTCCCAATATCAACTTAGAATTTCCTTACACAATCAGCCTTTTAATATTCAGACTTCTTGCTTTTTTGTTTTCCCTCCAGAGTGGCCAAGACTTGGTTGTGGAATCCCACAGGGGCTTTAATGTTTGTTTATTTTTTTCGATATATGCGGGCCCCAATGGCTGGTGGTTTATTTCCCAAGAGAGAAAATAATATTTATGAATACCAAGCTTCTAGCTTTAAAGCTTTTTTGCTTCAAAGCATAGAACAGAGGATTCGTTTTAACACCAGATTTAGTTCCTAAGAGCCCGGGGGGGGTATTGTTGGATAGTGAGCTGGATTGTTAAGTAAGGAAGTTAAAGGGTGATTGGTTGAGCTTTCAATTATATTTGCTTTTATGATACTTGAGTTGGGGAAAACAAGTATATACATGAACTTTGGGATCTCTTGTGAACTTAGAGTATGTTAGCCACTTTATTTTACTTTAGAAAAGATTTGGTTTTTGATTCACCCTTAAGCTGCTCTAAAGAAATGCATAAAAGACAAATATAGTTTGAATTAAACCAATCATCATAGTGTTGATGGAATCACTGAACGTCTAATATAATAATCAATCAAAGCAACCAAATCGTTTGCATTGGAGATCTAGAGAGAGAGAGAGAGGACTAGATGCAGTTATATTAATCAAGGAATATTATTGTTTTGAAAAAGCAATAGTTCCTTATCAGAATTGGATCATTGTTTGAGTTTAATAGCTTTTGGTCCAATTCATTGTATTCTACCATATGCCACAGTCATAATAAAAGACAAGTGAATAATCATAATCACATTATTCTTTAAAATTTATTTTCCAAAAATTCTGGTTAACATATTTAGTATGTTTCTAAATGTGTTTACTGATATGCTTTCTTGTTTGCTATTATTGTTAGGTTCTTGACCGATTGGGTGCACCACGTGAAGCATCATAGCGTGTCCACGTGAAGCATCATAACATGAGCTAGCATCCTTGTATAGGTAATGCATTTTAAGCCTTCCATCTTCTTGTAATATTCTCTGAAAAGGTTATATGTCACTGTTCTTTTTAAAGGATTTGGTTTTATAAACAGTAAATTTCTCCCTTCTGTGCCATATTTGTTTTGCAGGTGATCATGGATTTGTCATTTGTTTATGCCGTACGGTAGAAAGATGAAGATGGAACTCTTCTTCCCCTGTTTTTTTTCCTATTTTACTTTATTCCTTAATATATACCCATAGGAATCAAGAAGCCACAATTTTTTGACAAAAAATGCAAATACCTAGCTTTCTATAATTAGCTAGAGCAAGATATTTTTGTAGTAAACTTCTAGCCTGTAACAAGTGGCTGTTTGATTGCAGAAAATATGGAATCGACTGCCACCTGTTGGATTGCAGAAAATATGGAATCGATTGTTAGGAAGATGTTTAGTGATTGCAGAAAATATGAATCGATTGTTAGGGAGATGTTTAGTGAGGTTATTTACTAAAATATGGAATCGATTGTAGCGAGTGAGATGAATAACCTCTTGCTGCTGATTGAATGCATTGTGATCTATGGATTTACGATTTCCAGAGGGAGAAGTTTGAGTAGGGAACCGGAAGAAGATAAAGAATGGGAAAACGGAAGATTCGGTTAACGGATAGGTTAAACAATGCCTTAAATTTTAATTAATATATAAAATAATAATTACCGGTTATTTAAATAAATCCAGTAACTACCGTATACGTGGCAGTAGTAGTAGAAGTTTTAGATATGATATGGTTTTCCATATCATAGTCGGACCCATATAAATGTTTTGTTCACCGGTTTCCGTTGGTTTGACAGTTTAATTCAAACAGATGGCCTGTTGCAATTCAAAAAAATAATTAAACTAAAAAACAGTCCAAAATCATTGTTCGGATCTAATAAATCAACGGTTTGCCTGTCCGAGCAACAATTTACTGACCAAATTAACGGCTTTTCGTAAAAATCCGGTTCAAGGATGAAACAAAACTGGTTGTTTAGAAGGTTTCTGGGCTGAACGGTCTGGCCATTTAGGTCAAAACGATTCAAAAACCATGATAGTGAGTATTGCTGACAAACTATTTTCCCCATATGCCATAAAATGTAATACTTATTCTCATTTGTCAAAGCTCATTTACTACTGATTTTAACTTTGCAAATTTACTGATTTTAGTTTGAAAATTCTGGGAAAAAGTTGTCATTTCAGTGCTTCCTTCTTTTTGTCTATTTTGCATACTTTTTGCTGACATAATATTGACACGTACAAAATGAAAACAAACAAGAAACAAAATAAATTTCAATGTTTTCAACTCTGAAAATAGTAAAAACACATTAATTACTTGGAACCCGCTTTTCTTGAGAATAGAGACTTCCACGTCAATAAAGATTTTTTTTTTTTTTGGGTGGGGAATATCCTTGAGAATAAAATGAAAAAGGATATAATCCATAAATAATAAAGACATGAAAACATAAAATTAGGATGTTATATGGCTTATATGATATATTAGACATAGATTCATGGTTCAAAGTATTCACACACCCAATATGCTAAAAGGGATACTTTTAACCATGCATAATTTTTTTTTACAAGTTTAGTTTTATATTGTTTAATTTTTAAAAAGATTTTTTTTAAATACCTTAAAAAAGGGTATTGCTACCCGAAATATAGAATACAATTTGGGTTAGAATCTTAGCAAAATAGCTTTTTACTTATTTTCCTGTTCAATCTTTTAAATTTAGGGATATGAACCAAAATTGTTTTAAGAATAAGGTATTCCTATTTTGTTTCTTGCACTAATATGCATTAGTGATGAGTGGCCATGTATATGATGCATATGCTTTAGAATTGATGGGGGATGATTTGACCCAACCTATGAAACGGTGACACATGGACACTGACTCAGCATGAGCGACAGCTCAGCGTTGTAGCCTGGTACGACCAAGTGACGGGTCTACAAAGCAGCTCGCTACATTGTAGCTCGTGAAAGGAGTTCATCGCGACGCGAACCCCGGGCTCCCCGAGCTACCTTTGAAGAGACTTCGAGGCAATAGCTCGCGAGCTAAGGTCATTAGCTCGTCCGAGCTCCCAAGCAGACAAGCCATCCCCAGGGCCAATTCTACTAAGGGTAACCCTAGAGTGTTCCAAGTTCGCTACAGAACATCTTGCGAATGAATCGCACGAGTACTCCCCATGAAGCTTCCGACTGACAGACCGTACCGGTTAGACTGCGCCATATCCCTTACTGATGACATAGTCCCAGTCCTTTCGGCAGTCTGCGTCCACGTCTCACAGTAGGCAAGGGCGTGCCTGTCACTCCGGAGACGTGTCATTCACCCGGGCGAGACGTACGCCACAACGACCACTTGCGCAGACCTGGCAGGTAACGGCTGTGGCAGGAGCCCAGTGGCGGTTATGCCCGACCTGACGTAAATGTCCCTATAAAAGCCCTTAGGGCAGAAGAGAAACGACTTCTTGAGACCTCTAATCTCTAAAGTATAGTGATAACGCGCTATCTGCACTCTTAGCATTTGTTTCCTTCTTGTTTCTCCTACAGAGTACTAACTTAAGCATCGGAGTATTCCCATCGGGTAAACTCCCCGGGGATTCTTCTTCTTCCTCATCTCAGGTACCTTCCAGAAGCCATGTGAGCGCCAGGTAGGAGTGACCGGATTGCGCTACATCATTTGGCGCCATCTGTAGGAATCGCTTCGAAAAGCCTTTCTCTAAACTTTCACATCTTTTTACTCTCCAAAATCTCAACGCTCATGGCTTCCTTTAGCAACATCGGGCGAAGCACGGAGATGAATAACTCCACAGAACAGCCCCAGCTCCCTACTGTCTGTATCGGACAGTTCACCGTCCCCTTCTTAGCGGACGGGATCTCTAGTTTTAACGTGCCTCTTGCAGGAGCACCCGTCGTTGCCCCACTCCCTACCACAATCGGAACAACCTTCATTGAACCCTCGGTTGTGCCCCCAGCGGCCAGCCCGAACCAACTAGAAGATTTGGTGCAGTGCATGCGGGCCATGCTGGCTCAAATGCAACAGTTTCAGCAGTTTCAGATCTATCAACAGCACGTGCTGCACCAGGTCTCTCAGTATCAGTATCAGCAGCGATTTCCCCTGCTGCCACAACCTCAGCTTCAGCAATCGCAACTCCCTCATCGGCACCCAACCTCACAGCAGGCTAGGTCCCATCATCAAGAGGAGCACCTTTCCCACCAATGAAAGGCCCCTCGGAACCCTCCAAGGAGCCAGGCCTCCTCCCGTAGCAGACAGGAAAGGCCGGCCACTCCGGCCTCGCCATGGGAGGTCAGGTCGAAAGGACCCCAGCTCGCCAAGCCCACATCATCTCAGCCCTCCAAGCCCGATACCCCGTTCTTAGAGAACCGGTTCAAGATCTTGGCCGCAGGCTCCAAGCAAGAGCCCTCTGTCCGCCAAGAAACAGAGACGATGCCACCGAGTTCACCGGTCTACCACCCACGACCTGTCCGAGCTCAGAGGCAAAGAAGAAGTAAGCTCGGGTGAAGTCAAGGCCCTCACATCCTTTCAGTTCAATCCCCCTATCTCCCGAGTCCTGGCAGTCCCAATGCCTAAAGACTTTAAGCTCCCCCCTCTTGACAAGTACGACGGATCGTTCGACCCAAATGATCACGTAGATGCTTTCCAATCGCAGATGCACCTGGCAAGAGCCAGCGAGTCGTGCATGTGCGTGGCCTTCTCCACCACTTTTAGAGGAGCAGCCCGTACGTGGTACCAGAACTTGGCACTTGGGTCGATAAGAAGTTGGGTGCAGTTCGCGCAAGCCTTCACATCCCACATCGTCACTAGCAAGCAGTGTCTGTGAACTAAAGAGATTCTCCTTAGCATAGTTTAAAGAGAGGGAGAGTCCATCTGGGGCTACATCAAGCGGTTCAACGATGCTTGTATTCAGATACTGCGCTTGGACCCCGCTGTGCGCCTTGCAGTAGCCAAGAAAGGCGTGACGCATAAGGAGTTCAAGTGGCACATGGTCGTCAACCAACCAACGACCATAACCAAATTCCTTAAACTCACGGACAGGTTTATAGCCACTGAGGAAGAAATCAACTAGAAGGGCGAGGGCGCGCCCGAAAAGAGGAAGAGGGAAGGAGAGCCTTTCAGTCAAGGGGACAACCGAAAGAAAAAGGATGCAGCTCGGGGGCCAAGCCAGGTCAGTCGTTCCGAGCTCATGTCGCGGACCAAACTGATTACACTCCGCTGAACGCGAAGCGGGCCAAAATCCTGATGGGGATCAAGGACGCCCCATATGTGAAATGGCCACCTCATTTGAGGGGGAATTCCAATGAAAGAAATAAGAATCTGTACTGTAGTTTTCATAGACATCACGGTCATAGTACCGAAAATTGTAAAAATCTCCGCGACGAGATTGAAGAGCTCATCCGTTGCAGGTATTTAAGAAATTTTGTACATAATAGTAATAGTAATAATAAAGCAGGTTGGCAAGGGGAGCATGGTAAGGACACTCCCGAGTCCAGCAACAGGCCGGACGAACAGCCACAAAGGCAGACTCCGGAAGAGAGGCCGGTTCGGGGGACCATCCACATGATAGTGGGAGGTTCGATCGTCGTGGGTTGTACTTCAGCAGCAGCTCGGGCGTCAGTTCGTGAGGCCGCCCGAGAAGAGCAGAACCCTCCAAAGTGGCCGAGGACAGAAGAGCCAATTTTCTTCACAGAAGATGACGCGTGAGGGGTCCACTACCCCCATGATGACGCACTTGTGATAAAGCTGAGGATCAATGACTTCGAGGTCAGACGCGTACTTGTCGACTCAGGCAGTTCGGCTGACATCCTCTTTAAAGCCGCGTTCGACCAACTTCAGCTGCAGAGAAGCAACCTGAAGTCTGTGGACACTCCTTGGGTGGGCTTCTGCTGAGAAGAAGTCCGACCCCTTGAGAAAATAACAGTACCTGTGGAAGTCGGCACGTGGCCTTGCGTGGTCAGATTCAAACACAACTTCCTGGTGGTCGTGACCCCCTCCCCCTACAATGCCATAATCGGTTGACCGATCACCCATGTCCTACGAGCGGTGGTCTCCACCTAGCATTTGGCTATGAAGTTCTCAACAGACTTTGGTGTGGGGGTAGCACGAGGCGAGTAGCTCGAGTCCCGCAAGTGCTATGTCACTGTCCTGAAGGGAAAGACCAAGGTGGTCGACGACCTCAAACTGGAGCGGCCTACGGAGCAGAGCGAGGAACAAGCCACACCCATGGAAGAAACAATCGCAGTCCCGACCTCAACAGCCGACCCAGCTTGGACGCTTCAGATCGGTGCTTCCATTCAGGAACCTCTACGGTCCGAACTGGCAAGCTTCTTACTTCAAAATTTAGATATTTTTGCATGGTCCGCGGCAGAGATGCCCGGTATAGTCCCCGAACTCATAACTCACAAGCTGAATACTGATCCTATAGTTAGGCCCGTTAGACTGAAGAAATGCAACCTAGCCCCGGAGTGGTGGAAAGCGGTTGACGAGGAGGTCGAGAAGCTCCTCGCTGCTGACTTCATAAGAGAAGTCTACTACCCTAGCTGGGTAGCCAACCCCGTCCTAGTGAAGAAGGCCAACGACAAATGGCGCATGTGCATTGACTACACCGACCTAAACCGGGCCTGCCCAAAAGACTGCTTTCCGCTCCCCAGAATTGACCACTTAGTGGATGCGACCTCAGGGCATGAGTTGCTAAGTTTCTTGGACGCCTATTCGAGCTATTACCAAATCAGGATGGATCCGGTGGACGAAGAAAAGATTGCCTTCATCACGGAGTTTGGTTTGTACTGTTACAAGGTTATGCCCTTCGAGTTGAAAAACGCAGGGGCGACCTTTCAAAGGCTTGTTAATAAGTTGTTTGCACCACTAATTGGCAGAAAAGTAGAATGCTATGTGGACGACATGGTCGTCAAAACTCAATTCTCACATGAATTAGTACAAGACTTGCATTCTGTTTTTGAAATTCTACGTAAGTTTAATATGAGACTGAACCCAAATAAGTGTGCATTCGGTGTGACCTCGGGCAAGTTCCTAGGATACATCGTTAACCGGCGCAACATCGAAGCTAACCCGGATAAGGTTGAGGCCATCTTAGATATGAGACCACCCTGGAAGTTGAAGGAGGTTCAGAGGTTGAATGGCCGCATAGCCGCCCTGCGCCGCTTCATGTCCAAATTGGCGGACCACTGTCTGTTGTTCAAGGCAATCAAAAGCAAAGGGTTCGAATGGACACAAGACTGTCAGCTCGCATTTGATGAGCTCAAGAAATACCTCGCTAGTGTGCCGATCTTAACCCGACCCGAGGAGGGTGATATTTTAGAACTGTACCTCTCAGCAAGCGATGAAGTGGTCAGTTCGGTACTTATAAAAGAAGTAGATCGGGTTCAACGACCCATTTATTATGTTAGTAAAGTATTGTAGGGAGCAGAGACGAGATACCCAGAGATAGAAAAGCTAGCTTACGCACTAGTAATTGCAGCCAGGAAGCTCCATCCGTACTTCCAGGATCACACTGTTATCATTCTCACCAGCAAGCGTTTGAGGCAAGTCTTACTTAAGCCCAAGGTCTCTGGTCGGTTGACAAAGTGGGCCATTGAGCTCAACGAGTACGACCTTCAGTACAAGCCGCAAACTACCATCAAGGCCCAAGCCTTAGCATATTTCATAGCCGAATGCACATTCAACTCCGAAGTCCCCAGGCCGGTTGAGCACAAGCCTCCCAGCTCGGGTGAGCCCGAATCTCCTAGGTCAGTCGAGTCTGAACCCCATGAGGTAGCAGCCAGTGTGGCATCTCTTCGAGTTCGGCCAACTGCGAGCTGGGATGAGGAGCCCTGGATCCTTCACGTAGATGGCTCCTCGAACCAATAGGGCAGCGGAGCCGGAATAGTTTTACACGGCCCAAGTGGCACGAAACTGAAGTACGCGCTATGCTTCGAGTTCGCGGCATCTAACAATGAAGCGGAGTACGAGGCGTTGATAGTTGAACTAGCCCTAGCCAGAGAAGTAAAAGCAAAGCACATCGTTATCTGCACCGACTCCCAGCTCGTGGTCAACCAGGTCACTGGCGAGTACGAAGCTTGCGAGCCAACCCTGATAGCTTACTTAGCCAAAGTTAGAGAGGCCCTGCTCAACTTCCAGTCACACTTTGTTAGGCAAATCCCAAGTTTGGAGAACACTGAGGCTGATGCCCTGTCCAGATTAGCCAGCACTAGCGACATCACCATGAGAACCGTGTATATAGAGGACTTGCCTTGGCCTAGCATTCTCGGGGGGGGGGGGGGTAGAGGAGGTCACTCCCGTCGTTCAAGCAGAGCCGAGCTGGATTGACCCACTCACGAACTTCTTGCTACACGGGACCCTTCCTGCAGATCGCAATGCAGCCAGAAGGGTGCAGCGCCAGGTAGCCAAATATGTCATGATAGATGAACGGCTATACCGGAGATCTTACATGCTCCCCTATCTGCATTGCTTGCGGCCTACCGAAGCCGAGCTCGTACTCCGCGACACTCATGAGGGATTGTGCGGCGGACACTTGGGGGGCAGGGCCCTTGCCCAGAAGGCACTTCGACAAGGGTATTATTGGCCAACAATGAAGGCAGACGCCATTGAGCTTGTTAAAAAATGCGACAAATGCCAGAAGCACGCCAATATTCACCACCAACCTGCTACCGATCTCAAGTATCTCACCAGCCCGTGGCCCTTCGCACAATGGGGCATCGATCTACTCGGGCCATTCCCGCTGGAAATGGGTGGGAGGAAGTTCTTAGTAGTAGCAGTGGACTACTTCACCAAGTGGGTAGAAGTTGAACCCCTTGTAACGATCACAACCGAACGTCCAAAACTTCTTTTGGAAGAACATCGTGTGCCGCTTCGGGTTATCTCGGGTATTGATTTCTGACAACGGCAAGCAGTTCGAGGACATCAAATTCCAAGACTGGTGCCGAGACATGGGAATCCAACAGAATTTTACTTCAGTCATGCACCCTCAAGCAAACAGAGCCATCCTCTGCAGACTGAAAGCACGGCTAGACTAGGCTAAAGGGCTGTGGGCAGATGAGTTACCTAGTGTCCTATGGGCTTACCGGACAATAGAGAAGACCTCCACGGGAGAAACACCCTTCAATCTCACCTACGGCACCGAAGCAGTGATCCTCGCAGAGATCGAGGTACCTATGCTGCGACTAGAAGCATACAGTGATTAGACGAATGAAGACAAGCTCCGTACCAACCTCGATCTACTCGACAAAGTAAGGGACCTCACATATATCAGGATTGTAGCCTACCAGCAGAGAGTAGCTCGGTACTATAACGCCAGGGTCAAGAAGTGGAACCTCCGCATCGGTGACCTGGTTCTTCAAAAGGTTATGGTACCTGAGCCTAGCGCTGGCAAGCTTGGGTCTAAATGGGAAGGACCTTACCGAGTGAAATGAGTACTCGGGGAAGGAACGTATGAGCTCGAGACCCTCGAAGGGAAGCAAGTACCTCGGGCATGGAATATTGTCAACTTGAGACAATACTATCTATAACAACTGAGTAGGCCACGAGCCACTCCCAAAGCCTAAGGGCCAAAATGCCGAGCTAACACGATCTCGGCGCAATAAGATCCGGTCGCCTTTGAGGCACGAACGAACTTAAAAGTAAACTATAAATCACTCCCAGAGCCTAAGGGCCAAAATGCCGAGCTAACACGATCTCGGTGCAATCAGACCCAGTTGTCTTCATGACATGGGCGAACTTCAGGTGAGGAGTGTAAACAGCTTGGGTTTAAACCCCACCAAGCATAGCTTGCTCTAGTACGATGATCAAACTAAAGAATAACCAACGAGCATATAGTTCGGGCACACGTGGTAATCACTTTGTTGTGCACCATAAAGATGCCTTAAATGGTTTAAGGAACAGTTTGAGATAACAATTATCGAGGAGTCCTACTTCGGGCATGCGGCTCTAATAGCTTGGGTGTTGAGATTGCCTTAGCAAAGATAAAGAGAGCACATCATACTTGGAAGAAAAAAGGGAGAACTTTCATCATCATTTCAAAATAAATAAATAAATTAATAAAATAAAATAACAATGCGATAACCAAGCTAAACGGCTCGGGAAAGTCTGACTATCACAGGGCACAACCGCCCAACCAAAGACCTTTGAAAGACTGGGTTTATGGCACCCGAAAGCCACCAGAAGTCCAGAGAAACACCGCCTCAGGGATCCGCCTCCTCATCCTTTGGGGAGTCAGGCTCCTCTTCCTCCGCTTGGTCCTCCGTCTCAGGAGACAGACCCTTCATAGTGATGCCGTCGAGGTTGAGTCCGGAGAACTTCTTCCGAACCAGCCACCGTCAAAGCTTAAACCCAGAGCGATACGAACTCGAACCATATTCCGCCTGGAGGTCATGGTATTCCTGAGAGTCTTTAAAATCCCAGACCGCTTTTTCTCGTTCAGCCTCCACCATTTGATCAAAGTTTCAAGTCCGATTTAGAAGAGTGGACTCCAAGTCCCGCACCTGCTACCTGAGGAGCTCGCTCTCCGACGCCATCCTCGACGATTCCTCCCTGTAACGCGCGCTCTCCTCAGAAAGCCGGGCAATTTGAGCCTCCTGGTTGTGGGCGAGCAGCTCTTGAGACTTGCTCCCCTTGCGAGTGTGATGGAGCTCGCCCCAGATCCGGTCGAGAGCATCGACATGATGAATGCACGTCTGGAGAGCCATGGCATGGATGGCGGAATTCACCTGCCGACAGAAGAGAAGATCAGAGGACATCGGAGAGGAGAAAAACGAGAGAAGAAAAAGGAAAGGAGTCACTTAACACCATGCAGTGGGAAAAGGCAAACGCGGCGAGGTCCCCAGGCTCCATATTCCCTGACTGAGCGACCTCATCGTTAGTAATCACCTTCCGGTTCCTCCGGCGAGCCACGAGGTAGTTGTTCACCCCTTCCCATTTCCCCACTGGAAACCGAGGGTACGGGCGTGGCTAGAGGGGGTTACAGGGAGCCTCCCCCTGCTGAGGAGGCTCGTTCCCTCCTAAGTCAACCCCACTAGTTCCCTCGGGTGGGGGTGCCGGAATCTCAGGTGGAGGGGAGGATAAAACCGGCTCGGCAGACCCAAACTCAGTACCTCATGAGGGGGGAGTCCGGTCGGGGCGCGTCCTCTTCGCATGGTGCCTCTGGCTGCTCGAGAGAAGGCGGCGCGAATCGGCACTTGACATGATGGCTGCCAAGAAGAGCATCAGTGTTAGTCCAACAAGAATGAAATATATGCATGCGAATGTGAGTACCACATCGTTACAGAAACCACGCGACCTAAAAAGACAACCTACCTAGGCTCAGGCCGGCCTGTACGAGCTTCTCCTCGACCAAGTAGTCCGAGCAAAGGAAGCCTACCGATACCCAGGACAACATCGTTTTCTGAACTTCGGGGTCCAGCTCGGCCCCGGGGTCCTGGATGGCGCCCCTCCAAGCAGTTGGGAAGGGCCACCCCTCAGGATTACGGACCACAAAGTAATCCCGCTTCCAGGCGGGAATCTTGTTCGGCAGCTCGTACAAGAGCTTATAGTCGCGACGGGGAGAGAGGTAGTAAAAGCACCTCTCCGGAGGAACTCAGGAGCAGCATTTTTTATACAAAGGATAGAGACAAAAATATCAAGGTCCAGAGGAAGACAATACTAATAACACAAAGATATAGTCCCAACCATGTTTCGAATGGCGTTGGGATGAAGCTGGTCAATGGTGACGTTAAAGTGATTTAACACCTCCACTATCAAGGGGTGTAGGAGGAGATGCAAGCCAGCCTCGAGTTGTTCCTGGAAGATTACTATGTCATTGGGACCATGCTCCCAAGGGAAGTTGCCAGTAGGGAGGCTATAAACCAGGTCCCCAGGGTGGCGAAAGTAGCAGAGTAGAGATCTGAGTCTCTCCGCTGTCATCAAGGAAGGGCCAAATGTGTTAGGCTCCCTCCCCCTAGAAGTAGATGCTACGTCGCCGGAGGCTTCTCGAGCCTTCGGGATCTGCTCCCAGGGTCGCCCCGAGCTCGAGGGAGCATCATTGCCCTGGCTATCGCCCCTGTGGTAGGTGTGGTACGGGTACCCATACTTGGCTGACAGCGATTGGGACTCACCAGAAGAGACGGAGCGAAGCAAATTGAGGAATTCGGGTAGACTAGATGAAGTGCGCAACCTCAGAATCCGAAGACAGGAAGATGGTGTAGGAGAAAGCAAGGCCCAAGGGGCCCCCCTATTTATAGTCTCCACCCTTCCAAGTTGACGGTCCGGATCAAGGCAAATCCAACGGCCTGCGGGCTCCCTGACCGCACGCCTTCTGAAAACCAAAAGTGATTGGCGGCATGTCTTCCGTAATTAAGGTAATCGCGGCCGCACGACGTTCGGAGTTAAAAGCCACCTCAGCACGTTTTCAGAATCCGAAAAGTCAGGAAGGTCAGAAAATCTCTTGATTCCCGCAAATGCATTTAATGTGGGTAGTCAATCAAGTTTGAATTTCGGTCAAATCAGTCCATCGCACTTCATAAACTCCCCACGCTAAGGCAATGCTCTTAGATCGAGGAGTGGGGGGCAATTGATGAAGGATGATTTGACCCAACCTATGAAACGGTGACACATGGACACTGACTCAGCACGAGCAACAACTCAGCGTTGTAGCCTGGTACGACCAAGTGACGGGTCTACAAAGCAGCTCACTACATTGTAGCTTGCGAAAGGAGTTCACCGCGACACGAACCTCGGGCTCCCTGAGCTACCTTTGAAGAGACTCTGAGGCAATTTTAGCTCATGAGCTAAGGTCATTAGCTCGTCCGAGCTCCCAAGAAGACAAGCCATCCCCAGGGCCAATTCTACTAAGGGTAACCCTGGAGTGTTCCAAGTTCGCTACAGGACAGCTTGCGAATGAACCGCATGAGCACTCCCCAGGAAGCTTCCGACTGACAGACCATACCGGTTAGACTACGCCATATCCCTTACGAACGCAGTCCCAGTCCTTTCGATAGTCTGCGTCCACGTCTCACAATAGGCAAGGGCGTGCCTGTCACTCCGGAGACGTGTCATTCACCCGGGCGAGACGTACACCACAACGGCCACCTACGCAGCCCTGGCAGGTAACGGCTGTGGCAAGAGCCCAGTGGCGGTTATGCCTGACCTGACGTAAATGTCCCTATAAAAGCCCTCAGGGCAGAAGAGAAACGGCTTTTGAGACCTCTAATCTCTAATGTATAGTGATAATGCGCTATCTGCACTCTTAGCATTCGTCTCCTTCTTGCTTCTCCTATAGAGTACTAACTTAAGCATCAGAGTATCCCCACCGGGTAAACTCCCCGGGGATTCTTCTTCTTCCTCATCTCAGGTACCTTCCAGGAGCCACGTGAGCGCCAGTTAGGAGTGACCGGATCGCGCTACATCAATAATAATAATAATAATAATAATAATAATAATAATAATAATAATAATAATAATAATAATAATAATAATAATAATAATAATAATAATAATAATAATAATAATAATAATAAAATAGACAAATGGGTAAGAATAAAGCATGAAAAATATTGCAAACAATTTTATTATACATTTTATATGCATTTTTGTATTATTTGAATGTTTATTTATTTGCTCATTACACCAATACATACAAAACAAGGATTTCTTTTTTGTCTTAAATTTATGTTTGCCACTGTGTAAGCCTTCATATTCCAAATTAGCAAGTTAAATAATTGAGGCCTAGGTGTTGGAGGGAGATTCAAAATTTCAAGAATCTCCTCTCCCCTCCCTTTGGTTTTGGTTTTGTCTTTTTCTTTTTGCCTCCTTTTGCATGTAGGAGACTCTTGTCCCATGTTGCTTGGAAAAAGAGTTGGCTTTGAGGTTATAATTAGAATTGCTTTCTCTATGGGTGGGGACCCATAGGAGGAGAACAATATATATCTCTACATGCATGTGAGGGGGGTTCGGGGTGCTTTTCACACACACGCACGTGGAGCCGGGTCGGGTCGGGGCAGGGGCGTAGGTGCGCGTACATTTTTTGCCTTTGATTAGTTTAAACCGTTTTGACTTTTGAATTTCAAAGTTAATTTGAAACATTTTTTTCTTCTTCTTCTTGTTATTTTTGTCTTTGTGTCTCTTCGAATAGGTGCCTTGTTGCACTATTCTAGAGAGACACTTCTCTCTGTAAAGACACATCTGTGTCCATTCGGGTGACTGAAACACTTTATAAATAAAGTGGTGGTCAACTTAGTATTACAATTCATGGAGGTTTGGTAAGTGAGTGGATGTCTACCAGTGACCTATTGGTTGTTTTATCTTGGCGACCAATTTACATCACCTGCCTGCACCATAGGGGGAAAATGCGATTTTAAGGAGAGTGACCAAGTGGCACAACTCAACCCTCCCTTCTCTACAACCCTCTACTTTACCTTCACATTTTGCAACATTATCGACAATTGGTTTGGAAAGTGTTTATCGGTAAGTTCCATTCTTCCTTATTTACATTATTTGTCCAACAATCTTAAAACCACAATTATGGGACCTTTCTTTGCTAACCCCATCATGAAAAATCAGATACTGTCAATAGTTCCTAATTTCTCAAAGATTGAACCCTTCAATGGAACCAATTATAAGCGTTGGAGACAACACCTTCTATTTTTCTTAGAATAGCTAGTGGTAGCCACTGCTTTGACTGAACCAAAACCCACTGAACATCGAAGAACTAGCTCGTTCAGTTGTTGCAGGACGCTGAATCACTGTTAACCACCTTTACAAGAACCACATTCTGAATTGCTTGTCTAGTGAACTTTGCAACGTCTACTTCTCCTACAACTTTGCCTATGAAATTTGGAATGCTTTTGACAATAAATATGCTCTAAAAATGCTAGAAATAAAAAATATGTAATTGTTGGGAATTGGGGTCATTGAAACTTGGAGGAGAAGATTTGAGGCATGTTTAAAGACACTGTCTTTAGAACGCTATTTGCCCCCACTTAGTTCCACTGAGTTTGCTGTTGGGTCACAAGCAAATCCATTCTCAGATACAACAGAGCCTTGGATGAAAATCTACAACCAATAAAGTTGAAGAGTCTCCGAAGAAACCTTTTGTGAGATAGTAGCAGATTGATTTGAGAGAGATAGTAGTGATTTTGAAAACTCGTGTGTGCATTTGCTTGATTCACACTCCTTAAATATTTTCTGAAGAGTCATAAAGTAGAGGAAGGTGTTGATTTAGAAAAGGCTCCTTGAATAGTCACAATTTCAAACATTGTGACTGTTAAAAAGGTAGTTAACCATTAATGACTGTTAACTTTGAATAGTGCCTCTTGATTACACGTGATTGAATCATAACCGTTGAAACATCAACGATTAGCCTCGCACCAAAAGTTAAAGCCACCCTTCGCTAGCCACGTGGGTGTGTACAAAGTGCAAGCAAAGTGCGGCTCTAAGGAGTGCAAGCAAACCTCTATACTCTCCTCTTTATTTCTAAGGAGTGTAAATAAGCTCCTATTTAAAAATTCAAAACAAGTTTTGTAATTTTCCAATGTGGGACAAGTTGAAAATAGGTTTTAGTAAGAGAAAAAACTATTTTCCATGACATGTGTGCAGGTGTGTTTTCATGTAATTGATCAATCAAGCCCATTTGATTTAATCTCTAATGAGATCAAAATCTAACAATTGCCAATTTCCTACATTTTACCATAAAAGAAGACATGGATGTCTCTGCCCAAATAGATGAGTTTCTGGTGTTTGTGGGGGAACTAGCAAATGAAGGCATGATATTGCTAGATGAATTTATTGTCGGTTCTCTCATAGAAAAATTGTCATATACATGGAATGATTTCAAAACAAGTATGAAACATAAGAGAAAGGGCACTACTTTGGACCGAGTAGTGGTCCAAATCAAAATAGAAGAAAAGAATAGAAAGAAGGATGAGGATGAGAAAAATCAGATTTCCAAAACCAATCTACTAGAGGAAATGACAACAAAAAGAATCTGAATATGAAAAATGATCAGATATTCAAGAAGTAACAAAAGAAAGAAAAATGCTATATATGTGGCAAACCCAGGTATTACAAGAATGATTGTCGTTATCGAAAGAAGAAAGACTTTTGGGAAACCAAATGTCAACTTAACTAAAGATGTCATTGTAGCAATGAGTTTCGAGGCAAACTTGGTAGATAAACCGAAGGAGTGGGTATTGGATATTGGTAATACAAGCACATATGTGGAGACCACAACTCTTTCTACGAGTACACAATTTAGACTGAAGGAGAGCAAGTCTTCATGGGAAACTTACAGACTTCAAAGGCCAATGGCAAAGGAAAGGTGCTCTTGAAACTGACTTCAGGAAAGATCTTGATGGTGAATGATGTGCTAAATGTGCCAAAAATCAGGAGAAACTTGGTATCAAGTGCACTCCCCAACAAAGTAGGATTGAAGCTCATATTTGAAGTAGAGCTGTATTAACTAAAAATAATGTATTCATTGGCAAATGATATAATGTTGGTGGACTGTTTGTACTAAGCATTTATGATATTATTATGAATAAGAATGATTCTTGTTATGCTTATATTGTTGAATCTTTTGATATTTGGCATGTTAGACTAGGACATCGTAGTACTCATTTAAAACGACTATGCAAGTTAGGACTTTTGAATGTTCTTATTAATTTTATAAGTGAAAATGTCAAGCATGTATAGAAGCAAAGTTCACTAAAAAACCTCATAAAAGTGTAGAAAGAAAAACTGAATTACTACAACTTATACATAGTGATCTAAGAGATCTTTAGTTTTATGAAACTATAGGAGGAAAAAGATAGTATATAACCTTCATAGATGGCTTCTCTAGATATGCAAAAGTTATTTTACTTAGATCAAAAGATGAGACTGAACAAGCTTTTATAACATATAAGAAGTAGAAAATCAGTTAGGAAAGAAAACAAAGACTCAAAACAGAAAGAGGGACTGAGTATGATAAAGAAACCATTAGGAAATTCTTTAAAGAAAATAGAATTATACATGAAACCACAATACCTTACCAACCCGAATCTAATGGAGTTGTAGAAAGACTCAATAGAACATTAAAAGAAATGATGAATGCTATGTTAATTAGTTCAAGTGCACCTTTAAACTGATACGAGGAAGCAATCCTAATGGCTTGGCACTTGTATAATAATAGAATACTACCTAAGAAGAAATGACATATACCTTTTGAACTTTGGCATAACAGGAAACCCAATTTAAACTACTTAAAAGTTTGGTGTTGCTTAGCAAATGTTGGAATACCTGAACCTAAAAGAAAAAAATTGGGACCGAAAACATGTGATTGTGTATTCGTTGGTTATGTGCAAAATAGTGCAACTTATTGGTTCCTTGTAATTAAAACTATTGATAATGTTGTAGAGTGCAACACAATAATTGAGTCCCGAGATGTAGAATTCTTTGAGCATATTTTTCCATACAGAAAAGAAACAATAAATAGGGAACCTCACCAAGTCCATAATAGAAACCAAGAACAAGAGTTGAATGCTCAAGGAATTCGTACTTCTCTTAGTCAAGGAAACATCAATTTTAGAAATCAAGAACCAGACTTAAGGAAAAGTAAAAGATAAAGGAAAAAAACAAACTTGAGTGATGGAATGCTCACATTTCTTGTGGACAAAGACCCAATAACCTATCAGGAAGCCATAACCTTTTCTGATGCAGTATCTTGGAAAGAAGCCATAAAAAATTGAAATAGATTCTTTAATCACTAATAAAACTTGGGAACTTGTAGATTTCCCACCTTGAACCAAGGCACTATACTGTAAGTGGACATTTAAGAAGATGCTAAAACTAGATGACATCATAGATAAATTCAAGGCCAGATTAGTTAATACCTGATGCTGCACGATCCAAGCACTCCTAGCTGGTGGTGGATGGTTCCTGAGACGAAGAGGAAAGTGAAGAATTCCCGGGGAGCTCGCTCGACGGGAACACTCCGATGCTTAAGTTAGAACTCTGAGAGAATTGTAGAGAATGCAAAGAGAGAGCTAAGAGTGCAGATGACGCAAGTTTCAGTACCTTTGCCCCTTGGGGATCAGGGTCCTTTTAATACTGATGCCCTATCAAATTGGACGTAACCGTCTCTGGCCCTCAATCGCAGTCATTATTCGCCAGGGCTGCGCAGTTAACCATTGCAGGGTACTGCCCAATCAAGTGAAAGGCACGACCCGGAAAGGACAAACACGTTGCCACCTCTTGAGAGACGTGGGTGTAGACCGCTGGTGCCGGCAGAGACTGTGCCGTCAGTCAGGAGACGTGGGTGCAGTCTGATGGGTACGGTCTTGCCAGATAAGAAGCTTCCTGAAAACGTTGTGTCGCTTAATAGCGAGCTACCTTGCAGCAAGCTATCCCGTAGCGAGCTATTGAAAGCGTTTCGAGGTGACTCGGCCAGGTCCATGAGATGGCCCTTTTGCCTAAGGATTGGAGCGAGCTGATTGTCCTAGCTCGCGAGCTGGGATAGACTTAGCTTGGAGTGTCCCCTTTGTCATACTGACATGTTCGAGCTCGTGCCGTAGCGAGTTGTCATGTAGCGAGCTGGCCCGCGAGGGCTTTAGCGAGCTCGCTGCACTGAGTAGCCATGCTGTCGCGCTGTGCTGTCACTTATGTCGAATCAAGTCCACGTGTCACTTGCTCAGGAGGTTGGGTCAAATCACCCTCTATCAATTGCCCCCACTCCTCGGGCTAAGGGTCTTACTCTAGCACGGGGAGTTCATGAAGCGACGGGTGGATTTGATCCGTAATTCAAACTGGGTTGACTGACTGCATTAAATACATGTGCGGATGTCAGGCGATTTCTGGATTTCTTGGGCGCCAAAAAGCGTGCCAAGTAGGTTTCAGTTTTGGATGATGTGCAGCCGGCATTACTTCAGTCCTGGAAGACGTGCAGCTAGGTTGATTGCGAACCATTGGATTTGCCTTAATCTAAGTCATTGGTCTTCGGGCACTGAGGCTATAAATAGAGGGGGCCCCAGGCCTCATTTCTTTTACGCCAACTTGCCCTACTTTCGGATTTGAGGTCATGCCTTTGTCTAGTTGCTCGAGCTCTTCTTTTGCTCACACCGTTGTTCCGGTTTTAGTTTCTTCCTGGTGAGTCTTTTGTTCCATCAACCATGTCGTGGTACCCACACGGCGGTGTCTTCCCCTGGGATGATAATCAGGATGACGTCCCTTTAAGCTCAGGGGGAGCTTGGGGGCTCCCTGAGGGTAATATCTGTGGAGGCTCGAGAAGCCTCTGGGAATCAGACTTCTACTTCCTGAGGGTGGGAACCGGACACCTTCAGCCCTTCCACCATGACGATGGAAAGGCTCCAGTTTCTTACTTTAACCTCCCCGGGGATCTTATCTACAGTCTTCCCTCTGGCGACTATCTCTGGGGGCATGATCACGATGAAATCGTGATCTTTGAGGAGCAGCTTGTGGCCGGCCTCCGGCTCCCTCTTCATCCTCTAGTAGTGGAGATTCTTTCCCACTTTAATGTTACTATAGACCAGCTTCACCCCAATGCGATACGGAACGTGGTTGGGACAATCTCTTTGTGTTTCGAGTACTATCTTCCCCTCTCTCTAGATATTTTTGCTTCTATCCTGTCTATTAAGAATGCCTCCCCCGGAGCTCCTCCAGAAAGGCGCTCTTACTACTTTTCCCCCTGCCCAGGCTTTAAGCTCTTGCATGACCTGCCAAACAGGATCCCCGCCTGGAAGTGGTGTTACCTCGTGGTTCGCAACCCTGAGGGGTGGCCCTTCCTGGCCCACTGGAGGCAAGCCATTCAGGATCCGGGCGTTACTTTGGACTAGAAGGTTCGAGAAACATTGCAATCCTGGGCGGGAGTTGGCCTCCTCTACTCGGGCTATTTGACCAAGGAGAAGCTTGCGCAGGCCAGTCTGAGCCCTGGTAGGTTACCTTTAGGTCGCCTTTCCCTTCTTTTCTTTTTCTTCTTCTTTCTTTCTTTTTTTTTTTGTTTTGTGAGCTAGACTAATACTTGCGGTCTTTTGCAGCCATGTCGGGTGTAGATGCACGCTGCCTTTTGTCGAGCAACCAGAAGCGCAGGGCGAAGAGGTCGTGCCCTGACCGGGCATCCTCTTCGAGGCTGCTGTGGATCTAGCCTTTGTTTCGCCGCCAAAGGTCCCACCCATGCAGTTCGAGGGGGTAGCCGCGGAGGGCGGTGAGGAAGAAGTTCCCCTTCCTGAAGAGTCCGCACGACGTGATCCCATCGTCTTCCTGCGGTTCCCTATTAATGGGAGAGAAGAGAGCATCACTAATTTTCTTGTGGCCTCGCAGAGGAGCCGGCAGGCGGTCACAATGAGGAGATCACGGACTGGTCCGGGATGCACCCAAGCTGCTCTTCAGGCTGACTTCGTCCCACTGCATGGTGGTAAGTGCCTTTTTCTCTTCCTCCTCTCTTTTCTTTTTTTACTCACCTCGGCTTTGTTATTGGTAGCTGAACTCCGCCATCCATGCCATGGCCTTCCAGTCTGCTGTCCATTCTCAGGATGCCGTCAATCAGAAAATCGAAGTGTGGAAGCTTCGACGCGAGCTCGACCGGGCCCGGAACGAGGTCCTCCAAGCTCGGAAGGGGAGCGAGGCACAAGAGCTCCTCGTCAAGGACTAGGAGGCATGGATCTCCCGATTGTCTGAGGAGACCGCCCGCTATAGGGAGGAGTCTTCGAGGGCAGTGGCGGAGAGGGAGCTGCTTCGCCAATAGGTCCAGAGCTTGGAGTCCACGCTCCACGATCGGACTCGAAACTTCGACGCCGTGGTGGAGGAAGAGTGGGCTAAGGCGATGGAGGACTTTAAGGAATTCTCGCAGTTCTAGGACCTCCAGGTCGAGTACGGCTCGAGGTCTTACTGTTCGGGTTTCAAGCTCTGCCGGAGGCTGGTTCGGAAGAAGTTCTCTGGGCTCAACCTTGATGGCGTAACGATGAAGGGCCTGGACTCGGAGACGACGGACATGGCGGAGGAAGAGGAGCCCGACTCTCCGGAGGACGAGGAGGAGGCGGTGGAACCTTGAGGCCGGTTGCTCTTATTTTCTCTTTGGCTGAATTTTCTGAATGGTTTTCCCTGGGCATCTGGACCCGGTTTTATGCATCTCCTTTTTTCTCTCTTGATGGACCCTCTGTCGGGCTGTTAGGCCCTTTTTTTTTTTTTTGAAACTGGAAATGAAGTTTTCCCCCTTTTGTTTTGCTAAGTGCTATGACCTTTACTTTTTGTCGAAGCGACTTTATCACTCGAACTGTTAGAGCTGAACACCCAAAGTGGGGTTTTTCGGTCATTGTTACCCCGAACTGCTTCCCAACATGGGGGATTTTATAACACACCCCGATGTGGTCAACATAGCAAGCATATGCCCGACCTGCATGCACTTGGGTTAAGTTGGCGTAGATTGTCCCTTAACGGGTTCAACTTGTGTACCAAGGTGAGCTATGCATCATAGGGTTCACACCCGAGCTACTTGCGCTTTTGGTATTAATACTTAGCTTATGCCGATGAGACGGTTAGGTTTTATTTGGTGCCGAGGTCCTTGTTAGCTCGGTGTTTTAGCCCTTAGGTTTGGGGAGTGACTTATAGTCCACTCTCCTAGAGTTCGCCCATGCCATAGAGGCGACTGGGCCATATAGCGCCAAGGTCTTCGTTAGCTCGGCGTTCTGGCCCTTAGGCTCTAGGAGCGACATATAGTCCACTCAGCTCGGCAATCATGGGTAATATTGCCTTAAGTTGACAATGTTCCATTCCCGAGGTACTTGTTTCCCTTCTAGGGTTTCGAGCTCGTATGTACCTTCCCCTAGCACCCGCTTTACATGGTAGGGTCCTTCCCAATTTGGCCCGAGCTTACCAACGTCGGGCTCAGACACCATAATTTTATGAAGAACCAGGTCTCCGACGCGGAAGTTCCACTTTTTGACCTTGGCATTATAGTACCGAGCTACTCTCTGCTGGTAGGCCATGGTCTTGATATATGCGAGGTCCCATACCTCGTCAAGCAGGTCGAGGTTGGTGCATAGCTCGTCTTCATTTGCCTTGTCATCATACGCTTCTAGTCATAGCGTGGGGACCTCGATCTCGGCTGGGATGACTGCTTCAGTGTTGTAAGTGAGGTTGAAGGGAGTCTCGCCTGTTGTGATCTTTACTATGGTCCGATAAGCCCATAATACGCTAGGCATCTTGTTTGCCCATAGTCCCTTAGCTCGGTCGAAGCGTGCCTTTAGTCTATGGAGGATAGCTCTGTTCGTGACTTCCGCTTGACCGTTTGCTTGAGGATGTGCCACTGAGGTTAAGTTCTGTTGAATTCCCAAGTCTTGGCACCAGTTCTAGAATTTAATGTCATCGAACTGCTTACCGTTGTCAGAGATCAGTACCCGAGGTAGTCCGAAATGGCACACTATGTTCTTCCAAAAGAAATTCTGCACATTTCGCGTCATGATTGCTACGAGAGGTTGAACTTCTACCCACTTAGTGAAATAATCAACTGCCACCACTAAGAACCTCCTATGGCCTGTCGTTGGTGGAAACGGCGAGTATACCGATCCCCCATTGTGCAAAAGGCCATGGACTGGTGAGATACTTGAGGTCGGCAGCGGTCTGATGGTGGATATTAGCGTGCTTCTGGCACTTGTCACATCTTCTGACGAGCTTGATCGCATCTTCCTTCATCGTTGGCCAATAGTACCCCTGTCGTAGCGCTTTCTGGGCGAGGGCCCTGCCCCCCAAGTGTCTTCCACACAGGCCCTCATGAGTGTCACGGAGCACGAGCTCGGCCTCGGAAGGTCGCAAGCAACGCAGATAGGGGAGCGTATAAGACCTCTGGTACAATCGTTTGTCTATTATGACATATTTGGCCGCCTGATGCTCTACCCTTCTAGTGGCATTACGATCTGCATGGAGGGTCCCATGCAATAGGAAGCTCGAGAGTGGATCGATCCAGTTCGGCTCTGCTTGAATGACGGGAGCGACCTCCTCTGCCCCCCGAGAATGCTAGGCTGAGGTAAGTTCTCTATATACACAGTTCTCATGGTGTTATCACTGGTGTTGGCTAACCGGGATAGAGCATCGGCCTCAGCGTTCTCTAAGCTTGGGATTTGCCGGATGAAGTGTGACTAGAAGTTGAGCAGAGCCTTTCTTACTTTGGCTAAGTAAGCGATCATGGTTGGCTCGTGAGCTTCGTACTCACCCGTAACCTGGTTGACCACGAGCTGAGAATCACTACAGATGACAATGTGTTTGGCTTTCACTTCGTTTGCTAGAGCCAGCCCGGCTAGTAACGCCTCGTACTCCGCTTCATTGTTGGATGCCGCGAACTCGAAGCATAGTGCATACTCCAGTTTCACACCGCTTGGTCCGTACAGAATGAACCCGGCTCCGCTGCCTTGATGGTTTGATGAGCCATCTACATGAAGGATCCAGGGCTCCTCATCCCAGTTCGCGCTTGGTCTAACTAGGAGAGATGTCGCGCTGGTTGCTACTTCACAGTGCTCGAGCTCAATCGGCTTGGGAACCTCAGGCTCGCCCGAGCTGGGGACCTCGTGTTCGACCGACTTGGGGACTTCGGAGCTAAAGGTGCATTCTGCGACAAAATCTACTAAGGCTTGGGACTTGATAGCAGTTCGCGGCTTGTATTGGAGATCATACTCGCTGAGCTCGATGACCCACTTCGTCAACCTTCCGGAGACCTCCGGCTTGAGCAGGACTTGCTTCAGAGGTTTGTTGGTAAGGACGATGACAGTGTGAGATTGGAAGTACGGACTGAGCTTCCGGGCTGCAATGACTAGTGCGTAGGCCAGCGTTTCTATCTCTGGATACCTCGTCTCTGCTCCCTGCAACACTTTACTCACATAGTAGACGGGTCGTTGGACCCAATCTACTTCTCTTATTAGTATCGAGCTGACCACCTCGTCACTTGCCGAGTGGTACAACTCTAAAACATCACCCTCTTCGGGTCGGTTTAAGACTAGGGTGCTGGCGAGGTACCTTTTGAGTTCATCGAACGCGAGCTGGCACTCTTCGGTCCATTCAAAGACTTTGCTTTTTATTGCCTTAAAGAAATGCAGGCAGCGATCAGCCGATTTGGACATGAAACGGCTCAGAGTGGCTATACGACCATTCAATTTCTGAACCTCCTTCAATTTCCGGGGTGGTCTCATTTCTAGGATAGCCTTGATTTTTTCCAGGTTAGCCTCAATGTCGCGCCGGTTAACGATGTACCCTAGGAATTTACCTGAGGTGACACCGAAGACACTTATTTGGGTTCAATTTCATGTTAAATTTACGCAGAATTTCAAAAACTGAATGAAAGTCTTGTATTAAATCATGTGAAAATTGTGTTTTGACGACCATGTCGTCTACATAACATTCTATTTTTCTGCCAATCAATGGCTCAAATAATTTATTTACAAGTCTCTGAAAGGTTGCCCCAGCATTTTTTAACCCAAAGGGCTTGACCTTATAACAGTACAAGCCGAGCTTAGTTATGAAGGCAGTCTTTTCTTTGTCAGCTGGGTCCATCCTGATATGGTTGTAGCCCGAATAGGCATCTAAGAAACTCAACAACTCATGCCCTGAGGTTGCGTCCACCAGACGTTCGATCCTGGGTAGTGGGAAGCAGTCCTTCGGGCAAGCTCGGTTCAGGTTGGTATAATCGACGCACATGCGCCACTTACCGTTAGCCTTTTTTACCAAAATGGGGTTGGCCACCCAGCTCGGGTAATGGACTTCCCTGATGAAGTCGATTGCGAGGAGCTTCCCGACCTCCTCGTCAACTACTCTCCAGTGCTCTGGGGCTAAGTTGCGTTTCTTCTGTCTAACGGGCCTAACTACAGGATCGGTATTCAGCTTGTGAGTTATGATCCTAGGGTCTATGCCGGGCATCTCTGCCACGGACCATGCAAAAACATCTAAATTTTTAAGTAAGAAACTTACCAGTTAGGATCGCAGAGGCTCTTCGATAGAAGCGCCGATATTAAGTGTCCGAGCTAGGTCCTCTATCGACGTCGGGATGGAGATAGTCTCTTCTGTGGGTGCAGCTCGCTCCTCGCACTGCTCTGCAGGTCGCTCCAGCTTGAGGTCGTCTACCACCTTGGCTTTTCCTTTGAGGGTGGTGATGTAGCACTTGTGGGACTCAAGTTGATCGCCTCGTGCCACCCCGACTCTGAAGTCCGTAGGGAACTTCATCGCCAGATAGTAAGTGGAGACCATCGCACGTAAGGCATGGGTGATGGGCCGACCTACTATGGCATTGTACGGGGAGGGAGTTGCGACCATCAAGAAATCATGGTTGAGCCTTACCATGCTAGGCCAGGTGCCAACTTCCATAGGTACGGTGACTCTTCCCAAGGGCCTGACTTCCTTTCCACTGAAACCTACCAATGGAGTGCTTGCAGGCTTGAGATCGCTCTCCCGGAGCTGAAGTTTGTCGAATGTTGCTTTGAATAGGATATCTGCCGAGCTGCTAGAGTCGACGAGGACACGCCTGATTTCAAATTCATTGATCTTTATCTTTATGACGAGCGCATCATCGTGGGGGTAGTGGACCCCATGCATATCATCCTCTGTGAAGAAGATCGGGTCTTCCGTCCTTGACCGCTTCGGGGGATTCTGCTCTTCCCTGGAGTCCTCGCGAGCTGATGTCCGAGCTGTAGCCGAGGTGCAGTCCGCAACGATTGAACCTCCGACAATCACATGAATAGTTCCCCGAACTAGTCTTTCTTCAGGGGGCTGCCTCTGTGGCTGCTCTACTTGCCTGCTGGATTCGGGAGCATCTCTACTCTGCTCCCCCTGCTAACCTACTTTATTATTATTATTATTCTGTACAAAATTTCTTAAGTATCCGCAACGGATGAGCTCCTCTATCTCGTTGCGGAGGTTTTTACAATTTTCGGTACTATGACTGTGGTCTTTATGGAAATTACAATACAAATTTTTATTTCTTACACTAGGATCCGCCTTCAGCCGAGGTGGCCACTTCACATACGGGGCATCCTTGATCGCCATAAGGATCTCGGCCCGCTTCGTGTTCAGGGGTGTGTAGTCCGTCCTCTCTGCCGCTGGAGCTTGGAAAGGCTGACCTGGCCTTGCCCCCCGAGGTTGGTCCTTCTTCTTCTTGCTATCACCCTGAGTTGAGGGCTCTGTCTCCCTTTTTCTTTTCTTAAGGGCCTGTTCACCTTTCTAGTTGATCTCCTCCTCCGTCCCTATAAACTGATCCGCGAGCTTGAGGAAATCGGTCACAGTCTTGGACAGATTAACAACCACATGCCACTTGAATTCCTTGTGCGTGATGCCCCTCTTGGCCGTAGTGAGCCAAACTCTGGGGTCCATATCCGGTATCTGCAGACAAGCGTCATTGAACTGCTTGACATAACTCCGGATGGACTCTCCCTCCTTCTAGACTATGCCAAGGAGGCTCTCTTGGGTTCTGGGGCACCGCTTGCTGGTGACAAAATGAGAAGTAAAGACTTGCACGAACTGTGCCTGGCTCCTTATTGATCCAGGCACAAGGTTCTCGTACCATGTGCGGGCCACCCCTTTGAAGGTGGTGGAGAAAGCCACACACATGCAGGACTCGCTGGCCCTCACTAAGTGCATCTGGGACTGGAAGGCGTCAACATGGTCATTCAGATCGAAGGATCCGTCATACTTATCCAATGGGGGAACTTTAAAGTCCTTGGGCATAGGAACAACAAGGAGTTCTAGAGATAGGGGGGATAGAACTGAGAGAAGTGGAGTAACTTTTACTTCACCCGAGCTTACCTCTTCCTTACCCTTGAGCTCGGGCAGGTCGTGACTAGTAGCTCGGCGAGCTCGGCGATGCCTCCGCTACTTCTTTGTTGGATCGGCGTTAGTGCTACTGGCCTCTGTATTACCGAGCTCGATGGGCCCAGGGAGGGGCTCAGACTGTTGTTGGTAGCTGCGAACTGAGGGGCCCTGCCTCAAATCTGCGGCCAGTACCTCGAACTGGTTTTCGGCAAGAGGGAGCTCGAATTGCAAATGCTGAGGTGACGCGGGCCTAACTGGCTGGTAGGCCCTACCTGATTGCAAGCTGCGAGGCAGGGATAGCTGACCTCTCTTTCCTGTCGTGAGACGATGCCGAGGTCTCTCCTCGGTGAGAGGGACGTTCGTTCCGGCAGCGAGGCTTGCCTTGCTGTGTGGCCGGATGCCGAGGAGGGAGCGGCTACTGGGCCTGAGGTAGTGGAGGAAACTGCTGTTGATATTGATACTGGGAAACTTGATGCAGCACTTGCTGCTGATAGAGTTGAAACTGCTGGAACTGTTGCATTTGAGCTTGCGTAGCTCGCATGCATTGCATCAAGTCTTCAAGCTGGTTCTGAGTTGCCACCAGAAGAATGATGGAGGGTTCAGTGAAGGCTGTTCTAATTGTGGAAGGAAGTGGAACATTCACAGGTGCCACTGTTTGAGGCACATTCAGGCTGGGAACTCCATCCGCAGAGAGGGGGACAATGAACTGTCCAATGCAGACAATGAGAAGCTGGGGTTGCTCCTTAGAGGCGTTTTGGTTTGCACCTCGTCCGACATTGCTGGAGGAAGCCCTGGATGCTGAGTTCTAAGAGTTGTAGAGATTGGAGGAAGGCTTTTTGAAGCGTTCCCACAGACGGTGCCAAATGATGTTGCGCGATCCGGGCATTCCTAGCTAGCGGAAACCTAACTCCTAGTTGGCGGCAGACGATACTTGAGGCGAAGAGGAAAGTGAAGAATTCCCGGGGAGCTCGCCCGGCGGGAACACTCTGATGCTTAAGTTAGAACTCTGAGAGAACTGTAGAGAATGCAAAGAGAGAGCTAAGAGTGCAGATGGCGCAAGTTTCAGTACCTTTGCCCCTTGGGGATCGGGGTCCTTTTTTATACTGATGCCCTGTCAAATTGGACGTAATCGTCTCTAGCCCTCTGTCGCAGCCGTTATTCGCCAGGGCTGCGCAGGTAACCGTTGTAGGGTACTACCCAATCAAGTGAAAGGCACGACCCAGAAAGGACAGGCACGCCGTCACCTGTCGAGAGACGTGGGCGCAGACCGCTGGTGCTGGCAGAGACTGCACCATCAGTCAGAAGACATGGGTGTAGTCTGGCAGGTACAGTCTTGCCAGATAAGAAGCTTCCTGAAAACGCCGCATCGCTTAATAGCGAGCTGCCTTGGAGCAAGCTATCCCGTAGCGAGCTGCCTTGTAGCAAGCTACTGGAAGCGTCCCAAGGTGACTCCGCCAGGTCCTTGAGATGGCCCTTTTGCCTAAGGATTGGAACAAGGTAGAGTGGTAGGTCGGAGGTAGAGTGGTTAAGGAACTTACTAGCAGATATACCACTTTGGCCCTAGCTAGTTCCATTTATATCTCTCCTTTGCAATAGTCAAGCAGCAATAGCCAAAGCCAAGAATAAAACATATAACAGTAAAAGAAGGCACATCCGCCTAAGACACAAATTGGTAAGACAATACCTCAACAAATGAACAATCACGCTGAATTTCGTAAGGTCTGAAAAGAATCTTGTAGATTCGTTAACCAAACCATATATTTCTAATGTGGTTTATGAGGCATCAGTAGGAATTAGGTTGAAGCCTGTAACATAAATCATTAGTGATGAACACCCAACCTATGTTAAAGAAGATACCTGGAATTAGGTTAAATGGGTAAAAATGAATCACTAGATGACTTGGGAAAGCACTATCAAATTGTACCCTATTATAGATGCCAAAGTAAGATAGTGCTTACTGCAATTTGAGGAGGTGAATGTGAGATTCTTAATCGGTTAAGAACAGTGTGTTTAGTGCACACTAAATAACCAACCTAAGTGAGTGTGTATTGTGGCCGCTTCTATGAGAGCTCTAAAGGCCCGACTCTCTAAAACACTCATGATTTCAAGAAGGGAACAATGATGAAATGTTCCAAAACAAAATAACCACCAAGGAAAGGTAAGTTGGGTTGGTTGGCAGATTAGCTAGTTACATTCAAAGGGGAAAGGTTGAAGGAGCCTAACTCTACTCGTACTCTATAACATTATTTGTTACACCTAAGTGTTGATTAAAGTCCAAAAGATATCACCATGAATACTTCTCTCACCATAATGCTCAGGTGTCCGATCTTCTTGTAATTTTGAATCTTGTGGGGATTGTTGGAGGGAGATTTAAAATTTCAAGAATCTCTTCTCCCCCTCCCTTTTGTTTTGGTTTTGTCTTTTCTCTGTTTCCCTCCTCTTGCATGTAGGAGACTCTTGTCCCACATTTCTTGGGAAAAGAATTGGCTTTGAGTATATTACTAGGATTGCTCTCTCTATGGGTAGGGACTCATAGGAGAGCAATATATATCTCTACATGCATGTGAGGGGGGTTGGGGGTGCTTTTCACACACATGTGTGTGCTGAGTCGAGTTGAGTCGGGTTGGGACGGGGTGCGGGTGTGGGTGCGTGTACACCAGGTCGTTTTTTGCCTTTGACTAGTTTAAACTATTTTGACTTTTGAATTTCAAAGTTAATTTGAAATGCTTTTTTATCTTCTTTTTCTTGTTCTTTCTGTGTCCCTATGTCTCTTTGAACAGGTGCCTTATTGCACTGTTCTAAAGAGACACTTCTCTTTGTAAAGACACGTTTGTGTTCATTCGGGTGATTGAGAACACTATAAATAGAGTGGTGGTCGACCCAACATTACACCAACAAATTCACTGTTTTGTCTGTCTCTTTCCTGAGCATCATCTCTAAGTGGTTCACGGAGGTCTGATATGCATGTCTACTAGTGGCACGTGGACTGTTTTATCTTGACGATCGATTTGCAATCACCCAGTTGCACCATAGAGGGCAAATGCGGTTTTAAGGAGAGTGACCAAGTGGCATGACTCAACCCTTTCTTCTTTGTAATCTTCTGCTTCGCCTTCACAATTTTGCAACATTATCGATATTTGGTTTGGAAAGCGTTATCGATAAGTTCCATTCTTCCTTATTTACATTATTTACCCAACACTAAGCCTTGGACATTTTGAGGCAAAGGCCCAAAGGTGTAAGCTACAAATAACTCTGGGCCTAAGCCTTGCTGATGGGGTCTAAGGCTATTGAGGCCAAACCTTTTTTCATAACTTGGCCTCAATAGAGCCGGAGCCGGGGGGAACCCAGGGGAGCCATGCCCCCTATGGTACCAAAAATCCTCACTTGTGATATACTGTTTCATGTACATTTCCCCCTCCCACCACTCCAATTTGGCCCCCCTATGACCATCCATATTTATTCCTCACCCCACCCCCAATTCATCATAGGTTTTGGCCCCCTCATGAAAATTTCCTAGCTCCACCCCTAGGCCTTTGGCCTTGCCTTAGGAGTTTTTTAGAACAATTCAGCCAACTTTTCTTTATCCACTAGAATTTTTTTTTCTTGTTGGGTTCCCATTAAAACTGAGTTGCAGTTTAGCAACTTCAATCCTGGCCACTCTCAACGAAGAATGATTGAAGAGACACGGGTGAGGGGCAATCAACCCAACAGAGATCCCTATGGAGTTCTGGCCAAGCCTCAGTTATAGACAGTGTTTTCATATGCTGCAGTGACTGAAAGCATTATGATTGCCACTAATGACACGCATTATTTTAATAAGTTTGAAAAGAAGGGTTAGCGCACAAAACAGTTATAGATGAGGAGAACATATCCATAGAGGCTAGAGGGAATTCAAAATTACATAACTATAAAGCCAATACAAAGGTCCAAAACAAATCAAAGTATTACAAATTACAATGTATGGATTGGAAAGAAGACTTGGGCAAAAACAGAGTAAAGAAAATGAGGAATTAGTAATCTGTTATAGTCAATAGATTCATTAGAACCGCAGTTTTCATCATCGTTGTTGAATTATTCACGAGGAGAGCTTGAATAGATTTGGAGACTATGAACATGTTCATTGATAAAACTAATGATGAAATCCCATCTACTTGGGTATAGGCTGACAATGATGAATAAAATCTCTTAGATCATAATCTGCACACACCAAATTAGTATAAACAGTAGCAAAGGTCTTGAAATATCGTTGCTCAAATCATTAATGGTGGGCTTTGAAGATATATGCACGTTGTGAAAATTTCTTTATGTTTCCACTGTTGCAATAGAATTGAATATACACCATTGAACATATACCGAGTAACCCACTAACAATGTCAAAAACTGAATGTAGTTTGCTTGAAGGGAAAAATCCCTGAACATATGGATGTAATTACAAGAATATATGAAAACTAGAGGTATCAAAAGATGTTGTGGTTTGCAGGAAAATCAATCTAAGATTAAGTTTGTTTGTTAAGCTAAGTATAGTCATCGACGCTGCTGTTTGCAGATGCCTCCATTTGTTTTCTCTTGTATCCTCTTCTCTGTTCATCTTCCTCAACAATGGTATTTGGTGAATTCTCCGTTAGTTTTGTTTTGGATTTGCTCCTTGATTCATCTACCTTCCCATCAACAAATGCTAAGAATGAATGAAGGCGTCTAGACCGTGAGCTAGCATGACTAGAAGAATCTGCTTCACTATTAAACTCTTGGCTGAACTGCCGCACCACCGAAATGAAGTATATGAAGAGTGCCAAAAAGCATGCAATGCCACATATGAGAAAGAGGCCCCAAAAGCTCCTAAGATGAAGCCTGTTAGGTTCAAGCTCTGTGCTCTGCGAACAAGTTTTTCTACTCAGCCACTTGTCATGAATCCTTTGGAGATCACCATTCTCTGATAGTGTGAGAATGGCAGTGGACATGTCAATGGGTAGGGGAGAATCTCTTGGAAATGCCTGATAAGGAATGAAAAATGAAGAAAAAATATCAACCGAAATACTATATAAATAAACTTGGCTTGAGTTCAGCCTATATACTAACCAATTTGTGGGTTGTGGCTGTAGTTTAGTGGTGAGAATTCCTCCTTGAGATGGGGGAGGAGTGATCTTTTTGTTATCCACATCCCCCCTTGTACATTTCAATTCTTAGTTTTAATACAGTTACTCTTTTCTGAAAAAAAGGTTTAGCCTATAACTTGGATACTAGCACCAGCATCATACCCAAATATGCATTTTGACTGGGTTATCTGGGAGGTCCAATGTCTAGGCCTGCCTATACAGGCATATTAAACTGAAAGAGAACATATTAAAAGTACAGAACTTGTGATCAAGAAAACAACAAATATTTATGACAACAAATCTTCCTCTGTTCAGTTATTGTGAAAAAAAAAATCGTCTTTTAAGATATAGGCCTATAATCTTTTCTGGTTTGATGCTGAGTTATCTCTGTTTTCCCGGTTCCCTATTTGATTTTGTAGTAATACCATTTGATCTTATTGCAACTTACTGTAAATTAACTGAGTGATTATCAAATTAAATTCCCCTTGGTCAGACACCGAAAACAAGACCTTTATCTTATGTAAACAGGTATTCATCCATGCATCCAAAATAACTTTGATTGTTCTTGCTAAGTAGATACTTACAAATCCCCAGCCGCTTTTGGTAAATTCCTCACCTACTATTGAGAACTTGCACTGATTTGAGAGGAATAGCTCCACATATGAACGCTCATCTACTACAGCTGCAACTTTCCCCTTCTCAAGGGCTATGGCATACTGTTCTGGTGACCCAAGAGCAACAAGTCTAGATTTAGGGATGTTGAGCTCTTCAATCAAATAATTTTCAGCAAAGGACCCTACTTGGAAACCAATAGGTTCTGTACTTGTTATCAAGCTTTCAATTCCTTTAATTGGTGAAGAGAGCTGTTGAACTGTGAGGATTGATGTTAGACTTGCGGTGTAGCTTGAGTTGATTATAAGAACCACAAATAGCCATATGAGCAACACTGAGCGTCCAAGAGTGCTAACTGTGTTCTCTCCTAAAGAAATCATGAAATCTCAACTAGATAAAAATGTCTATACAAACATCAAACTCCTTTTAAGGACCTAGAATTAATCTTCATATAGTTTCACTTACTATGAGCAAAAAACAAAGTTGAGAAGCTGAACCTGCAGGTTGAGAACAGAAGGGCGTGTTAGATGTGCTACACATGGTGTCATAGGAGTGCACCATTCCAAAAAGAAATGCATGCATTACTTGAAAATCATGTCTGAGTACTAATATCCAATTTATGATCTCCAGACAAGTCTTGGGACATTGGGTGCACATAATGACAGACTGCAGGTTGAGTACTTTTTTACAGATCCATCCACAATTACCAAAACTAAATTAAGTTCTCCAGTTCACAATGATTACCCAATGGGTTCTGTATGAAACCAAGTTGATTTGTTAAATATCCATCTTTTTTACACATTCAATCATAAAGTAAGATGTTAGGGATATTTTGATTTAACATAAAAATTGAAGAGATTCTTAAGTAGTTACCACAGAATTGTAACAGCTTGTTTTCTAGGTGGTCCCCGGAATTCATCATTCATTCTATGTTCCAGAATCCAGATAACTACTCCCACAGCAAGGAAAAAAGCTGCTGTTACAGCCCACATCATTGGAGTGAATGGGCGAAGGAAAGCCCAAGCACTTGAGTTTAGCTTCCTCATTGGGGCCACTACAACTAGCCCTGACTCAATATATGGCTGTGTAAAATCCACAATCTTTGTTCTGTTTGTGACAATTGCAATATCACCTATAACAGCATCAAAGAACTGTACAGATGAAAAATAAATGAAATCAGTAAATAGCATGCACCACTTTACCTTTATAATTTTGTAGTGGATGTTATTAGAGTGCTAGTACTCACATCTGTTGTAATCAAACGCACAAACTCATTATAGTTTGGATTCTCCAAACCATCTCCATAGGGAACAAACCTATATGGAACAGCATATGGCAGCAAGTTTATGGCTGCAAGAAATACATCTATGCAGTAGCCCTTGACCATATCTGTTCCTGGTACTTGTGAAACAAATTCCTGAAAGCTAACTCTTTTGGGAATGCCAATTCTCAATTGTCTCCCATTGTTTGGGAAAACCCACCCACGTGGCTTTGTTGTTGTATCTCCTGGCCAGATTGGATTATTTAGTTTTTGGTTTGAACTTGAGCGGTTGGGTGGCTTTGCATAGAGTATCTCAGGTGGCACAACTGACAGCCCGGAATAATTAGACCAGTACCCAATCTGTCGAAATCCAGTTCCAATCACATTAATGATGTCAAATGCAGGATTAATAAGTGACCTATCTGAGTTAAACCGAATTGGTCCAGTCAGGCCTGTCATATTGGTCTGTAATATATTGTTCAGAAATTGTTTCCCTCCATCAAAAATGTTCATTGCTTTAAGGTTTAGAGTCCCTCCTGAAAAATCACTTAATCTTGAATTATTGGAGAATGAAATGGTACCACCTTGATAAAAAAATGCCTTAACTGCATGAGCTATCATCAATACAGTATCATAGGCATATAAACCATAAGGATTCAACCCAATAGAGCCACCACTGATCTGATTCCACCTAGAAACGAAAGCTCTTTTCTTCTCTGAATCTGGTGTGTGTGGGCGTAATGTGAGAACTCCTTGAATAGAATCTCTCTTTGCTGGAGGAAGTGGAGAGGTTGAATCCAAAACAGTAGAGAGCCAAGTAGTGGTTATCCACACATAACCATTCCCCATCATTCCAAGATAGTGGGCTACATCAAAGACCAATTCACCTGATTTGGCATAAGTTATTAAAACAATCACCCTGGACTCCATTAATGCCACCTTAATCAGTATATCTGTAACTCCACTCCGAGTAGCTCCAGGGTCAGGGGGAAGTGCAGCTTTATAAGAAATTCTGCAGCGTCTCTCTGCAAGTTTATCACCTAGTGCAGCTACGCCATTTCGGCCACCATCATCATCAGTGAAGACTGCAATTACGTCTCTCCAACCATAGTAACTCACCATATCTGCGATTGCAGACATTAGGAACAGATCATTGGGAGCAGTTTGCAGAAAGAAGGGATACTGGAGAGCAGAGAGGGTAGGATCTAGGGCCGTGAATGATAGCAGAGGGACTTGAAGTTCATTTGCTAGATGTGAGAGTACATGGGCCATAACAGGATGCTGAGGACCAATAATGGCCACAGTATCTGCCTCCATGTATTGTAGAGCTGTGACAAGTAACCAAATTAGAATTACAAGGATTAGATAATGTAATCTATGCAAGACCAACTGTAAATATGGTGAGAGTCCACAAGATATGGCAATGCAAAAAGCAAGTGAAAGAGAAATTAACAGAAGAATAGAGAAGGGATATTCAATTCACAAAGTACCTCCAATTATGCCAAAAAGTCCACTATAGTTGGAGTCATGGAATGTAAGAGCCAGTTTGCTTCCACCAAGAATGCTGAGATCAGAATTCACATCATCCACGGCAGCCTTCATTGCAATCCTTGCAACTTTTCCATTTATGGTATCAAAGGTGAAAATAGCTCCGATGTTCACAGAGGCAGGTCTTGAACCGCCATCAGAAAACAAGGCAAAGTAGAGGATTGGCAGTAGTAAAAGCCAAACCAGGTTCATGATGGGACAAAATGACGAAGAACCAAATTATCCCACCCTGTTTACAGAACTGTGCAGTATCAATTATCCAAATGAAGAGAAAAAAACAAAGGAGTGACAACCCATGCACCAATTTAAAATGCAAAGCTTATGGGAATTAGGAATCATCTCTAGTCCCAGAAATCTAAGAAATTAGAATTAGAACATGTATACACACAGAGAGACTCTGAGCAACAGAAACAGAAATCTGTTGTTACAAGAGGAAATAAAAAAAAAAAAAGATGTCAGAAACCTTAATTCGGTGCTACACAAGCACTCATGAAAAACAAAATGTTTTTACTCATCAAAGTCCAATACCCAGAAGCAGAGAAACAAGGGAAAGAAAAACGCAGAACTGTTAAATAAAGCAACGCCATAAATTAAAAAAATACATATTTAATTAAACCTCTGTGCAACAAAGAGGAAACCAAGTTCTTTCCCCGTAGAACAAGGTACGGAAACACCTCAGAGGGAAGAAATCAGTATTGCACACAAGATCTTATTTTGAGAAACAAGAAAGCAGTATTACAAACAACTTTCTACCAAGAAACATGAAAGGATTCATTTAGCTCGGCAGGGTTGAAAGATGCTTGTTCCTGAAAAGGTAAAAAAATATTAAAAAAAGAAAACCCTACCCCACCCCCCCCACAGCCACGAGAGAGAAAAGTTCTAGATTTCATATGAAAAGGAAATAACAACTTGGCTAAGCAGTGATTACTTCCCATTTAAAAAAAAATGAGAATACTTCAACAAAGAGAAAAAGAGAATACTCTATGTTCCCTATGCTGATGCTGAAGGAAACTTCGTCGGTTAGTTGGTTTCTTCCACTTACCACTAGTTTTGTGCTAGCAGTATAGCTGTGGCAGCCCCCTGTTAACAAGGGAATCGTAGAAACTGAAAAGATCACAAGAGATATGGAGAGAGGAGGTTAAGGAATTTGAGTAGGAGCCAGGAGGGTGTCGGAAGAGCACTATCTCTGATATGGGACATGATTATGACAATGACTATGGTAGTGGGTATGATGGTGATGAGGACGATGAATGGAGACGCAAGGTGTCAGAGAATATGAATGAATTAAAGATGGCTGTGGAGATTATTGTTGGGTCTCTAATATTATAGAGATAATAGGGAAGGAAAGGCTCCAGACTCTGCAAATGCATTAATTATGTTGCACTGGGTTATTTCAAAATTTTGTTTTCATTTGTAATGGATGAAGGGAACTTTTGTGAATGTCGTTTCTTTTAGATTGCTATCGTTTTCTTCATTTGTCTTCTGTCTCAGATGTGAGAGGATTAGGAGAGTTTAAATCTTAAAGGGGGAAAAAATCGTGGTTGAAAAGTTGAAACCGTTAAATTGGGTATTCTGATTTGATCCTCTGAGACAAAATACTTGCTACAAATTATAATCCACCCAACGAAGACTCCACCATGAATGAGGACGGATCAGCAACCAACGGGCCATTGTATCCATATGCCTCGGAAAATCTGAAGATATTTTACCTTTCTTTTGTCTATATTCAAGCAGTTCCTTGTTAATTACTGCTTTTAAATGCTTATTTTGCAAAAGCAAATTCTCATGGGCTTTTAATTTTTGAAGATAAGCCTGCAGAACTTGGAATAGAGGGATGCCCTGGTAGACCTAGACCTTGCATGTAATGACTAATGAGTTGCTCTCTGCAATTTGATACTCAAGGCACAGTTGCTCCACCCTATATTCATGGCCACGTCGACCCATTTTGGGCTGCCACATGTTTTAATACCAGAAAAGCAACAGCATATATGCTTTGCCTGGATTATCCTTCGAAGGTGCAAAACCAGGCACCATCCCTGTTTCTGTTGTTATTTGCAGATACCCATTTTGAGTTGTGAAATGCATTTCATGTTTTTTACTTCCTCCTCTTTAGTCAGAATGGTGACTCCTTCACGTCTCTGAAATGACAACGGACAACCATTTCTTTTGTAATTCTCAAGCCATAAGTCAACAAGAGCATATTGTAAAAGCAAACTTCTTTAAGTAAATAAATAAGTCACCTAATGACATTGAAGAATAAAGCTACCAAATTAACATTTTCTGGTAAACCTGCTTCTGCAATGCAATACAATAGTGAAAAACAAAAACCCAGGAGAAAAACTGGGTGCACTCTAGTCTTGAGGGTTGGTAGAACTGAAGCACTCGGCTAATTACAAAGTACAAACATAGATGTCATTGTTTGAAGACCTTTCTATGTGTCTTCTCTTTGAACCATTCATGGTTTCATTCTAACACATTCATCACCAGAAGGATATCAGATCTCCCCTTTGCTGGTATCGTTTCCTTGTCCTTCTTAATACAAACATACATTCATCACCAGAATCATACTTCAAATTCAAAAAGATGCTGACTGAATTGGCCTTCTGTCAAATAGGCACTTGTAAGATAGCCCACATATGAGGAAAAAGCCCAAGGTGAACCGGGTCCCACCCAAGATTAATTCCTTGTGAACAACTGTAAACCCTTGCTTCTCCTCAACCACTTGTCATTGATGCGTTGGGAGATCACCCTTTTCTGTCAGTGCCAAAATGGCAATTGGCATATCAACTGCTAAGGGAGTCATGTTGGGAGTAGGGGGTGTCAATGTTCCGGTTTTGGATCGGAGGACCCATCCAAATCAAAATCAATTTGGACATATTGGATGGATCAATAAGACATTCAATTGGACCATTCAGATTTAATGGTCCAAAGAATTTATTGGATTAGCTGGAATGATTTTATACTAGACTGGATTGGATTGAGACAATATCTGATTCATTGATAGAAGATAAGAATATAAATGTCAATATACCAGGTTTGGGTTAAAACAAATTTGAACAGATTGGACGGTCCAGACATTGAATTGGACTGATCTAAAATATTCATTTGATTGGATTGAACCTAATTTACCTAATTTATTTGTAATGGACTCACATTGGACTGGATCGGATTGGACAAAAACCATTCCAATCGACACCCCTAATTGAGAGTCCTAGAATGAAATGAACAACAAGATGAAGCTGCCACAAGCAATCAAGAAAACATGTTATGTATAGACCTCTCTGGTTTTTATTTATTTATTTATTTATTTTTAATTTTTCATACCAGGTCTATCTAAGGCGTGTATCTATTATATACATGATGGAGGGTGATTTGGCCCGACCTCATAGTACGGGGACACGTGAACATGACTTGGCATAAGTGACAACTCAACGTGACAGCCTGGCCATAACTCAGCGTAACGAACTCGTCAAAGCCCGACTGGACAACTCGGTGGATGTGGCAACTCACCGGGAAGTAACACCTAGCTTACCCTGAATTCTCTCTAAGGGTGGAGTGCCCCGAGCTCCCTCCATGCAAGGAGTCCCGAGCTCCTCTTAAGACCCGAGCTCCTCCCAATGAGCCCCGAGCTCTTCCTTCCTGAGAAGGGAACACCCCGACCTGCGGCTAGGTATCCCGAACTTCGGGTCAGCACCATTAACACTCCTGTCCATACTTGCCTAAGGCCCGCTTCAAGCATAAGCACCTCGGCGCACCCCCAACACCTCGGTGTAAGGTAGCTCGGTGTAAAGTAGTTCAACCTACAGGAAAGATCTGCCTGACAATAGTACCTGCCGAATTTGGAGGCTGCACCCATGTCCCTCGTCAGGCGGCGTAGCGTCTACCATTTCTGAAAGATGTGGCATGCCTGACAAGTTCGTACCCTGCAACGGCTGTCTGCACCCGCCACCTCAGCTCTGGCTGTAACGGCTGTGGCAAAGGCGGTTACGCCTAATTTGACAGGACTCCAATATAAAAGGACCTCGATCCCCAAGGAGCAAAGGTATTGAACTTGCATTATCTGCACTCTTAGCTCTCTCTTTGCATTCTCTACAGTACTCTTAGAGTTCTAACTTAAGCATCGGAGTGTTCCTGCCGGGCAAGCTCCCCAGGAATTCTTCACCTCCCTCTTCTTCTCAGGTACAGTCCGTCGCCAGATAGGAACTAAAATTCTGCCAACTAGAAGTGTCCGAATCGCACAACATCAATACATATTTGCATGGAGTCCGGATGGGCTACACATCTACATATTACAACGCATGCTACACTTCCAATTAATTAATTCTCTACATTTTTTCAATCCAAAAAATAAAAGAGCTTACCACCAAGCTTTGTCGTTGACGAGCTGCTCTAAAAACGCAAAGAGGGAAAAACCTTTGCATTTTCAGAATGAACGAAAAATAAGGTAAGAGATTGAACAACCAAAAATCTATTTTGTCAAAAAAACTTTTTAATCTAATGTTTTTCTTTTTTTTTTTTGATGTTTTATAGAACTCTATAAGTTTATTTCTACAACGACTTCAACGGATTGAACAATGGATTGTCAACCCTTTCTTGTTTTCATGCGAGGGAATGACAATTTCCCTCCTTCATTGGTTCATTCTAGTTGATTTCAATTCTTATCTAAATCAAATAGACGTAGAGTTGTAAATTGGGTTATATCGCCTTCAATTTGATATGATAATACATAGGCCGTGTTGGGCACGACATGATGGAATGGGCCGTGCCGCTTGCAACCCGGCACAATAATACATGGACAGTGTTGGGCACGACGTGATGGAACGGGCCGTGCCAGGCCTAGGGTTTCAAGTCCATGAACTAATACGACACGACACGACTGAACAGGCCATATTGGCACGCGGGAATTGTGCCGCCTGCGACCTAGCACAACAATATGCAGGCCGATTCCAATTCCTATCTAAACCAAACAGACCCATCTGTAAATTAGTTTGTGTCGTTTATAACCTGACACAATAATATGTGAATCGTGCTAAGCACAACATGATGGAATGGGCCGTATCAGACTTAGGGTTTTAGGTCCATGGACCCGCATGATTGAATAGACTTTACCGCCAGTAGCCCACATGCAATATTTTTTGGTTGAAAAAATGTTGAAAAAATAAGTAACGGGAATATAACTCCCACCCGTTACATTTTTATACGTCACTTAAACCCATCTACGTGTTACAATGCAAATGAAAGTGCATTCCATATTGTAACTAGCCCATTCGGACTCATTTACATGCACATAAGCATACATATATTTATACATGAATATACATACACACTTCTGTATCAAATTTTAGTATGAATTGGGCACGGTTTGAACTTTGAACAATTCTGCGTTGACTTTGGGCTTAGGATCTTACTCCGAATTCTTAAGATTAAGCCTGGGTTGAGCTTAAACCCGACCCAGCTCACCTGAGACTTGCATCCCAAGTACCCAATGGTGGACTGGATACAGTCCTAACCTGCCGACTGTCGTGCAGCTTGAGAGATTGATTGTGTCATATAAGAACAGATCATGTTGTGCGGTGTTTGGGTGACTTCTAATAAACGCTTCCGTGGCTTATTGGTTATTAAAAGTCAAAAGCACTCCAAAAAGCTGGAAATATCGTATGGTGAAGAGAAAGACCCAATTCACCCCAAGAGAAAGCACAAAAAACACGTCTAGACTTTAGAAGAAGCCAAACACTAGGCTAGGTTTCTCTTGTCTACACTTTTACTCCATCAGTGGCGGTAAAGGGTAAACCGTTCCCAAAAGTCCAAAACGAACCCAGATTGCAAGAAACGCATTCCAGAGATGGCCCTGTCAAAGCAATTGTGGAGTCTGACTCTTTACTTACTGGGCCATCTCTGGCATTAACTTAGCACCTGAGCTGATGAGCCTTCTCTCCCCTCCACCTTATCTCTTGGCGCCTTGTCTCCTTATATAAAGACATTTCTTTTTGTTTTGTTTCGAGGCTCCAAAACTCCATGGCTCATAACCTTGCTAGATCCCTGGCCCCGGGTGTGGTATGGCCGCAACTTCCTTCTCCGTTTTAATTTGTTTTCCGCCTTTAATGAGATATTCCTAATTTCCAAAAACAAAAATAGGGTAGTTGAAATTGATTGAAAGTGTTGCTGTTTAGGATGGGGCCGAGGGCAATAAAATAACTTCACTTCTGGAGGAGGCCGATGTATCTAACCTGAGAGCAAGAATAAAGTATAGGTCAGAAGCCACAGGTGTTATATGGGGGACGGAGACTCCGACGATTAAATTAGTCAAATGTATGAAAAGGGTCGAACCATGATTGAGACGAAATCACTGAAGAACAGAGAAACTAGAGAGCAATGAGGAACAAAATGGCCTTACCTTAAATTGAGCACCCCTTTTTATACTTGACCTTGCAATGGAGTGGTTAGGGGTCGAAGGAACAGACAGCCAGGATCTCATCCGGCCCCGATGCATGTGACACAATCTTGTGCCTTGCCATATGCGCCTACACCAGAAAGTGTGGACCAGACTTCTTCTGGGAAAGGGGAATTGGAAAAATGGAGATGAGTTTCTATCCATTTCCGATAATGGGTTCCAGTTCCAATAATGCTTGTTCAAAATGACATGATTTCTCGCCCATTTTTGGCTAGCTAGCTTTTTGCCTACAATTATGAAATTCAACTGTCTAGAGAAAGAAGGTTCACATTCATCAACCACAACTTCAACATCCCATCCTTGGGACCAGCTTGGAGCGCTCTGTCAATCTGAGTTCCAGTGAACAAAGAGAAACACGTACGTCTAGACTTGGGAAAACACCTCCTTGGAATCCAATGAGCTATCAATCCTTCAATCCCCTTAATAGATCAAGATACAGCTCTTGCATTGAGGATTAATTTCAGATTACACAATCACTATCAAACCTTACTCTCTCCTTCCAATATCTTTGTATCTTAATCTGAGTACCATTTTACAGCTTGAGTTGATTATTGAAAACCAAGAGTAATCATATCAGTAGTATAAAAGTACTGATAATACTCACCTATGAAACAAAATAATTGTACTTTTATTCAAAACAATGGTCATTACAGACACCATTGGACTTGATAACATAAACTGCAAAATAGCAAAATAAAAGAAGCTGCTTTGTGTAGATCCCGCACCCACACAAAAGGGGAAAAAAGTCAATAAAGCAGCATTATTGGATGTATTATTGCAGAAGAACAAAGTAAATTAGTTACTGAAGAAGATGAAAAAATCCCAAGTTCAACATCAGTCATGATCAGGTCAGTACTAACTCTATGGAAAACGGAAAAATATCCCATTCCCATCGCGGTTCACTTGCAGGTTCAGAACAACCTAATTTAATTTATACTTTAATATTACAATGTCTGATAGAAGGTTTATCCCCTAATACAGCTATCCCATTTCGGTCGGTGGGGTCTGTCCTGTTGCTGAAAATGATAATGAGGAACTCAAAGTTCAGCCGACACAAGTAAGATTAAATGTACATTAGGGGTGGATTTGAGCTGAAGGAGCCGATACTTGATTATTCATGTTAGGTTCGCTGAAATAGTCTTAGGCCCAAGTTCGAGCTTGAATTTGATTCGAGTTAGAGATTTTAACTCGAGTTCAGCTCGATTTAAAGTTGACATGTTCAAGGTCGGCTCAGTTCGAGATCAACTATAAGTCAATTTTTTTTTTTTAAATAAAAATTATATATATAATTTTTTTTTACATACAATAAAATAAGAATTATAAAAATTATTTATTATTATATATAAAAATAAAAAATATACATATAAAAATTGTTTTTATTTTACATGCAAAAAATAAGAATTCTAAAAAGTATTTATTTTATATATTTATATTTATATGTATATGTATGTATGCATGTATGTATGTGTGTATATATGTATATAATAAAAAATTATTTATTTATTATAGTAAGCTTACAAATCGAGCTTCATTGAACTCAAACTCAGCTTAATTAGAGGTGTAAGTTGGGTCGTGCTGCGTCGTCACGGGCCGTGCCACTCTCCCCGGTGAAAATTTTGGGGGTCGGCTCGACACGGCTCATGGCCCAGGCCCACGTGGGCTCGTGTCATGGGCCAAGCCTTGGCCTAAGTCGGGCCAAAGCTATTTTTGCCTATTTATTTAAAAAATTGGAAAAAAAAAACTTAAAATTTTAATTTTATATGAATTTTGATATATACAATTGCTTATGTATACAATAATTAAATAAATTTGTATAGTAAAATTGAAAAAAATTGTTTATTTTATTAATATATTATATACTATATATTATTATATAATTATAATTTATATAATATATTATATATATATATATAAATATACAAAATATATAAATATTATGTATATATATAAATAGTATATATGGGTTGTGCTGGGCCATGCCAGCACGTGGGCCGCGGGTGGCACGGCCCGCTTGATCGTGCTGTGTCGTGCCAGCCCATGGACTTCAAACCCCAGGCCCAACATGGCACAGACCATCGTGCCGGGCCTGGCATGGCTCGTGGTCTGTCGTATCGTGCCGGGCCAGGCTAGTCCAAAATCGTGCCTGGCAGTGTCAGGGCTACGTGCAACCTGACCCAATTTAGACCTTTAGGCTTAATTAGAAAATGAACATATATATTAGGCTCGAATTTAGCTCAAAACTCGATTTAAACTGAACCGAGCGGAGCTCTTCATAGCCACACTCAAATAGTTCGTGAGAAGCTTGGTTAGTGGCCACCCCTACTTGGGATCAACTATAGCCACAGTACTGTAAAGCTGCAATCGTAGATGAAATTTCAAAGTTGAGCATCATAAATGAGAGAATGACAAGGGCTATTGGTAGAAGAACGTTAACAAACAAGGCATCCTATATTATGGGTAAGGAAGAATTTTTTATTCTTGGCAATGGCAAGGCTACCACAAGAATGGATATGCAGCATCATTTAAAAACAGTGGAATAATTGGAGTCCACATGTTCAACTGTGGCCTCTTGGCTATCTTATTGATGGTAGAATTGAAACTCAAAAATAGCTTCAGATTTAACTGTTGTAGGTTGTACACAGACTTAGTGACTTATACACAAGAGATAAAACATCACTTACAACCGAAAAGCCTAAATTATTAGGTTATAGGCCACTCTTGTGTGAAAGTCTCTTGCACCTCTCATTCCTGATTCTTTTGTTACACGTAAATTGCGTTGGTAAGATGAGGCTCCGGAAACTGTAGTGGAAACGGAAAATTCTCTTGTCTCAGTCAAATTTCCCAAATCATGATTTGAAATGGTACGAGAATCACATAAAAGGAAGATATAGTTGGAGACGAGAAATTTGAAAGACTGTAAACTAAAGCACTGGTGGTTTCCAACGTGAGTGCGCGACATGGATGATGATGATGTTGATATAATGCAACGATGAATGAGATTGAGTGGTGGTGAATGGCGATGCATGGTCTAATTTCTGAGAATTACAAGCAAAAGGGATAAAGTAAAATAAAAGAAACCATCAACGAAAAAGAAAAGAAGGTGAGTTGAAGGGTTGACATGATAGTGGTGATGTATGCAGAAGCCGGAAAAGCACGAGGATGAAGGGTGCTTATGAATTAAAGAGTGCTAAGGGAATGAGAAAAGCGGTCAGAAACTCCATTGATTCATCCAAGTTGAAAAACAATTAGCTTGCACCAAGGCGTTTGTAGAAAGTATGGTTTTCAAAACTGGACCGGATTGGAAAATCGGGAATTGGTCAGTTAACTGGTTACGTTTTAACCTAAAACCGCTTTTTGGGTAAAATCTATTGATTTGGTCAGTGATCCACTGTTCAGGCCGGCGGTCGAATTGTTGGCCCGAAAAACAGTTTTGGCCGTTATTATATATATGGTCAGACCGTTCAACCCAAGAACTGGTCTCCAAAACGGTTTCTTGTCTGGTCCGATTTTAAAAATCTTGGTAGAAAGACATTGAGCTCTGAGACGAGAAGGGAATTTGAGAAGAGAATAGAGATTCTAGCATTGATGTTTGGGGTCCGTAACAAATATCTCTTTGAACTTTTACTTTGCAACAAATACCCCCTAACCAAACCACTAAGTTAGATGACATAATGCATTAAATTACTAAAATGTCCACCTGAATTTTTCTTATTTTCTTTTTCTCACTCTTTTCTCTTAAACCCTAATTGACAAAAAAAAATGCCTTCCTTTTTCTCTAATTGAAATCAGTTAGAATAATTTTCACTTTTCATCTTAAAATATAGAAATTATCCACTCCTTTCTCTAATAAATCAGGAAAAATCAAACAAAACCATACATTTATATCTATAAATTTACCTCTACCAATTCATTTGAATATTGAATTCAACAAGAAATATGCAAGCGTCTATTAAAGAAATTGAGAGAACTTCGATGTTATATTTAGAAAACAAGTTGAATCATAAATCATTCAAATAAATAAGAAAAGGGTAGTTTGGTCATTTAAAAACTTTAAAAGATGAATGAGAATATTTTTTGAAATCAATTGATGGAACTCTTATAGAGGGTATTTGTTGCAAAGTGAAAATTTAAGAGGGTCTTTGTCACAAATGAAAGTTCAAGGGGTATTTGTCAATGACCCCGTAGTACAAGGGGGTCTTTGTCATTTACTTAAAAAAAAAAAAACTAGCAAACACTCTTTCTATGAAATAAACAATATCTCACTTTCCCTTACTAAGTTTGGTATCATAAGAATTATGTTTTTTTGGATCATGGCTACTTGGTCTTAGAAACAAACCCCTCCATCCTCTCTGACCTAAACAATTCCATTTCTTACCCATGTGGACTGAAGAACCTAAATGTCAGGACATTATCGAAAGAAACTGGCATGTGAATCCCCCACTTGACATTGTTTCGAAGTTAAAGAAATGGAATAAGGAAATGTTCAAAAAAATTGAAGATAAATTGAAGCAGTTGGAGGAGAAAGTTTTAGATTTTGAGGAGGAAACCTCTAGTTCCATCTCTGAAAGAATGAGACTTAGAAGGGAATATGAGAAATGGCTTGGTTGAGAGGAGCAAATGTGGAGGTTAAAATCCAAGGAACTGTGGCTCAATGAGGGTGACAAAAATACAAAATATATTCATTAGTTGACAAATTTTAAAAGAAGAATAAACCCCCTAAATTCCATTAAAAATGATAAGGGAGTAATCATAGAATTAGAGGAGGTGGCTGGTGCTTTTAAATCTCATGCCATCCAGACAAGTGGTAAGACCACTCAGCCCCTGACCCTTATGGGTTTACCCCCTAACCAAGCTACTTTTGTCAAAGGGAGGCAAGGAATTGACAATATTATTGTGGCAAAAGAGATAGCTCATAAGCTAAGGAAGCAGAGGAAGGGGGTAGGATGGATGCTCCTAAAAATCGATATGTCAAGTGCTTATGACCACATGAGGAGATTTTATCTTGAAAATGTTAGAAGACATGAGCTTCTCAAAACAATGGTGTAAGCTAATGGAGTTTTGCATTTCTTCCCCAAAATTTTCAATAAAAATCAGTGGAACCCAGAAAGAACTTTTTGAGCTGCCAAATGGACTAAGACAGGGAGACCCTTTATCCCCATATTTGTTCATTATAGGGATGCAAGCTATGTCTGGTCTTTTTGATCTAGCTGAGGGAAATAAGGAGCTGAAGGCTATCAAGCTGTGTAGAAGGGGAACCCTTATATCTCACCTCCTACTTGTAGATGGCTATTTAATCATGTGTAAAGCAGAACCAAAGTCAAGTTAAAAAAGTTTAAGAAAATATTAGCAAAATCTGAAGAGAAACCTATCAAAATCTGGAGCCCAATTCAGCAATTGTTTTCATAGGACAAAAAAGAAATTTTTGCTCAAAATCTTGCAAATGAAACACATGGAAGTACAGGAAAAATATCTGGGAACAAGAGTGTGTTTTCAAGGTCGGTTTACTGATGTGCATCAAGAAATCATGGAAAAAATATCATCTAGACTAGTTGAGTGGAAAGCCAAACTATTATCACAAGCGGGAAGAACTACTTCAGTCAAATTTGTCCTACAGGCCATCCCTAACTGATGTAACCGTTTTTGGTCACGTACCATTTTTTGTGATGTATAAATTTTTTGGCTAAGTACCTCGTTGTTTGACCCGGTGGTGACGTGCCTTGGTGATGAGCTACTTGGTGGCGAACTCCCTACGGGAGAAGTACTTGGTGACGAACTGCTTGATGGTGGTCTGGTGGCGAACTGCCTGATGGCGAACTGCCTGGTAGTACTCCCTGGTGGCGAACTGCCTGGTGGCGAACTACCTGGTGGCGAGCTACCTGGTGGTGAACTGCCTGGGGCGAACTGCCTAGTGGTGCTCCCTGGTGGCGAACTGCCTGATGGCGAACTGCCCGGTGGCGAGCTGCCCGGTGGCGAGCTGCCTGGCGGCGAACTGCCTGGTGGCGAACTGCCTCGTAGTGCTCCCTGCTGGCGAACTGCCTGATGGCGAACTGCCTGATGGCAAACTGCCTGGTGGCGAACTGCCTGGTGGTGAACTGCCTGGTGGCGAATTACCTGATGGCGAACTGCCTGGTAGCGCTCCCTGGTGGCAAACTGCATGGTGGTGAACTGCCTGGTGGCGAACTGCCTGGGGGCGAACTGCCTGGTGGCGAACTGCCTGGTGGCGAGCTACCTAGTGGCGAACTGCCTGGGGGCGAACTGCCTGGGGGTGAACTGCCTGGTGGCGAACTGCCTGGTGGCGAACTGCCTGATGGCGAACTCGTCACTTGACTTGCTCCTAGGCGGTCTACAACTCAGAGGATAGTGGAGCTCCCTGGTGCAGCGTAACCCGACTACCCTCCGCGTGAGGTGATTTTCTCTCCTTTGTAGACGGCGGGAGCTGAGGGACCTGTGAGAACTAAATCAGAGGACCCGGGGGTATTTTCCCGGCGGGGACTCTCCAATGCCTAAGTTAGCATTCTGATTACAGAGGGCTTGGAGAGAAATGAGAGAGCTAGAGAGCGGGGGTTACCATCCTTTTCTCTCTCCTCTGGCTTTGGGGGTCGGAGTCCTTATATAGTGGTGCCCTCGCGGGTTAGGTGGGTGAAAAGCCTTCAAATGGTAAGACGTCAAATCCCATCAGAACCGGGGTACGGTGATGAACTCCTCGAGGTTGTCAGGCTAGCGCTTGTGCCAGGTGGCCAGGTCGGCGCCTGGGCCAGGTTGTCAGGTCGGCGCCTATGTCAGTCGGCGGGTCGGTGTCCGGGCCAGGTTGCCAGGCCGGCGCCTGTGTCTGTCGGCGAGTCGGTGTCCGGGCCAAGTTGCCAGGTCGGCGCCTGTGTCCGAGCCAGGTTGTCAGGTCGGCGCTTGTGTCAGTCGGCGGGTCGGTGTCCGGGCCAGGTTGCCAGGCCGGCGCCTGTCTGTCGGCGGGTCGGTGTCCGGGCCAGGTTGCCAGGCCGGCGCCTGTCTGTTGGCGGGTCGGTGTCCGGGCCAGGTTGCCAGGTCGGCGCTTGTGTCCGGGCCAGGTTGTTAGGTCAGCGTTTGTGTCCGGGCCAGGTTGTCAGGTCGGCGCCTATGTCAGTCGGCGGGTCGGTGTCCGGGCCAGGTTGCCAGGTCGGCGCCTGTGGGAGGCTGATCCGGCCAGGTCGCGCAGGCTGCGCGCAGGCCGCGCGTCGGCCGCGTGTAGGCCGCCCGTGGGCCGCGTGCAGGTCGCGCCAAGCCAGCCAGACCGGTGCCCGGGGGGGACACCAACTTGGTAAGTTGTTGCCTGGGTGCTTGCCTAGTTGTCACGAGGTGCCACGTGTCGCAATTTCACTGAAGGGCCAAATCTGCCCTCATCAATTGCCCCCCACTCCCGAGCTGAGAGTAACTCAGCGAAGGGAGTAGATTTCTTTTGGCCCGTAAGTCGACGAGCTAGTAAGTTTTGATCCAATTCCTTAGGCTTTGGGAGCTGCCTGTATGTGGCGAGCTGCCAGTAAGACGAGGGGGTCTCCGCCAGTTCAATAGTGTAGCCCTTAGGCTCTGGGGCAACATATAGTTCACTTTTGCTGATTTTGTTCCTGCTAAGAAAGCGACTGGATATTTAGCAATAGTGTGGCCCGCAGGCTTTGGGAGTGACTCGTAGTCTACTCTTTTTTGACTTTTGCTCGTGCTGGAGGGGCGACCGGGCCTTAAGCAGTAATGTGGCCCGTAGGCTTTGGGAGTGACTCGTAGTCTACTCTTTTTTGACTTTTGCCCGTGCCGGAGAGGCGACCGGGTCTTAAGCAGTAATGTGGCCCGTAGGCATTTTGGGAGTGACTCGTAGTCTACTCTTTTTTTATTTTTGCCCGCGCCGGAGAGGCGACCGGGTCTTAAGCAGTAATGTGGCTCGTAGGCTTTGCCTGTGAGGTGTCGAGCTATGATTGTGCTGCATCAGCTTCGTAAGGCCGGTCACCCACTCCTACAAGAAGCTACTAGGAGCTCGACCTTCGGGGGCAGCACTACTAACTTTAGGTTGCCAGCTCACACGGGAGCCTTGGAAGGCTCGACCAATAAGGGCGCCTATGTAGTCTGTTGGCCGTCAACTCCCGCGGAAGCCACAAAGAGCTCATCTTTGTAGGGGGGACCTTGCGGAGAGGACTGATGAGGCATTATTTGAATTGAAAGTAAGGTTGGTAGAGCTACTTAGTCTGTTAGCCCCTTGCATAGTTTTTGAGTTCATAAAAAATGTAAACTATAAAGTGATAGCTTCAAAAAAGTGACGACTTAGCTTTGGTAAGATGAGAACTTAGCTTTTGTAGGATGAGAACTTAGCTTTTCGTAGCGTTTCCCACAGACGGCACCAATTGATGTAACCGTTTTTTGTGATATATAAATTTTTTGGCTAAGTACCTCGTTGTTTGACCCGGTGGTGACGTGCCTTGGTGATGAGCTACTTGGTGGCGAACTCCCTGCGGGAGAACTACTTGGTGACGAACTGCTTGATGGCGGTCTGGTGGCGAACTGCCTGGTAGTGCTCCCTAGTGGCGAACTGCCTGGTGGCGAACTACCTGGTGGCGAGCTGCCTGGGGGCGAACTGCCTGGTGGCGAACTGCCTAGTGGTGCTCCCTGGTGGCGAACTGCCTGATGGCGAACTGCCCAGTGGCGAGCTGCCCGGTGGCGAGCTGCCTGGTGGCGAACTGCCTGGTGGCGAATTGCCTGGTGGCGAATTGCCTGGTGGCGAACTGCCTGGTGGCGAACTGCCTGGTAGTGCTCCCTGGTGGCGAACTCCCTGGTGGCGAACTGCCTGGTGGCGAACTACCTGGTAGCGCTCCCTGGTGGCGAATTGCTTGGGGGCGAATTGCCTGGTGGTGAGCTACCTGGTGGTGAACTGCCTGGGGGCGAACTGCCTGGTGGCGAACTGCCTGATGGCGAACTCGTCACTTGACTTGCTCCTAGGCGGTCTGCAACTCAGAGGTTGGTGGAGCTCCCTGGTGCAGCGCAACCCGACTACCCTTCGCGTGAGGTGATTTTCTCTCCTTTGTAGACGGCGGGAGCTGAGGGACCTACGAGAACTGAATCAGAGGACCCGGGGGTATTTTCCCAGCGGGGACTCTCCGATGCCTAAGTTAGCATTCTGATTACACAGGCGCTTGTGCTAGGTGGCCAGGTCGGCGCTTGGGCCAGGTTGTCAGGTCGGCGCCTGGGCCAGGTTGTCAGGTCAGCGCCTATGTCAGTCGGCGGGTCGGTGCCCGGGCCAGGTTGCCAGGCCGGCGCCTGTGTCTGTCGGCGTGTCGGTGTCTGGGCCAGGTTGCCAAGTCAGCGCCTGTGTCCGGACCAGGTTGTCAGGTTGGCGCCTGTGTCAGTCGGCGGGTCGGTGTCCGGGCCAGGTTGCCAGGCCGGCGCTTGTCTGTCAGCGAGTCGGTGTCCGACCCAGGTTGCCAGGTCGGCGCCTGTGTCCGGGCCAGGTTGCCAGGTCGGCGCCTGTGTCCGGGCCAGGTTGCCAGGTCGGCGCCTGTTTCCGGGCCAGATTGCCAGGTCGGCGCCTGTGTCCGGGCCAGGTTGCCAGGTCGGCGCCTGTGGCAGGCTGATCTGGCCAGGTCGCGTAGGCCGCGCGCAGGTCGCGCACAGGTCACGCCAGGTCGCGCGCAGGCCGTGCAGGTCGCGCGCCGGCCACGCGCAGGCCGCGCCAGGCCACGTGCAGGCCGCCCATGGGCCACGTGCAGGTCGTGCCAGGCCAGTCAGACCGGTGCCCGGGGGGACACCAACTTGGTAAGTTGTTGCCTGGGTGCTTGCCTAGTTGTCACGAGGTGCCACGTGTCGCAATTTCACTGGAGGGCCAAATCTGCCCTCATCACTAACCATGTAACGGACACAACAATCCTTGGAAAAGATCCTATAAAAAATTTGAGAAAGTCCAAAGAAATTTTTAGTGGGAGAGATCCTCTAACAAAACAGTAATCCATTCAATCTCCTGTGAGAAAATATACAGACCTAAACATTAGGGTGGTTTGGGCTTTAGACGAATGTGGGAGTTTAACAAAGCCCTATTTGCAAAACAAGTTTGGAGATTATTCTCCTCAGACAAGGGCTTATGGATAAAGCTACTAAAAGAAAAATATGTCAAAAAGAACTCAATTTTCAATTTGAAATCTTCACCAAATGATTCAGGTTGGTGGAAGAAGGTGGTTTCAACGTTGGACAGGATGAAAAGAAATTTGTTTTGGAAATTCAGAAGTGCAATTCCTGTCACATCATGGACCCTTGGATCCCAACCTTAAGGGAGGGGGTTCCTGAGTTAAGGAGCGGACGGACATCAGTAAATTCAAGGAAACGGTCCTATCAAGGAGTTGTTGAATCCTGATGGAAGTTGGAATATTCAGTTACAATCTTCTTTATTCTCAGAAAACATAGTTAATCATATTCTATTACAAAGACAACAAGAAGACTTACCTGATCTGTTGAGATGGAAGAGCTCTAAGAATTGTAATTAGACTGTGAGTTCTGGTTATAAATTTTTTACAAGCCATCTCCCCTCTTCTTCACTTTGTATTGCTCCATAATTCCAAGTCTCCATGTGGAAGGCTTGGTGGCACGATGTGAACACAAAAGATAAACTGAGGTTTCTTGAGATCCAATATAGATATTGAACAATCTGTGGTTCTGAAGAGGAAACTTGGCAACACTTATTCTTTGAAGGCCAATATGTCAGAGCAATTTGGTACATAGCACAAACCGGTGTCAACCTAGCAGAAGTTCGTGGTGTTCAGTTGTCTTCTTTTGTTTATAGATGGATTGGCACAATACTTAACTCTTCGCCTAAGAAAGTTCAAATGGGTTATGTTGCAAAGTTCTTTATATTATAATCTTTTGCCTTACATGGGATATAAGGAATCAAAAAGCTCATAATAAACAAGTATTAGATCCAATCTAATTAGTGGATCTGACTGACTCTTAGGAGGCGTTCTTTTTTTGGATTTTGAGAGGGGAGGAAGTTGGTCAATGGGATTTTGATTCCCATTGACCAAGAAACCCATGTTCGTTTTTCAGGTTTATGTGAGAACCAGTGAAAGTTTATTTTTCCAGGTATACTCATTTCCTAGGTGGATAAATTAACTTTCCCATCTAAGAAAAAGTTGCCAATACTTTAAACACCCATTTTAATAATGGAATTTTTATGGTTAAGATGGTCATTGCTTTATTTACATAAAAAATAAAAGAATATAGGTAAATGTACTTATCTGCATTATTGAGACTTGAGATGCAATTATATTATGCCTTCGCTTTTCGGTAAGTCACTTACCCAATAAATAACTCATATCATGTTTGTTGATGGATCTTACATTCCAACTTATGGTCATGCAGGTATCTAAAGATCTGAATGTCATATATTCTAAAGGAAGGAGATTTTAGGACTCTTCCGCAACCCAAGCAGATTGGTGGGCCCTCCTCATGGGCCTGAAGAATGCTATTAACCTGGGAATTAAGAACCTCTTAACATATTGTGATGCAGCTACTGTAGTAAATAGTTTGAAGGAAGATGGTACGGTTGATGGGCAGATCTGAAAACTCTATGTAATCTTGTAGCTTTAGTATTGGTATCTTTTTTTATTCCTTGCAAAAAAAAAAAATGTGAAAGATAATGGAGTAAGAAGTGGGCTATCCACATGTAAGAATAAGGTAGGATGCAAAATGATGTATGTAATCCCCACTTTATGAGAAATAATTGAGGTAGGTAGGATTGTAGATTAATTTTTGGGATATGAAGTTTGCCAACGTGCCAAATATTGCAAAAGAAACAAAAAAAATTAGCTAGGAATGCAAATCATAACTACCAACAAATGAAAGCAAAACTGAACAGGGAAGAAATTTTGCACTGGTCAATGCAACTTTATGATTTTAGTGACACGACATTTGTTTTTTATTTTTAAAACAAACCGGCATTTGCTGTGACAGTGCCGTAACTCTGCGCTGAAACAATTAAATCAAAGCCTTTGATTTGTTGGCATGGCTTCACCTTGAATTAGCAAAAGTGAACTCCTTTGCGCTATTATAGTGTCGTAGCAAAAGTGAAGTCTTTAAAAACAATCATGTAAGCTCTCTCTCACTCCAAATGAACGATTCTTTACTGCAGGAAAGTCAAAAGAACTTCACATAATTCCATTACGTACTTAAATGCCTATGACCTGCCTCTCCTTTTCTTTTGTAATGTTGGCAAGTTTTCCTCTCTCCTCACCGGCACCCCACCATAATTTTCTCTCTATCATTATTTCATCAACATGAGATAATGCAGCTGAGCAAATTTGATTGACCAACCATCAAAACTTTCAATGACTTAAGGTTATGTTTGGTTTGAAGGAAAAGGTAAGGAAAGGAAGGGAAAGATAAAGAAATCTATACAAGATTTGTAAAGGTTTTCTTACCTTACCTATCATTTCCCTACTTTTCCTTCAAACCAAACATACGTAAAAGTTTTTTTTTTATGAGTTAATAAATTATATTAGTTAATTAACAAAAGGTTTGCTATAGAGAATTTGGATTTAGTCCTCAACCTTTTACAGCCATACATTAGAAATATTTATGTACTTGTATATTTTTATTCATGAAGAGATGATATTTTCAATGCATGGCTGAAGGGGACTGTAAGGACAGTGTGAGAATGGTTTTGTGATGACGGAATTGGATTTCTGGTAAATAAGGTAACAAGGACAGGAGTTCTGCATTTTTTAAATGTTGATTTAGTTATATAATGATATTGAGCACTAAGATCACGTTTAATATAACAAAAAAGAAAAGAAAAATACTGGCCTACAATCTAGACTTAAAGTATTGACTTTCATAAGCACACTAAACATTCCCAAGGAAGAATAGATTTAGAAGACTGTAAAGCTCGTAGAACCAGTTTGAGAATCTAAACACACCAATGGATTAGTCCAGTGGTCCAACCTTCAATTTCGCTTTCAAAAGATAAATGATAAGTCACATTGAATGCAGACAAAACTATAAGAACAATTAAGAGACCGGATCTGCTCCTCACAGAGGGTGCCTCACACTCACATCCTACCATGCATTGGGAACATCTCCCGTACTTTTAAGTTATTATTCATAGGAAATGTTCCCAATGCACGGTAGATGTGCATGTGAGGCGCCCAAGTGTGAGAATCAGATCCCATCTCCAATAATAAGAGGATGAGATGCACATCAGATGGAACAGATAACCTCATTTGAACATATCATAAATATTATAGAAGGGTAAATTGATAAAACCTCCCTGAATTTTCTGACAATCCTGAAGTTTTGTAACTGCAATCATCTCCCTTAAATTGCTTGACATAGTTACAAGTAGACCCCTTTTATTAGAATCTTTTAAAAAGTGGCATAAAAATGTCTAAAATACTCATATACATTACTTTTCAAAATAAGGTTTATTTTCTAAATTTTCTATTCGTATGAATCACTACTCCAAACCTGGCCTTCTAGTCTCTTTTCTGAAAGTGGTTTATTTTTCAAACTTGCCCTTCATATTCATTACTCAAAGATAAAGCTGTAACTTCAAAGTGCAAATTCTCTTTTTTTTTGTTCATAAAGTTTGTATTATCTTTTTCCATAGAAAACAGCTTCAATAGTAACTTCATGGGTATTGTGGGCATTTTCTTAGTTCTTCGTAGAGGATTTTAACAAAATGATTCTACTTGCAACTGTAATAGAAAGTTCAAGGGAGGTGATTGCAATTATAAAACTTTAGTGGAGGTTGCATTGAATTCTGAACTCTAAATGCCTTTGAAATTGTAATAATTACTTTTAGAGGTGTATTGGAGTTTGTGAACTTTTCTTGGCTCTGAAATTTGAATGTAGAGAATGTTGTTCTGAAGTCTGAATGTAAAGAATGTTGTTCTGAAATTTGAATGTAGAGAATGTTGTTCTGAAGTCTGAATGTAGAGAATGTTATTCTAAAATTTGAATGTGGTGTTCTAAAAAATGACAATTGACCATTTTAACCTTGGATAACAAAAAGCCTGTTTAATTATTTAAAAAACTAATTAACAATTAATAAAATGAATATAAAAATATAAATAATGGAATTGATAAAATAATAAATAATTAAATATTTTTAAAATTGAGTAGTTATTAATTAATTAATTAATATTTAAACTAAATATCTACACAAATATTAATTAATTTTTATTATTACTATTAATAATTATTTTTATAATTAATTACCTAATTATTTTAAGATATTAAGCATTAATTAATCATATAAATTAATTAATGATTAATTAAATAACAATTAACAATAATATTTAATTAATTAATTACTTTTAAATTAAAATAATTATTTATTAATGAATTAATTTTTAATTAATTAATTAATTAGTTTTGAATAATTAAATAAGTATTTATTATTTATTAATTTTCATTTATTAATTAATTACTTTTTAATTATTTAAAACAATACATCGTTAAATAATTTAATGGATAATAAAGTAAAATTATGAGATAATAAAATAATTAAATAATAATAATTATTTTACTATAATAATAATAAATAATATCTACACAAATATTAATAAGTATTTATTATTATATAGGTTTTCCAAATTGTAATATATGTAAAAGGAAGAAGCTTTTGGGGGTATGTTTTGAAAAAAAAAAGTAAAATTAGTGGAAAACAAGGTTGATATGACATTTAAGGCTGAGAAATGAAACAGAACGCTCTTATGGCTCTGAAAATGCACGAATGTTTTTCAGCACTCAACATTAAGAGGCATCGAACAAGGCCTTACCCTAAATAGAAACAGTGGACATTTGTATTGATTAAAAATAATTTCAACTTGAGATCAATTGTTTGTCATATTTTTCTTTGCTGCTATTGTTATTTATGATGAGCCATCAAAGCTTCAATTCTAGGTATGTTTGATACCAATAATTAAATTATTGTCAATTTGGTTGTGGTTTCTCCCTACCCTTGGGCCCTTGGCCTAATCAATACAATTACAAATATTTTATATAGATCTAAATAAAGAATGTTACATAGCATAAGAATCATACACACATACAAGAATAAAGAGACAAATTAATAAAGATGAATTTCATACTCCTACTGTCTAATTATTACAATATATTAAAGTCAATGAAAAGATAACATATATAAATCCAGCAATCAACACTTTAGGAGAAAAAGGGGTTAAGGGAAGGTTTGTAATGGTACATAGCACTGAATACCAAAAAAAAAGTAAGGCCTCGTTTGGTTCGTGGGAATAGGGCTTTAAAATTGGAATGGACTATTTTGATTTCAATTATTTGGTTGGGCAGAATTGGAATCTCATTCCCATTCCTGCTGGAATGACATTTCCCTATTTGAGGGAATGGTCATTCTTTGCCCCTCTTTTGGGAATGAAATTCCATTCCTGTTGATTTTAATTCCCATAGCTCTGTTTGATCCAAACAGATTATGGGAATGGACCATTTCGATTTCGATTCCGGAAAATTTCAATTCCAATTCCGATTCCAACAGAGAACCAAACGGACCCTAAAATCTGTTTTTCATCACTTAGGTCTTTGTACATATCATGGTTTTCAAAACCGGACCAGACCAGACTGAACAGTTGGACCGGAAAAACTGGGAACCCGTTACCTGACCGGTTCCATTTTCCCCAAAAACCGGATTTCCCCCCAAAACTGTTGATTTTGGTCAGCGAACCGCTGAACCGGGCAGTTAATCGTTCGAACAGTTTTAACCGTTCGACCCAGTAACCGGACCCCTGACCGGTTTGGTCACCGGGTCGATTTTAAAAACCATGGTGCATATGTGGCATTACAGTTGCAGACTTGCAGGGATTAGGCATAATGTTTTAAAAAACGATTCATAACCAGAATGGCTTTGGCCACCGGTTCTTAGACAATGGTTCAACCATATTGGATGATCCGTTGCAATTTAAAAAAAATAATAAAAAAAAATGGCCAAAACTGTTGCTTAAAAACAAGTGGATGGTTTCCAAATCAACGGTCCAACCATCTGGATTAATGATAGTTCAAAAACAATGACTAGGCATGGATACACCATAAAATATACATGTATTATAACTTTACAAGTAGGAGAGACATTTTGTGCGGAAAGAAGAAATTTAATGGCTTCCGTTCAGATATACTTTTTCTCTTTCCAGTGATCTCCAATACCAGTAGTAGGATTAATCACTCATACACAATTCGAACATATCAAAGCAAGTTAATTGCCTATATATATGGAGAAATTTGTCTTTTTGTTCTCTTGGGATTTCTCCCAAACTCATCTTCGTTGTCATCGTCATCAGTTGAGGTCTCATCTGATTGTCTTCTCTTAGGCCTCGTCTCTGAACGGTCTTCCTTCTTATTAAGAAAGGATATGAATTTAAAAAGAAGCCTATACCTAGAGCCACCTTGGCCTGTGGAATCAGATTCCTCAGGGTGGTAACGAATAAACTTTCTTATAATCAACAAGCAGTAAATAACGAGTGCAAGAAAGAACGCCAGGCCACACATGATAAAAAGGCCCCTGAAGCTCTTGAGGTGGAGTCGGTTGGCTTCAAACTCTGTAACAACCAAACTGCAAATGCTTCTTTTTAGCCACTTGTCATAGATCCTCTGAAGATCCCCATTCTCTGATAGTCTCAGAATTGCAGTCGACAAATCCACAGCCAAAGGAGAGTCCCGTCGAAAGGCCTGGTAAGAAAGCAGAGGTTAAATAAAAACAGAGCAATCTACCAATAAAAGATCAAATGAACTTTATGTACAAGGACTGACAACAATCTTCTGCAATTAAACATGGTCGTATTAAAGTCTTGGGTCCTCTTGGCTAAATTGGGTTACTTGGTACTTGTTTTGAATCTGATTTTATTTTCTTGATCTTCTTTTTCAATGAGATTTAAAATTACGTCAATGATGAGTAGGAGTGCTTATGGTCCAATGGTGCCAATTGGAGAAGATGTCGGACCAAATCAGTAAATTTCGGTTTGAGAAATTGTTATGTGCCTTAGCAGAATTCACCCTATAACGGCATCTCATACTACCGATGTGGGACAAATGAATCATAACATTCCACCAGCTCTGCAGTCCTGGCGCTCATGCAGGCTGGTTTTACATTAGCCCCCCTAGTCCCGGCCAAATACTATAATATCGATGTCACCACCTGTGCCACATGATTGCAACTAGGAGACATAGTATAGGCTCCGATACCATCTATTAGAGGGAGGGAACCCAGACACATATACACCCCACAACGGCATCCCATACTACCGATGTGAGACTAATGAATCGTAACAAAAATTTTCAAACCAAACCAAACCGTAATAGTATGACGAAACCCTTTTATTACAGTTTAGTGAGGTTTTTAATATGGTTTGAGGACTTTGGACCATTATTTGCCTCTACTAGGCTAAACCTGCGCAATTAGAAAGCACATGCACAAATAGCACACCTAGAAATTAAAACTTAATTTTTTTGTTTTAGTATAAAATAGAAGAGTTTGCTATGTGATGTAGCGCGATCCGGTCACTCCTATCTGACACTCACGTGGCTCCTGGAAGGTACCTGAGATGAGGAAGAAGAAGAATCCCCGGGGAGTTTACCCAGTGGGGACACTCTGATACTTAAATTAGTACTATGGAGGAGAAGCAAGAAGGAGATGAAGGCTAAGAGTGCAGATAGCGCGTTCTCACTATACTTGAGAGATTAGAGGTCTCAAGAAGAAGTTTCTCTTCTGCCCTGAGGGCTTTTATAGGGACACTCACATCAGGTCGGGCATAACCGCCACTGGGCTCTTGCCACAGTCGTTACCTGCCAGGGCTGCGCAGGTGGCTGTTGTGGCGTACGTCTCGCCCGGGTGAGTGACACGTTTCCAAAGTGGCAGGCACGCCTTTGTCTGCTGAGAGACGTGGACGCAGACTATCGAAAGGACTGGGACTGCGCCGTCAGTAAGGGATATGGCGCAGTCTGACCGGTACAGTCTGTCAATCAGAAGCTTCCTAGAGAGCGCTTGTGCGGCTCATTCGCGAGCTATTGTAGCGAGCTTGGAACACTCCAGAATTACCCTTAGCGGAATTGGTCCTCGGAATGACTTGTCTGCTTGGGAGTTCGGACGAACTAATAGCTTTAGCTCGCGAGCTAAAGTTGCCTCAGAGTATCTCTTCAAAGGTAGCTCGGGGAGCCTAGGGTTCACGTCACGGCGAAATCCTCTTGCGAGCTACAACGTAGCGAGCTGCTTTGCAGGCCCGTCACTTGGTTGTACCAGGTTACAACGCTGAGTTGTCACTCGTGCTGATTCAGTGTCCATGTGTCACCGTTTCATAGGTGGGGTCAAATCACCCTCCATCAATTGCCCCCCACTCCTTGGGCTAAGAGCACTGCCTTAGCGCAGGGAGCTTGTGAAGCACGATGGACTGATTTGACTGAAATTCAAACTCGATTGACTGCCCACATTAATGCATTTGCGGGAATCAAGAGATTTTCTGACTTTCCTGACTTTTCGGATTCCGAAAACGTGCTAAGGTGGCTTTTACCTCTGAATGTCGTGCGGCCGCGATTACCTTAATTACGGAAGACGTACCGCTAATCACCTTCGGTTTTTAGAAGGCGTGCGGTCAGGGCGCCTGCGGGCCGTTGGATCTACTTTGATCCGGGCCGTCAAATTGTGAGGGTGGAGGCTATAAATAGGGGGGCCTCCCAAGCCTCATTTTCTCCCATGCCATCTTGCTGTCTTTGGATTCTGAGGTCGCGCACTTCATCTAGTCTACCCGAATTCCTCAGTTTGCTTCGTTCCGTCTCTTCTGGTGAGTCCCAATCGCTGTCAGCCATATTTGGGTACCAATACCACACCTACCACCGGGGCGATAGTCAGGACGATGTTGCTCCCTCGAGCTCGGGGGGAGCCTGGGAGCAGATCCCAGAGGCTCGGGAGGCCTCCGGTGATGTAGCATCTACTTCTAGGGGGAGGGAGCCTGACACTTTTGGCCCTTCCTCCATGACAGCGGAGAGACTCAGGTCTCTAATCCGCTACTTTCGCCTCCCTGGGGACCTGGTCTATAGCCTCCCTACTAGCAACTTCCCTTGGGAGCATGGTCCCAATGACATAGTAATCTTCCAGGAACAGCTCGAGGCTGGCTTGTGTCTCCCCCTGCACCCCTTGATAGTGGAGGTGCTAAATCACTTTAACGTCACCATTGACCAGCTTCATCCCAACGCCATTCGAAATATGGTTGGGACTATATCTTTGTGTTACGAGTACTGTCTTCCTTTGGACCTTGATATTTTTGCCTCTATCCTTTGTATAAAAAATGCTGCTCCTGGGGTTCCTCCGGAGAGGCGCTTTTACTACCTCTCTCCCCGTCCCAGCTATAAGCTCTTGTACGAGCTGCCGAATAAGATTCCCGCCTGGAAGCGGGATTACTTTGTGGTTTGCAACCCTGAGGGGTGGCCCTTCCCAACTGCTTGGAGGGGCGCCATCCAGGACCTTGGGGCCGAACTGGACTCTGAAACCTGGAAAACGATGCTGTCCTAGGCATCAGTAGGCTTCCTTTGCTTAGACTACTTGGCTGAGGAGAAGCTCGTGTAGGCCGGCTTGAGCCCGGGTAGGTTGCCTTTTTAGGTCGTGTGGTTTCTGTAACGATGTCGTACTCATTCGCATGCACATATCTCATTCTGATTGGACTAACACTGATGCTCTTCTTGGCAGCCATTATGTCTAGTGCCGATTCGCACCGTCTTCTCTCGAGCAGCCAGAGGCGTCATAGGAAGAGGACGCGCCCCGACCGGACTCCCCCCTCAAGAGGTGCTGAGTTAGGGTCTGCCGAGCCGGTTTTATCCTCCCCTCTGCCCGAGATTTCGGCACCCCCTCCCGAAGGAACTAGTGGGGTTGACTTCGGAGGGGATGAGCTCCCTCATCAGGGGGAGGCTCCCTGTAACCCCCTCCAGCCACACCCTTACCCCCGGTTCCCAGTGGGGAAATGGGAAGGGGTGAATGATTACCTCGTGGCTCGCTGGAGGAGCTGGAAGGCAATCACTAATGATGAGGTCACTCAGTGGGGGAATATGGAGCCCGGGGACCTCACCGCGTTCGCCTCTACTCACTGCATGGTGGTAAGTGACCTCTTTCCCTTTTCCTCTCTTGTTTTGCTCCTCTCCGCTGTCCTCTGATCTTCTCTTCTGTCGGCAGGTGAATTCCGCCATCCATGCCATGGCTCTCTAGACGCGCATCCATCGTGTCGACGCCCTCCACCAGCGGGCTGCTAACAAGAAGCTCCAGGGCAAGCTCGACCGGATTCGAGGCGAGCTCCATCACACCGGCAAGGGGAGCGTCTCAGGAGCTGCTCGTCCACGACCAGGAAGCTCAAACCGCCCGACTTTCTAAAGAGAGTGCACGTTACAGGGAGAAATCGTCGTGGATGGCGGAAGAGAGGGAGCTCCTCAGGCAGCAGGTGCGGGACTTGGAGTCCACTCTTCTAAATCGGACTCGAAACTTCGATTAGATGGTGGAGGCTAAGCGAGAGAAAGCGGTATGGGATTTTAAAGACTCCCAGGAATTCCACGACCTCCAGGCGGAGTATGGTTTGGGTTCGTACCGCTCTGGGTTTAAGCTTTGCTGGTGGCTGGTTCGGAAGAAGTTCTCCGGACTCAACCTCGACGGCATTACTATGAAGGGTTTGTCTCCTGAGACGGTGGACCAAGCGGAGGAAGAGGAGCCTGACTCCCCAGAGGATGAGGAGGCGGATCCCTAAGGCGGTGTTTCTCTAGACTTCTGGTGGCTTCCGAGTGCCGTAAACCCGGTCTTTCACAAGTCTTTGGTTGGGCGGTTGTGCCCTGTGATAGTCAAACTTTCCCGAGCTGTTTAGCTCGGTTACCGCATTGTTATTTTTCTTCTCTCTTTTTTTTTTGAAGCGACAATGAAAGTTCTCCCTTTCTTCTTCCAAGTATGATGTGCTATCTTTATCTTTGCTAAGGCGATCTCAACACCCAAGCTATTAGAGCTACGTACCAGAAGTAGAACTCCTCATAATTGTTGCCTCGAACTGTTCCTTAAACCATTCAAGGCATCTTTATGGTGCACGACAAAGCGATTACCACGTGTGCCCGAACTATACGCTCGTTGGTTATTCTCTAGTTCGATCATCGTACTAGAACAAGCTATGCTTGGCGGGGTTTAAGCCCGAGCTGCTTACACTCCTCACTTGAAGTTCACCCATGTCATTAAGGCAACTAGGCCTGATTGCGCCGAGATCGTGTTGGCCCAGAATTTTGGCCCTTAGGCGCTGGGAGTGACTTATAGTTCACTTTTAAAGTTCGTGGCCTGCTCGGTTATTACAGATAGTATTGTCTTAAGTTGACAATATTCCATGCCCGAGGTACTTGTTTCCCTTCGAGGGTCTCGAACTCATACGTTCCTACCCCGAGTACTCGTTTCACTCAGTAAGGTCCTTCCCAGTTAGACCCAAGATTGCCAGCGCCGGGCTCCGGTACCATAACCTTTCAAAGAACCAGGTCGCCGACGCGGAGGTTCCGCTTCTTGACCTTGGCGTTATAGTACCAAGCTACTCTTTGCTGGTAGGCTGCAGTCCTGATATACACGAGGTCCCATACTTCGTCGAGTAGATCGAGATTGGTATGAAGCTCGTCTTCATTCGTCTGATCACTATATGCTTCTAGTCGCAGCGTAGGCACCTTGATCTCTGCAGGGATCACTGCTTCGGTGCCGAAGGTGAGATTGAAGGGTGTTTCTCCCGTGGTGGTCTTCTCCGTGGTCCGGTAAGCCCATAGGACGCTAGGTAACTCATCTGCCCACAACCCTTTAGCCCGGTCCAGCCGTGCTTTCAGTCCGCGGAGGATGGCTCTGTTCGTGACTTTTGCCTGACCGTTTGCTTGAGGGTGTGCGATTGAAGTAAAATTTTGTCGGATTCCCATGTCTTGGCACCAGTCTTGAAATTTGATGTCCTCGAACTGCTTACCGTTGTTAGAAATCAATACCCGAGGTAATCCGAAGTGGCACACAATGTTCTTCCAGAAGAAATTTTGAATATTTCGGGCTGTGATCGTTACGAGGGGTTTGGCTTCTACCCACTTGGTAAAGTAGTCCACTGCTACTACCAAAAACTTCCTCCCACCCGTTGCCGGTGGGAATGGCCCGAGTAGATCAATGCCCCATTGTGCGAAGGGCCACAGGCTGGTGAGATACTTGAGATCGGCGGTAGGTTTGTGGTGAATATTGGCGTGCCTATGGCATTTGTCGCATTTTTTAACAAGCTCAATAGCGTCTGCCTTCATTGTGGGTCAATAGTACCCCTGTCGAAGTGCCTTCTGGGCGAGGGTCCTGTCCCCCAAGTGTCCGCCGCACAATCCCTCATGAGTGTCGCGGAGTACGAGCTCGGCTTCGGTAGGTCGCAAACAACGCAGATAGGGGAGCGTGTAAGATCTCCGGTATAGTCGTTTGTCTATCATGACATATTTGGTTGCCTGGCGCTGCACCCTTCTAGCTGCATTGCGATCTATAAGGAGAGTCCCATGTAGCAAGAAGCTCGCGAGCGGGTCAATCTAGCTCGGCTTTGCTTGAACGACAAGAGCAACCTCCTCTGTTCCCCTGAGAATGCTAGGCCGAGGCAAGTCCTCTATGTACACGGTTCTCATGGTGATGTCGTTGGCACTGACTAATCTGGACAGGGCATCGGCCTCAGTGTTCTCCGACCTTGGGATTTGTCTGAAAAAGTGTGACTGAAAGTTGAGCAGGGCCTCTCTAACTTTGGCTAAGTAAGCTATCACGGTTGGCTCGCGAGCTTCGTACTCGTCGGTGACCTAGTTGACCACGAGCTGGGAGTCGCTACAGATAATGATGTCCTTTGCTTTTACTTCTCTGGCTAGGGCCAGTCCAGCTATCAACGCCTTGTACTCCGCTTCATTGTTAGACGCCGCGAACACGAAGCGTAGCGCGTACTCTAGTTTCGTGCCACTTGGGCTGTGCAGAACTATTCCGGCTCCGCTGCCCTGTTGGTTCGAGGAGCCATCTACGTGAAGGATCCAGGACTCCTCATCCCAGCTTGCACCCGGCCGAACTAGGAGAGATGCCACACTGGCTACTACCTCACGGGGTTCAGACTCGACCGACCTGGGAGCTTCGGGCTCACCCGAGCTGGGAGCTTCGTGCTCAACCGGCCTGGGGACTTCGGAGCTGAATGTGCATTCGGCTATGAAATCTGCTAAGGCTTGGGCCTTGATGGAAGTTCGCGGCTTGTACTGGAGGTCGTACTCGCTGAGCTCAATGGCCCATTTCGTCAACCGACCAGAGACCTCGGGCTTAAGTAAGAGCTTCCAGGCTGCAATTACCAGTGCGTAAGCCAACTTTTCTATCTCTGGGTATCTCGTCTCTGCTCCTTGCAATACTTTACTAACATAATAGATGGGTCGTTGAACCCGATCTACTTCTTTTATTAGTACCGAACTGACCACTTCGTCGCTTGCCGAGAGGTACAGTTCTAAAATGTCACCCTCTTCGGGCTGGGTTAAGATCGGCACACTAGCGAGGTATTTCTTGAGCTCGTCAAACGCAAGCTGACAGTCTTGGGTCCATTCGAGCCCTTTGCTCTTGATTGCCTTAAAGAATGGCAGACAGTGGTCTGCCGATTTGGACATGAAGCGGCTCAGGGCGGCTATTCAGCCGTTCAACCTCTAAACCTCCTTCAACTTCCGGGGTGGTTTCAATTCTAAGATGGCCTTAATCTTATCCGGGTTGGCCTCAATGCCGCGCCGGTTAACGATGTATCCTAGGAACTTGCCCGAGGTCACACCGAATACACACTTGTTTGGGTTCAGTCTCATATTAAACTTACGCAGAATTTCGAAAACAAAATGCAAAACTTGTATTAATTCATGTGAGAATTGAGTTTTGACGACCATGTCGTCTACATAGCATTCTACCTTTCTGCCAATTAATGGCGCAAACAACTTATTTACAAGCCTTTGAAAGGTTGCCCCTGCGTTTTTCAACCCGAAGGGCATAACCTTGTAACAATATAGACCGAACTTTGTGATGAAGGCAATCTATTCTTCGTCTGACGGGTCCATCTTGATTTGGTTATAGCCCGAATAGGCGTCCAAGAAACTTAGCAACTCGTGCCCTGAGGTCGCGTCCACCAAGCGGTCAATTCTGGGGAATGGGAAGCAGTCTTTTGGGCAAGCCCGATTTAGATCGGTGTAGTCGACGCACATGCGCCACTTGTCGTTGGCCTTTTTTACCAGGATGGGGTTGGCCACCCAGGTAGGGTAGTGGACTTCTCTTATGAAGTCAGCTGCGAGGAGCTTCTCGACCTCCTCGTCGACCGCTTTCCACCGCTCTGGGGCTAGGTTGTGTTTCTTCTATCTAACGAGCCTAACTACAGGATCAGTATTCAGCTAGTGAGTTATAAGGTTGGGGTCTATACCGGGCATCTCTGCCGCGGACCACGCAAAAATATCCAAATTTGGAAGTAAAAAACTTACCAGTTTAGATCATAGAGGTTCCTGGACAGAAGCACCGATCAGAAACGTTCGAGCTGGGTCTGCCGCTGAGGTCGGGACTGCGACTGTTTCTTCCATGTGCGTGGTTCGTTCCTCGCTTTGCTCCGTAGGCCGCTCCAGCTCGAGGTCGTCGGCCACCTTGGTCTTTCCCTTCAGGGCGGCGACGTAGCACTTGCTGGACTCGAGCTGGTCGCCCCGCGCTACCCCCACGCCGAAGTCTGTTGGGAACTTCATTGCCAAATAGTAGGTGGAGACCACCGCCTGTAGGACATGGGTGATCGGCCGGCCTATTATGGCATTGTAGGGGGAGGGGGTCACAACTACCAGGAAGTCGTGTTTGAATCTGACCACGCAAGGCCACGTGCCAACTTCCACAGGTACTGTTATTTTCCTAAGGGGCCAGACTTCTTCTCCGCTGAAGCCCACCAAAGGAGTGTCCGCAGACTTCAGGTCGCTTCTCTGTAGCTGAAGTTGGTTGAACGCAGCTTTGAAGAGGATGTCGGCTGAACTGCCTGAGTTGACAAGCACGCGCTTGACCTCGAAGTCATTGATCCTCAGCTTTACCACAAGTGCGTCACCGGGGGGGTAGTGAACCCCTCGCGCATCATCTTCTGTGAAGAAAATTGGCTCTTCTGTTCTCGGCCGCTTTGGAGGGTTCTGCTCTTCTCGGGCGGCCTTACGAATTGACGTCTGAGCCGCTGCCGAAGTACAACCTGCAATGATCGAGCCTTCCACTATCATGTAGATGGTCCCCCGAACCGGCCTCTCTTCCGGAGGCTGCCTCTGTGGCTGTTCGGCCGGCCTGCTGCTGGACTTGGGAGAATCCTTACCGTGCTCCCCTTGCCAACCTGCTTTATTATTATTATTACTATTATTATGTACAAAATTTCTTAAATACCCGCGACGGATGAGCTCCTCAATCTCGTCGTGGAGGTTTTTACAATTTTCGGTACTATGACCGTGATCTCTATGAAAACTGCAGTATAGATTCTTATTTCTTTCATTGGGATTCCCCTTCAAACGAGGCAGCCACTTCACGTATGGGGCATCCTTGATCGCCATCAGGATTTCGGCCCGCTTCACGTTCAGTGGGGTGTAATTAGTTCGGTCCGCCGTGGGAGCTCGGAACGACTGACCCGGCTTGGCCCCCCGACCTGCATCCTTTTTCTTTCGGCTGTCCCCTTGACTGGAAGGCTCTCCTTCCCTCTTCCTCTTTTCAGGCACGCCCTCGCCCTTCTGGTTGATCTCTTCCTCGGTGGCTATAAACCTGTCCGCGAGCTTAAGAAATCCGGTTATGGTCGTTGGTTGGTTGACGACCATGTGCCACTTGAACTCCTTGTGCGTCACGCCTTTCTTGGCTGCTGCAAGGCGCACGGCGGGGTTCAGGCGCGATATCTGCATACAAGCGTCGTTGAACCGCTTGATGTAGCCCCAGATGGACTCTCCCTCTCTCTGCACTATGCTAAGGAGACTCTCTTCAGTTCGTGGACACCGCTTGCTGGTAACGAAGTGGGACGTGAAGGCTTGCGCGAACTGCACCCAACTTCTTATCGACCCAGGTGCCAGGTTCCGGTACCACGTATGGGCTGCTCCTCTAAAAGTGGTGGAGAAGGCCACACACATGCATGACTCGCTGGCTCTTGCCAGGTGCATCTACGATTGGAAGGCATCTACGTGATCATTTGGGTCAAACGACCTGTCGTACTTGTCAAGAGGGGGGAGCTTAAAGTCTTTAGGCATTGGGACTGCCAGGAGCTCGGGAGATAGGGGGATTGAACTGAAAGAATGGGGGCCTTGGCTTCACCCGAGCTTACTTCTTCTTTGCCTTCGAGCTTGGGTAGGTCGTGGGTGGCAGACCGGCGAGCTCGGTGGCGTCGTCTCTGCTTCTTGGCAGGCTCGACATTAGTGCTGCTCACTTTTGTACTGTCAGGAATGGTGTGTGCAGGAAGCAGCTTAGGCCGCTGGTGATGGCTACGGACAGAGGGCTCCTGTTTGGAGCTTGCGGCCAGGATCTCGAACCGGTTCTCTAAGAACGGGGTATCGGGCTTGGAGGGCTGAGACATGTGGGCTTGGCGAGCTGGGGTCCTTCCGACCTGACCTCCCGTGGTGAGGCCAGAGTGGCCGACCTTTCCTGCCTGCTGTGGGAGGAGGCCTGGCTCCTTGGAAGGTTCCAGGGGGCCTTTCCTTGGCGGGAAAGGTGCTCCTCTTGACGATGGAACCTAGCCTACTGGGAGGCTGGGTGTCGAGGAGGGAGTTGCGATTGCTGAAGCTGAGGTTGCAGTAGCTGGGGAAACTGTTGCTGATACTGGTACTGAGAGACCTGGTGCAGCACATGCTGTTGATAGATCTGAAACTGTTGCATTTGAGCCTACATGGCCTGCATGCACTGCATCAAATCTTCCAGCTGGTTCGGGCTGGCTACTGGGGGCACAACCGAGGGTTTAGTGAAGGTTGTTCAGACTGTGGTAGGGAGTGGAGCAACGACGGGTGCCCCTACAAGAGGCACGTTCAAACTAGGGATCCCGTCCGCTGAGAGGGGGACGGTGAACTATCTGATACAGATAGTAGGGAGTTGGGGCTGTTCCGTGGAGTTATTCATCTCCGTGCTTCATCTGATGTTGCTAGAGGAAGCCAAGAGCGTTGAGTTTTTGGGGAGTAAGAGGATGTGAAAGTTTAGAGAATGGCTTTTTGAAGCGTTTTCCCACAGGCGGCACCAAATGATGTAGCGCGATCCGGTCACTCCTAGCTGGCACTCATGTGGCTCTTGGAAGGTACCTGAGATGAGGAAGAAGAAGAATCCCCAGGGAGTTTACCTGGTGGGGACACTCCGATGCTTAAGTTAGTACTATGGAGGAAAAGCAAGAAGGAGATGAAGGCTAAGAGTGCAGATAGCGTGTTCTCACTATACTTGAGAGATTAGAGCTCTCAAGAAGAAGTTTCTCTTCTGCCCTGAGGACTTTTATAGGGACACTCACATCAGGTCGGGCATAACCGCCACTAGGCTCCTGCCACAGCCATTACCTACCAGGGCTGCACAAGTGGCTGTTGTGGCATACGTCTCGCCCGGGTGAGTGACACATTTCCAAAGTGGCAGGCACACCTTTGTCTGCTGAGAGACGTGAACGCAGATTGCCGAAAGGACTGGGACTGCGCCGTCAGTAAGGGATATGGCGCAGTCTGACCGGTACGATCTGTCTGTCAGAAGCTTCCTGGAGAGCGCTCGTGCGGCTCATTCGCGAGCTATTTTGTAGCGAGCTTGGAACACTCCAAAATTACCCTTAGCAGAATTGGTCCTCGGAATGACTTGTCTGCTTGGGAGCTCGGACGAGTTAATAGCTTTAGCTCGCGAGCTAAAGTTGCCTCAGAGTATCTCTTCAAAGGTAGCTCGGGGAGCCTGGGGTTCGCGTCACGGCGAAATCCTCTCGCGAGCTACAACGTAGCGAGCTGCTTTGCAGGCCCGTCACTTGGTTGTACCAGATTACAATGCTGAGCTATCGCTCGTGCTGATTCAGTGTCCATATGTCACCGTTTCATAGGTGGGGTCAAATCACCCTCCATCACTATGTATTTATAATTTTGTACATTGAGTTTAGATATATTACACTATATTAAAAATATAATACTTCTACACCATATATTTACATAATTATATTGTACATTTATATATATTATATACAATTTCACAGTTTAGTTTGAGAAAACAAACTGAACTCATAAACCACAATTTTGCAAAATATCAAACCAAATCAAACCATTTTTAGGTGATTTTACGGTTTGAACCGTACATCAAAGAATACTAGTGTTAAAAGAGCATTTCCTCAAACAAATATTAATTAATTTCATAAAGAAGCAACTAAAAATATGGGCGAGTGGTTATTAGAAAGTTACTGACAAACCCCCATCCGCTCTTGGTAAACGGTTGACCTACAATTCTGAATTTGCAGTGGGTGGAGAGGAAGAGGTTGACATAAGGAAATTCATCGACCACAGCAGCCACACCTCCTCCTTTTCCAGGACCACGTTCGAGTGCTAAAGCATACTCTTCTGCTGAACCCAGAGGGAGAAGCCTAGATTTAGATATGCCAAGCTGCTCTGTCAGATAATGTTCAGAAAAGGATCCCACTTGATATCCAATACGGCCACCACCTTTTCTCAAGCTCTCAATTCCTCTTATAGGTGAAGACATCTCATGCACTGTGAGGATTGAGGTCAGGCTCGCAATGTAGCTCGCCTTGACGATCAGAGCCACAAAAAGCCATATGGTAATCACAAATCTGCCCAGGCTGCTCATTGTGCTGTGTCCTGGAAAAAGAAGAGAGAAAGCAAACTCAAAACAAAATTTCAAATGGTGTCTCACATCGTGGGTAAGCAGGGGAAACAGACAAGAGCTTCAGTTTCACTTACTATGCGGGAAAATTAAACTTGATAAGCTAAACCTGCAAGGTGAGAAGGAAGGATAATATTATCAGATACTAGCAGTTCTGATATTAAGAAAACCCAAATGATAGGACAGGAGATTGATTAAATAATTAACATGTTGTATTCCTAACAAAACAGAAAAGAATGGTTAGATTATAAGTTCAAATTCCAATCCCAGTATCACTTTCTGGTGGACATTAATAAAACATGTTATTGTTTGTAGATTTAAGCGTTTACAGTTTCTTCTGCTCACTCAGACTGAAAGATTTAAAATCATCAGCAGTTATATATATGTTGAAAAGAGTCTGTCATGGAGTCTTGGAAGGCATTAAAAAGAAACCGTAAGCAACTCTGCATCTAGGGGAGTCGCCAAAACCGGGGGCTCTATAACTTAGATACAAGAAGAGATGGACACCACTTACAACCCAAAAACCTAAGGTGGTGTTCGGTGGTGTGGATTGGCAACGATATATTCAGTTTCAATCCACACCACCTCTATGCCATGCGTTCGGTTGGCTGTAGTGTGGATTGATCCATACTATCTCGTGGATTGATCCACACCACAGCCCATTTTCTCATCCACGGATTTATCTCGTGGAAGTATCTACACCACACTGTTTTGCATATGGAATAATGATCCCGTACTTCACATGGATGTTTAACCCTAGTATAAGACCTCTTTTCTTTTCACCGTTGCAACACTTTTTTGTAAGCTCGTTGTTATTATTCTTCTCTACTCATCATTGCTATTCTTCTTTATTTGAACTATGGTTGTAATCAGATCGGACTCAAATTAGATGCAATAAAGCCCACATTCAATCCAATTATTGATAACCTACATCTGAATCCAATTGGCTTGGATTCGAATTCAAATCCTAATGGACTCGGATCGGATCCGGATTTAATTCGACTTCGCTATAAATTTTCTAAAATACCAAAAAAATAAAATTTATTTATTTTTCAACTTTTATATATAATAAATTAATATAAATATAACATACTAAATTATTATATATAAATTCATATATAATATAATATATAGAATATATTTTTATAATTTTAAATATAATTATATAAAATTTATATATTAAAATTAATAAATATTATAATAATTGGTTTCATATTTTAATCGAATCGGATGGGGTCAAATCTGAGTCCAATCCGATTATTAATAGGATGTAGATTGTAACATCTGAATCCGATCCGATTACATAAATACATCATTTGAACCACTCGCCACTCCTCCTCCAACCATTGCTGCATCGGATCGTCGATGGTAAATAGTAAGTATTCATCCTTTGTTTATTCTCATGCTATATTACTCTTCTCTATTTGAACCACTCGCCACTGTTACTCATTTTTATTAATTAATATTAATATTATTTTATTAATTATCAAGCTTCAATTATTACTTTTATTAATATTAATTGTTATTGATATTATTAATTATTATTAAAATTGTTGTTAATACTATCAATTATCATTAATATTACTACTCATTTTTAATTAATATTAATATCATTATTTGTTATTTAATATTATTAATTATTACTAATATTATTTTTATTACCTATTAAAATTCTTAGTAATTTACTAATATTTTTCTATTGTGTATATTACAAAAAAATAATATATTGCCTTTTAATGATTAACGACATAGATTATCTCAAATGTTGTAGCTGAAATGCATGGAATCAAATACAATATGCAGACTAAAATATGCCACACCTTGTAGAACGCCCATGGAGGTGTGTGGATCAGTCCATACATTTTTATCCATGGTGTAGAACAACTATCTTGTCGAGGTGTGATTTGTTTTCATCCACACCACACCTCTCATCTACGTTATAGAACACCCCCTAAATTAGTGGTTTATGGGCCATGCTTATATATAAATCCCTTGCACCGCTCATTCCTTTTTAATATAGGATGACTCTCTTCATACACCACTCACACATGAATCCCAACAAAGTTAACTTTGATGAACACAACAACACTGCCCCAGTTCTGCCACATCTCCCCTGCTTCATACCCGAACATGGCCACAGTCCCCACCCATTCCCAAATATAACTGTAACCTAAATATTTTATAATATATGCTTATGTATGGGGAACTGCTCCAAAATTGAAAGATAGAATTAAGGGCTCACCACAAAGTAGTAATGATTTGTTTCCTGGGTGGACCTCTGAACTCATCATTCGTCCTATGTTCCACAAGCCAAATAACTGCTCCAACGAGAAGAGAAAAAGCACCAGTGGCACAACATATTGCTGGAGTAAATGGCCGCAGAAAAGCCCAGGCACCCGACTTCAAATTCCTAATTGGAGCCACTACAACAAGCCCAGACATGATGTATGGCTGTGTATAGTCCACAATTTTTGTCCTATTTGTGACGATTGTAATGTCCCCGACAACAGCATCAAAGACCTAAAGCAAGAAAGAAAATGAATCAGAAAAGTAAACCCACAGCCAGAAAAAGGCTCAGTGCAACCAACAATATATTTTATACTCAAGTTCATGAAGTAGGCTTCTTATATCTTACTCACATCTGATGTGATCAGATTCACAAGCTCGGTGTAGCTTGGGTTTTTGAGACCATCACCGTAGGGGATGAATCTATATGGAACACCATATGGTAACAAGTTTACAGCAGCAGTAAACACATCTATGCAGAAACCCTTCGTCAAATTGGTACCTCTCACCTGCGAGACGAATTCCCTGAACCCAACTCGCTTTGGAACCCCAATTCTCAACTCCTTGCCATGGTTGGGAAAAACCCAACCACGGGGCTTTGTTGTTGCTTCCCCAGGCCAAATTGCAGATAAAAGTTGCTGGTTTGCATAAGAGCGATTGGGTGGTTTTTCGTAGAGTGCCTCCGGCGGCACCACAGATAACCCAGAATGATTAGACCAATAACCTATTAGTCGATATCCAGTTCCAATCACGTTGATGATATCATATGCAGGACGAAACAGAGATCCGTCTGGTTGAAACTTCATTTGTCCGGTTAAACCAATTATATCCGTCTCTTGTATATTGCTCAGCAGCTTCTTCCCTCCATCGAAGATTTTCATTGCTTCAAGGTGCAGGCCACCCCCCTCTGCATCTCGTATCTTTGCATCATTAGAAAATGAGATGGTTCCACCCTGACCAAAGAATGCATCAATCGCATGAGCAACCAGCCACACGGTATCGTAAGCATAGAGGCCGTAAGAATTCAAGCCGAAGGAAGAACCACCAGTCAACCTCTTCCATCTGGAAAAGAAAGCTCTATTTCTTTCTGAATCCATCGTGTGTTGACGCAAAGTAAGAACTCCTTGCACTGAATCCATGCTCTGCGAAGGGTGAAGAGAAGAAGAATCTAAAAGAGAAGACAACCAATCAGTAGCTATCCACACATACCCATTATCCATCATTCCGAGATAGTGTGCCACAGAGAAAACCATGAGGCCTGAATCAGGATTGGCATGGACAACAATAACCCGAGACTCCATTAGAGCTACCTTAACGAGAATATCTGAGATGGCACCACGACTGATTCCACCGCCTGCGGGAATTCCAGCTTTATAAGAAATTCTACATCGTCTTTCAGCAAGTTTGTTGGCTAATGCTGCCACCCCATTCCGCCCATAATCATCATCAATAAAAATAGCGACGACCTCTCTCCAACCATAGTAATCAACCATCTCTGCAACTGCAGACATCTGGTACAGATCACTCTGTGTTGTCCTAATGAAAAAGGGAAACTGAAGCGAAGAGAGAGTGGGATCCGTGGCTGCAAATGACAGCATGGGAACTTGGAGTTCATTCGCAACCTGTGATATTACCTGGGCAATTACAGAAGATTGTGGACCAATGATAGCAATGGTATTTGTCTCCATGAATTGCAAAGCTGGAATTGATACAAATATAAAATCGTAAGCAGCATCAGGATAGGAAGGTTGTTCAGGAGTATGAAAAGCATTGCCTATGAGAATCTGGCAACCAGGAACAGTCATAATGGAGGAATAAATGCAACTGATGTTAGAATGCAGAAACATTAGAAACGAAATGAAGTACCTTCAACAATGCCAACGAACCCACTGCAATTGGAATTTTGCATCTTGATAACCAGTTTTGTTCCATGAAGAACACTGGAATTGGAGTTGACATCGTCCATTGCTGCCTCCAGTGCAATCTTAGCGACTCTACCGATGGTAGAGTCAAAACTTAATATGGCTCCAATGTTCACAACAGAGGGTCTTGATGAGGAAGAAACGTTTTCTGTGACCCCATCCGGCACAACTCGAGAACAGAAAACCACAAAAAGAAGCAGCAAAACCACTTCAATATTGGTTGGCTCCATGATGAACAAAGGCCCAATTATCTTCCCCTGCGCCCAAAATTAAGAAGATGGGAGATATCTTTTCACAACCAGTGATAGTAATCAGGAATCAGGCATCAGAGCTCTGAGAAAACAAAACTCAAAATACATCGCATTCCCACCCAAATAGAAAAAGAAAGTTGTATAGGTTTTTCGAGTGCGTTTGTAAGGAGTATAAATACAAATATGTAGAGTGCAAAACCTTATATTTTGTATGTTTGTTTACTGTGCATATATTTGTATTTGTACTCCTTCCAAACTGAGTAACTTGAACGAATTCTTATTAGATCAAAATCAATCAATTGATCAAAAGCTGTGCTCATTAGAAGGAAAGGAATTCTTATTAGATCTTGATGTAAAACAAAGTAAAAGACGTTATCTTTTGCGTTGCACAAGCAGCTAAGTTTAATAGCTCGCCTGCAAAAGAAGACGTCAAAAATCAAAATGGTATCTTTGGAAAGAGTAGAGTCACGTCATTTCAGTAGAACAGCTTCTTTTTCAAAGGAGTGGGGGCCTTGTAAAACAAAGTTAAGCTAGTGAGAAAAACAACACACACCAACGTGAATTGCATTTCTGAGGTTTAAATAGAGTAAAGAGGAAGAGTTCGAATCGAACTCTACAGTTCAAACTCTATCACAATCCTGATTTTGGGTAAGCCTTATTTTCTCCTTATCTAATATCCCCCCCTCAAGTTATACGTGGACATTGCACGTTTAACTTGGATTGAAGTAAGGAGAGGCAACTGAAGGTAAGAGCCTTGGTAAGGCAATCTGCAATCTGATCAGAGGATGGAACATGTTGAATAAGGAACTGCTTTTTGGCAACAAAATCACGCACAAAATGTATGTCGATTTCAATATGCTTCGACTTGGTATGAAGGATTGGATTCGCAATAAAAAATGTAGCACTAATGTTGTCACAAAATAACGTTGGAGCTGATTGAAGAGGGAATTCAATCTCATGTAGCAAAGAGCGAATCCATATAGTTTCAACAGCAGCAGAAGCGAGGCTCCTATATTCACTCTTAGTGCTGTGGACCTGGCAACAGTTGTTTGTTTCTTAGAGGACCAAGAAACCAGATTGTTACCTAGGTAGATACAGAACCAACTTTGGGACTTGTGATCTACTGAATCTCCAGCCCAATCAGCATCCGAAAAAGTGAATAGAACATTAGTGGATGATGGAGTTATATAGAGCCCATAATGCATGGTGGCCTTTAGATAGCAAAGGAGGCGTTTCACATCAGTCTAGTGAGCAATGATGGGGTTATGCATATGTTGACTGGCCTTGTTGATAGAGTAATCTATGTTTGGCCTGGTCAATGAGAGATACTGAAGAATGCCTATAATACGTTGGTACTGAGTAACATCAGAAATTGGGTCATTGTTTTAATACACAACATAAAAGTGGAGAAGAGTGGTGTACGAGCTGGTTTGGCATCAAGCATACTAGCACTTGTAAACAAATCAATAATATACTTATGTTGTGTAAGAAAAAGACCACTTGGAAGATGAGTTGCTTCTACACCCAGAAAATAATGAATCCCACCAATATCTTTGATAGCGAACTGAGAGCTTAAGGAGGAGATAAAAGATGAGACAAGATCAATGTTAGTCCCTGTGATGAGAATATCATCAACGTAAACAAGTATAAAAAGAGAGTTGTCATCAGCATGTTTATAAAATAATGAGTGATCAGCTCTAGAGTATGCGAATCCACACAGGTGTAAAAAATTTGCAAGCTTGTTGTACCAAGCCCGTGGAGCTTGTTTCAATCCATAAAGAGAACGCTTTAACAGGAAAACATGGTTGGGCTTTGCAGCATCTTTAAAGCCTAAAGGGTGCTCCATATAGACAGTTTTAGCTAGATCTCCATGTAAGAATGCATTTTGCACAACAACTTGATGGATGGGCCAGCCTCACGAAACAACAATAGAAAGCAAGAGTCTGATGGTGGTGGGCTTAACAACGGGACTGAATGCCTCATGATAATCTACTCCTTGTTGTGAAAACCCCTTGGCGACAAGACGAGCTTTGTACCGTTGTATGCTTCCATCAGGGCCACGTTTCAAATGGAAAATCCATTTGGATCCAATGACATTATGGTTAGTAGGGTGAGGTACAAGAATCCAAGTGTGGTTACGTTGCAAAGCTTCAAATTCTTCTTACATGGCCAAGCACCAATTCTCGTCTCGAAGGGCTTGTTTGATGGAGGACGGTTTAGAAATGGGTTCAATAGGTGGGTGTTTGGGAGCAAGATATAGTTTAGGCTTGAAGATACCACTTTTAGCTCTAGTGATCATAGGATGAACATTGGTTGGTGGTGGCTCAGTATGAATGGTTGAAGAAGAAGGTGGTTGGTGATGAGAAGTGGACATTTCAGTTAGAGGTGAATGAGTAGGAGAAGGGCTAAAATGTGGTGGTGAGGTTACAGGTTCAATGGCAATAGATGGGATTGATTGGATTGGAGGAGTTACTGAAGAAGGTTCTATAGAAGGCAAGGGCGCGAGTATAGGTGGTTTGGGCAAAATGATTGATTGAATGGGAAGGGAAGGGGTAATAGTAGGAGTAGAGGATTCAGTACTTTGTGAAGTTCTGTCTTTGAAGGGAAAATGATGTTCATTGAATAGCACATGACGAGATACATACCAACGTCCACTGAAAGGATCATAACACTTGTAGCCATGATGATTTGTGTTGTAGCCCAAGAAGATGCAAGGTGTAGATCTGAAATCCAATTTATATTTGTTGTAGGGCCTTAAAAAAGGTAAGCATGGACAACCAAACACCTTGAGAAAGCTGTAATTTGGTTTTTCATGAAACAATTTCTCATATGGAGACTTGAAACCAAGAATTCATGTAGGCATCCAATTGTAAAGATAAACAGCGCTAGAGAAAGCACCCCACCAATAAATCATTGGAATAGAAGCTTGACCCAGAAGAGTCAAACCACATTCCACAATAATACGATGACGTCATTCAACACAACCATTTTGCTCAGATGTATGAGGACAAGTAAGACGATGTGTTATCTCGTATTGCTCTAAGATGGGCCAAATCTTGTGAAATTCACTACCACCATCAGTTTGCAATGCTTTTATTTTGGTGCCAAGAATATTCTCAACATTAGCCTTGAAATTCGGGAAAACATTGATGATTTTTGCTTTAAGGGAAAAATCCACAAATATTTGGTGAAGCCAACAACAAAACTTATATAATATTTATAATCATCATGAGAGGTGATGAAGGGTTATTTGGCGCGACCTAGAAAGAAGGGGACACGTGGACACGATCTGACTAAGAGATAACAACTCAGACCAGCAAGCCTAGTTCGCAACAATTGAGCTCGGGTATCCATTCACCTCGGCACAGGATCACCTCGGTGCAGAGTCACCTCGGCTTCAAGGCACCTCGGCATCCAATCCAGTTTGGAACTAAAAGACCGAAATATCAGCTCGGGGCTACCATCCCGGACTGCCATGTAACAATCCCGGAAGTCTCTCCAACAAACTCCAAATCCCATGGGATCACGCCGCGTAACAGCATGCCTAATCCTCTCCCCGCCCGGATCGGGCAGAATTGATAATCTTTATTAGTTGATAACGTTACTCCCCAATTAAAGCGAAAATGAATCCCATCAGGACGAAGATCCCAGAACCGATCCACAAACCCGCAAGGGCTCAACTATATAAAGGCACCAACCCCAATAACACAAGGTACGTGTGATTTTTCTACTCTCTAGCTCTCTACCTCTCTAAGCTCTCAAAGCTTTTTCAGCTCGCATCAGTTTACTGACTTAAGCATCGGAGCGACCTCGTCGGGTTAGCCACCCCGGGTTCTCTGATCCTGTCTTGCAGATTCACTTAGCTCACTGCCCGACTGGAAGCCAAATCGTCCTCCAGCAGGGAGTAGTCAGATCGCGCTACATCAATTGGCGCCATCTATGGGAACACGATCGAAAAGCTTTCTCTACAGTTACCAACTTTTCTCTGAATCAATGGCATCTTCCAATCATGCCAGACAGAGTAGCGAGATAAACGTCTCCAGGGGCAACCCCAACTTCCTTCGGTGTGCATCGGTCAGTTCACCATCCCGCTTATTGCGGATAGGGTTCCAACACTGACCATGCCACCAAACACCACATAGGTAAACGCCCCACTTCCCCTAGTGGTAGGCGCAACCTTTTCTGAACTATCTGTGGTTCCCCCCTGAGTTGGACAGTCACAGTTTGACGACCTGGTGCAGTGTATGCAGGCCATCCAGGTCCAAATACAGCAAGTTCAACAATTCCAGTAGTACCAGCAGTACTTATTCTACAAGCAGTACCAGCAGCAGTTCCCTCCACTGCCGCAGAGCCAGCAGTCGGTTCCACCTTGGCACCCAGAGGCCCAGCAGAATCTGAACAGACCACCTCGTGTGAGCCAGAACATTCAATCTCCCCACCGAGGCGAAGAGACCTCCCAAGTCTCAGTTCCTCCTGGGAGTTAGGTCTCACCCCGCGGGAGGGGAAACGGTCAAGTTACTCCACCTGCTTCGCAAGGGAACCTCGAAAACAGGTCCGGGGATACTTAGCCTAACAGGGCTAATCTTCCTAGGCATTCGTAGCAAGAAGGTGGGTCGCTCGTAGGTAACCAGTTCGGGGTTCTAGGTGCGAACTTAAGGCAAGGCCTCTCTGTTCATGACAACCAGCCCCAGAATCCCATGAGGAACCAGGAGTTACCTCGCGGCAGGACAGTACCGGAGCATATTGAGATTAGCAGCACCAATGTCGAGCCGATAAAGAAGCAGCAACGGAGGCGTCACAAGGCACGCCGTACTTCAACTCAAAATAGCCAGCCAGTAAGACCGAACCAACAAGAATAGGCTAAAGGTAAGGAGGAGGCGATCTCGGTAGCTACAAAGGCCGCTCCTCCCCAACTTTCCGAGTCATCTCCCCTGTCTCCCGAGCTCTTGGCGACCCCAATGCCCAAAGATTTCAAAATGCCTCCCCTAGACAAGTATGACGGGTCCTTTGACTCTAATGATCATGTGGACTCCTTCCAATCCTAGATGCACCTAGATGGGGCTGACAAGTCTTGCATGTGTGTGTCTTTCTCCACCACTTTCAAGGGGGTAGTTCGGACATGGTACCGGAACCTTGTGCCAGGATCGATCAAGAGCTGGGCACAGTTTGCAGAGTTGTTTACCTCGCATTTCATCACAAGCAAGAAGTGCCTGAGGTCGTAGGAGAGCCTCCTCAACGTGGTTCAGAGAGAAGGGGAGTCGATTAGAAGATACATCAAACGCTTCAACGACACCTGCCTGCAGATCCCTGACTTAGACCCGGCGGTAAGACTCACAGCAGCCAAGAAGGGAATAACTCACAGAGAATTCAAATGGCATGTGGTGGCCAATAAACCAAAAGACATCATAGAATTTCTCAAGCTAGCCGACCAGTTCATCAGAACCAAAGAGGAGATAAACCAGAAGACTGACAACCCGACAGAAAAAAGAAAAAGAGGCAGTGACAACACAGGTAATTATGGGCATAAAAGAAGAAAGAGTAAGTCCCCGAGCAGGGAGGAAACAAGTCTGGGAGCCGATCTCCTTCGCGATCTTGCAAGTCAGGTCGGCACTCTAGGACCCCACCTGTTGAAAGGTCAAACTACACACCTCTCAACGCTAAGCGAGGAGAAATCCTAATGGCCATCAAGGACTCTTCCTTCATCAATTGGCCTCCTAGGTTGAAGGGAGATCCCGAAACAAGAAACAGGAATGTCTAATGTCACTTCCACAGAGACCACGGGCACAATGCGGAGAACTACAGAAACTTTCGCGACGAGATCAAGGAGCTCACCCGTTGTGGGTACTTAAAAAACTTTGCACAGCGCGAAGAAAGAAGCCAGGCAGATCGGCAGGCAGACTGGCAGGGGGACCAGAGAAGGAATGCTCCCGAGTCCATCAACAGGAAGAATGAGCAGCCGCCGCGGCAGTTGCCCAAGGAGAGACCGATCCGCGGGGTAATCAATATGATTACCGGCGGGTCCATCATCGTGGGGTGTACTTCGGCAGCAGGACGAACTTCAGTATGCGAACTAGAAAACGAGGAGCAGAACCCGCTAAAGTGACCTTGACTTGAAGAGCCAATTTACTTTACAGAGGACGATGCGCACAGGATCTAGTATCCTCACAATGACGCTTTGGTGATAAAATTGAGGCTCAACGACTTCGAAGTCAAGCGCATCCTAGTGGACTCGGGTAACTCAGCAGACATATTGTTAACGGACACCTTCGACAAGCTGCAGCTTCAGAAAGTGACATAAAGCCGACAAACACTCCTCTTGTTGGCTTTAGCGGTGAAGAAGTCAGGCATCTTAGGCGAGTCTCAATATCCGTAGAGGCCGGCACATGGCCGAATATCGTGAGGTTCAAGCACATGTTTCTGGTGGTCGCGACTCCCTTTCCTTACAATGCCATAGTAGGTCAATCCATTACACACGCCCTACATGCGGTAGTATCCACCTACTACCTGGCAATGAAGTTCCCTACGGATTATGGAGTAGGGGTTGTGCAAGGTGACCAGCTTGAATCTCGCAACTGCTACATAGCCGCCCTCAAGGGGAAAGCAAAGCTAGCGGCTAACATCGAGCTTGAGCGACCAACGGAGTATGCCGACGAGCGAGCTGCACCAATAGAGGAGACGGTCCACATCCCGGTCTCAACCGATGACCCAGCCAAGACTCTTCAGATTGGCACTTCGATCGAGGAGCCACTTCGCTCTCAGCTAGTAAGCTTTTTACTAAGAAATTTAGATATATTTGTTTGGTCCGTGGCAGATATGCTTGGAATAGATTCTAAGAATCTAACTCATAAGTTAAATATCGATCCCTTAGTCAGGTCAGTTAGATAGAAAAAGTGCAACCTCACCCCAGAACGCTGGAGGATAGTCGATGAAGAGGTCTAGAATCTCTTAGCGGCAGACTTCATTAGGGAAGTCCATTACCTGAGCTGGGTAGCTAACCCAGTTCTGGTAAAAAAGGCCAACGGCAAGTGGCACATGTACGTCGATTACACTGACCTGAATAGAGCCTGCTCGAAAGATTGCTTCCCGCTGCCCAAGATCGACCACCTAGTGGACGTGACCTTAGGGCATGAGTTGTTGAGCTTCCTGGACGCCTATTCCGGTTACAACAATATTAGGATGGACCCCGCTAATGAAGAAACTGCTTTTATAACCGAACTCGGGTTGTATTGCTACAAGGTCATGCCCTTCGGACTAAAAAATGCCGGGGCAACCTTTCAAAGACTTGTAAACAATATTTTTGAGCCGTTAGTCGGCAATAAAGTTGAATGTTATGTTGATGACATGGTCATGAAGACCTAGTATTCAAATTTTTTATTAGATGATTTGCAAAGAGTTTTCCAAATTTATTGAAAATATAATATGAAATTAAATCCCAACAAGTTTGTCTTCAGGGTCACTTCGGGTAAATTTTTGGGCTATATAGTCAACCGACGTGGCATCGAAGCCAATCTGGAAAAAATAAAGGCCATCTTAGATATGAGACCACCCCGCAAACTAAAAGAGTAAAGACTTCGAATGGACTGTAGAGTGTCAGCTCGCCTTCGATAAGCTAAAAAGCTACCCAATGACACATCTACTATGAGCTAAAAAGAGTGGACTGCAGAGTGTCATCCAGACCCGAGGAAGGGGATGTATTAATGTTGTACCTCTCCGCGAGTGACGATGTGGTCAGCTCGGTACTAATCAAAGAGGTAGATCGGGTCCAACGACCCATCTACTATGTTAGCAAAGTTTTGCAAGATGCTGAAACAAGGTACCCAGAGATCAAGAAACTGGTGACGTGCTAGTCATAGCAGCTCGCAAGCTTCACCCATACTTCCAAGCCCACACCATCATTGTCCTCACCAACAAGCCTCTGGGACAGATCTTTCTCAAGCTCGAGGTGTCTGGCAGATTGACGAAGTGGGCTATCGAACTAAGTGAGTACAACATCCGGTATGAACCTCGGATGGCTATCAAAGCCCAAGCCTTGGCCAACTTTGTGGCAGAATGCACATTCAGTACTGCAACTCCCGAGCTGATCGAGCTCGAATAGACGATGGAAGCATCAACCAGTGTGGTGCCGGTCCCGGTCAGAACAGGCCCAACCTGGGACAAGGAGCCCTGAATTCTCCACGTCGATGGCTCATCCAACCAACAAGGAAGCGATGCAGGAATAATTCTATACGGCCCAAGCGAGGTGAAGCTGGAAAATGCACTCTGGTTTGGGTTCGTGGCATCGAACAACGAAGCAGAGTATGAAGCATTGGTCGTGGGGCTCACCCTAGCAAGGGAAATGAAGGCAAAGCACCTCGTCATATGCAGTGATTCTCTGCTCGTAGTCAACAAAGTCAACAGCGAGTATGAAGCCCGCGACCCCACCATGGCTGCTTACTTGGCCAAAGTTAGGGAGATCCTACGTGACTTCATTTCTTACTTCATCAGAAAGATCCCAAGGTCCGAGAACGCTGAGACCGACGCCTTGTCCTGATTAGCCAACAGCAACACCATGCGGACCGTGTATATAGAGGACTTACCTCGGCCTAGCATTCTCGGGGGGTAGGAGAGGTCGTTCCTATAGCACAAGCAGAACCGAGCTGGATCGACCCACTCGTGAGTTACCTGCTTCACGAGACCCTCCCTGCAGAACGCAACACAACCCGAATGGTAGAGGACTAGTCGGGTAAGTACATCATTATAGACGGACAGTTGTATAGAAGGTCCTTCATGCTCCCCTACTTGCGCTGCTTGTGACCCTCAGAGGTCGAGTACGTACTCCGCGACACCCATGAAGGCTTGTGCGGCGGACACTTAGGGGGCAGGGTTCTCGCACAGAAAGCGTTACAGCAGGGCTACTACTGGCCCATGATGAAGGCAGACGCACTTGAGCTTGTCAAGAAGTGCGGTAAGGGTCAGAGGCACGCTAACATCCACCACCGACCTGCTATCGATCTGAAATACCTCACTAGCCCGTGGCCCTTTGCACAGTGGGGAATCGACATACTCGGCACATTCCCGCCAGTGACAGGACAGAGGAAGTTTCTAGTCGTAGCAGTAGACTATTTTACGAAGTGGGTGGAAGCTAAACCTCTAGCAATAATCTCAACCCGCAACATACAAAACTTCTTTTGGAAGAACATAGTGTGTCGCTTCGGGCTACCTCGGGTACTCATCTCCGACAACAGGAAGCAATTCGAGCATATCAAGTTTCAGAATTGGTGTGCCGAAATGGGAATTCAGCAAAATTTCATCTTGGTGGCACACCCCCAGGCGAACGGGCAAGCGGAAGTCACCAACAAAGCCATACTTCGCGGACTGAAAGCCCGCTTAGCTCGAGTCAAAGGATTGTGGGTAGACGAACTGCCTAGTGTACTCTGGGCCTACAGGACTACCATCAAGACTGCAACAGGTGAGACTCCTTTTAACCTCACTTACGGCATAGATCGGTGATCCCAGCAGAAATCGAGGTGCCTACACTACGCTTGGAGGCCTACGACGAAGAGACGAATGATGATGAGCTCCGTACTAACCTGGACCTGGTGGAAGAAGTACAAGACCTGGCATACATCCAGACTATAGCTTACCAACAGAGAGTAGCTCGGTACTATAACGCCCGGGTCAAAAGGTGACACTTCCGCGTCGGCGACCTGGTTCTTCGGAAGGTTATGGTACCTGAGCTCGGCGTCGATAAGCTTGGACCGAATTGGGAAGGTCCGTACTGAGTAAGACGGGTATTCGGGGAAGGTACGTATGAGCTCGAGACTCTGAAGGAGAAGCAAGTACCTCGAGTGTGGAACATCGGCAACCAAAGAAGATATTACTTGTGATCACCGAACTGGAGAGAGGACTACGAGTCACTCCCAGAAGCCCAAGGGCCATGATGCTGAGCTGACATAAGACCTCGACACTACGATAAGTCCCAGTCGCCTCTTCGGCATGGGTGGATAAATCCCAATCGCCTCTTCGGCATAGGCAAATCAGTTCTCATGCCTAAGGCATAGACAGTTCGACTACAAACCCTACTATGTCTAGCCCACCTCGGCATATAATGACAGGTTAATCCCATTGGAAGTCAGGCCCGACGGCTCGGCATTGAGGGATAACCAACAACTAAGCGAGTAGCTCGTGTGCAGACAGGCGGGTATATACCCTACAATATCCACCCACATCGACGTACAATAATGCAAAGTTATCCCTACTCGGAGTCCAGCTCGTTAGCTCGACAGTTCGGGATAACCAACACTTAGAAAAAATTCTCCTATTTAGTTTAGTTCACCAATTCGGGAGTTATTTACACTTAGAAAATTTTTGCATAAAGAGAGCCAAAATACTTGTATTTCATTAAGGTAAAGTTTTGAGTACAGAAAGAAGAAGAAAAAAGAGAAACTTTCACTATGAACCGAGCTCGGAGGCTCGGGGTATACATCATAAAGACCCAAGAAAAAAGACAAGACTCATGTATCCGAACTACCAGGCAAGTCAGTCTCCATGCGATCCTCCTCTGCATCCTCTCAACCTGACGGGCCCGCCTCGGGGACTTCACCATCACTTTCCTCTTCGGAAGAGCCAGGTTCATCGTTGGCCGCCTTCGCCACCTCGGGAGTAAGGTCAGACATAGAAACAACTCTGAGATCCAGTTCGGGAAACTTCTGCCGCATCAGATATTTACATAGCTTGAAGCCAGATCGGTAAGAGCTTGATCCATACTCGATCTGGAGATTGTGGAACTCCGGAGACTCCTTGAAGCTTTTTATGGTGCTCTCTCTCTCCTCAGCTCGTGCCTCTTTAATGGCGGTCTCAAAGATCTCGGTGTGCTCTTTGATCATCGCATCGAGGTTCTTGTTCTCACGTTGGAGCTTCTCCTTTTCCTCAATCAGTGCCAAGATCAGCTCCTGTTGACTCTGAGCTCCCTTCTTAGCCCAAAGAACCTCACCCCGAGCTAAGTCCAACTCGCGGTAAAGTTTTCGAGCATTCTCATCGGCTTCCCGAGCTTGCTTCAGGCGGACCTCGGACTGGTAGACCAACGAGTGAATGGTGGAGTACACCTGGCAAAAAGAAAGTAGAGGTAAGTACCCTTAAAAAGCAAACAAGGAAATGAAGTATAAAGGTAAAATACTCACCACCATACAGTAGCTAGCAGCTCAGCCTCTGAGCTGGCTTGTGGGCATGCCAGCCCACTCCGCGACTTCGATGGGAAATACGGTGTCCTTACTCTTGAGGAGCCCGAGCCGAGGGGTCATTATGCTCTGCTTCGAGAGCTGAGGCTCGGGCACGGAAGTGCTCTCCGGTTCGCGAGGTGGAACTTCTTCGTCCTATTCTTCATCCAGGTCCACGATAGGAGGCTTGGGATGGACCTCCTCCTCCGGAAGCTCGGTAGAGATCAGCTTCGGTGTAGCGACCTCAGGCGGAACAGGGGCAGAGGGACCAACCTCTTGCCAAGACTTCTTTGATGCCTTCCTCTTTTTCCTTCTCTAGAAGCTCTTCAGAAGGTTCTCTGCATCGACCTCCGGCATGGCTACTGCAAGATAAAAAGAAAAGGTTAGTCGCGAACTAAAGAAAAATTCAAGTAAAAAAGAATATGAGCACCGAGGTGGAGGCCTACCAGGAGGGCTCAGCCCAGCTCGCACAAGCTTCTCCTTGGCCAAGAAATCTCTCATCTCTAGGTCGAGGTCCCTCTAGGAGTTAATGACCGCCCTGGTCTCCGCATCTAGCCTCACCCCGAGGTCTTTAGTAGCCACCCGCCAGTGAGTCGGGAAGGGCCACCCCTCGAGGTTCCAGAAAAGAAAGTATCTCCTCTTCTAGGCCGATATTTTGTTAGAGCTGCCGAACAGGATTTTGAACCTAGGGCGAGGAGAGATGTAGTAGCTCTGTCGAACGTCCCCGCGCAAGCAAGCAGAGTTCTTTTTGATTGAGCAGATAGAGCTAAGAATGTCTAAGGACAGAGGTCAGTTGTACTTATGGAATAGGGAGATGGTACCTACTATAGTTCGGATGGAGTTTGGGTGTAATTGGTCGATGGTGATGTCAAAGAACTTAATTATTTCTATAATGAATGGGTGAAGTAGGAAGCGCAGCCCAGCCATGAGCTGCTCTTCGAAAACCATGAGCTCATGGTAACCATGAACCCAAGGGTACCGACCTAAAGGAATACTGAAAACTAAGTTGTCGGGAAGACGATAACGGGCTACCAAGGACAGTAGCCTGTCCGAGGTCATAGTGGAAGGCCCAAAGTCATCAGGATCCCGACCCCGAGAAGAAGATGGGACTCCCTCTCTGGAGGACGGCCCCTCCTCTCGAGCTATAAGTTCCTCAGGCCGAGATGGCCCGACTTCGAGTAAGGAGGTTTCTCCTAAGGGGCGAGGGGGAGAACCACCTAGCAAGGAGCTGACCTCGTCAACAGGAGCTGAGGACTGCACCTTGGCACCCTCAAGACCACTAGAGTCACTAAGAAGCCTATCTATACTAGCACTAGATATATTGAAACAGGAATAGGAAAGGAGAACAAACTAAGGAAGAAAAGACGAACTCACTAAAAAAGACGAAAACGACCTCATAACACAAGGGGAGAAGTGGCGAGCTGAAGAACTCCGATGCGACCTCAAGAGAGCTCGGCGAAGAAGAGGGCCCCCTCGTTCCCCTATTTATAGCTCACCGCATGGCGATCAACGGCTGAGACCTGCTCGATCCAATGGCTCTCATGAAAACCGGTTTTACGACACCCGAGGACGAAATCGGTTGAGAGCGTTCTTTGACGTCCGCGGAGTTTATAAACAGTGTGGCATCCGCGTGTACCCGGGACGTGATCTGGGTCATTTCGTTGTTGAGCCAGACGGTTGAACAGGCCCGACCAGCGGTTCGCTCTTCAAATTGTCAAACCCCGCGCCAAATCCACCTAGATCGTCCATGAACTCCTCGCGCCAGGTTGGAACCCCTAGCACGAGGAGTGAGAGGCAATTGTGAAGGGTTATTTGGCGCGACCTAGTGAGAAGGGGACATGTGGACACAACCTGACTAAGAGATGACAGCTCAGACTAGCAAGCCTAGTTTGCAACAATTGAGCTCGGGTATCCATTCACCTTAGCACAGGGTCACCTCGGTGCAGAGTCACCTCGGCATCCAATCCAGTTCGGAACTAAAATACCGAGGTATCAGCTCAGGGCTACCAACCTGGACCGCCACGTAACGATCCCGGAAGTCTCTCCAACAGACTCCGAACCCCATGGGATCACACCGCGTAACGGCAGGCCTAATCCTCTCCCCACCCAGATCGGGCGGAATTGATAATCTTTATTAGTTGATAACGTTACTCCCCAATTAAAGTGGAAACAGATCCCATCAGGATGAAGATCCCGGAACCGATCCGCAAAACCCGCGAGGGCTCAACTATATAAAGGCACTGACCCCAATAACACAAGGTATGCGTGACTTTTCTACTCTCTAGCTCTCTAGCTCTCTAAGCTCTCAAAGCTTTTTCAGCTTGCATCAATTTATTGACTTAAGCATCGGAGCGACCTCGCCGGGTTAGCCACCCCGGGTTCTCTGATCCTATCTTGCAGATTCACCTAGCTTGCTGCCCGACTGGAAGCCAGATCATCCTCCAGCAGGGAGTAGTCAGATCGCGCTACATCAAGAGGTAACAGGGACTTGTCCCCAAAGATCAACAAATACTAACTGTAAAGGAGACGATATAGAAGAACTACTAGAAACAAAAGGCAGCTTATGACTTTTACCCATGGGACAGGATGGGCAAAACATCATTAACTTATTTGAACTAACTGGTAATCTATTTTCAGTAACCACTTGCCGCACTATACTTGGAGTAGAATGTCCTAACCATTGATGCCATATATCAATGGTTGCACGTTCCCCAACAAAAGCAAAGTTCTCCTTTGAGTTTCCTAGTTGCAACTGATAAGTCCATTATTATTCGACCCTTGTAGAAGAATTTTCTTTGTTTCTTGGTCCTTCACAAGAAAGAAGTGAGGATGAAATTCAAAAAATACATTCTTATCTGCTGAAAATTGTGCTACAGATAAAAGATTCTTTGTAACTTCTGGAACATGTAAAACATTTTTGAGAACAAGAGAATGTGAAGGGGTTTGTAAAGTAGATGAACCAATATTCTTGATTTGCAAACATGTCCCATTTGCAATGCGAATTTGATATGCTCTTGTGTATTCAGAATGAAGTTTCAGATTGGAAAGATCTAATGTAAGATGATTTGTAGCTCCTGAGTCCAGATACCAACTTCCATCATTAATAGAGGGGGCCATATTGACAAAATTTGCAACTTTCTCAAATTTTTCTCCATCTTTGTGATATCTGAAGTAGTAGTTCCTTGTAGTGTGGCTTTTCTTCTTACAAATTTGGCAAATCATAGGAGAGGATCCCATGTTTCCATCATCAAATTGAGGCTTCTTCTGTTGTTGTGCTTTATTTCCTTGCCCTTTATTCATATTGTATCCCGACTTTTCTTGTTGTTGTCCACGCTGAGCAACGTGGACATTGGAAATGTTGGTTTCAGGGCGAAACTTCAAGGCTTCCAACCTAATCTCATGATTATATAGCATATCTTGTAAATCATCAAAGGAAATTTCTTCAGATCGAGTACTTACAGATGTGATAAAAGATTCATAGTCTGAACCGAGTCCGGTAAGAGTGCGAATCACAAGATCATAATATGAAACCGGTTGACCAGCCATTGATAGTTTGTCTGAAATAGCCTTGGCTCTATGGAGATATTCATTCATACTGAGATTGCCTTTCCTCAGATTCATCAATTCGGTGTGCAATTGCATGATTCTAACTCTAGAACGAGAGACAAAGAGTTTTTCCATATTGCACCAAACAGCTTGAGTGTTGGTGCATTCAATTACTTGCCCTAGAATGCTTTCTGATATTGTTGAGAGCATCCAATTCAATAAGAGTTGATCCTGTTTTCTCCATTGTATGTAGGCAGGATTGGGAATAGTTTTTCCATCTTCTTGAATGGCTTGAGAAGGACAAGGGAAGGTATCATCTGCATAACCAAGTAAATCAGACCCAAAGAGAGCAGGAAGAACCTGTGATCTCTAGATCAAATAATTATTTCGGTCCAACTTTACTGTTACAAGTTGATCAAAATTCAATGTTGAAGATGGCATGCAAACAGAGAGAGTTCCTCCAGTTGTCATAGCTGTGGCAGCAGGTGAGGGCGAGTTGTTGTTGCTGTTGTAGGACGCCATCTGCAGCGCTGATACCATAAAACAAAGTTAAGCTAGTGAAAAAAAACAATACACACACCAACGTAAATTGCATTGCTGAGGTTTAAATATAGTAAAGAGGAAGAGTTTGAATGGAACTCTCCTTATTCAAGATAAAGGTAAAATAGGATAATCTCAGAAAACTAATTTTAATACAGTTCAAACTCTATCACAATCCTGATTCTGGGTAAGCCTTATCTTCTCCTTATCTAATAATGAGGTCTGTTCCGAACTTTGAATGGTTTAACATTCCACACAATAGAATAAGCATGGGAAGGAACCAAGAAGCAGTCAGTTGCCTAAATCTGATGGTGATGGTGTTCTCTGTTTTGGAAACCCATCTTACTCAGTTTGGTCACCCTGACCCGGTGTAGAAGTGATTGGGCAATGTTAGAAAGTTTAACACTTTTCTTTGATAAACAAATAAAATGGTTTATTCAGCGGCACCAAAGCCATTTGTTTTGGTTTCATCAAAAGGATGTCTGACAGAAGGCTTTGCTTCAAAGGCTTGTTGCTGAATTCATTTACAGATTTATGCTACTCTCTTTATCATATTCTTTCGCTTGAGCTAAACGGAAACGTGAAGTGCCTGGAAAAGGTCACTCGAGATTTCCTACTCACTTTTCCTACACACATCTTTATTATGAATTGAGAGATGTGTGACTGCAATTCACGGTGGATAGAAAAAGTGAGTAGGAAATCTGGGCTTGTGGACTAGCGCCTGTTTGGGGTTTCATCCCTACAACACATTACATTTGGCGGGGATCCGAGCTCATACACGGCCTTTAACATGGTATTAAATGCAACTAACCTGCACTCAACCAAAATTACATTTTATATCACCCTGCTAGGGTGGACTTTTGTTTGAAGAGTAGGGTTTGGGGTGGGGATAGGTTTTGGGATTTTAGGATAAACCCAATTCTTCCTGACCCATACATTGCAATTACTAAAATACCCCTAATGCCTATAATATGTTGAAATTAATAATTCTTTGAATCAATAACTCGTGTTTTATCTACATATTTCAATCAAATAATTGATTTTTTTTATATATTTGTTCATATTATTATACTTATTTATTGCTTATATATGACAAGAAATAATTGAAAATTAAATGTAAATTATAAACCCAATTTGCCAACCTGACCCACTCATCCTCAAATGTGGAGAGGATAGGATCCGGGAAGATTTTTGTATTCCTGCATAAAAGAGATTTGGATTTTGAAAATCCAACCTACTACAAATTTTGAAAAATATAAGAGTTGAAGGATTTAGATAAACAATTTACAAAAACTCCCAAACCCATCCCGTTGCCATCCCTATATTGTCTTAACTCGTACGGTGTGGTGTGTGGTGTGTTTTGGGAACTAGACAATTAGTCATTTGTCATTCGTCTCCTTGCGTGGACAGCCTTAGATTAATTAGGCGTGATTGGTAGAATACATATAGTTTCATATTAAAGATTGTAAGGCTTTATTTCTAAACAGCATTATATAGCAATCTTTTTACATATTACAGAAAGTGGGGCCACAACACATAATTGCATGTAATCAAGGGTTCCAATTAAGCAATGTTTAATATCAATTCCCATCCTCCTACTGGAAGAAACCTCATCTTTGATTTGATGGTTTGATGGAGGAGGTTGTACAAGGGAATAAACAAGACGATGCATTTGGTAGGCCCATTCGGATGGGCCCAACGGACGCTCTTGAAGTTGACCTTGATCACATATTTATTTGGAAATGGATGCTCTGATAACGACAATCAATTTTCCAGCATCTTCAGCCCACGATCCCAGTGCTTTGGTCGATCCAAACAATTTCGAATGATATCTTCGGCCCACGGGCCCAATACTGCACATGCTATAATTCCCTTCATCTGCTTTTTTTTTTTCTTTTTTCTTTTGTGTGTTTATAAGGGAGATCATCAGCCCAACCAATTTACACAATTTGATCGTCCATATTGAATCAAATTATATATGGCCCACCATCTCTCAATTTTCTCACTTGTATTTATGTCTGGTGTGTACAGGGCTGCAAATTGGATCAGATTGGATTTAATAAGGCTCAGTTTGAAAGGAGTATAAATACAAATATATACATTGTAAATATATATAAAATAATACAAAATACAAGATTTTGCATCCTATCCTACATATTTGTATTTGCACTCCTTTCAAACTGAGCTTAACAGGCATATCAGGTCCGATCTGATAAGATTTGATAAGAAATCCAACCAATCCAAATCCAATAAGAACCCATTGAATTTTCAAGAATATGATCTAAATTCGAATTCAAATATTTTATTGGGTATCCAATTTGACTCTAATTCGATTTAAATTGTAATAAAAAACACGATAATATAATATAAACAATATATTATAATGTATATAATATATATAAATAATATATAATATTTCACAACTAATGAATTGAATCGGATCATAACAGATTAAATCAGGGTATATTCGAATTCAATTCATTAATCAAATGGATTAACTTTTCTAATCCCATCCAATTTGTTAGGATAAAGAAAGGTATCCAGATTCCCGTTCTTACCACATTGAATTCGGATTCGAATAATGAAACAAAATGATTGGTTCCACAGCCGAAGTTCAGCAAATTCTTTCTAGACTATTAAAGTGTGAAAGAATTTTTCTTTTTTCTCCTTGCTCCATATCTAAGCCTCCGAGCACCTACTGTTATACATGCATAGTTGGTGTCTTAAAGTCCGATTGGACCAATGTTGTAAGACTGGACCGGGCTAAAAAACAGAGTGCTCAATGGATCACAGTTTTATCACTTAATTGGGTGGTTAGTCCATTCAATTTGTAACATGTCCTAGAAATCTCTATCTTACAACATAAAACTATTATCAAAGTTTTAAAAGGTCAAAAATGCTAAAATAAAAAGGTACTTGTGCAAAGGAGAAATCAAGTACTCCATTTGAAGTAGCGTTGGCCTACAACCGTGAAATCATGACCTTCCTTGCACTGCTGTAGCCCCACCATACGCCACTTTATTCAGTTTAAGATAGAGGGCTGTTGGGACTGTATCTTATTTTACAACTGCTAGATTAATTTTAATCTAATAGTTGGTATAATCTCTCTTTACATTAAAGAGGTTTTATATATAAAAAAATTTTTTTGTATGAAGGGTTAAGGTTTTTTGGGAAAAAAGAGAGAAAAAAATATAGAGTGCTCTTGGTGTGAGAGTGGATTTTTTTTTTTTTTTTTGTCTTTGTTCTTCGGGTTGAGAGGAAAGGAAGAACGGGTGTACAAGGGCAAGGGTTGGTTTGAGCTGCAAACCGCAAGGTACTTGTATTGTTCTCATTTTTCTTTCATAGTGAAGAACAAATTTCGTTTCTCTTGTGGACGTAGGCGATAAGGCCGAACCACATAAATCTTTATGTCTTTGTGATGCTTGTCTTTATTTGTCTTTGCTTGAATTTTATCATTTTTGTTTCTATTAGATTTCTCGTTATTAATATTTCAAATACCTTTTTATTTTATACCGTGGATGATTGTTGTGAGGCCCCAACAGGAGCCACATCAATAGATCAATGATCGTAAGTCTCTGTTTTAACTCAGAGCTATTTCAACAGGAGTAGTTGCTTTTTTGAATTGCTTGTGCAATTGTCTCTATAGTATTTGAAAATTACAAGACTAGCATATATAAAACAAACATTCCAATTTAATTGATTCTAAGGCATTCAAAAGTTATAGGAATGCCACATATAAGATAAATTACAACAATGCCTCTATGATATTCGAAAATTACAACAATACCATATATAATTATTTATGATTATGCCTTCCTACAAAGTAAAATGTCATCTCTCTTCTCTCTCGCTTAATTCTCTCTCTCCTCCTATTCTTTATCTCAACTTTTATTTATTCATTTATTTATTTTTTATTATTATCTAAGCACTTATTTATTTAATAAAATTAAATAAATTATTTATAAATCAATAAAATAAAAGAGATTTGACATTGAGAGAAAGATTTTAATAGACATTTAATTATGTTATTAAATTATTTATTTATTTTATTTATTTTATTATTATTATCTAAGCATTTATTTAGTTAATAAAAGTAAATAAATTATTTATAAATCAGTAAAATAAAGGAGACTTGACATTGAGAGAAAGATTTTAATAAACAATTATTTATTTATTTTGCTAAATTATTTATTTATTTAGAAATAATTTACTAACAAATTATTCTCTCCCCTTGAGCCCAATAATTTAGGTAGGGTTGTCAATGGGTCGGGTTCAACCCCATGACCTGATGGATCCGAACCGATTGGGCCATTTCTAGTTCTTGGAACTAGAACCAACAGATCGATTCTAGGTCCTGATATAGGGTCCCAATTACTATCGTTTTGGAATATATATATACTATGCATATAATATATATAGAATATTTAATATATATTATACATAAATATTTATTTTTTATTTATTATAATCAGGTCTGTCGGGTCAGACCCGATTGTCTTCAAAACTGATCAATTTAGTTCCAGTCCAAAAATTACAAACCCTATCGGATCTAGGTCCATATTCGGGTCCTCAACATTTCATGTTGGGTCGGTTCTGGTTTCAACTGGTTTCGACCTAGACTCGACCCGTTGACAATCCTATATTTAGGGCTATCAATAGGTAGGTTTGAGCCCAATATTTATGAGGGGGGCCAAAATGTAAGTGGAATGGGAGGCCATGGCTTCCTAGGTCTCCTTGGCTCTACCCTTGGAGTTGGGATTAAACCTATTCACAAGTCATGTCAAGATGTGACATTTTCCTTTATAAAAATTGAACATATTCAAGTCCAAGTTTGAGCATGATTGGACCATCGGGCCTAAATCTTGAGCCCAAGCCCGACCCCACATATAAAGCTCGAAACTCAACCAAGAAATTGAGAAAAAGATTTGTATTCTTTATTTAACAACAAAATTGATTTATTTATTTTAGATTGACTTCAAAAGTAAAAATTTTAATTATTTATTTGTTGTTTTATTTTATTAAATTAAATATATTATTATCCATAATTTTTATTTAATTCAACATACACCCAATTTTTAGGGTTGTCAATGGGTCGGGTTTGGTTCTAGATAACTTGGACCAATCATGTCCCAATAATAAATGAATAGTTACTTATTTATTTTTTTACAATAAATAATTGATTTATTTATTTTACAAAATTAAGTAAATTATTATCCATAGGTTTCTATTTATTTAATTTACTAAATCATTCAATTAGTTAATAATTTATTTTACTAACAAATTATTTCTCTTTCTCCCTGAGCCTAATAATTTAGGGCTATCAATAGGTTAGATCTGTGTTGGGCAAGGGCAGAATTTTTTATGAGGGGGGCTAAAATCTAAGTGGATTGGGGGGGGGGGGTAATTTAGGGCTATCAATATGTTAGGTCTAGGTTGGGCAGGAGTAGAGCTAGGAATTTTTTTATGAGAAGTGCCAAAATCTAAGTGGATTAGGAGGTAGGGGAATAAGTATGAATGGCCATTGGGGGGGGGGGGGGGCAACCATTACGGTTGGGAGTGGGGGATCGGGAAAATATACATGAAGAGTGGGGATTTGTTGGGTCATAGGGGGCCATGGCTCCTTGAGGTCCCCATATCTCCACCCCGAGGTTGGGATTAAACCTATTCATAGGCCATGCTAGGCTTTTCCTTTATATCAATGGAACATATTCAGGCCCAAGCCTGAGCATGACCAGACATCGGGCCTAGATCTTGAGCCCAAGCTCTAGCCCCATATAAAGCCCAAAGCCCAGCAAGAAAATTGAGAAAAAATATTCGTATTCTTTATTTAACAACAAAATTGATTTATTTATATTAAATTGACTTAAAAACTAAAAATTTTATTTATTTATCTATTATTTTATTTTATTAAATTAAATGTATTATTATCCATAAATTTATACTTATTTTAAGTAAATCCCTTTTCCTAAAAAATATTAATTAAAAAGTTTATCTTTTGCAATTTCATTTTTTCTGTACAATAATTTAACTTTTCCACTAGTGTGTGGATTACAAAACCATGGACACCAAACTTCAAACAAAAAATTCCAAGGATAAAAGATTAAATTCCCCAAAGGTTTCTGATAATCATAAAAACATCACCTAAGGTTTCATTTTAACAAAAACCTCCCTTCTAGTTTTGAAAAACCTGCAATTACTTTCCCTTTCATCATATATTGTCGCATATGGGAAACATTAATTTTCTATAAATACCCATTTTACCTGTATGCCTATCAATTCATATAAATATTTATTAAAATTAAATACTCTAAAAGAATTTTGAACTTTTAACTAAAAAGGTTTCATAGGTCAAATTAAAAAGAATAAAGTAATTTTATTTTGTCAATTCATCAAGCAGAGTGAAATCTTGAAGAGAAAATCTGACACTTTGTATATACAAAGATGTCTTTAATGACAAGGGCAATTTCATAAATTTCAAGTCACTATTACTGAGACAATGAATGAAAGAGTGAATTCTGGAAGGGCAAATCTGACACTTTGTATATACAAAGATGTCTTTGATGAGAAGGGCAATTTAATAAATTTCAAGTTACTATTACTGAGACAATGAATGAAAGGAGGTAATTACAATTTTTTAATATTACAAGGAACGTTTTTTGTTAAAGTGAAATTTATGAAGATGCACATATTTCCTTCTTGAGAAAATTTATATAAAAAAGTTGTATTCAAAAAAGACTATTTTCTTGGTTAGCTGCACTTGGATTTTCAACCCACAAGAACTTTATCTACAAGGGGTGTCAATTATGAGCCCATTACAAATCAACTAGGTTCAATCCAATCCAATGAATACTTTGGATTATTTTAGACTTGGTCCAATTCAATGTTACTGACCATTCAATCTGTTCAAATTGGTTTTAATTTAGATTTTTTCCAATTTAAACCTGGTCCATTGGCACTTGTTTTCTTATCTTTTGTCAATGGATCAGATATTGGTTCAATCTGACCCAATCCAACATAAATCCATTATAGCTTGATCAGTCCAATCTAATCCAGTAAATACTTTGGACCATTAAGTTTGCATTGGTCCAATTCATTATTTCTTATTGGTTTGTCCAATCTGTCCAAATTGATTTTGATTTGGATGTTATCCAACCCAAAACTGGTCCATTGATACTCCTATCCACACTTACTTACAAGGCACTACGTCCTTGCATTAAAAACATCTCTCGTATTTATATGTTATCATTCATGGACGATGTTTCGATGTATGTCTGTTGTGTTGTATCTTGCCAATAGGTGTGGGTAGGAGATCTGGTTGATATAAAACCATGAATTTCTAGTTCTAGGACCAGCAATGATATACAAATGACATACAAAAAGCTGGCTATATTTGTGGACTAGATGATGGGAAAATCTATCATGCTGGAAAGACATGATAAAAAGGCTTTGACCACTTATTGACTCCTATTTTTATGATGCCAGTTGATTGGTTGTAATTTTTCCGAGTATCACGTCTCTCCAAAATCATAGTAGAACCCACATATATGAATACAAGGAAAGCAAAACCAACCATGTTGTGGAACACCCCCACAATCATTCGTGTGGAAGTGTCTTGGAGTTTGTCTTGATAAGTTTAAAACTTTAGGGGATTTTTAGTAATTAAATATCAATTCTAGATTAGGGATGCAAACAAATCATATCATATTTGAATCTGAGTATATCTGAATCATATCATATTTGAATCTGGGTATATCTGAATCCAATCCGATACTATAAAATGTAGATCCAATTCGAAGATCTGACCAGATCTCATAAATTAAAGATGCAAATGGACTGGATTGGATTCAAATCGAGGTATATTTGAATCTAGTCCAATAATATAAATTTGACATCCGATCCAATTGGATCTCATAAACAATGATTCGAATTCGAATCCTTTAAGAATGTCAGGTATTCAAACCTGATCCGATTTTATTTCAATTCTAAAACATTTAGTAAATTATTAAAAGAAAAAACATAATAGTTTATATAAAAAATACAAGTATTTTATCAACTATTTTCATCATACATATTAATATATACATGTATTTTTTTATAGAAAAAATGTAAAAATGTAGTATCCAAATTCAATCGGATTGGATAGGGTTGACTATTTATTTGATCCAATTTAATTTAAAAAAAAATAATATATTATTAAAAGAAAAAGAAAATATAATAGTTCAAATAAAAAACAAAAAATATACGTATTTTTAAACTATTTTCATTATATATGTACATATTTTTATAAAAAATAAATAATATAAAAAATTACAAAAATACTATATAAATAACACATATCTATACTATATAAAGTGTGGATGTAGTGCGAAACTTTTTTTGGACTAAAATTACCCTCTATTGCTTTGTTTGAGAAAGGGTATAAAAGTTATTTTATTATAGCCTTAATGCCAGCTTTTATGGCTACTAAAATGCCCACATTTATGTATTTAATTCATCTCTAATTGTATGGTTGAAAATGTAACTTCAATTATTACTTTCCACCTTATTTAATCCCCTCTCATTAAGTCTTATACTTAAGCTACTAAATCTTATTTTCTCATATTAAATCCTATATTTAAATTATCTTTCACTAATAAATTCTACTAATTAGATATATGTCAATATTTTTAACAATATAATCCCATATATTTTAAAATTGACTCTAAAACAAAATCATTCTTTATCAAAGTGGTGGTTAAGCAATTCAAACATTCGAATCAAATTGATCAATAGTTAGATAATAAATTTTTTTAAAAGAATCGGACTATGATATGGAAAACTATATCATATCTAAAACGTGTACTACTGCCACGTATATAGAAGTTAGCGAATGTATTTAAGTAACCCGTAACTATTTTTTTGTATGTTAATTAAAATTTAAAAAATCCAAAAACACTCTCTTTAACCTATCCGTTAGCCGACTCCTCCGTTACCCATTCTTATCTTCTTCCAGTTTCCTCTTCTAGTCGAAGTTCTCCCTCTCTTACTCATGTTGAAATTGTACAGCATTCAAGAGGTGCATTGGATCTTGGTAAGTTTCTGCTTCTTAGAAGTAAAACTTGATACCTTAAACCGAGTTTCCAATATTTCTCCTGTTTCATGAACAGTCTACATTCTATTGGTTTCCTTGCACCATTGGATGGAACCTTGTTGGTACATCCTAAGCAGTCTGCGTAATTAGCTTATTCATTCAATTACTTTTTGTTGTTACAACTATTGTGAAGGCAGTGTAAGACATACTCCTTGACGCAGGTGCTATGATCATACGAGCAAAAATGTATCAAGAATACATGAATCAGATACCAAGTTCCTTCTCAACGTGCATCAGTTATTCCATTCACCTCATGGCAGGGCCTAGGCAAATCCATCAAACAGTCATATGGAAAGCCTCTACATTATCTGACCAATATTCTCCTAAAACAGTGAGACCAATCAAGGATTGGTGCTGAAGATGGACATCGCCCACTGGATACCATAATCCATCCTTGTAAAGATGAAGCCACCATCTGGCTCATGGAAGAAATTCACAAGCTTACCTCTTCTCATCATCACATAGCTAAACTCTGGCTTTTGGATCCCATGCAAAATGCTTTTGTTGATCCCATTTTCCCACAGATATAAATCCCATTGTACAAAACCATTGTTTCTGAACCCGAGCTTAGTCCGCTTGGGCATTCAGTATCATTTCTAGACATTGATGTACATCTAATATAATGTGAATTCAAGAAGGAATGATGTTTCCTATTGTTGCTTTTTTATAGTTCTGTTTTTCAGGTTGTTACAACACTTTTTTGAACATCAACTCTTTTGTTATTATTTTTTTAGTTAAAAATGTTTGGATGTTATCTATCAAAAGTAGGAAGAAATTTTGTCCAAAACAAAAGAAGAAATGTTATTTTTTCTCATTTTTAATGTTCATATGATGTCGATTATCATGTGGAAAAGATAAGTTCATCTGCTAAGCAAGGAAGTAGAAAGGAAAGGGTTTTTGGGGTCCCTCATGCCTTGACAAAAAGACATGCACATGCTGTAGCGTGCAAGCTCAAGGATGAAAGCCATGTGCCTGATGGTCTATCTAATGCTTTGCTCGATGTTGATGAGTAAGGTCTAGAAACCCAAGCTAGCACATTATTCCATTGACTGAATTAGCATTTGAGGAACCTATGAGGCTAATATCTATCAATGTGCATGTCTGATGTGGAGAACTTTGTTTATACGAGTCATTTAGGGGGTGCGATCCATCATTCCATCATCGGACACCGAAGGTAAGTCAATGAGCCATGGAATCATCCAGCCTCCATTCATAATCCGAGACCGGAAGAAATTAGTTTACCACACATAGATGTTAAATGATAGAACTACCTTCTCTTGTCATGTCAAAAATAGACAACCCAATTACCCCATCATCCCCAACGTAAGAAGGGGGAAAGAGAATGGTTGCCCACACTATATAATAAATCTCTTGAATAAGTTATTTCCTGAGTCCTGACCACAAAAAGCTTTTTAAAAGAAGGTAAAAGGCTAAAGATCTATATATACTTTTAGTCTTACATAGGAAAAAGCAGAGACCAGGAAAATTTTTTGTAAAATTCCAACCTCACAGTTAATCAAGAGTCTGATAACTTATTACAAGCAACCAAAAAAAGCGACAAGGAAAACTTCAAATTCTAGCCCTTTTCTGTTTCTTATTTACATCTCAAGATAGGACTCTAAGCCGGTGAATTGTTACTACTGTAGCGATGGTAAGACAAAAGACTACTTGGATAATGCTCCAGATATGGATGGGGGCTGTCCTGCAGCAGCCTCCTATGAGGGAATCCCAGACCTCACGCCATTTACTTACATATGAAATAAAATCTTCATCTGACACTCCAGTAGATTCCTTTATGAAAAAAGAGCAACGACAAGGCAAATAAGATGTGATTAATTACATCAACCAGCATCTTAACCTGTTTGTCACAATATGATCAGGACTAGTAATTAACATGTTTATTTCGTTTCACATTTTCAGAACTAGATGATAATGCATGAAGGCAGCATAGGGTAGAAGGGGTTATATAGCATTAAAAGAGAGATTTTTGTCAAAGCACTTAATGAATGAAGCACCAAAATTTCCTCTCTTTCATAATACACAAAAGGATATGACCAAGTATGCGTAGCAGGACCCCAACTTGAAAAGCTTATTGCCCAAAACTGCTGATAGTGATTGTAGATCAGATTGTCTGGATTTTGAGCTCAACCTCACACCAATAGGAGGGTAGGTACCCAGGTTGGACATTTGGCAAGAAGGTTCAATTTCTTGCCTACACAGAGAAATGGTTTTTCTTTTTTAGTGAGTGAATTTTACACATCAAAACCCAGGTGGCCCTTGTGTAAAACTACAAAAAGAAGTAGATGCATGATTAGTACTATCCATCAAATTAATGGACAACATACATTAAAAGATACAAAGGCTGCAACTTAATTGTCCAATTATATGGCAGTTTTACATAATAAGAAAAAACAAATTGTGAACTTAGGGAATGGGGAGCACAATTCATGTCCTATTCAAAGAACATCCCCCCCCCCCCCCCCCCCCCCCCCCCAAGCCAATATATCCTGAGTGTTGCAAATCAAAAATATTGTAACTTGTAAGAATTTAATAGAAAAGATTAAGAGGAAACTTACTACCCACTCCTTGTGATCAGGGTCATAAGTGATAAGTCTCACCACTGTTTGGATAAATAAGTATCGGTTTAGATGTCACCTGTGGGGTTAGCCGGTCAAACAAGGAGAGTTTATTCTTTCTGTTAAAGGAAAATGCATGTTTTATTAAAAGAGATAAGGGTAATACAAAGAAGAGGTGATAAGGTGTGTCACCCCCAACACAACACACATAATGAAACAAACAAGTATTCAACAGTGTTATCTGGTGAAAAATAACAGAGCTCTGGTCTTTTTTGGGAAAAATATATGCATTGTTCAATGGATTCACATAGAGGAAGAGGATTATATATACTTTACCAACTAATAAAACAAGATCATGAATAAACCTTGGAGGAATGCAGTTAATTACAACAGCAACAGCCTTCTTACATGAATCAGCAACAGATCGATGCACATTCAAGAAAAGAATCTCCACCAACTACATTGACACCATCCTTAGAGTTGAATGAAAACCATGCTGGAATATTTACGTCATCTCCCTCGAGAAGTTCAGCATAGCCCTGCATGACCACCAACCAAACCAAGAGATAAAGTCAATACCAAACTGAAAAGTTCAAACCAAGTAATACAATGGGAATATCATTTTTGATACAGAACTCACCTAATTAGCTCTCAAAGTCTTCAAATAACTATTCAGGCTTTTCACAATGCTTTGCCAGTGAGCAATTGAAGCCTGCTGAGCAATTGCATTTGCCTAAAATGTGGAATTGAAATAGGAACAACTGCCATGAAATTAAAGTGAACGATTGAGGCAGTTGCTTTTGAAATGAGAGAATGGTGCAGCCATGCAAGGCATGGGGGTTGGAATTTGGAGAGAAAGAGAGAAGGGGGAGGGTGACTGTGAAGACTTTAACATCTTTCTTATCTTGAAATGGATTTCTGTTTTGAAATGTGATTTAAATTCTTGGTTTTAAAACCGGTTACCTGAGATAACCCTTATTAACCCTTTCCATAGCATAGATTTTCCCTTTTTAAAATAGAAATAAATATAGAAAATTACAAAAAATATAGAAAAAAATAGACACATTTATGATATTTTTATTAAGTGTAGTAAATAAGAATTACTTTTTATTGATAATGAAAATGAAATGCACAATTTAGAATCAACCAAAAATGAAATATAAAAATTAATAATAAATAATTCAACTTTTGGGTTAAATGTGTTAACCTTTAATGTCATAAATGCATAATAAAGGTTAATAAAATACAAAAATATAAAAAATGAAAAGATACATAAATTTTTGCAAAAAAAAAAAAACATTCAAACACATGTATAATATCATATATTTATTGTATTGAACAAAAAGTAAATGTAACATATCAAAATTATTTTTACACACAAAAATACAAAAAAAAAATGAATACATCTATAATTTTGTATTTACACTACTATATATTAAAAATATGAATAAGATTGTAGAACTTTCTTTTGACTAAAATACTCATTTTTGAATTTAATCCCTATTTAATTGTAAGGTAATTGTATATTGATTGCTACTTTTTACTTCATTCAGTTTCCTCTATTTAAATCTTACATTTATTTTGATAAATAAAAAAAAGATAAAACATTACAAAAAGAAGGGTCTAGCCAAACAGGTAGGCCTATTAATGATACTTGAAATTTCACAACCTAATTGGATTATCACATATTTGGATGAGGTGTTTATATAATCAAATTTAGATTTTACAATCTACATATGATTAATAATAATAAAAAATATAAAATATAAAAACAAAAAATAAAAAATACATGTTTATAAAAAATTTTGATATATTTTATAATTATTATCATTATTTAGAATTGTCATGTGCAAAGTACATACACACTTACTAATAAATATATAAAAGGATGATTTAAGTTTAATCTGATTTTTAATTGAATCATATTATTCATACAAAAATCCAAAATAAAAATATTCAAATCCAACAAAATAAAATCAGAATTCGGATCGAATCATATGATCCTATAAATTTACAATTCTATTCGGGACACTCGTCATTATCGTCAAAATCAATGCCTGATGGGTATTCGTTAGATTAACATCTGACCCCACAGAACACGCCCTAAAATCGTCCGACATGGCGTGTATTGAGAACATCTTCCGTACTTATTATTGGAAAGATGGTAGATATTTCTAATGCACTGTTGAGATATGCTGTGGAACGATTTTGGGGCGCATTCTGTAGGGGCAGATGTGAATTCCTTCGTTGTTGAGTTGAAAAGCAGAAGAAACGATAAGCTCTGAGCCACAAAATCCTCCCTTCCAATTTCTTTCTGCATGCCAAATGTCTCCGGTCTCCCGGAGAATCCGTTGCTTAACGTCGTTAACGGCCGTTAACTACTTTTCTTCCTGTTATATTTGAAGCGGGAAAAGGCGAGGAACACTATTTCGCCGTCCGCTGACTCCGATCCACATCCGAAATCTGACCCCATTAACTAACTGGAGGCAATCCGGTCAACTAGAGGATCCTCCACTAACGAACTGACACGTTTCGTTACGTAATCAAACCTTCGGCAGCAACGAGAGCCAGCGGAGAACCTGGTATCCCCGGTCGCCAATCATATAAAAGAAAGTCGGCTTTTTTCATTTTTGGTATTTTCTCTCTAATCCTCCATTTTTCCTCTCTAAAGCTTCGATTTCTGCGTTTCTCTCCCTCCCCCCCCCTCTCTTCCTCTCTTCGAAATTTATGCAGGGATCCCCATTTAGGTTAGGGTTTCTTATGCTCCTGGCAGGGATAAAAAGGGTCAAGTACGTATAATTTCTGTCGCGCTGATCTGTGGATATTTAATATTTTTCTGCCTTCCCGTGGTCTGTAGCTTTATGCAGGGATCCCCATTTATTGGTTACCTAGGCTTCTCTGCCTTTCTGCTTCGGATTATGTCGTTTTATATCCGCGAATTCTCGCTTCTCACAGGAGGTTTGGTGAATTTTGTGAATTATGACCTGAATTTGGTTGAAGCTTGGACGGGGATGACCATTTAGGCTTTTATGTGGGGAGTTCGAAACTTTCTTTTGGTTTTCTTATCATTTGGAGGCTGTCTGATGGAGCGGGAGTGGAACGGAAGGAAGGATATGGTATTTACGAAATGCGATCTATGTTTATATTCTGGATTTCATGAGTTTCGGATGTCTGGAATTGCCAAGGCATTTGAACAAATTTGAAATTGTTTCATAAAGAATTCGGGAGAGTATCGAAGAACCAATTTTGAGTCAACGGTTTCCTGGTTTCATTTTTCAGAATACACATTTTTTTAATGATTATTAGGTCTCCAAAAGAACTGCATTTCAAAAAGATTGAGATTAAGAGAATTGAACCTTTGTCTGGGGTGTTTATCTTCTTCATTCGAATTATGGTAGAATTAGGTCTTCCAGGATTTTGAGGGGCATAACTGAAGAGACAGTAGAGATTATAAGATTCAGCAATAAGGTATTTGGGTTTGGGTTTTGCTTTAAAGAAGTAAATTTATGTTAAGGAAGGGAACATGGCTGCAGGGACTGATTTGTCACCTCCATTCACAGTATTAAAGGGCGGGTACAGTAAGGACAATGCATCTTCCTTGGAAGATAAGAATTCCGAAGCAATGAAGAGCCCGAAACAGACGAATATCGGGAAACCTCCACGGAACCTTTCTCTTATGCGACATTGCATTAGTTCCGCTCGGTTGGCTCCTAACGCTGAAGTGAGTTATCACGCTTTTAACATTTTATATTATGTCATTTATTCATTACTTTGAGCCCAAACTTGCATTCATTTATTTTCTTACCTTTCTTCTGTAATGCTCATGTTTTATCTATTTCTTCAACATAATCTCCTTCTCGCCCCTCTGTCCAGGAATTGGATACTGGAGCTTTTGGCGTAAAGTCACCATCAACTGGAAAATCTGGCTTTTTACCTTTCTTTCGTTCAGGAAGCTGTTCTGAGATTGGACCAAAACAATACATGGAAGATGAACACCTCTGTATAGATAATCTCCTCGAACATCTTGACACAAATGTCGACTTCCCTTCTCCAGGGGCTTTCTATGGGGTACGTAAGTTACAGCTAAGGTTTGATGGCTAAATTGAATTATGTTTATCCTCATCTACTAACTAGTAATCTTCTAATGTTCAATTTAATCATGATTTTTATATATGAAGACCATTATATTTTGGTACCATCCAGTCTCCACTTAAACTGTCAGAATACTCTGAGACCCGTAACCACCTAATAATCCAATCACAGTCCTGTTAGACCGTTTGGCATAAATGCATAAACTCTATCAGTTGTAGATGGGTGCATCATTAGATGGTTAAAACCCCCTAACAATTTTATCTGGGCAATGTACAATCTAAGAAGTGTCCAATCCCAACTGGCTGAGAATGAGTATGTGCTGGTGATCTTGCATTCTTTTCTGTCATAGCATTCTTTCTTTTCATGACTGAGGTTCAGTGTTTTTTCCCAGGTATTTGATGGCCATGGCGGTTCAGATGCTGCATCATTTGTCAGAAAGAACCTTCTTAAGTTTATAGTTGAGGACTCACATTTCCCTACTTGTGTGAAAAAGGCTCTTAAGAGTGCATTTGTAAGAGTTGATCATGCATTTGCAGATGCCCATTCTCTTGACGAAACATCTGGCACCACAGCTCTAACTGCTCTTATTTTGGGAAGGTGAGGGACACAAATACTTTTTTATTTTTTCTTCTTTTTTTTATTGCATAAGCTTGGACTTTTAAGGGCATTTGGATTTCTTCAAATTGATGAAAATTAGTGCATTCTGCTTGTTCTGGTGGTGAAATCTTGCCTGATGATGTAGTTTTGTTTCCATAATTTGTCACAAAAGAAAAATAAATTAATTAATAAACCTTGGGCTGACAAGCATGACAATGCTGGTTTAAGTCTGAGAGTGGACACTCTGCTAAAAATGGAGGTTAGGTCTGTATCCACTATTCAACCCGTCCCTCCCAAGACCTGGATGGCAGGGGCCAGCATTGGGTAATGGCCCCGTTTGCTACACTATATAGTGGTTGAGGCCATGGATGAACATGGATGCTTCTGTGGCTTTTGGTGAGAACAATTCTAATGAAGGGGATTTCAAATATTATTGTGAAAAGCACTACTTTTATTATCCAGGGTTCTGTTGTCCGTGATCTGGTCAGTATGTATATAACCATCTATCCTCCCGATGTTGGATTATGGAGCACCTTTAGCATGACCTTAGTTGCAACTTTTCTAGTGCTGTCCCTAGCACTTAGGGTTCACCATGACTTTCATCTCCTGGAGTATCTTCACAAATCACAAGCATTGGCAGATTATAAGAAACTACCACCCTCTACTAGATAGAATACTTCCATGCCAGAAATATCTTCATTGGTTGATGTAACCATCCAACTTAGACTCTTCACCATAGAACATAGACTGAATCAACGGGATCATCTGGTCAGATTGTTAATTTTGGCCCTTATTGCCTGCTGACAAAGTTAATTGGGCATATACCACCATACGTTTTTATTGTATTCCTTTATATTTTTCCCTTAATGGTAGACATCATGTAATCATCATCCCCATTCTTCATCTTCTTTTTTGGGTGGAAGCATGAAATGGTTTGGCATTTTTTTTCAGTCAATGTTTGATATTTTGTTTGCTTCTGCCATATTTCTGAGATGCAGGACCATGCTAATTGCCAATGCTGGGGATTGCCGGGCTGTGTTGGGAAAACGAGGAAGAGCAATTGAACTGTCCAATGACCACAAACCCAACTGCACCTCTGAAAGACTGAGAATTGAGAAACTGGGAGGAATCATTTATGATGGCTATCTTAATGGCCAACTATCAGTGGCACGGGCCCTTGGAGATTGGCACATGAAGGGACCAAAAGGCTCTGCCTGCCCGTTAAGTGCAGAGCCAGAGTTGAAAGAGACGGTGCTGAGCGAGGAAGATGAATTTTTGATAATGGGGTGTGATGGGCTGTGGGATGTGATGAGCAGCCAGTGTGCAGTGACAATGGTGAGGAAAGAGCTGATGGTGCACAATGATCCTGAAAGATGCTCAAGGGAGTTGGTTAGAGAGGCGCTCAAGCGCAACACATGTGATAACCTGACAGTTGTTGTAGTGTGTTTCTCCCCTGATCCACCACCTCGAATAGAGATTTCCAAAACTCGAGTGCGGAGGAGTATATCAGATGAAGGGTTGTTTCTTCTGAAGGGGTTCTTGGATAGCAATGTATGAAAATGGTGGTGACGATGACGAGTAGCGGCCTGTATAAAAGAAATTGGAGGTTACATGAACATGGTAGTGAATTTTTGCCAAGCTGCTGTTGCCCTTGGCCATGACCAAATTTCAGTCTCATTCAGGGAATAATAACAGGAAAAAAAAAAAGAAAATTGGAGTATGCCACTTTTGTACATCCAAGATTGAATTTCTGTATCAATTGAAAACATCAATTGCTCTAGTGTGTGTGTGCAGTTTAGACCATAGAGCGTTCACAGTATTTATTTACATAACGTAAATATATTAGGATCTTTTTGAGTATAAGTCATGGTTTTGAAAGCCGGATCGGACTGGATGGTTGGACCGGTTGACCCATTTACCAGTCAAGTAACTGGTTCTATTTCACCCTAAAACTGTTTTTTTTTTGCCAAAAACTGTTGATTTGGTCAGTAACCCGTTGACCCATGCAGCCGAACTGAACAATGATTTTTTATCATTTTTTATTTTATTTATTTTTTAAGTCAGAACAGGCTGTCCAGGCTGTCCATTCAAACTGGGCGGTCAGACCATTCAATCCCACATTGAGAACATCTCCCTTCGACATTTTCAATGGAGCCAAGTCCATTCAAGTCCGACTTGAGCATTAATTTTATCAATTGAAATCCAAGTTGCACCTCTAGTGATAGCAGTCAATTTATTTATTTATTTTGTTTATAAATTCATCAAAATTTTAATTTTTATTTATAAGTTAATACATTTATTAAGTACATTATTTTTAGTGGAGTTTTAAATTAATCAAAAATGATTTTAAAACTATTAAGTTATTATTAAGTTTTACTAATTTCCTATTAATGTTTGTGAAAATTTGTTATTTTTAAATGAAACTTATATGGATTTTAATTTTTATTCCGCGGTGAAAAATAATGTTTTTCACCGTCGTCACTACATCCATAAGGAACATCCATAGTCACCGCTGTTAGTAATGTGGATCTCGGAGGTTTGTTTGAGAATTCCACAACCGTGTTCAGCGAATCCCTTTTAACAGGGCTCAGTCCATTCCCTCCTTTGTTCGGAAACCAAAAACGATGAACCACAAATAGAAAAGCATTGATCGGAACTGTTTAGGGGTCCAGTTTCTGGGTCAAACGGTCTGATGGTTCAAACCGAATGGATGGTTTATTCTAATAAAAAAATTAAAAAAATAAAAAACAATTAAAAACTGATAAACGATGCAAATAATTCATTTGACTGTCCGGATCAATGGTTTGCTAACCAAATCAACGGTTTTTTGTCAAAATATCAATTCTGGGGTAAATAGAAGACCAGTTACCAGTTTTTCTAATCTAACCGTCCGATCCGGTCCAGTTTTGAAAACCATGCTTGCAGAATGTCCTTACTCTCACTTTTCAACATCACCAAAGCTCCTGAAACATCCGAATTAATGTCAATCACCCAGTCCAAGAATTCGAATAATTATTGTTTATGGGTTGCTCCCCACCAATTCTTCTTGAACTCTGCATCATAAACTTTAGCCTAATCCCAACACCGCTAGTTAAATCCATCTTTCTGCAACCTCTACTTCAAACCATTAGAAAATTAAAAACCCTTGAATATAGAAGAGCTGCAGCTTATTTTCACTCTAAGGTTATGAGAGATTGTTTTCATGGAAAGCATTGATAATAAAAGATGCATTACTGTAGCGATAATGATAAAATCAAAAGTGCTTCCATTAAAAGGGGTTGAAGAGATGGGAGATTAAAATATGAAATCTTTGACAAAGTATGCAATGAATCTCATAGGTTCAGTTTGAAAGGAGTATAAATGCAAATTTGTAGAGTACAAAATCTTATATTTTTTATTATTTTGCATGTATTTGTACTGTACATATTTGTATTTGTAGTACTCTTTCCAAACTGAGCCATAGGAAAAAAAAAACTTAATAGGTTGAGAGAATGGGACAAAGCCCTTGTTTTTGTATATAAAATGAAGATTCAAAAACTGAATAGAAAGGAGGAAGAAAAAAAACCCTTGGTGATGGTATTTTGATGTCCAAAAGGAAGGTTTGAAACAATTATAGAATTGAGAAAGCGATAGGAGGAATAGAGGTTTCCATAATGAAGGGATGTTTTCTCGGATAGTTTCCATCCCAATCAATTCAGAAACATTAAGTTGTTTTGGATAGTTTCCATCTCTATCACGTTTGTGGAATCATAGTAGAACCAAGATTGAATTGGGGTTATAATCGCAAAGAGGTCCTATTGAGGTGGCAACAACTCTAGAGGCTTGGAAAGGGAGTAATAAAGACCCTCTAGGGGGATGTTTGGAACCGTGGCCGTTTTTCAGAAAAAAACGATGCCATATTGGATCCACATAGGTGTTTTAACAGACGGCCATGCATTTCATTGTTTGGTTCAGCCAATTATTAAAACATCAGGACCCCATCGATGCATGAAACACCAAATTTGGCATTTCATGCATCGGTGAGCCATTTCCCCCAACAGTTGACTGATGTGTATCCTATGTGGTGCTTACCTGTTAGCACATACATGAAAAACGGTGATGAAAATCACCTTACCAAATAGCATACTGTTACTCATTGCCTACATGGTAGAAATGTTTTTTATTCTTTTTTTTTTTGTGAAAAACAGGTCTTGAAAGCATGGGTGTTTTTTCTTGAAAATCGGTCCCAAGCACCCATGCTTCCAAACACCATGTAAAGTTGCAAGATTGGGGTAAAAGAGCAAGGAGAGATCATTTGGCGTGACTACCTTTGTTTTAATATATGCTAATAGATGGAAGAAAAAAATTAAAGGAATTTTTAAATAATAACCCTAAAAAAATTGTAATGACTTGTGAGGTAAAATGAATTAAAGTTATATGATGGTATGATACCGCACAAAAGGGTGTTGATCCCTGTGATTCTTCCACAAGTCGAAACCCACTTGTAATTAGCTCAATGGTATAGCCGTATAGGCAGTTTTTAAAAATATAGTGTTGCATTCTCATTTTTTCTTTTTTTCTTTTTATGAGTTCAACTATGATACAAAAAAGACATAATACTGAAAAAATTTACGGCCAATCAATTATATCCCAAAAGAGGTGATTAATCATCAGATGGTATTTATCAAAATTGACGAAGATGCTTTATTGGTCAAAACTCTCGCGATATCATAAATTTAACGTACAAATATAAGCTTGGGTTATTTGCATGGAAACACAGAGAAACGGGTAGATTTATGCAATGAGAAGAACGTAGGTGATCATCTATTCCGTGTTAGATTAAAAAAAGCTAAAAAATAAAGTTTATTCCTACCATATGCCATAGCACGTTTTTTTTTGTCTTGTACTCTTGTTTTGTCGTCTGTATAATAAAACCCCTTTTACAGTAAAAGCAAGCCAAAGATAATGGACGATAGCAAATTTAATGCTCGAGTGTGAATTATATAATGGTAACAGTGTTGCTTTGAATTTATATTGGATTTATAACCTAACGTGATACCTTCGAACCTCCAGCACTAGTGGTCTAGTGGTAGAATAGTACCCTGCCACGGTACAGACCCGGGTTCGATTCCCGGCTGGTGCAATGTTCTTAAACTATTTTGGGTTGTCTGTCTTTCATAATTCTCTTTTTGGTAAGATGTCTTTCATAATTCATAGTACGATTCCTTTTATGCCCGACCTGGTGGTGATTAGGGTCACCACCATTTCAGACTTTCAGTTGTGTTGTCGTAGATTACTAGATTTATCCATAATTTCTGGGCATCACGTAGGGGTGCAGGTTGGCGTTAATTTTACACTGCTTTGGGTTCGGGCTTCAGGTTGGGCCATTCAAAATTTGACAAGATCCCAACCCTAACCCGCCCAAGCTACACCCTTAGCTTCGAGCATCATTCTTCTTCCATTATGGGGAGTGGAGATTAGGCTTAAAGCAAATGTAGCTACAGTGCTACACCACACTTGATGCCCTGTTTGAGAGGGTTTCCCGCAGAAGCTTCTAGCATTGTAAGGTAGACCCCACGCAGAAAGTCATGAAATTTTATTCGGTGAAAAACCCCAGAAACATAAGTAAATAAACATAATGCATATCAAAGGAAAAAATAGAAGTAAATAAACGCGCCTCCCAAGCCAGGTGATGCATTGCTGAGTTAGTGAATTATGCCTCACAGTCACAGGTGATAAATTATAGTCAAACTTGGTAGAATGAAAAAATGGAGACGAAACTCTAAACACGCTTAGATGTTACTGCTGAAGGAACTTCACTTTCTGACGAAAAGTGCTCTGTAAAGCTGAGATATGGCTCACAGTGGATCCTTGAGGATTTAAAATAGGTGAGAGAGAGATTCAACTGGAGCATAATAATGAGAATGCAAATAGTGAATTCCCCAGAATATACAAAACCAAGAAACAAGGTATAGAACTTACATGCTACTCTTCGGGGGTGGGGGACTTTGGCATTAGAAGCATATTAGTTAATTCATCAAATGGAAGGGAAAAACGAGAATACAAAGCATAAAAAAGGTATATACACACTGAGAAATAATTAATAATACTATAAATACTGAATGAATAAAGAATTAACACATGGAAGACACGAGTCTGGCTAATTGGCTTGTCTGGAAACAAGTCCAAGAACCTTGGGCCTCGCTCCAATTTGGCAACTGATATTTTGGACGTCAAGATCCCTTGTCTTTAACCTTACACCCCAAGATCTTATTCCTCTTCAGTTTTTAGCTGATGAGCTCAACTACGCCATGCAGAAGACAACTCCAAATCGGCATCTTCTTCCCACCATGTTGAAGCCTGTAATATCAGATTACATGGTAAAACTAGGTGGATTTTCAAGCAACTGTGACATGTATTTAAAATTTGAAACTTTATACATTGTATATGCTCCAAAATGAAATACAAGTTCCCGAAGAGTGACCAATTGGTTAACCAATATAAGAAATGACATATCAAGCAAAACCAACACATGCACATTTGCAGAATTTAAAGGAATTTGTACCTGAGCTTCTAAATGTTAAATATACATTACAGCAAGGTTCAAAATATCGATATGCTAGATAATGAAAGCATCGATACTCAGAGTTTTGTAAACTTTTCAGTTAATAACCATCTCACCACCTAAGCCTTGTCCCAACTATATGATGTTGGCTACATGAATCCTGTTTTGCCATTCCGTTCTGTTCAGTTTGTAACCATCTGTCCACAATTATTTAACACCTAATACTATTTAAACTTGACAGAAGTCCCTAATTCCTAGTATTTAGCATATCCCAAGGTTCAAAAACTGATATTTGTCATGCAATATGGTATAATGCATTGCAACATTTTGAACCTTGCAATCTATCAAATATATATATATATTGAACCTTGCAATCTATCAAAAAAAAATTGAACCTTGCATAACAGCACAGCTGTTTACATGGTGCACATCCAAGGGGTCAACATCCACCATTTAATAGGTAAAAGATTAAGTAATCTAACCTACCATATTGAACTCAATTGGATGATCTCATATGACAAATTTTCTGAGGAAAAGAAAAAATGTGATGAACAGTCAAAACAAAATTATACATGAGATTATTGCAACCATCCAATTGAGAGAGTTTCTTATGAGTGGGGATCTCCTAGGTCAAACCCATTGAATGCGACTACTTTGTCATGTATGATACATATACAACAATGCTGTTAGTGAACTTGAACCTCAATCCTTGATAGAATTTTTCCCTATACTGATACTTGCTTCAAAATGGGCTGCAAGCAAGATATCAAAGCAAAAGCACAAATACTAAGTAGCAAGACATAAACATCAACAAAAATCAGGATTTATATGAATATTAGAAACCTCAGATGCAAGTGTGAAGACGTGAAGACATCATATTTGCTATTGGAAACCAATGAAGGTCAAAAGAATGATTCAGTAACTGTCTCAAATGATAGACATGACATAGATAAGGAAGAATTAAGAGAGAGAGAGAGATAGACCTTATAGCCCCTTCGGAGAAATTCCAATGAACTTCCCTGTTCTTCTTGTAGACCAAGAACCCTCAGCAGTTCTTCCTTTGTCTAACAGCATAAAGGATGACATATAGTAAATAAAGAACAAATGAAAAATCATTAGCCGGAGGCAGAAATTGGATCAGCTAGGTTAGACTAAAATTTACTTCACCCAATGTGAAACGGGTTTCACTTTCTGCTATGCAAGCATAGGAACCATCTGCTTGTTTAAGCATCACCTGCCAAGGTCCTGCACAAGTACCAGGTGATTTGGGGGTCAAAGCAATTGGAGCTGCGAATATAGATTGACCACAACAGAAAACAATTACAGGAAAGAGATCTTTTAGACCAAGGCCCCATTCGCTTTTCGGTAAGTTACTTACCCGGGTAAATGCAATTACCTGGGTAAGTTTTTCCTGGGAAACACTTACCCAGGTAAGTGCATTTACTCATGTTCTTTTGTTTCTCAGGTAAATAAGGCAATGGCCATTTTAGCCATAGAAATCCATTATTAAAAGGGGCATTTTTGTCCCGTTCAAGTGTTGGCAACTTTCCCTTTATGTGGGAAAGTTATTTACCCACCTAGGAGATGGGTATCACTTTCCTGGGTAAGTGATACCCAGGAAAATAAACTTTCCCTGGTCCCCACATAAAGCTGAAAAAAGAACATGGGATTCTTCGTCAATGGGAACCAAAATCCCATTGACCAACCTTCCCCCTCTCCAAATCCAAAAAAAGAACACCCCCCAAAAGGAAACTGAAACACAACTAAAGTCTTGATTCTCAACCATAAAGGACCTAAAACCCAATATTGCAAATAGCAAAGGAAAGAATTAGAGAGAAGAGACAGCAACTAAAGAAAAAAAAAGGTCCAGGCAACATACAATAAGTAGATATAGTTCATACATACATATATATATATATATACTTCCATTCACTCCTTAGCTAATGCATTAGAGAGAGAGAGAGAGAGAGTGTGTGTGTGTGTGTGTGTGTATAAACAGTACATATGACTAGGGAACTGTGGGTTACTTTTATATGGACACAGAAATCACCCAATAGTTTACCTAATGCATTAGCTAGGCAAGGAGTGAATGGAAGTATATTTTATTGGGTGATCGTTCCCGGTGAAGGATGACATACTGACAATGTCTGAAATTAGGATTTGGAATTAGAACCCATATGATTATCATAGAGGATTCAGTTTTCAAGTAAAAATATCCATATCTTACCAGGATATTGGCGGAATAGAGCTCCACTGTAGTTTACAACATACGGTGCAACAGCAACTGTCTTCAGCATTAAGATAAACAAAGGGATTAATCAACATATTGAAAAGGGTGAGTGAGAATAATACACGAAATACCTTCGAGTACTCTCTTATCCGAATATAGAAAACAGGGACAAACTGAGAAAGAAACCGATAGTGCAAATCCTTGGATGGAAATCCCAAAAGTCCCAAGTCCGCACTGCAAAATTTAAGTAGCTATATTGTATGAACAAAAACAATGTAAATTATATGAAGATACATTTCTTCCTGAAAATTCTAGTAGTGTAATATAATAATACCGCAGTGTATCAAGTTCCAGATTGAAAAGGAGAACAGGGGTGGATTTAGCAAAACTTTCCTGCATATGCCAAGCATAGAATCAATTAACAAGAAATCTATTATGGACATAGGCATGAATTAAACAACTTAGTCAATTAAGCAAGTTGAATAAGAAAGTTTATGTTGACTAGAAAAAGTAACCACATAAAAAATTCTAAGCTCTTAGTTGCAAACAAACCAATTATATTAGGCACGTAAGTTTAAACTTATGTAGACTGGCAAGTTGAACAAGAAAGTTTATGTAGATTGGCAGAAGCAGTCACATAAAAAATGCTAAGCTCTTAAATTGCAAATAAACCAATTCTATTAGGCACATAAGTTTAAACTAATTCTCTAGAGCAATACAAATCAGGTTGGCAGCTGGCACTAAAACTTTTGACAAACTCTCAACAACATGGATCCTGATGTGTCTTTTCTAGAGCAATACAAATAAAAAGAATTTTGCTCCATTACTGTGGGTGATATGGATCTAGGGCAAAGATCTACCTTAAACCCCAAACCTTGACATATATGGACTTTATAAAGGCCTGTACTATCATATGTAAAATATTTTACTTGAGTATCTTTTTAGGGTTTTACTGTTAAAGCATAAAAGATCCAAGGGCTTTGAGGAGACGGTGATAGAGAGAGAAGAGAAGAATAAAAGAGATTGCTTCTTTTTTCTGCAACTACATTCTCTTAACATTGCATATTAGATATAACAGGGGCTCCACCCCTAATTATTTTCTCTTTTTCATAATTTCATTAGCATCTATCTTAAATTTTTTATTAACATAAAATCATGGCCTTCTTTAGTTCCCAATAATATTTTTACAAGCAACCCTTCTATTAAATACAATTATATTATAGTATTGTATTTGAAACAGTGAAAGTAATAGACTTGAAATGCTATTTTCTTTAAGATATGTTTTTCCAAGAGTTGAAATTTATTTTCATATGTCAAAGAGCATTGCTATGGTATTTTAAAAAGAAACTAGTATTTTAACTTGGATTAAATAATTTAGTTTAATAATGTAAGTTTTATTATAATCTTAGAATGTTAAGAATATAAAAGTATCCAAGAGCACCATGAAAAAGCATATCTTGGCAATTAAGCGGGGCAACCCTCCATGAGCACCTTATAGGCTAGGCATCACTCTACATTTTAACCTACCTTGGTATTACTTGATTATCATAGTTAGGTAGGATATCCTAGAGGTAGTCTCTATTTTATATGATAGTGGGTTGTTCTTGTATCATTTCGTGTAGCAATAGTAGACATGCCTTCGATAGGTTATTTGGTTTTTATTTGATTGATAACAGCATGTTTGTGTTTTATTCGATGGTTGCACGAAATTGTTGTGATTATGTGGAACTCATTAAAACCAAATCACCTAGGCATGCACTCACTGGGTGATTTGGTTTATCCTTTGACTTATAACATGTCTAGGTTTTTTTAGATGCCACAAGAAAGTGTTACGATTATGTGAACTCATTGCTCCACATGTGAGGCTACTTTCATATTTCTTGATATTCCTAGTAAGGTAGAGTGGATCCTAGAGGTAGTCTCCATTTTATCATATGATAGCAGATGGTTCATGTATCACTTGGGGTAGCAACAACAAGCATCCACTCATTGGGTAATTTCATCTTGCATTTGATTGATAGAATGTCTATGTTTTATTGGAGGGTTGCAAAAAAGTGTTGTGACCATGTGGAATTATCAAAACCAAATCACCTAAGCAATTACTCACAAGGTAATTTGGTTTTAAATTCGAATATTAGCATGTTCATGAATTATTGGAAGGTCATAAGAAAGTGTTGTGACCACATGAACAAACCAAATCACCTAAGCAATTACTCACAAGGTAATTTGGTTTTAAATTCGAATATTAGCATGTTCATGAATTATTGGAAGGTCATAAGAAAGTGTTGTGACCACATGAACTCATCGGAATCAAATCACCCAAGCATGCACTCACTAGGTCATTTGATTTTTCTATTGACTACCTCTATTTTTTGTATGTTAGTGGATTTTCTTTTGTATAATTTAGGGTAGAAGAAGGCATGTAATCACTGGGTTATTTAATTTTTCATTTGATTTGTAGCATTTTTGTGTTTTATTGTAAGGTTGCAAAAAAGTGTTTATGACCATGTAAACTCATCAAAACCAAATCACCCAAGCATGCACTCACTGGGTGATTTGGTTTCACTTATTTAATAATGTTTGTGTTTTATTGGAGGGTTGCATGAAAGTGTCATGATCTTTTGAAGTAATTGCTCAATGTGTTTCGCCACCTTGATATTTCTAAATTGCCATAGTAAGGTAGTAGACCCTAGAGGCAATCTTTGTTTTTTGCATATTTTATGGGTTGTTAGTGTGTTATTTGGGGTAGCAACGGTAGGATGCACCCATTGAATAATTTGGTTTTTCGTTTGATTAATAGTATGCTTGTGTTCAGAGGATCACAAGCGTTGTGACCATGTGAACACATCTAAACCAAATCACCCAGGTAAACACTTACTAGGTGATTTGGTTTTTCATTTAGTTGTAATAAGTCATGTTTTATTGGAGGGTTAGAAGAAAGGAAAGTGTTGTGACCATGTGAACTCATTGCTCCACATGTTAAGCTATCTTTGCATTTCCTGATTGTCAAAGGGAGTGGACCCCAGAGGCATTTGTTTCAAGGTGTCAAGGCAAAGCTAGGTGATACCATGATGGGGCTTTTTTTGAATAAAACCCATCTTTCACTATCAATTGTTGCCTAGTTGCCTAGGTGATGGGTTTTTTTGAGTAAAAACTATAAATCCTAGGGTAATTCCTTAGGTTCCATAGCAAGCAGTAACCATCTTTCACTATTAATTGTAATCTTCATAAAAAATGTATAAGCATCATTTGAAACATAGAAAAACCACATTTCATGAAAAAAATGGAAAATAGAAAAGAAATTTCAGAAAAAATAGAGGGGATGAGCCTCTATTTTTGTCCTAGGAAAAGGAGAAAAGAAGAAGAAAATGATGATGATGATGATCAAAATAATCAATGTGTTCATTGAATAAAATTTTGAGTTCTTCCATGCTTATCAGAAATGTTCAGAAAACAGGACTAGGAATAAAACTGGAAAAAGGAAAGGTTCGTGGTTCAGAGGCTCAACCATGGTCAAACCGGAGGCCAAACCATGATGAAGTAATATATCATATCAATAGTTAAATACTACATACACTATATTTTACAAAAAATAGTCACACTTGAATGTGGTGGATAGATTGCTAGTTCCTTAATTTTTAAAGCAAATTACTAGGGTTCAAGCCTCTTTAACTTAGATTTTCTTTAAAATATGTATGTATTAAAGCAATATATACATTAAAAAGGCATAAATAAGCACAAAGGAATGGCTTAATAGTAACAAGACATCATATATGAATAAAAGATCAGGGGTTCAAATCTTGACATTAACATTTTGAAAATTCCACTCAATTAGTGACCTGGGCAGTTATATAAAACCAGGACCGGTTCATCAGTTCTCTAGTAAAACCAACCAGTCAGCTGATTTTAACTGGTTTTTTGGGTATGACCAAACTGGCTAGGGATTGGGTCACGGTTCAACCGGCCCAACTGGCTAGTCCAGTCTGGTTTCCTAAACATTGTTTATCAGCTCATGCTTTGAAGTCTTCGAGAGTTCAAGGCAGTATACACGATTGGACCCTAACAAATGAAAAAAAAAAGTAATAAAAAGAAATCAGACTTATGCAAAACTAAATGATTTAGTTTTTTTGATAAATGATAAAATATTTATTACAAAGAGAATGGTTACATCAAAGAATTACAATAAACATCCAACAGAAGTGTGAGATGCAGCCCCATCCAGAAAAAGAATTACAACCGAGCTCAAAATTGTTCAGACTTATGCACCCCCCGTTTCGCAAAGTAATCAGCCACCCCATTGGACAGATATTGTCATGTCTTTAACCAGCCATTTGAATGTTTTCATGTATTCCAACCAAATGATTTAGTTTAATAATATCTATTTTATTACTATAATCTCAATTTAAGAATATAAAAGTATCCAAGAGAGCCTTTAAAAAATATCTTGGCGATTAAGCAAGGCAACAGACCTATGTAACACTCCATGTTATAATCAATAGTATGCTCATTTAGATGAATCAAGGAACATATTTATAAATAATTAACACCTATGACACCTTGGTAGTCAAACCTACTTAGCATATTCACACTATGATACCAATACCAAATTTACCAATATGGAAATGGTGGGATGCAAGTATTGAAAGCCATACTTAGCTTTAAAACAAATAAATATAAAAGATAACTAAAGCATGGTACTAGCATGCTTAGAAATGAAGAGTTATGTATTCATGTCTTTGTTCTTTATTTTAAGAAATGAGTCATCATCATCATCATCATCAAACCCTTATCCCAACCATATGGGATCAGCAACATATCCATTGTTAATAATAGGATTCATAACCCTATTTCCTACTCTGGATTGTTTGCATTTGAACTCATAAGTTGACCCAGACAGTTGAACCACTTACCCACCACCCAAAGGGAAAAGCGGTATCATTTCTTTTAAAACATTGCTTGGCATAGGATGTAAAATCTTAAATAAACTCCATCCATACATAATCTTCACGTTTTTCACTTTACACACACACACACACACATATATATATATATTGGGGTGCCCAATCCTACTAGAACTAGGAAAAATTACAGAATTGCCACTATCATAAGAAAACTCAATAACTCCACTAATTACCAATGACTAAAATTCTAAACCCAACTAAACTATGACTAGAAAAATCAAGCAATTAGACCTGGGTCCCACATACATAAAATGTCCAAAATACCCTGCTGTTTAAGAATACAAAAATACATAAAAATTCAAAAAGTTTCACCTTTGGATTCTTTTCTCTTGCATCAACTGGTTTTGATAGAGTTTTAAGAGGCTTCTAGAGACTCCTTTGACTCCAACTTTTAGTACTGAATCTTATCTTCAGATTTTTAGTAATGGATGCATTTGAGATGCCTTTTCCCTTTCCAGTGGTTGTTAGGAGTGTAATACTTTTAGTACTGAATCTATCTCATCACACTATATGTTGTAATTGTATCATGTTTTTTCTTCAATGAAGTTTTTTCTTATTTTACAATCAAAAAGGAGATGAGGCAGATCTAATGTTGTCCATCCTGCAAATTGGGGCCTTGAGAAACTCAGCAATAATGAGCCCCAATCTGCTAGATGCACATCCACAGCAGCTTCTGTTATGTAGTTCAGGTCTGAATTCCAATTACCCATGCAGCTAAGCTTCAGATTTAACAGCTGGAAAAGGATGAATGTACCTAGTGTTGTCTCTGGAAGGGACTGACCATCTAGAACAGCCACTTGGACTCTGAACAAGGCAAAAAACCCTCGGCGAAAAGTATCCAGGTTACTCTTATTATCTTTTTTTTTATTTTGTCTATTTTTTGTTAATAAATTAAACAGATGATCTAGTGCTCAAGTACCCTCACATGCCCTACTTTTAATTTGGCAACCCTTAAATTACTTGCCAAGATTTTGTGGCAAGTTCAAACAGAGACAACCTCAAGTGCCTATTTCCCATATCTGTATTTGTATCCTAAATTAGCATAACGTTGATAAAGGGATACAAGCAATGGAAGGATTTTGATTTTTACTGGTAGGTATAAAGCTGACATACTGGGATCAGGTTATCACTCCAGGCACAAAACACAGTACTTCAAGGAGCCTATTAGAGTAAAGACCCCATACCACATACTTCTCTATGATAGAAAGCTCACGTGTGCTGCAGTTGATAAATACAAAAAGTGATGGTGGCTCATCAGACTCCCAACGGCCTGCATCAATAAGAAATGACCTCCAATTTTGAGATAAGTGCAAACTTTTGAAGTATGTAAATGCTTTAAAAAACAACATATGCACATGAGATTTAAAAACAAAGAGAAAAAGGAAAAAAAACGAAAAGCAAATAGTGCTTCATTATCAGCATTATTCTTCATTTTAGCACAAAGGAATTTTTTTGGCAATGACTCTGATGATAATCATCAAAGACTTTAACCAAATAAGATTAATCAACACAAGTTGCAGTTCAATATAGATGCCTCACTGGACTCCTTTTTCCTTTTTTTCTTCTCAAAGTTGCAAGATTCCACATTGAAAGCCTCTCATTTTCTGAAAATATGCCATGTTTCCTCTTAAATCTGATTACATCATTACACCTAATGGAAAGAAAACTTCTCCTAGTACACTCTTCCCAACCAAACATCACTCTAGGTTCTCAACTCAATATAACGTAAATAAAAGTAGTTATCTTTTGGTGGCACAATGCCAATGGAACCAATGTTTTAAAACCCAGAATGGTAGCCAACCCATTTTCTTTTTGGGTGACAGTTCACCAGTTCAACCATCCAGGTTGTATTTGTATGTTTCAACATGTGACCTCATTAGACTTTCAAAACCCTAGGAAGTTTCATAATACATGAGACTTATGGGAATAGAAATGAGCAAAAGAGATAAACCGCAGTGATAGTGTCAGTAACACAGTGGATGTGGTGGAAAGAAGAAGAAGAGAGAGATACCAATGACCACTTGTTTATTGTTTTTCTTTCTCGATTGGTGGGTTGGCATCACCCCTCATCAATTTCTTGAAATACACAATGGTAGGATTGTTGGAGATGGTGGCAATGGCCTTTAAGTTTAATGATGACTGGTGAGTTGACACATCAACGGTGGAAGTGATGATGGCAACGTTATAGGTTTGCTAACGTACACAAATTGGTGAGAGATGTAGGATTTTAGGTTAAATAATGCAATAGTAAGTTGTCCATCAAAGGTGGAAGTGACTATAGCATATTAATGATTTTATGGTGAAAACCCTTTCCCATTTCTTACATACCATAAGTGAAGCCCTAACATCTACATCCTCCTCTCAATTATGCAAATAGATTTTTTTTATTAGTTATACTTACTTGAAGTTATGATTAAGATGGAGAATGGTAAAAGTAGAAAGGACAAGGTTAGAAATAAAGTCATACAAAGGAACCTAGGAATAGCTCCAATAGGTGATAAAACGAGAGAAAGTATATTGAGATGATTTGGTCACATGCATAGAAGACCTTTTACAGCACCTATTAGAAAAAGTGATCTATTACAAATCAAATGGGCTAGAAGAGCTAGGGGCAGACCAAAAAGGACTTGAGTGGAAGTAATAAGAAATGACTTAAGGGTCCATAATTTAATGACGGGCTGCACACTATGAAACTTTGGGATAGAATAATTGAACAAAGATTATGACTTGAAACAAGTGTATCAGAGAACCAATTTGGCTTTATGCCAAGGAGATCAACCATGAAAGCTATACTTCTTTTAAGATGATTGATAGAAAAGTTCTGAGACAAGAAGAAAGATCTTAATATGGTGCTCATTTATCTAGAAAAGGCATATGATAGATTTCCTAAAGAGATAATATGGTGGGTCTCGGAAAAGAAAGGGGTTCAAAATAGGTAATATAAACCCAATTAAGGATATATATGAGGGGGCAACAACCAAAGTTAGAACACTAGTGGGAGAGACTTCAGATTTTATAGTTACTATGGGTCTTCACCAAGGTTCAACACTTAACCCTTATCTATTTGCATTGATCATAGATGAATTGACTAAACATATTCAGGGGAAGTTTATGGTGCATGTCGTTTGCGGATGGCATTGTTTTAATTGATGAAACTAATGAAGGATTAAATGCAAAATTAAGCTTATGGACAAATGCCTTGGAAACAAGAGGTTTTAAAATAAGACCAAAACAGAGTATATGACATGTAAATTTAGTAATAATAGGAGTGCAAATCAAGATACCCTTGGGATTGGAGACCAAGAGATAACTCAATGTGTTAAGGGGGTGCAACCTCCTGAATGCACAGGGAGTAGAGGGAGAGGGAGAGAAGAGAGAGAGAGAGAGAGAGAGAGAGAGAGAGAGATTGTCAAAGGTGGAAAATCTATCATTCCTCTTATTACATACAGACTTTATATAGGCTTATTCAATCAAGAGAAAGAATTGACAATTGTATTTAACATGTTAGGTGATCTTGCAACGTTTCTTGCTTTCAACTTGTTAGGTTGCTGCTGATGTGGCTTCCAGCCTTTTTCTTTCTTCTAAAGTATACTTGTTGAATTACTGGTTTGTCACTCGAGTTCCTAACACAATGTGATCATTTCCAGTACCTTGGTTCAATATATATTTGTTTATCAGAAATTAGTTCAACAATTCATAATAAGGGAGAGATTGAGAAGGATGTCACCCAAAGAATTAGAGCAGAATGGGAAAATGGAGGGATGCATGTGGATTTTTATGTGATAGGAAAATACCACCTAAATTAAAAGAAAAATTCTACAAAATAGTTGTAAGGTCAGCTATGTTGTATGGAGTGAAGTGTCAGGCAGTCAAGAAACATGTCTAGAATGAAGTTATCTGTGGGAACCTAGGAGTAGCTCCAATAGGAGTTAAAATGAGAGAGAGTAGCCTAAGATGGTTTGGGCACGTGCATAAAAGACCACCAACTACACTAGTTAGAAGAAGTGATTTGTTACACATTGAAGAGGCTAGAAGAGCTCAAGGTAGACAAAAAAGGACATGGGTAGTAGTAAGAAATGATTTAAGTATGGCTTTTTAATAGAACAGATTGGCGAAACAAGATTCATGTAGCCGACCCTATATAGTTAGGATAAGGCATGGATGATGAAGATGATGAATTTAATGATGGATGCAGCACTGAACAGAACAGAATGGTGAAAACAGGATTCATGTAGTCAGCCCCATACAGTTGGGAGTTGGGACAAGACTTGAATGAGGATGATTAGACCTGTTCATAAGCCAGGCTTTGGGCTCAGTTTTACACTGTTTCAGGCTGAGGTTTCGGGTTGGGCCCATTCAAATTTTGCCAAAAGCTAATCCCAAGCCTAGTCCATGAACAAGTCTAATGATGATGATGATTTATATTCATTTGAAGCCTAATGCCTCTTTCATTTCACTTACCTTCTTACCCAAAATATCTCAACCATCTTAACCATCATCGATTGAATGGTTTGAACAAATCAATGGTTCAACCATCTAGGTCACCAGTTCATTGAACAAGTCACCAAATTTTTGTAAATTAATAGGTTTAAGGTTAAACCAAACTGTCTTCCCTGCTGGGTGACAGGTTGAATGGTTCAACCATCTTGGTCAATAATGATTTGAAAACATATTATGAAACTACAGCATGATTAAACCAACATTCCATGGCAATAGATGCCTCACTGTAAAATTTTCTTTTCTCTCACTCTCTCTCCCACTGTTGCCAGGCTCCTTATTGAAAGCCTTTGCTTTACTTACAAATATGCTTTATTCCTCTTAAGTCTAAAACATTATTGTGTCTAATAGAAAGAAAATACTCCTGATATACTACCCAACAGAACATGACTCTGGATTTTCAATTTAAAGTTGATAGCTTAAACCTTAGGTGCACAGGTTCATGTTTTTCCTTTTTTAAATGCTCCAAAAGCAAACATGGTAGAAGTGTCTCTCAAAAAGCATGAAACACTACAGGACTAGGTGTGCAGTAACTAACCTTCATTATCATCTTCAAAATCAAAATCCAAGGTGTCTCTTATAGACCTGAAGAATGATGTAACAGGCCCACTGGGAACATCATCAAGGGATCCTAATGTTATACCATTAATCTGAAAGGAAAAAATATATATCTGTTAGAAAACCAAAGAAGTGGCATTTAGAAAGTTGTTCATAAGACATCTTTATAAGACTCTATGTATTCTAAAAAGTTTCCACATTTAAATACATAGTTATATACCTGCTGCAGAAAAAGTTTAATCCAACTTTTATTTGTTATAAGATATTAAAAGAAATTAGTTAAATGACCATTTCCATACCGTATCAAAAGCTGTTTTGAAGAGCTCTGAAGCCCTGCGCTTTTCTGGTTTGTCAGGAAAAACCTGGATTATAATAGATTATTTCAGTACTTATATTTCAACAGAAGAATATAAATCATGATATGAAAGAAAAAGAATCCTCACAATGCACGCCCTGGTTCCTTTTCTCTCTTGGAGCTTCCTAACAACAGCCAAGGCAAGTTGGATGTTGGCATCAATGAACTCATCTGAAGATCCCTAAACTCATTTAAGATTAAAAAAAAAAAAAAAAAAACACAATGTATTAATGGCCAAAGCATCTCTCCACTGGGTTACACATATTTTTTTTTCACATTCAACAAAATCTGAAAAATAAAGGGAGATGAAGTCCAGAAGATCAGAAAGTTGATTATATGGAAAACATTTAATAAAAAAAAATCCCAAAACAGGTTGTCTAGCTAAATCGACTCTATTTTCCCTTTTTTTTATCAATAAGTATTTTCCCTTTGTTCACCATTTTTGAAAAAAAAAAGTATTACCATGATCTCAAATTCCAGTTTCTAGCACCTTTCATTGATAAATGATCTCCAGAAAAAATACATAGGCATACTGAGAGGGAGAATGGAGGACGAGGGAAGGTTCAGAGTAGTAGGAAGGTGGAGGTCTGAGGTCTTGATCGAAGCCAAGACTTTCAAGTTCGAAGAGGAAAGGATCAAAGGTGAGGACGTTTTGAAAATCAGAGAGAATAACAGGGCGACTGTGTTGGTGTCAAAGGAGGTCATCGTCTGGTTGAAAGGTTTCATAGATGGGGCTATCAACTCTGGTAAGGTGATTGGATGGACAAATTCAATGGCTGTCCCAGGTAAGAAATATGTAACAGAATTGAAAAGAAACAGAAAGGGATGGTTTATCTCTGTGGTGGAGCTTTTTGGAACAAGTGGAAAGCAATTGCTGTGTGTGCCAGAAGGGAGGCTACGGAAAGGGTAGATGGACTTTGTGAAGGTGCTACAGTCTTTTCTTGTAGCCTTGGAAGTGAAGAGAGAAGAGGGGGTGAAGAGAAATGGTCAAAAATCCCAAGACCAGGGTAAAAAAGCTCAGGAGGGGGCAGTTTCGATTAGTTCCTCTGGGAGCATAGAAGTGCAAGGCATTCCGACTGAAGTGGTGGTTGCTTGCACTTCTAGTCTTCGAAGATTATCGGTAGGAGCAGGGAAGGATGAGTGGAAGAAAAGAAGGGTGTTAGTGGCCGATAGAGGAGTGACAGACTGGAGAAGGGTTCTGTGTACAGTGGCAGGGGAGTTAGGATCTGGGAGTGAAGCTATGTTGTTCCCTTTTGCAGAGACGAAAGCCGTGCTTGATGTAGGCGACCAGGAGCTAAGTTTTAAAGCAGTAGTGGTGGATGGAGCTCTGATACAGGTTCAGAAATGGAGTCCATTATGCAATGAAGTCGAAGTCCAAGATGGTTGTGTCCGGTTGAAGCTTGTAGGCCTTCCACTTCACCTCTGGCGGAACTCTGTTCTTGAACACATCGTGCATTGTCTGGGAGGCATCTTGATGAAAGCTGATAAACGTTTTCTGGGTGCCGTGGAGTTACAGGTTGCTGGTGTTAGGCACGAGAACCTGCCGAGGGTCATTGAAATATGCTCGGATGAAGCCTGGTACAAGGTGTGGGTGGCCACTGAAGTTGAATGGTCGTGGTGGGGAGGTGTTCCTAAGGTAGAAGATGATGAGCTGGCGGGGTGGTGGACACGTGGAGGGCTTAGGTTGGGAGTTGAAAAGGTGGAGCAGATGAAAGGTTTTTTGGGGTTACTGAGCCGGTTGGGGAAAACCAAATGACAAGAAATCTTTTTAAGGAAAATATTTCAAATAGGTTTGAATTAAACAACTTAATGGCGGGAAAACCAAAGGTGGAGCAGATGAAAGGTTTTTTGGGGTTACTGAGCTGGTTGGGGAAAACCAAATGACAAGAAATCTTTTTAAGGAAAATATTTCAAATAGGTTTGAATTAAACAACTTAATGGCGGGATTCTCTTCCTTTGCTAACGTGGCGAAAAGGCAGGATGGGTTGGGGAGCCGAAAGGTCTGGTCTGAGCCATTGAAGGTGGCGGGTGGGTCGGGCGGGGTGAAGGTTGAGCCGGGACAGTTTTGGAAGGGCCCACGTGACAACTTAAAAGGTCGCGCGGGCGGGTCGGGTGGGCATAACTCCGAAAGGGGGATCCATTTGAAGGACCCACATGATAACTTAAACTATCACGTGGGTCGGGGCAAAGGGGTTTCCCTTGGGGCGTTGATAGACAATGGTAATGGTCTATCATCGTCCCAAGTCGTGAGAAAGGGGGGGGGCTTGTGCGCAGCGGCGGAAGTTGGAGAAGAAACCGGTGTTGCAGTGGGTTTCCCGACGAAGTTTGGAGGAGCAAAGCCAACTGCGACGCTCCTCAGAAAGGCCGAATCCAAGATTCGCTAGGGAACAAACTGAAGAGAGGGAAGAGAAGGATGAAGGCTGGGCACAGTGCAGTGAAGGAGATGAAGAAGCGGAGGTCCATTCTACTGATGGTACTAGCGTGGGCAGTGTAAACGACGAAGGGAGTTGTGCTGGTGGTGACTTGGATGGGTGGAATATTGCAAGCTTATTTCAGGGGGTAGATTGCAATCGGGTTAACTCATTTCCAAGATTACAAAGTGTGCAAGGATTATCAGAAGGGGTAAACCGGGAGAACAGGAAGCTGAGCAGGAACACACCATCTAGGGGTGAACCAGGGGTAGAGGGGAAAGATCACCAGGTTGACCAAAGGACAGAAGTACTTCCCCACCAACTAAGGGAGACAGATGTTTACCAACCTCTGGAACAAGAGAGGGAGGCCGGGAGCAGTCCTTTTCTAGTTTGTCTATCAATCCCAGGTAACCAAGTGAATTCGGTTTGTGCTACTAATGTGTCTCCTATGTCTTTGGTTCCAGATTCCGTTTCTATTCCATGTCCTGTAGCCCATGATTATGCAGTCGTGCTAGAAGGCGGGCTCTCCGAGGAGGGGGAGAGGGGGATGAAGGAAAGTGGGAAGTTGAGGGAAGGAAGTTATAGGAGTGAAAAAGTGCGGGAAATCATTGAAAAAGTGTTTAAGGAAGTGGAAGGAAAGTTGATTTGGAGGAGGGAAGGGGAGGAAGGAAGAGGGGAGGGGTTAGTGGAGAGGAGGGAAAGGATTGAGGGTAGAGATGGAAGGAAAGGAACAGGGAAGGAGGGAGGTAATAGGAGAGGGAGGTTGGATGGAGAGGAAAGAACAGAGGTGAGACCAGGGGAGAGGAAGAACGGGGAGATGGACAGAGTTGGAGGGGTTTCTGTAGGAAGGGTAGGGGCGGAGGACTCGGTGAGAGAAGACTTGTTAGCAGAATTTGTAGAGAAGTTGGGCTGTAGGTTGGAAGATTTGAATGTGTTGAAAGAAAGATTACAGAAGAGGAAGAAGGAGATCAGAACAAAGAAGAGGAGATTGAGTGAAGTTGAGAGATTGAAGAGAGATGTAGGAGACAAGATTCTCGGGGTAAAAAGAGATAGGAGGAAAGGGGGAAAGTAGTGGAAGGTGGCAAGGGGTTTAAATAAGAAGTGGAATGAAGATTTTTAGTTGGAATGTGAGGGGAATTGGGAATGCAAGGAAGAGAGCGACAATAAAAGAGGTAATAAAACGGTTTGACCTAGACATTGTGTTGTTGCAAGAGTCTAAGAGAATGGAGTTTAATAACAATTGGGCACGGAGTGTTTGGAAAGCCAGGGGGATTAGTTGGGTGGCTGCCCCCTCTTGGGGTGCATCCGGGGGGATTGTAACAATGTGAAAGAGGGATGTGGTTGTAGGCCTGAAGGAGTTGATCGGAAAGTACTCGGTATCTGTGAAGTTTAAGCAGCATGAGGGTGATTTTACGTGGGTTCTCACAAATGTTTACGAACCGAATGACTACAAAAAGAGAAAGGAATTGTGGGAGGAATTGGCGGATGTTAGAGGGTTGTGGGATGGGCCCTGGTGCATGGGTGGGGACTTCAATATGATTAGATTCTCGGAGGAATCCAATAAGGTTAACCAGAGGGTGACAAAAAGCATGAGGAAGTTTAACAGCTTTGTGGATGACTTTGAGCTTAAAGAGATCCCCCTAGCCCATAAGACATTTACTTGGTCAAATCTCCAATCTAGACCCATTTGCTCTAAACTGGATAGATTCCTGTTCTCTCTGGATTGGGAAGATCATTGGGGAACCTTGGCTTCTAGAGCTCTTCCAATGGTGACCTCCGATCATTGGCCCATAGTGTTATGTAAGGAGGAAAGAAGGCATAGAGGTCCTACCCCCTTTAGATTTGAAAATATGTGGTTACTCCACCCAGGGTTTACTAACAAAGTGAGGGAGTGGTGGTATGAGTGTAACCCATTGGTGGAATGGGAGGGGATGGAATTCCATAAGAAACTTCAATTTTTGAAAGCAAAAATCAAGGAGTGAAGTCTGATGGAGTTTGGGAGGATAGAAAAAAGAAAGGGAGATCTGTTGGATAAGATTGAAAGCCTTAACTCTAAAGAAGAAAGGGGAGAACTTGGAGAGGAAGACAATGAGCTCAGGAGAGATTTAAGAAGACAGTTAAAGGACTGCCTGCACAAGGAGGAAGTTAGCTGGAGGCAAAAATCTCGGTGTAAATGGGTGCAAGAAGGGGACAGAAACACTAGGTTTTTCCACTCTCTAGCAGATGGCAGGAGAAGGAAGAACCTGATCTCCAAACCAGTAGTAGATGGAGTTGAGCTAGTACATCAAGAGGAGATTGTTGGGGCTTGTGTGGAGCACTTCAAATCTATTCTAAGAAAGCCTGTGCGTAGAAGGGTGTGGGTAGAAGGATTGGATTGACCAGATGTAGGGGTGGAGAACATGAGAAGGTTGGAGAGAAGCTTTAGTTTAGAAGAGATCAAGGAGGTTGTATTCTCTATGGATAGAACAAAAGCCCTAGGGCCGGATGGGTTCACAATGGCTTTTTATCAGGACTGTTGGGATATTTTGAAAGATGATCTTTTGCGGGTGTTTGAGGAGTTTTTCAGGAGAGGAGTTGTCAATCCGGGTGTGAACTCTACATTTATAGCCTTAATTCCAAAAAAGAAAGATGCTTCCCACCCGAAGGATTTTAGGCCAATTAGCTTGGTTAATAGCTTGTATAAGATCATTGCAAAAATGTTGTCTTTGAGGCTGAAGAAGGTTTTGCCAGATATCATTGCACACTACCAAGGAGCTTTTGTAAATGGAAGACAAATTACTTATCAGATTTTAATTGCTAATGAGAGTGTGGAGAACTTTAAGAGGGATAAGAAGAAGGGAGTGGTCTGTAAGCTGGACTTGGAAAAGGCTTATGACTTGGTGGACTGGGAATTTTTGAGGAAAGTTTTGACTAAATTTGGGTTCGGGGATAGGTGGTGTAAGTGGATTATGGGTTGTGTCCGGAATTGTCATTACTCAGTGCTAGTGAATGGGACAGTGGTAGATTTTTTTCAAGCCAGTAGAGGTATAAGACAAGGAGACCCCCTTTCTCCTTTCTTGTTCATTCTAATTGCGGAGGTTTTGGGGAAACTGATTCACAGAGCAGATTCTAGGGAGCTTATTAGAGGCTGGAGAGTTGGGAGGGTGGAAACCCCCCTTACTTGCAGTTTGCTGACGGCACGATTCTGTTTTGTGAAGGCGGTAATGTGAGCTTTATCAGGAATTTGAAATCGGTGATACAACTGCTTTGAGCAAATATCCAACTTGAAGGTTAACCTTGGGAAAAGCTGTGTTGTGGGGGTGAATTTGGAGGAGGGAGAGATTAGGGAGAGTGCTGAAGTGCTGGGGTGTGAAGTCTCAGGGTGGCCTTTGAACTACTTAGGATTGCCTTTAGGTGATAATCCTATGAGAGAGCTTTTGGAACCCGGTGGTGGAAAGGTTTGAAAAAAAGACTGGTGTCTTGGAAAAAGAACTACCTCTCTCTTGGTGGGAGAATTACTCTTATTAAGGCCACGCTTGCTAATTTACCTATCTTTTTCCTGTCGGTGTTTAAAATCCCAGTGAAGGTTGCTAATAGATTGGAGAAGTTAATGAGAGATTTCCTGTGGGAACCGGAAGAGGAAAAGAGGGATCATAGAGTTAGCTGGGAGATAGTTTGTAGGAGTAAGACATGTGGTGGTTTGGGGCTTGGAAATATTAGGAGAAGGAATATGACTCTATTGGGAAAGTGGTTGTGGAGATTCCCCTTGGAGAAGGAGAAGCTATGGGCTAGAATAGTGGCAAGTATTCATGGGCTGGAGCATAATGGATGGGATGCTGGAATCAGAGCTAGGACCACAAGCAATTCTCCTTGGAAAGCCATTCATGACCTGCTACCAGTTTTTTCCCCTAATATCAGGTATGATTTGAATTTCGGTAACTTCATAAAATTCTGGGAACAAACCTGGGTGGGGAGTGCCCCTCTAAAGGATCAGTTTCCTTCTTTGTTTGCTCTTTCTGATCTGAAAAATGAGCCAATCTTGTCTTTTACCACCCCGTCCTCTTCCACTTCTGGGATTTGGTGGAACTTGGGTCTAAGAAGGGATTTGAGGGACTCAGACTTTGACATTATTTTGAGCCTTATTGCAATTCTTGATAACATTGTCTTATACCCCACTAGGGCGGATTCTAGAATTTGGACACCTTCTCCCAACGGCATTTTTTCTTGTGTTTCTTTCTTCAAAGTCTTAAGTCAATCCACCAGTCCTACCTTCCCTCCTTTTCCTGTTGATGAGGTTTGGTGTAGAGCAATACCTCCTAGGGTTGGTAGTTTTTGTTGGGAAGCCTATCTGGAAAGAATCAACACTGGTGATCTACTCCAAAAGAAGAGACCCAATACTTGTTTGTCACCTCAGTGGTGTGTTCTTTGTAAAGCGGATGGGGAGACTAGTTTTCACCTACTGGTGTCTTGCCATTTTGCGAGGTCAATTTGGGAATGGGCTTTGTCCCTATTTGGATGTAGTTGGAATACCCCATCAGACTTGCAAGGCCTTTTTTCCCCTTCTCTTTTTAGGTGGCGGATAAAAAGGGGAAGGACAACGTGGAGAGGACTAAGGGTTGCAGTATGTTGGACACTTTGGGAAGAAAGAAACTCCAGGATATTCTCAGAAGCTCAGAGAGGAGCAGCAGATCTGAGGACTATCATTCATATTAGGGCGGTACAGTGGCTGAAATCTTTGGAGTTTTTCACAGATTGCACTGTGGATGACATGTTGAGGAAGTGGGGTGAAATTGCAAATTGCACACAAACTAAGTCAGTAATGAGTGTGGCTTGGACCCCTCCACCTAGTGGATTCGTGAAACTAAACTTTGATGGGTGTAGCAGGGGAAATCCGGGACAATCGAGGATTGGGGGTGTTTTCAGGGATGAAAATGGGGCCATTTCTACTATGTTCTCAGGCCCAATTGAAGTGGGTGACTCCCTTAGAGCTGAGATCTTTGTAGTTATGGAAGGAGTACAGAAAGCTAAGGAGTTGAACATCAGGAAACTCTTAATTGAAGGGGATTCAGAGGTGGTGATAGGGTGGCTGATTAAAGATCACAATGGCTTATGGAAGTACAATAATGAGAGGAGAAAATTCAAGTGGCTGGTGCGGGAGATGGAAGTTAAGATACTTTGGGTTAAAAGATCGGCTAATTTCCTAGCTGACGGTTTAGCTAAACAAGGGGCAGAAAGGGATTCACTTTTTTGGGCTAAGTTGTAACTATAGTGTGTTTTCTTTCTTTTTTTCTTTTCTTGAGGTTCTTTGTTGCTCTTGGAAGATAAGCGTGTTTGTCTTCCTATTGTAAATCTTCTTTTGATGAGTTAATGAAAGTGTTATTGATCAAAAAAAAAATGAACTCCAGAAATTATTAATGTTCTTTATAACTAAAATATATATATTTTAATATGTTACTGAATGTTGGCCCAGTCTATTTACATTACTTAGGATAACAATATGAATCTGGTATCTAGGATTCATTCTTTGGAAGTAGAATTTACTTACAAATACTCTACTCTTACTTTTGCTAATTTTTATACCCATGATGCATAATTATGGTGATAATCACCATAGGCAGGTCTAGAGGATCCTGATACACAAAAAGGATCCAACAACACCTGCCCATGGAATGCAACTACCTTGACATTTTCCATGAAATTTTACAATTAAAGAGGTCATGAAATATCTATAAAATGAATTCTATAGATTACATAATTTTGACAAAATGTCGGTGAAAATTATAAAAAAGAAAATGACAAATTCCGGATGCTATTTCAGTCAATGAAAGTATAGAAAAGGAAATCAATTTTTTCCTTTCTTCATCCAAAATAAAATTTCTTATAATTCATCCAAAATGTGAGAAATTTTGTATATATGCATGTAAATGTTTATACAACCACAATTCAAAGCATCAGGATCCATGTAAGTTCCCTTTTTAAGGTTTCCATTTTAAACTTTTTTATGGTGGTGCCTCAATATATCTTATCAATCCCATGCCGAATTAATCTGTAACAGCTGGTGAGAATGATATCAAGTGGTTGCATAATGCCAATTTGTGTTATCTTCAAAGAAATGGTAAGAACATGCATATCACATAATGCCATGATAGTTAGGATTTCAGAAATTCTTTGCATATATCAATCAATCATTGGACCACAAATAGTAAATTAGATCCTCAACGTGAATTGTTACTTCCAAAACAGAGTACTAACTTATCCGAAGAGGAAGATCAAAAGTCACATAGGTACCTTGTAAGAAGAAATGTTGGTAGGCAAAGGACTGGCGACCATTGTGAAAAAACATAGAAAAAGGAAACATGTGTCAAAACAGAGATATAATGGAACCCACACAAATGTATAAATGAGATCAGGAATCTCAGAAAATAAATAAATAGATAGATATCGAATCCAATCCTAGAGGAGCATGTACTTCTTGAGATAATTGGAACCATCAATGCGAAAGAGAGAGGGATGATGCATCTCTATCCTCAAATCCAAGCCTATCGACAATATTGCACAACTTGGTTAAAGAAAGGTCCTATAAGGTTCAGGATTAAGAAAGCCATAGCTGAATGCAACGCAAGGTCTCTATTAGTATTTTACGGGCAACTTGTTACCTAATCCATTCCTTTTGGTCTGGGTAGTCAAACTCGAGCGTGGAAGTTGGAACTCAGGAGAATCTAGGTCTCCATTAAATTCTGTCGGAGGAAACCTGGATGCAAAAAAAAAAGGCTTGCTTACTCTGTTCACTAGTCCACTATTATGGTCTGATTCAGTCAAATGTGAACTCAGAAATATTACAGATTTCATGTCCTTCTTCGGCTTCTACAGTCTCCCTTGTGAGCAACATTTGGGTTAGGAAGTCCCCTTGTCCATCGTCAAGCTGTGTGCTATGACCTGACCACTTCCCAAGAGAGTACCATTACATGCATTCAGCCATTTATGCAGTAATGCAAGACGCACTTCCCAAGTGATCAAGCAATATGTGTTTAACCTGGTACATGCATCTATGCGAGAGTCTAAAGTGAAGACTGAGCTTCAAATGCCTAAGCCACAGCTGGGATTCAATGCTTTCATTTCATCGTAGTTCGTAGAACAACTAATAGTCCTTCCACAAGCAGTGGAGACCTTGCCTTGCTTCGTGGCGCTAATAATTAAATGAATACGGCTACAAAACTAAAAACCCGGATTCAAATGAAATGGATCTCAGTGGATGAATGATGAATCAGTGTTAAATATTTACAAGAAATTAAAAGGGAAAACAAGAGAAAGAACTAGAAAAAGAGGGGAAAAAAGTGGTAACAGGAAAACTCACGGAAAATCAATCTCTAGACGGTTCTTCCCATTTTCGAGAGCGTAAACAAGAGAATTTGCGGCATCTGTGACAAGAGCTTCGTAAGATTTAGGCTTATAGACTGAGACTCCGGCTTTGGGATCGAAATCTGGAGTTTCTTTGCTGCTACTTCGAACCACGTAGTTGCGGAAGCTCAAGAAAGATCTTCGCACAGAAGAAAACTGAAAAAGTGGAGAGCTGGTGATCACAGAGAACGAAGGACGAAGACGCAGGAGAGCAGGTTGAGACGTTCGAAACTGAGAGAACGGGGGCAAGAGAGGGCGCAGATGACATGACGAGAAGGCCATGGCTGTGGCCATCTCACTTCTGCGAGAGAGGAGAAACGATTAGTGGATAAAAGAGTGGGACTACGTCACCCGTCCTTACTTTAGATAACAGACATGTTACGACGGGTTCCGGATGTAGTAAGCACGCTAGGTGAGCACATTAAGTAAGCACCTAATAGCGTGCTAGACATCTGGCCCAGCTAAAAGCGCCTTGCATCCAAACTTCAAACGTTTTATTCTTCCGTTAGTTATTATTTATTATTTTAATATTTGTGTTAAAAATAAAAAACCAAAAAGGAAAATCTGTCCCATTAATGCGTTGGTATTTCCATCTCCAATTTATTATTATTTTAATATTTGTGTCAAAAATAAAAAACTAAAAACTAAAAAGGAAAACCTGTCCCAATAATGTGTCATCTCTCCATCTCCAACCTTTTGCTGTTTAGGGTTCTTCTACACTTCTGGACCTTCAGCGCCATTGCAACTGGTTAGTTGGGGCAGCAGTTCTTCAAGCCCTCACCTGCAATTTCATCTCAAGAAACTCATTCATCCAATCTCTAACTATCGTATTCCTCATTCGCAGGTTCTAAACTTCTCCCACCTCTACACCTTCAACAGTTGCAACGAGTTGGTTGGGGCAGCAGTTCTTGAAGCCCTTACCTGCGATTTCATCTCAAGAAACCCATCCATCAAATCTCAAGTGACTATAATCTATCATCGCTATATATGCTTTATGGTTTCAATTTATCTCCCACTTTCATTTCTTTAAAAATTTGCATAAACAACATGGGATTTCAAATAAAACGCAAATTCCTGATTTTTTGGAATGGTTTTGTTGGATTTTTGTGGGATTTTATCTCTGTAACGATAAGTTCAAATATATTGATTGGAAATGCAAATTATGTTACTGATCATTCGCGGTATGGATCGACCCTCCCCATCTTGTTGCAAAGGTACTGGTGGGAGATCATCTATGACGTATGTTCTTTACCACTTTTTTTCTTTTAATTGAAACTTAGTGATTTAGTCCCTTTTAATTTGGTGGGAAGAGTCCTATAAAGATGGTTTGCTCTGTTTGATTACTATTAATGCATTTGGACTTGTTTAGACATTAGACTACAAGGGTAAGTGTCAAAAAGAATAAACATTCATTTACCTATCAAAAAAGAAACTTTCATTTTGGTCCATTTGCAATTTTGTTGTTTAGGTTGAAATATTAGCGGCATTGTTGCAACTGTATTTGGAGCTATTGGGTTTCTTGGGCGTTATGTTGTTCAACAGCTTGGTAAGATTGGATTTAACATACTTATTAACTAGTTTGGTCTGGAATCATTTATAATACAATGGTCCTCATCACTAATAATCATGTTTTTGTTAATTATTAAACCTTATTAGTTAAAAGTAACTAGTACAAATCTTTGTTCTTTGTAACTTTTTTCTATGTACAGCATTTTTCCCTTGCAACTTCAATTTGTATTGTAGGATATAGGTGTACTTGGATTAGAATTGAGTTGGGATATCACTTGGTTAATCATTAAAAAGGGTTATGTTTGTTTCTTAGTTGTTGGTGCAGAACTAGTAGCTCTTGGAATCCATTTCCAAGAGCTAGCACTATCTGGTTAAATGCTCAAGTACAAACAACTTTAAAACATGTCCATAGATAGAACAAAACAATTTAAACAATTGATTGGGATGACTTGTGAGAATGATTAGCTTAGATTATGGTTTTTGCAACTTGTTTTTTTTTAGAATCAACTTGTTTCTTTATGAACTTTATTTGCTACCAACAACATTAAGATGTTGGAAATTTTTTCTTGAATTTATTTTCTTCTCTTAACTCTTATAGGAACATATTACAAGAACATGCAACACAAGGCTAGTAAAAAATCTCCTCAATATGCTTTTCATTTTTGTGCTAATTGCATTCTATCTCATACCTAATTTTTATGTTTTTTTGCCTTTTGTATGAGCAGTAGAAGATGTAATTTTTGATTGGTGTATCCTATACAATTTTCAAGACATGCCTTAATTAGCATATGCATCAAGTGGATAGACAAATTTACTGCTTGGAAGATGGTTGGATGCAAAAAGCAAAGTTTTGGAGTAGTTCCAAGAGCAAGTATCACTATAAGAGAATAGTAGTATGGAATGTTTTGAGAAGCAATTTTCCCTCTTGGAGGATAGATTAAAACTAATAACATGTCAAATGCATTATACTTATTATAGTATTGTTATTTTATTGACGGTATGGCTAAAACAATAGACTTCAGCATGAGCATTATTAAGTATGTAAAGATATGGCTAAGTTATATTTGGGACATCGAATTATCTGAAGTTTTTTTCTTCTTGTTGTGTTCATATGAAATTTATGGTCGGGATTGAATTACCAAAAAAAATTATGGGATTGTATTACTAAATGTAATGGAAATTAGTAATTTATCAATACCAAATGGGCAACTTGAACCTTAATTGTAACTCTTTTGACTCCTAAGTTGCATACTCTATGTCAATTTATTAGGCTATGTTTGATTTACTAGAAAATAAAAGACGGACATGTTAAAGTAGAGTTTTTAACAAATTTTGTGAAATTTCTTTAAAAATTTCCCTCAAATTTCGGTTCTTTCAAACTAAGCACAGCCTCAACGATAACTACTTGGAATGTAACAATCTTATTTTATATGGATATCTTATTTTAATATAAATATTAATAAATCATTGTCTCTTCGCAACTATGGTTAGATTTCCAATTAATATAAATATTAATAAATCATTCCATTGCGGGAATGATGAAATCTCGTATTACCCATCAAATAATGTGTAGTTTTTGTTAATACTTTCTTTTATGAGAGTTAAGAACTACGGGTCCATTTGGATCATAATCATAATCAAAATCGAAATTGGTCTATTCCCCCACCTGAATTGAAATAAGCTAGTAGGGGATTGACAAATTAAATAAAAAGATACCTGTATAGGTTGTTCGGTAGAACTTTCTTCGGCAATATGATTCTTTTTCCGCTTTGTTCTCTTTGCTATGGCTTTTTCTAAAGCATTTTTTGGCCTCTTAGAAGAACGCACATTGGTCATCTTGTGTTTAATTCCTTTCACTATTGTTGAGGTCCCTTCTTCAGCAAAATTGACATTTTTGCCATCAATATCTCCACATATTTTATCAACATGTAATGAAGGAGAGCTACTATTGTCATTAATTTCAGCTTCCATGTCCTCTAGTGAAATAGATGATTGGTCAAATGTTGTATGTTTCAAACATTCTGTCACTTCTTTTAAAATCTTTTCTGCAGTCTCCATAACAATCTTGTAAGCATTCTTAGAATGTGCAGCTCTATTTGCTTTTTGGGAAAGCAAACAATTCATTTCTTTCTAATACATGGCTCTTTCTATGTTTTGATCGACACATGTAATAGAGTCATGAGATGTTTCAACAATTATCACCTTTGCATCAATAGTCCATCTTTTTAGTATATAGCATGGGGGAATCATTTTAATGCATCTACAATCAATGCATGCCCACATAAGATCCCCATATATTCAAATGTTTTACAACTACAATTGACCAAATCATCTATTGAGTCAAAAGTGACCGTGTGCCGACGACTTTTAACAATATACTTGGTTGATGTTCCACATACAACATAATCTTCTTCAATACTACAATTGAGTTGTTTAATTACTTCATTGTAAAACAAGGAAAAAATAGGGGGAGTATATATAAGAGAAAATAATTCAATATATCCACCTTTGTAGTCAAGGTCGGGATGTTTTGTGTTGCTGCAAATTCAGCTTTTAACTCTTCATATCGCCTATCAGCAACTACTCTCTCAAAATGCCGAAGGAGTCTTGATAAATCATGCTTACTGTTGACATATTTTTTAAGACAACTATTCATGCTCTCACTTCTCTGTGTGGTGCTCATACCAGCAGAAAATGTTTGTTGCCCAAATACTAAAGCCCATTTATGCCTTTTATCATATAACTTTTGCAACCAATCATTCTCTTGGAGCTTATACCTCTTAATCATCTTTTCCCATGCATCTTCAAATTCATTTACATCCTCATAATCATAAACACAATTGCTAAAATCCTTAGAAAATGTCTTAAAATTTTCAAAAACACCACTAAGGTGTTTTGCAGCATTTTGAAACATATGCTAAACACATAATCGATGATTTATTTCTGGTAATACCAAATTGATTGTCTTTGCCATAGTTGCATCATCATCAGTTAGAATTGTCTTTGGTTGTTTTCCACCCATTGTTTTGATGAAACTCTTAAAAAGCCACTCAAATGTTTTTGCAGTTTCATCATACAACAATGCAACACTAGAATTTATTGATTGCATATAATTGTTCACCCCCACAAACATTGCAAATGGTCGATTTTCATTGTTTGTTCTATACGTTGTATCAAAACATATAACATCACCAAAATGACCATAGCCTACTATCATCTGACCATCTACCCAAAACAAATTTGTGACTAATTCAGCTTGATCCAATTGTATTGCATATACAAAAGAAGGATCTTTTGATTGCATGTCTTAAAAGTATTGTAAAATACCACCTGCTTCTCCCTTCTCCATCTTCCTAGTCAGATATGAATGCAAATAATTCTTAAGATCCATAGAAGTTAATCCAACTTTTTCCCGTCCACCAGCTGCCTTGGCCATTAGTTCCATTGATGCTTTGGGAGCTATTCCTGAATCATCAGCTCTTTTAACATGGGCTGCTTGTATCTCTGAAATACTTCTTTGTGATCTTAGCATGTGTGTTTTTTTAGGGGTTATAATAATATGATTATGATTCACATTAAAAGAAATCACATGATAGAAACCATATTCTCGATGGCTTATCTTCATTTCTACCATACACTCACATCTTGTTTTCGCTTGGGGTCGTTTGGCGATGAATCCAGGTTTATCTTGGATACGCTTTCCCTCTCTAGACCAACAAAATTTTCTAAATCTTGCTTTACCAATCCAAGAGCATAGAATTCTATTGGCTTTTAGAACACTAAATCCTACCTTTCCAGCATATCTATTGCAAAATTCATATGCTTCTTCTTCTGTTTTAAACACCATGCCAATCTTCGGGGTCCACTCTTTAGGAACAAGGGAGCATTTTTCCTTGAACATTTTCTTTATACTTTCATCAAATATCTGTTGGCCTTCAATTTCATGCAATTTAGCAATACTATATTTTCTTGTATTTAGCTCAGTAGGACTTGATAATTCATCTACTTTGGTTGCATCATTTGCCTCAATATCAGTAATGTCAATATCTTGGCATTTGCCCCCACCTAAATAAAAAATCAGCCTACACTTGGAGTGAGGACCAACCTCCATATTCCTTTTGGCTATTCTGTTAGACATGACAAAAATATTTTACATACTTATAAACACATAAAAATGGAAAGAAAGCATCAATTTAACAAAAAGAAAGTAAATTATAATAATAAGAAACAATATATAATATAGGCTACTATGGGAATGTATTTTCTTGAACATTTTGTTTGAAAATTATAAATTCAAGTACATGGTTTAATAAGTTTGATATAAAGTAAAAATTGGTTTTATCTTTATGTCAAATACGTTGCGGTAGAGGTGTAAAACGGGTTGTGTCGGGCTGGCACGACACTAGGGGCATAAACGGATCGAATTTGAATCAGATTAGACAATATCCGAATTCGAATCCGATTAGAAAATTCGATATCCGAATTCGATTTGATATCTAACGAATATTGAAAATTAATATTCAAATTCAAATCCGATTAAATATTCGAATATTCGATTCGATTCGAATTTGATTAATTAATTATTTTAGATAATTAGTAAATATATAAAATAAATATTTTATTGATATAAAGTATATAAATATATAAATTATTTATATAACTTAATTATTATATATATTATATAAAATATTTTATATATAAGAATTAAATAGTAGGTCAAATTCGGATATTTATTGAATCAAATCAGGTCATATCTGAATTCGAATCCGATTAATTATTCGGTAAGAATAGGATATCCGAATTCAACCGATTAGATATTCGAATTATCTGAATTTGATTTGATTCGGGTTGGGCTGCGGGCTGGGTCGTGCCAGCATGCGGATCACAGAAGGCATGGCCCACTTGGTCGTGCTGTGCCGGCCTGACCTACAAACCTAAAACCCCAGGCCCAGCACGACACGGACCATCGCGCTGGGCCTGGCACAACCCACATGCCATCATGTCGTGTTGTGCCAAGCCGACCCAAACCCAACTTGATTTACATCTCTACGTTGAGGAAGAATGGAAAATTAGAGAATTCAGTCAAAGCATAATAAATATTCTCTAAAATTGTAACATGTAATGCTTTATTATATATTAATTCTCCAAAATTAGAGCATTCACCAAAAATAAAAAGCTTTTAAGTACTAGTTTTTCCAGAAATTGTTTATTTTATGATACTAGCATAGATGAATTTTAATGGCTATTGTATTTGTCTTGTCGTTTTGGTTTATTGAGAAAGACATAAATTATTAAAGTTCTAACAAAAAAATAGATAATTAATTTTGACAAAAAAGACATGAATCAATTTTCTAGGAATATGCATAAACTATTCTGACAAACTGATAAGTTAATACAGGTATTTCTACTTACAAATTTATGATAATCTTGTAGTTCTCTTGCCCTTTTGCACCTTAAAAAGCAATGCCCATAGCAGAAGTTCAGAACCCGCAAATGAGGAATACGAATATAAGATGGCTAGAGATCGGATGAATGGGTTTCTTGGATGGATGTGTTTCTTGAGATGAAATCACAGGTTAGGGCTTCAAGAACTACTGCCCCAACCAACCAGTTGCAATTATTGAAGGTGCAGAGGTGGGAGAAGTTCAGAACCCGCGAATGAGGAATACGATGGCTAGAGATTGGATGAATGGGTTTCTTGAGATGAAATTGCAGGTGAGAGCTTGAAGAACTACTACCCCAACTAACCAGTTGCAATGGCATTGAAGGTCCAGAGGTGTGGAAGAACCCTAAATGGCAGAAGGTTGGAGATGGAGAGACCGACGCATTAATGGGACATGTTTTCCTTTTTGGTTTTTTGTTTTTTATTTTTGACACAAATATTAAAATAATAAATAAATTGGAGATGGAGAGACCAATGCATTAATGGGACAGGTTTTCCTTTTTGGTTTTTGGTTTTTTATTTTTAACACAAATATTAAAATAATAAATAATAACTAATGGAAGAACAAAACGTTTGGAGTTCGGATGCAAGGTGCTTTAGCTGGGCCAGATGTTAGCACGCTATTAGGTGCTTACTTAATGTGCTCACCTAGCATGCTTACTACATCCGGACCCGTTACGATGGCCATAGACTTGATAATGGCTGAAGTTCAGCAAGTTGCTGAACTAAAAGGCTTTGTTGCTTTACTTTACCTGAGGTTTCTCACAAATACTCACTAGAAGAGACCGGATCTACTCCTTACACACACAGGGCGCCTCACACCGACCTCATATGCACATGTGCCTGTGAGGTGCCCATGTGTGAGGAGCAGATCCCGTTCCCTCACGAGATACGGGCATTTATTTGGAACCATTTTTTCATAAAAAAAATGTGCTCAAAGCCATGCCTTGGAAATCGGGAAGGCATGGCTTGGAGAAACGCCTAATTTGGCATTTCCTGGAGCTGCAGATCATTGTTGCCAACAGGGATGTGAGGTGGTAGTGGCGTGGCATTGGATAATGGGTACCAGTGCTGAAAACGTTTCTTAGAGCATAGGTACCATTAGAAAAAGTTGTTGCTCCAAGAAACGTCCTACCTAGCAACAACAACTCCAAACAAAAAAAACATCGTTTTCTCAGAAAATGATACTTCCAACCTGCACATTAGCAGCACCGTTTTCTGAGAAAATGGTAAAAAAATGGTGTTGCATCTACAGCATCGATGCCAAACATATGCAAAATCAGCCTTATTAACGATCACTTATTTTGGTGATTTCTTGATTTTTAATTGATTTTGATTTTTTTAAGATTGCATGACATCCAATATGGCATTGAATAATAACTCTAATACAAAAAATAATTGGCCCTTTGAGAATTAATACTACACATACTCAAAGCCATTTCTCAAATGATACAAGATAACAAAATTTACAAGTTTTTGGAAAAAAAAAACACTAATTTCAAAAATCAATCAGTAAAGAATAATCAACATGGATGCCAAACATTACCTTAGAATTAATAAGTGGGGTAAGTGAAGTTTACTCTTAGGGGGCATTTGTTTTCCAATAAATAGGGGTAGGTAAGTTGATCGGACCCATATAAAAAAAAGGAATCTGTGTTCGTGTTTATATTAATGGATCTCATGGAAAAAAAAATAATACCCCAACTCATTTACCTAGATAGGGGTGGATTTGAGTCGAGCGAGCCAAATAGTACTAGGCTCGAGCTCAGCTCGAGCTTGATTTTGAGAAAAAATATTTTATAAAAATAAAAAATTATATATAAAAATATCTTTTACTTGATATTAAAAAAATTAAGAATTATAATAATTAATAGTTATAATATTTTTATTATATATTATTTTTTATAATTTTATTATATATATTATATATCAAATATATATATAGCCGGCTCGCGAGCCTCACGAGCCGAGCTCTAGTAGGCTCGAGCTCAACTCGTTTAATAATCGAGCCAATGAATTGGGCTCGAGCTCTGTTGAAATCGAGCCAAACCGATCTCGAGCAGCTCGTAAAAAGCTCGGCTCGTTAGCACCCCTATACCTAGATAAATAATACCCTCATGAGACTTAGGTAAATAACTTTCATGTCCATGCAAAAAATTGTTAAAGCATGATGAAACAACATTAACCCTTCAATAATGACTGTTACATTTATTTAAGTATTTCTCAAGAAACACCTACCCAAATAAGTGTATTTATCTAGATTAGTAAGGGGTACATGCGTTGCACGTGGGCATGTGCATGGTAAAAACTTTTAAAGTTTATATTCGGCTATTGGAATTTGTAAAGATTCTTAAAGTTTGGAAATGTATACATTCAAAAAAAGTTTAAGCATATAAAAATAGGCTATTAAAGCCATCATTTATTAATATTTTTGTTCAATTTTGAAGTTTTTATTTTAGTACATGTTCTTCTGATCTATATATATATTAAAACAAAGCAGTCAAAAAATTTTCTCCTTTTTTTGAATTTTTTATTTTTTTTTATCCCATGCCATTTTTAAGATAACCAATGAGATGCACTTTCCCAATAACCTAAATAATCTCCTAAACTATCTCCCCACTATCCTCCATTTTCTCCAAAATTATCTCTAATTCATATTTATCTCTCTAAATTATCTTTAATTCCTATTTATCTCCAAAATTATCTCTAATTTAGTATGGAGTTTATCTCCTAAATTATCTCTAATTTCTATTTATCCTCTCCCATACTTTTTATCTATATCTATCTAAAGAAAGTTTGGATTACAAAATTTAAGAATTACATAATATTCTATGATAAACTTAAAATATTTATTAAAAAACAAAAAATAAATTTATGTTTTTACAAAATATATCACGAATTTATGTACTAACAATTTAAATTATGTTTTTTCGGATTATCAATTTAAATGTTTTTCAAATATTTAATAATATATAATAGCTTTAAGTAAATAAAATTCAAAACAAAAAACAAAAAAGTTAAATATTTTCTAGATTATTTAAATACTTAAATAACTAATTATTTATCATAACTATATTTTAAATAGTTAAAATGACGAAATTATGTAATAAATTTAAAAAATTTCTTCAAAGTAGAAAAAAAATTATAACATAATATTGAAATTAATAATAATTTAATATATTACAAAATTAATAAATGAAGTTATGTAATGATAGTATAAATTATGATTTTATGGATAATTAAGTACAATAAATAACTAATATTTTAAAATTTAAATATTTTACATATTATTTAATTATTTAAATAACAAAATATTTAACATAACTAGATTTTAAATAGTTAAAATAAAGAAAGTATGTAATAAATTTTAAAAAATTCTAAAAAGTAGTAAAATAATTATGACATAATATTGAAATTAATAATAATTTAATAGTTTACATAATATTGTAAATAATTAATTTCACTTATACCAAGTAATAATTCGAGAAAAAAACTTTCAAAAAAAATAATATTTATTAATAATAATTTTAAACTCTTAATCTGTATGTATTATGTAATAATATATACTAAAATTAATATTTATTGTATTTCGGTAATTATTTATTGTTTTTTGTGATAAATGTATTTTCAATGGTTATGTATAAATTTATTTTGTTTTGTTATTTAACAGAAAACTTTCAATAATTATTGGAGATTGAATTACTATTATTGAAAATTTTAAATTTAATTTATTGTATTTTTGTTATAAATTATTGATTAATATTTATTAGAGAATAAACTATTACTTGAGATTATACTATTTATTAAATAAGTTAATATATTTTTAGTACTTATTATATTTTTGTAATTTCTATAATTATTGTATTTTTCATTATCAATATATTTTTTAATAACTGTGTATTTTCACAATAAATTTTCAATAATTATTGGAGATTAAACTATTGTTATTTATCAGAGATGAGACTATTAATTTAGCTGAAATTATGAGTGTTCATGAGTTGGTTCAGTTCAGTCGTAGGCTATTTGGTCAACCAAATTGACCTGGTTAGGTTAGGGAGTTGATAAGATGAAACTAACTAACCTTTTGTGAAAACTGACCCACTCAAGATGTATCGATTTGGGTCAATTTTTTGGTTTGGTTAATCAACTAAAAAGATTTAAACTTAAAAATTATAGTGCAATTATTGAAAAATAAATTTAAAAATTAGATTTATGATATAAAACATTTTAGTCTAAGAAATATGGGAAATTTCTCACTTTTCCATATTAAAAAATATATTTAAATATATATCCATGGTTAGGTCGTTCGATTTTGGTCGATTTAAAACTGGCCAAAGTGAAACTAATCCAAATTGGTCGAATTGGAAAAATTTTGAACCAAAGCCAACCTAAAATACTAGAAAACCGACCAACTCGGGTCAAGTTAATCGGATTGGTCGGTTTCATCAGTTTGATGAATAAAGCTAACTAAAATTAATTATTGTTATTTTTGTATTATAAAAATATTATTAAAAGTAGTATATAAAATATGAATAATTATTAATTATTTAAAAAGTTGAAAATATAAAACAATTGTATACTCTTATGTGTTTCTATTAGGGTCATTTACTGGAACACACCTTTAGGGTGGCAATTTTCCCCATCCCTGACAGGGACCCGACCTTATGGAGACAGGGATAGGGATTGTTTTGGCGGGGCGGGGGCGGGGGACAGGGATTAATAGGAATCCTCGATCGGGGTCAGGGTCAAGGATGGGGATTGGGGTCCCCTCCCACCCCGACCCCGGTTTTATACATATATATTAAATGTACTATTATATTAATTATATTACATATATATCAAAACATATTTAAAACATTATTTGTAATTTAAAATTTTTATTTGTTTTAAATAAATTTATTTAAAAAAATACTATTATTTAAAAACATTTTGGGGATTCGGGTCCCCAGGGGAACCCATCCCCATCAGGGATTGGGGATGGGGGTTAATTTTAGAATCGAGTCAGGGATGGGGAATATTATCCTCTCTCCGAACCCACCCCGTTGCCATTCTTACACACCTTATAGTTTTACATATTTATTTAAACATACCTTATAGTTTCATTTTACTAAAACATCCCATATATTTTATAACTTATTTACTTAATCAATCTTTCATTAAGGAGTTTTTGTTTCGCCATTAGAACCATGATTTTTTATTCCAAAAATACCCTTAACACTTTTTTTTTGTACAGAAAACAAAATTGACCAAATATAGCCAATAGAGTGGTTGCTCGTGTCTTATTAAGGGAAAAATTGTATTTTTTATTTTCTTTTAATTAAATTTATTTAAATGAACATTATGGTCAACACTGTCATTTTCACTGTCATCTAATGAAAGATTGATTAAATCCATTGCAAATTATAAGTGGTGTTTTAGTAAAATGCTAACTATAGGGTAGATTTTAGTAAATCCATGAAACTATAAGGGATATTTTAGTAAATGGCCCTTTCTATTATTTAGCTTTCGCTTAATAAATTCCATGCATCGCACGGGTCCCATTAGTAATTTAGGTATTACATGCTTTATTTGAAACTCTTACCTGTTTTTTAAAACTCGACAAGATTAATAATTGAATAACCAATTATTTCCCTAGTTGTCTCAAATATAAGTGAAACAATGTTTTTATTATTAGTACAATAATACTTTTTAATTATTATTCTATTTTTTAATATCTAGTAAAAATAATTTTTTGAAAGTTATTTCATATTTTTGTTATTTGGAAGCTTCAATACTTCTAATTATTTAATCTATTTTTTATTATTTTAATATTTTAAAAATTTTAAATTAAACTATTTATTAAATTGAATAATCCATAAAATTATAATTTATATTGTTATTACACAATTTCATTATTAATTTTGTAAAATATAAAATTATTATTGATTTGAAGATGAATTGCCTAGTGCCAAATGTTGCAAGTCGTCACACAATCCTCTTCTAAATGGTTTAAATAAATTACTACTTTCCAAAAGAACCAAACACAAGAATATATCAAAGTGTTAGTACTTTACAATAGTTAATAAAGATAAATACAATCTTTTAATTACTTGTTGTCCATAGGAGTGTTGGGTTTGAAATATTAGGAGTACTTTTGTTGTTTTTGAGATCCCCTTCATATATCCTAGCATGTGAGCATGTGAGGAATAAAGTTATGGATTGAAATAAGTCATCATTGCTATGAAGGACGGTATTTGGCAATTATCTAGGTTATTATTTTTATTAAAAGTTAGATATTCAAATTAAATAATTTGGCTCCTCACCCTCAGTCTTTAGACCCTAATACAAGATGAACTGTTGATCTTCAAATCCCAATTATGACTTCTACAAGCAAATCTCCAAGTGGATTAATTGGTGAGCTCCTTCCCCTCCCCCCTATGGTATGGTTAAATTGAATATAGACGGTGATTCCAAAGGAAACCTAGAGGATAAATTTCTTGTTGACTTTGTTTCTTATTACAATGTTTGTATTTGTATGGAAGCTGACTGTGATGACTTAAATATTTGCCTTGAATCTAATTGGACTCCTTTGTTAGTTGAATGTGATAATAGAATTTTAGCGGACATGATAAACAAACACAATGCTATTCCTTGGACTATCCACTATCAAATTAATTGTAAGAGGTCTTTTTAATGATGGCATAGATGAATATGTCCATTACCCATGCATATAGGGAAGTTAAAAGATTGGCAGACTCCCTAGTAATCAAGGTATTGATTTAGGCTCTAATGTTGTTTTTATACTTTTCCCCCAACTTCCAAGTTAAACAAAGCATCTGATGTAGGATGACTACTTAGGTTTACCTATCCCCAAACTTGTGTAATGTGCTTTATTGGTTTTCTTCAACTTGGGATGGGGTGGAGAGTGTCTCAGAGGGTTCATTAGTTATGAGGCTTGGGGCAAGGCGGGCTATGTCCTCCTCTGTATTTGCCTTTTCCTATGACACATAACAAAATTTTTAGGTGGCCCCCTCCACCTAGAATAAAGTTTTATATATATTATAAAGCGATTAGGTCCCATGTAAGCAAGCAGTCCTCTCCTTCTCTCTTCTCTGCTTAAGCCTCTCTCCTTTCTCTCTTATCTGGGGCAAGGCGGGCTATGTCCTCCCCTGTATTTGCCTTTTCCTATGACACATAACAAAATTTTTAGGTGGCCCCCTCCACCTAGAATAAAGTTTTATATATATTATAAAGCGATTAGGTCCCATGTAAGCAAGCAGTCCTCTCCTTCTCCCATTCTCCCTTCTCTCTTCTCTGCTTAAGCCTCTCTCCTTTCTCTCTTATCTGTTCCTAGCCCTTTCATGTAGTCACATGGCAGCCCTCTCTTCTACACTAGAGTCCTACTCAAAATCTCTCTCTCATGTTCCCAATCATTTAGCCAACCTCCTCCTAAAATTTCCCCTAAACTATCTCTCCCACCTAAAATTCTTCCTAAAAAACACCTCTTAATCTATATTGCCACGTAGCAACCATCTCTCTCTCTCTCTCTCTCTCATGTTACCAATCTACTCAACCCCTCCTAAAATTTCTCCAAAACAATTTCTTCCATCTAAAATTCCTCCTAAAACACTTCTTAATCTATGTTATAAACCATCTAAAAACCAAAAACATGGTTAAAAATTAATTAAATTAATTTGGGTAGTTAAATTAATTTGTGAAATATTTTTTTTATATTTTCAATAATTACTGATACTATTGAATATTGTTTAGTAAATATCGAAACCTAAACTATATTTTTTCATAATTTTGGTAAATTGAAAATTTGTAATTACTAATTACTTGTTGAGAATTACTATTTGGGTAATTCAATTTCATATTTTTTTGAAAAATAATTATTGAAATAAATAATTACTAAAGTTAATAATTAATTAAATTATTAATAAATACAAATTTAAAAATAAAAAATTATCACTAATTTTATCAATAAGTACTTATTTATAATTTTAGTGATTTTGGTCAACTTATTAATATTTAATGATATTATCAAATAATAATTACAAAATTTCAATAATTTTTTAGTGGAAAATTAATTTGATAAATTTATTTTTTATACTTTCAGTAATTTTGATATTTACTATAATTTTTGAGCAATAATTAGTGATTTTGTTAATTTAGTGAAAGTTAAATTATAAAACTTTCAATTTTTCAAATAAATAATTGGAAACTTTTAATAATTTCCATAAGTATTCTATACTACATTTATAATTACCATAATTAATGGAACTATATTTTGGGTTTGGAGGGAGTTATGAGTTTAGTGGATGACCCCTAGGGTAGGAATGGCAATGGGTGGGTTTGGGGCAAGGGTCATACTCCCCATCCTGACCTCGAGTTTTAAATTAATCCCTATAAAAAATTTTAGCTTGCATCCGCAGTCCTCGATAGAGAGGGCTTCCCCATTGGGGGCTTGAATCCCTAAATTTTTTAATTAAAAGCTTGTTTTTAGAAAGATATTTATTTAAAATAAAGGAAAAATTAAAATGCAAATAATATTTTACATATATTTTGATAAATATATAATATAAATAATATTATAAATAACATAAATAATACTATATATTTAATATATATAATCGGGGTTGGGGGTGGGGTGTGGACTTCACTTCCCGTCCCCAATCATGTATTCCTATTAATCCCATCCTCACCCTGTCCCCCACTAAGGCAATCTCCATCCCATCCCTGTCTGATCGGAGAGGTCGGGTACTTGGTGGGGATGGAGAAAATTGTCATCCCTACCCCCAAGTTGTGTAGCTCCATAGAACAATAAGTTTTGAGTCCAATTCCATGATCTCTCTCTCTCTCTCTCTCTCTCTCTCTCTCTCTCTCACGTTCTCAATAACCTAAACTAACCTAAATAATATCCTCTCCTAAAATTTCTCCTAAACTACCTCCCCTACTATCTCTCACTTTCTCCTAAATAAGTTATCTCTAATTCCTATTTATCTCCTTAATGATCTCTAATTCCTATTTATCCTCTCCCCTACTTTTTATCTATATCTATCTAAAGAAAATTTGAATTAAATAAATTAAAAAATTTTAACAAAATTATATAATAACTCTAAGATATTTATTAGAAACACAAAAATAATTATAATAGATTTAATAATATTCATATTATTAATAGTTTTATATTTTTACAAAATTCGTTACGAAATAATGTATTAAGAATATAAATTAAGATTTTCCAGATTATTCAATTTAAATCTTATTCAAACAATAACAATTTAAAATTCAAAAAACTAAAATATTATTTAAATATTTCAATAACTAAACATCTTAAATAAAAAATATTATAAATAGATAAATAATTATATAACAAAATATTTAATATTATGTAATAACTTTAAAATAAATAAAATTTCAATAACGAAAACTTTTAAATATTTTACATATTATTTAAATATTTAATTAAATAAATATTTTAAATAATTTTATAATATTAATCTATATTTATTATATATTTATGTTTACTAAAATTAAAATTTGTTGTATTTTCAGTAATTATTTATTGTTTTTGTGATAAATATATTTTCAATAATTATCTAAAAAAATATTTTTGTTTTGTTATTTAATAGAAAATTTTCAATAAGTATTGGAGATTAAACTATTGTTATTTAACTTTTTAAATTTAGTTTATTTTGCTTATTTTATTTATTGTATTTTTGTTATAATTTATTTATTAATATTTATTAGAGATTAAACTATTTATTGATTAATTTATTATATTTTTGGTATTTATTGTATTTTCATTATCAATATTTTTTCAATAATTGTGTATATTTTTTCTATAAATTTTCAATAATTATTGGAGACCAAACTTTTGTTATTTATTAGAGATTAGAGTATTAATTTAGTTGAAATTAGGAGTGTTCATGGGTTTGTTCGGCTCGTTTGCAGGTTGTTTGGCCAACCAAATCCACCTGGTTAAGTTGGGGAGTTGGTCACCCAAAACAATTGACCATTAGTGAAAACTTGGCCAAGTCGAGTTGTATCGGTTTGGATTGATTTTTGATTTGGTCAGTCAGTTCAAAAGATTTAAACTTAATAATTAAATTTAAATTAAAAAAAATTATAGTGACATTATTAAAAAATAATTTTATAATATAAAATATTTTAAACTAAGAAATATGGAAAACTTCCCACTTTTCCCATATTAAAAAAGTTATATTAAAAATATAAAATATTAATATATATCTATGGTCAAGTTGTTCAAATTTATTCTATTTACAAATGGGCAAAATAGGATTAATTCAAGCTGGTCAGATTAGGTATATATCTAATCGATTTGGTTTGGTTTAAACTTAGCTTACAAAACCATAACCCGCAACTAAACCAAAAATCAGTTTTATATTCAAATATTCAATGATACCGAAACCAACCAACTCATTTGAGAAACTGACCAAATTGGGTCGAGTTGGGCGTTGGTTTAATAGGTTTGGTCAGTTTTTATTATTTCAAAAATAAGCCTACTCCTCACATGTGGCTAGATAACAAGTTAACAATTTTTATTGGCAACCTTGTATAACTTTCTCAACTAGGAAATATGATTAGCTGATGTAAGCATGACATGCAATTATATGGTGTGTCTCACACCAATATATGTCCAATTACAATGTCTTTATTTGATGATGACCATATGATCAAAAGTAGATAATGAAATTACCTGTAAACAAGTACACATGAATCATACAATCAACGCTCATCTATCATGAATAGAACAACCTCTTTTGTATTGTATGGTTTAAAAAAAAAAAAAAACGCCATTCTCAAAGAAAAAATATTGGTATGGTTCTTGAACCATTCCATATTAGCATGGACGGAACCCTTTAAAAATAATGTGATGAACTTTAAATACCCAAATTACCTTCTAGATGATTTCACTCTTGTATTCTTCATTTCTTGCATTTTTTTTTAAGAAAAAGAAAAAAGAGATTTTATTCAACTTAGAACCTGCATTGAGCTGCATACATCTATCCCTCCCCTCCCTAGACCCTGCATTGGTAGAATATAGAATAAGAGCTCTGTGATGGTTCCAAGTGAAACAACCCAGCCCTACAATGCTGGTACTAGCACAAAAACCCCACATCAACCCAGCCATACCAATTGCATAACCACTCTATGAAGCTTCTCTACAAGTTTTGATAGAACCTTAGCAAGAACCAAGGTTGCGTTTATAGTAGTAGCGACAGGTTCTCTCTTTAATGTCCCAACAAAAGCTTAAGCTATTTCAATGGCCACCCATCCTAGAGCTTCAAATTCAATGGTGTTGGCACCAAGGGAAGATGTGACAATTACGTCTTCATGTAGGCCCAAGTTTGCTGTCTTTTGGAGGTAAGTCTTTGGTGAAGAAGTGAAGCTTCAATGGAGGTAGACAATCTTCAACACTTCCCTTCTGCACATCCATGGATCTACCTACTCTAATGCCAATTGATATGAACCTTTTCTTTTCACAGGGAAGGGAAGAGGGATTACTCAAACTGTAGTGCAGAGCACTGCTAAAGAGAGTCAAAACCTACTCAAGAAGATTTCGAATGGAGATGACTATAAAAAAAATATTCAATGTATTTCTTTTAGGACTATATATATAATATTCAGTCTCAAGGTAGAAGACAATGAACAATGTCTTCTTTTTAAGGGTAGTTTTGACATTTTCAACAGATAACTGGTGGTCGGTTAACAGCAAGGACCAACTTGATACTTTTTAAAAATTTAGGTACTGCAGTGACATGTTTAAAAGTTTGGGTACTAATTTGACACTACCCCCAAAGTTCAGAATACTAAAGTGAAATTATCCCTATTGTTAACCATCAAAAAGTATAAATAACCAATAATCATTGTAGTGGTTAAGTCTGAATTGCATTATTGGATCTTCAAAGATTGGATGGGCTAACAAGTTGGGCCCATTAAACTCAAAGGCTCGTAACATCCTATAATTGGGCTCAAATCTTGACTGCCTAACTTGTATAAGAGTGTCACTTGTCTCCCACCAAGGAATAAGAATGGCTAGTATAGCTTTAGCTTCCACTCTCGAGATAAATTCCAGAATCCAGATCTTCCATGAACCACATTGCTTATGAACAAGTCTGCTACCCAAGTATAGTCACCTTCTGGTCAAACTGATTGGACATTTAGCTATCCCCCTAGGATGCATTGGAATCCAAGGCTCAATCCAAATACACTGATTGTGATTGGCCATCCCCATTCGGCAGTTCCCCAATTCGCCATGAACACCCAGCCTTTAACCAATCCCGCCCCCACAATAAACTATGCCACCCCCACGACGATTTGGATCCCATATTAGTTGACCAAAAGTCCTTATTAGTGTATAAATCCCATACCATCCATTGACTTCAAGGAGCAGAGCGCAACCCAATTTGGAAAAATTATGCTCCTTGTTCAAGAAACAAAAATTGAAAAAAAAAATCATTCTTAAGTGTAATTCAGATTACTTGGGCTCAACACTATTTTAGGGGTTGACAATTGTATCTTAATTTTGTAGTAATAAAGTTGCCGTTTCCAATAAAAAAAGAAGCTCAATTGATGATTTTGTATATGAGAATGTTGTTTCATGATACCTAAATTCCAAAAGAAACAAACATACAAGCAAAATAAAATAATAAAGATGGGTCATCCAGAAAGAGCAAAAGAATAAGCTACTTGAATAAACAAAAGATCAACTCTCACCATAACCGTTTCATATTAACTATAACTTACTTGTCTGGTGTTCCCCATCAAATGGACCATGGAAAAATAGAAGTATCTCTTTCAGGAGACCAGATCTTCTGAAAACAAAAAGTTTTGAGAGTACAGCATCCAGTCGTAAATTGGGACATCTCCCATAATGCCCGTGCTTTTACAATTTGCAGAGTTTTTGTTTTCAGGAGATCCCATATACTCTTCCAGAACCAAAATACTTCGGGACAAAGATTTAAACAAAGAGGAAAAGATGCAAAGCAATTAGAACCACTACACGTGACCATTTCAACAACTTGCATTTGGTTTATCTTCCATGAAACTTTCATCCATTGCATTGTGATTGGTAAGAGTGCAAAAAGCAATGTATCAATTTAAAATGCAAATTTGGTCAATAAGCATGAAAGCAAACTTGGTTCAGTTTTGCATTGATAAATTTTGTATTGTGTTTGGTTGTGATAGATACAAACACAAATTTTAAGACTGGAATCTACCTATTTTTACATTAACCAACTTTTTCTTTTTGGTATTTGGTGCCATGCACCATTGATAACTTCCCCTTGACCCCCCTTTTCCCCAACCATCAACGCTGGAACAAACCAGCTAACACACCAATGAGCCAGCCCTCGGTTTTTTACATTAACCAACTTAGAATGCAAAGTTTTCTTCCATTTTCTGGAAACAAACTTTGCTCCCATTTTGAAAGCAAAAACGTCCAAAAAACCCTTTACTTTTATTCTTAGTACGAACACATATTCTTACCACACAACTTCAAAACCGAACCAGAGTACAAATTCACCTCGGTTCTGCATTTGCACTCTTACCAAACACAGACTTGACGTATTTTGGTGTATGGAAAACTTGCCAACTCCATTGGAGGCTGTAGAGCTTTCATCTACCTGAAGGAAGAAACATATACACAGAGAATAGCACAATAAAGAAAGTGGAAAGCAAAACAATAGTACATTGAAAACAAAAAGTTGCACACACTCTGGAAGCACAGGCATCCAGCCACACGTTGAGAACATCTCCCTATGAAGCACATAGTTGCTTGCAGGAAATCCGGGCCCCAACTTGAAAGCCACTGAAAAAGTTCACAATATCAAGGAAGCTCACCAAAAAGGCCAATCTGCTGTAGCAAGAACATGACAAAGAAATGTCGTGGTTGCTTACAGAAATTATCTTAAAACCATGGTTACAAAAGGAATCAAATATTGAGCCATCTATTAACAAGCCATTGATAAATTGCAGAACTCTAAAATATCAAGGAAAGACCTTTTAGACTTGCAGCATGTCAAGAGCATCACATCTGATCAGTATTTTTTTATGGTAAAAAATAAATTTCATTAAAAATAAAAACAAAATACAAGAGGAAGGTGACAAGACATCACCCAAGAGAAAGAAAACAGAATTGCAATGATACTTGGTTGCTGTATGCAGCAAGTAGAAAGGGATAAGAGAGAGTGGAGAGAAGATATATGAGAAGAGAAGTATGAGATAAAAAAAAATGAAGAGCATAATGTGATTCTCACCAGTCAGCTGCAATTATATATATTTTCTGTTCTCCAACCATCTTATGACAAATTTACAGTCTCCTTCCACAATCAAACAGATCATTCAGAAACTGAACTGATCTCAAAGCTAATATGGAGATATACCAGCAGAGTAGAATTGCCTTGGGAAATATAAGGCACCCATAGCAATAGCCAAAATTTGTTGGCCTCAAAGCATCAACTCAATCAGATAATTTCAGCCATCTAAGCACATTCTTCTGCTCAGCACTGCCTAACACCTACCTCACGGGTTCACATTCCACTTACAAATATGAGAAGAATGTTTTCTATACCTTTATCATTGCATTTAAGTCTGTATAGGTCAGATTTTCTGATCATGAGCACCTCATCATCTGCATAAAAAAAAAGGAAAAAAAAAAGAAGTTCAAATAGCTTAAGTTATCCAGAAAAGTTTAACAAACTCAGTTAACTATACAAAGAAGTGACCACTGTAACATTCATAATTGTAATCATTCATGGAGAGTGGGAGACGAGAGACAGAGAAAGAGAAGGAAAGAGAGATACAATTGAGAGAAAAAGAAAACTATCTCTGGCTGCCGCCAGTTCACTATTTATATTAACTTAATAAAAAAGAATAGAAATTACAAGTATGCCCCTGGCGGCACACCCTAGAAACAAACTAATAAGAAAAAAGGAAAAATAACTAAGTGACAGTATCTTAAGAGGACAACCTACCAACAGCAACTATAAAGTACCAATTAAATAAGCCTTACAACACTCCCCCTCAAGTTGGGCTGAATATGTCTATCATGCCCAGCTTGTCACATAACTCATTGTGACGCGAATGGAAGCCCTTTTGTGAGGACATCAACAAGTTGTTCCTTGGAGTTGACATAAGGGATGCAAATTTCTCTTTTTTCCAATTTTTCCCTTATTAAGTGTTTGTCCACCTCAATGTGCTTGGTCCTCTCATGTAAAACAGGGTTGCTGGCGATGTTTATTGCTGCCTTGTTGTCACAGTAAAGAGACATAGGATTATGAACAACAACTCCAAGCTCCCCTAGAAGATTCTTTAGCCAAAAGACTTCAGCCACCCCATGTGCCATAGCTCTATATTCAGCTTCAGCACTTGACCTTGCTACCACACTTTGTTTTTTGCTTTTCCAAGCCACTAGGTTTCCTCCCACAAATGTGCAATACCCACTCGTGGATTTTCTGTCATCCACAGCACCTGCCCAATCAACATCTGTAAAGACTTCCACCTTTAGGTGATTATGTTTACTGAATAGTAGACCTGTTCCGGGATATTTTTTCAAGTATCTAAGAACTCTCTCTGCTGCCTCCATGTGTGGTTTCTTAGGAGAGTGCATGAATTGGCTTAGAACCCCAACTGAATAGGCAATGTCTGGACGGGTCATGGACAAATAAATCAGCTTTCCCACTAACCTTTGGAACTGTTTCACATCTTTCAGAGGTTCACCATCACAGTCACCCAACTTGTGGTCAACATCCATGGGAGTATCTGCTGGCCTTGCACCTAATTTGCCTGTGTCCTGTAATAGATCAAGGGTGTATTTCCTTTGAGAGATAAAGATACCCTTTTCTGAGCGAGCAACTTCAATCCCAAGGAAATATTTCAGGGGACCTAGATCTTTCACTTCAAATTTAGATGCAAGGAATTGTTTCAATTTTTGTATTTCTGAACTCCAACTTCTTATAATGATGATATCATCCACATACACTATCAATACAGCAACCTGTTCCTAACATCTCTTCACAAAGAGTGTATGATCAGACTGACATTGTTTGAAGCCCATCTGCTGAATTGCCATGTGAAATTTACTAAACCAAGCTCAAGGAGATTGTTTTAAGCCATAAAGAGACTTTTGCAGCTTGCACACCTTATTTTCACTTCCCTTGGCACGGAATCCAAGGGGTTGAACCATGTATACTTCCTCCTCTAAGTCACCATTCAGAAAAGCATTCTTTATGTCCAGTTGATGCAATTCCCAGTCAAGATTAGCAACTAATGACAGGAGAACCCTAATTGAGTTCATCTTAGCTATTGGAGCAAAAGTCTCATCATAGTCAACCCCATACACTTGTGTGTACCCTTTGGCTACTAATCTTGCTTTGTACCTTTCAACTGTTCCGTCTGCCTTGTGTTTAATCGTAAACACCCATTTACACCCCACGGGGTCTTTCCCCTCCGGAAGATCCACCAATTCCCAAGTTTGATTTTTGTGAAGAGCATTAATCTCCTCCTTCATGGCATCTGTCCATTCGGGGCATTTTAAGGCTTCTACAACGTTTCTGGGAACAGGGATGCAATCAACTGCAGATAGGAAGGCTCGGTATGAGGGGGAAATGTGATCATAGGAGACAAAATGGGTAATGGGGTGTTTGGTAGTGCATGACCTGACTCCCTTTTGTTGAGCAATAGGAATGTCAAGGTCATCCACAGTAGGAGTAGGGGTACCAGTAGGTGCAACAGGGATTGGACTTACCTCCTGGGAGTCTAACGGTGTCGGTTGCTCAATGTTTGGCTTCTCCACATCTCTATCACATTGCTGATTTCTACGGCGTGTACGTTGGAAGACACGAAAGGGAGCAAGGTTCGAAAAAGAAGGAAGAAATACTTGGCGGACCTGAACCTACTTCTCTTCCACACTACTACTCTCCCCTTGAGGAGAAGCAGGGAAGAATGGCTCAGACCATAGACACAAAAAACTTATGACTAACGGGATCAAAGCACCAATACGCTTTTTGAGAGGAGGGATACCCCAGAAAGATACAAGGAATGGACCGAGGGTCTAACTTACCTCGAGATGGAGACAAATCATGGACAAAGGCACGGCAACCAAAGACTCATGGGAATGGAAAATAAAGGGGACTGAGAGTACAATAACTGATGAGGGGCCATGTAGTTCAACACTTTGGAGGGCATGCGATTGATAACATAAGCAGCTGCAAGTATAGCATCCACCCAAAACCTTTTTGGAACATTCATGTGTAACATCATCCCGCGAGCTACCTCAAGGAGGTGTCTGTTTTTTCTTTCTGCAACACCATTTTGTTGTGGTGTTCTGGCACATGAGCTCCTATGAATAGATCCGTGGGAGACAAAGAACTCAGTGAGCTCACCATGGAAGTATTCTTTTGCATTGTCAGATTGGAAGATCTGTATTTCAACATGGAACTACGTAAATACCATCCTCTGGAAGTCTTTCACAATCTTTGGAACTTCGTCTCTACTACGCATAGGAAATACCCATGTATAGCGAGAGTAATCATCGATCAATGTGATAAAGTACTTATATCCGCCCTCAGAGATTACATTAGTAGGCCCCCATACATCAGAATACACAACATGAAAATGAACACTTGATCTTTTATTACTTGAGTGAAAAGTTGTTCTACATTGTTTGCTCAACTGACATGTTTGACACTGGAACTCTGACACTGAACATGACTTAAATAAAACCGCAAACAAAGACTTTACTATTTCAAAAGAAGCATGACCTAAACGACTATGCCACAAAAAAAAAAAATTGACTCTTATTTGACTGACTATGTGACTCTGAGGGTGACACCGAGAGACCAGCGTTGTTGTCAAGAATGTAGAGACCATCCACTAGGCTCCCTCTACCAATCGTCCTCCCAGAAGTTAGGTCCTGAAAAACACATGAGCTAGGAAAAATGGTTACACTACAGTTTAAAGAGCTTGTGATACTACTAATTGAAAGCAAATTTATAGGAAGTTGAGGGACATGCAATACACAATTCAGGTTAAGGCCATGGGAAAGAGATTGATTCTTGGCCTACAATGGAGGAAAATGAGCCATCTGCAAGTCTTACTCTATCCCTTCCTGACAAAAAGGCTATAAGTCTAAAACAAGTTCGGCTTACCGATCATGTGGTTGGAGGCCCCTGAGTCAATAATCCAAGGGGAACCCGTGGGAGTGACATGGAATGCAGAAGCCATATTACCTGATGTAGATGCAAATGAAATAGAGGGAGTACCAGTGACTGAGCTATCCATTTGTCGCAAAGCCCTACCATAAGACTCCAGGTGTTCTCTGAAGGAATTCATTAATCTTCTTAGTGTCACTTTTCTTCCCCGTGGAGTTATTATTCATCACAGCCAAAGCAACTTGTTGCTCCACCTCAGCTGTAATCATCACACTCCGCCTACTTTCTTCTGATTGAACAAGGGAGTATACCTCGTGAACCGACGACAACTCTTTGCTTCCTAGGATCTAAACCCTCAGAGGTTCATAGGCAGGGTTCAGTCCCAACAAGAAGGCAAACACATGTTGCTGAGAGACCAGCTTCCTGTAGGCCTTAGCATCATCATCATGTTTCCACTCTATAGCCTGATAATGATCCAATTCTTTCCATATGGAGGTAAGGGCTGAATAATATGAAGACAAACTACGGCTCCCCTGTTTACAGGTTGAAGATTCAGCTTGTAACTGGTAAACCTTGGCATAATGCCTTTGCTCAGAATAGGTAGTTTTGGCATGTTCCCAGATCTCACTATCGGTGTCTGCCCACATAAAGTTCTTCTTCACATCAGGTTCCATGGCTGCAAGGAGCCAAGACATCACCATATTGTTTTCTTGGTCCCACCTATCATGTTTAGGTGTCTCACCCTTGGGTTCTTTCACCCTTCCATTTATGTAACCAATTTTTCCCCTTGCCGTCACATAGAGTTTTACACTTTTAGCCCACTCTAGGTAGTTTAGACCATTTAAAGGGGTAATTGGCATGGGAAACATCATGTTTTCACCTCCCATACCAGCTGTGCTGTGGGTCGGTGTAACCCCCGATGAAGTTGATTCATAATTTTCCATAGAATACTACTGAAAACAGTCCAAATCCCACACAACTACACAACAGCCACAAGCACCAACCCTCAAGAAATTTACTTCTGGGACGAGGAAGAAAACAAGAAACTGCTGAAATCAACTCTGTGATGGTTCAGTCATTAAACCAGCCCGGTAATCAGTCCAACACAGCCAAGGCAGACGTTACTATCAGTCCGGCTACAACCCATATAGTCTAACAATCCAGCATCCAAACGAATGTATAGAACCAAGGAATAAGGCCTTCACACCATTGGCCCAAAAAACAAAAAACAAGAACACACCTGTCCATCACCTGTACGAAGGTGCCAACCAGAAATCGACTTCACAGCATCGAACAAAGAAGAAAGGGAATCTCTATCTGCATCGCCCTTCTTCGACTAGGGTTTCCTTGATATTACGACCAAAGAAGAACCCACAAGAGGTGCCGCCAGTAATCTGCTAGGGTTTCTTTGTCTTCCACGTCCAAGAATTTAAAGAAGGAAAAAAAAGCGAAGCAAGTTCAAAACAGGAGGGACCGAAATTCTTTTACAACCCAAAAACTTGCTCGAATACCATGTAATCATTCATGGAGAGTGGGAGACGAGAGAGAGAGAAAGAGAAGGAAAGAGAGATATGATTGAGAGAAAAAGAAAATTATCTCTGGCTGCCGCTAGTTCACTATTTATATAAACTTAATAAAAAAGAATAGAAATTACAAGTATGCCCCTGGCGGCACACCCTAGAAACAAACTAATAAGAAAAAAGGATAAATAACTAACTGACAGTATCTTAAGAGGACAACCTACTAACAACAACTATAAAGTAACAATTAAATAAGCCTTACAACAATAATCATAACAGATAAAACAAAATAAACTCCAAAAAAAAAGTATGACTAGCTGGTGAAATATCTAAAAACAAGTTGGCAAAGGACAAAATCTGTGTTTTTTTTTTAAATTGGTTTTTGAATGTAAAAGAGTTTTCAGTTGACTTCCCTGACCAGGAAAACATTTAAAATATGTCTTCCCATTACACAATCAAAGTTCCAAGCTAACCAGAGCCGTTAAGAATGCCATCATAACTTAGAAGAAGTCCCTCTTTAGACAAATACATTTCTGCATTATACAGAATTAAAAATAACTTCAAAATGATCACCATCATCTGCAGTAAGGAGAAAATAAAAATAGATGATATCCAATCTCAACCAAAGATAAAAGCAATTTGTTATTTGCCATCATTCCTAGTCCAAGTGTGTAATTGACATTTGGGTCAAATGTTATTGGATTGGACAAGATCGGAATCCCATCCATTGATTGTCCTATATGATACTCGTCATACGCATTTTTATAACAAGTACCATATGTCACATTTGTAAGAGAATCCTATGAAGTTGCATTCCTTGACAGTTGACACACATGCTGGACAAAAATTGTATATTTGATTAATCAATGCCCTGAGCTCTCAGAAGAAAAGTCATATTCTCTCTCGTATTTGAGCTTGGCCATTGAGCATATCAATAAGAACCTGTGTTCTTTGCTAGTAAACAAAAAAAAAAGAAATTTTCATTAATAAAAAAGAGATTGCATCAAAAAGGTGATGAGAAATCGCCCCATGAAAAAGGAGAGAAACAAAACTGTTAGAGTTAGCCGAATAAGGGTAGATTAGTCAACTCACCTTGGTTAAGTTATGAGCTTATGTGGCAGTCTTATTAGAGGTTCTCTGTCCCATACTTAAGTAGGGGCAGTTTAGTCCTTGTACATTTAATTAGAAGCCTAATCACTATTAAGAGGTCGACTGATAGGGTTTAGCTATCAGTTCGACAGTTCTTTCATCTTCTTCTTCTTCTTCTCCTTCTCCTTCTCCTTCTCCTTCTCCTTACTGGTTCGGACTACTGTAGCAACAGTAGAAACATGCTATCAGAGCGTGACAACTTCAGTTCGTGACCTGTTTCAGTTCATGACAACTTCAGTTCGTGCTTCAGTTCTCTCCTTTTCTTCTCTGGGCTGTCAATGGAGAAAAGTGGTTCGTCCTAGGCCTGAAACATCACAGCTCTTCTTTTTTCTGGTGCACAGAACCTCCTTTCCTAAGAAAACAACTTCAGCAGTGAATAGTTGGCTGAAGCTCTCAAACGAAGGTTGGTTATCTCTCCTCTGTGTGTTGTTGGTATTTCTGGGTTGAAAATCTTCACGAACTTGAGAGGACTGATCAGAACCTAGAGAACTAGGTTGGTTGTTGCCCTGGTTCTTGGAAAAATTCCAAGAACAGGCTGTGTTTACAGTGACCAAATGGTGTAAGGGCTGCTACTGTAGGTGGCTGAATGGTGCAAGGTGTAATGCAATGGTACTAGTTGAGTTTTTTGTTGGTCTTGTGGTGCCCTCTTAAAAGCGTTAAAGCAGGTTTATATTGTGTGTGACAGCTATGGCTGTGTGGTGGTGCTTGTGATGCACAAACTCTGTTGAGTAGTTGTAAGAGAGCTTGCATGTGGTTAGTAAGTGCTGAATTAATGTCGGTGTAGTCTGTGTTTTTTTGTGAAATCAGTAGTGGTGTGGATAAGAACAAAGGCGTGTGTATCTATCATTGTGTTTAGGGACTGCTGTAGGTTCTGGAACATCAAACTCTTGACAGCAGCACTTAGTTGGTGATTGGGAATTCAGATTAGAGGCAGCATTGAAAGAGTATCATGGCAGCAATGGGAGATGGCTGTAGTGATCAGAAACCTAGTGTGGTGGTTTCCTCGGACTATCTAGGTGTACAGATGACCTCAATTAAACTGAATGGTGAGAACTATGTTCCATGGGCCAAGTCGGTGAAGTTTTTCTCAAGGCAAAGAGAAAAGTGAAGCATGTGAAAGAAGATAAACCACCGGCTGACTCTCCAGGGTTTGATGATTGGGAACAGAAGGATGCTCAAATCATGACATGGCTATGGAATAGTATGGAACCCAAAATAAGTGCCAACTTCATGTTCTTAGATACAGCCAAGGACATATGGGAACATGCCAAGAAGCTGTATTTTGGGCAAGATAATACAAGGGTATATCAGCTCTATCAGGAGTACTTTGGTCTGCAACAAGGAAATAAAACCCTAAAAGAGTACTATGCCAGTATGAAGAACCTCAGAAATGAACTCAATGTCTATCATCCTCTCACTCCAGATGTTAAGGTTCAGCAACAACAGAGGGAACAACTAGATGTCACAAGGTTCTTAGTGGGGTTGAAATCAGAGTATGAACCAATTAGGGCCCAAATATTGGAGGGCTCTACCCTTCCTACACTTGAGGAAGTGTTTGCTTGGCTTCGCAGGATTTCTTTGGGACAGACAAAGAATCCCACACAGTCTGATAGATCAGCTTTTGTGACAGCCAGAGGAGGTGGACGTGGTACGAAAGGGGGAGGACATGCCTCCCAAGGAGGTCGTGGTGGTTCCATATTTGGCCGTGGTGGTGGTTGTGACTCAGGGGGAGGCCGTGGCAAAGAAAAAGGCAGCTCTACAAGGAAGTGTACCCATTGTGGCAGGGAAGGACATTCCGTAAATTTCTGTTATGATCTTCATGGCCGCCCTCCCTCTAAATGGGCCAATCATGCTGTTGCTGGTGGGGTTGATGTCAGTGATAATCAATAGGCAGACCTAACTCCTTCCACATCTACATCTGTTTCCGGAAGGGAGATGGTGAGTGTACCGCGTGATGAGTATGAGTGGTTCCTTCAGTCCACTTCACAGCACACTACTGCTACTCTTGCCCACTCAGGTATAGCTTGCCTGTCATCTAAAACCACTCCTTGGATTATTGACTCTGGAGCCTCTGATCACATGACCGGGACTCCAGGTGTGTTCTCTTCTCTCTCTGAAACTTCCACATCTCAAACTGTTACCCTTGCCAATGGTTCCTCCTCTCCCATTTGTGGTGTTGGCAATGTTGACATGGCTTCTCTTTCTTTATCATCTGTTCTATATGTCCCTAAGTTTCCATTCAATCTTATGTCTGTTAGTAAATTAACCAAGACTCTTAACTGTTCTGTTATTTTTTTCCCTTCCTCGTGTTTTTCAGGATCTCAGGACGGGGAAGAAGATTGGTGGGGGGCATGAAGCTGGTGGATTGTATTATCTTGACGGTGGTGGATCGTTAGTTGCACTTCAGACTTCACTCACTCCTCTACAGTGGCATTGTCGACTGGGACATCCTTCTCTCAAGGCACTCAAGATACTAGTTCCGTCTTTGAGTCATTTGTCAGTGTTACAGTGTGAGTCGTGTCAGTTTGGGAAACATCGTCGTGTTTCCTTCAGTCCTAGAGTTGAAAGTCGTATGTTGAATCCTTTTGCTTGGTTCATTCAGATGTTAGGGGCCCGATCAAAATAATCTTATAATAGTTACAAGTATTTTGTCACTTTTATTGATGATTGTTCAAGAATGACATGGATTTATTTAATGAAAGAAATAAGTGAATTATTTTCCATTTTTCAAAAATTCCATGCTGAAATACGTACACAATTTGGTGTTCCAATCAAAGTTCTTCGTTTAGATAATGGTCGTGAATATTTTCTAACTTCCTTTCAATAGTATTTAGAACAACATGGCATCATTCATCAAACTTCTTGTGCATCCACTCCTCAACAAAATGGGGTGGTTGAACGGAAGAACCGTCATCTCCTTGAAACAACTCGGTCTATTCTTCATCATATGAGTGTTCCTAAACGGTTTTGGAGTGATGCTGTACTTACTGCGTGTTTCCTCATTAATCGGATGCCCTCCTTTATTCTTCATGGTCGGTCTCCCTTCTCTATCTTGTTCCCCACCTTATCTCCCTTTCCATTAACACCTCGTATCTTTGGTTGTGTGTGCTTTGTTCACAATCTGAGTCCTGGAATAGACAAGTTGGATGCACGCTCCATTAAGTGTGTCTTTCCTGGCTACTCTCGGACTCAAAAAGGGTACAAGTGTTACAATCCCATTACTCGGAAGTGCTATGTCTATCATGATGTCACCTTTTTTGAGTATGTTCCCTTCTTCTCAGGAACTGAAGCATCTTCGTCTCCACCTTTACTTCCTCTTCCTCTTCCGATCAGTGATCCCGTTCCGGGTGTTCCTGTTGGAGTTGACTCGTCACCTCATCCAGTGCAGATCCCTACTGAACGACCACCAATTCGGCAAGTGTATACACGTCGAACGACACCGGCCCCTCCTCCAGCTTCTACCTTGTCCGCGGATCCTGTCGTTGCTCCTGCTGCTGAACCCTCAGGACTTGATCTACCCATTGCCTTACGGAAAGGTAAACGTAACTCTACTCTCCATCCCATTTCCAATTTTGTTTCAGTATCTCGCCTTTCCGCCTCACATCGCCAATTTGTTTCACTATTGTCATCTATTTCCATACCTAACAATGTCCAAGAGGTTCTTAGTTCACCTGGGTGGAGGCAGGCAATGGAAGAGGAACTCTCTTCTCTTCAGCATACTCACACGTGGGAGCTCACTACTCTTCCTCCTGGTAAGCATGTTGTGGGTTGTAAATGGGTTTATACTGTTAAATACTTGTCAGATGGTAGTGTGAAGCGTCTGAAAGCCAGACTTGTTGCTAAAGGGTATTCACAGTTGTATGGAGTGGACTATATGGAGACCTTCTCTCTAGTGGCTAAGATTAGCTCTGTCCGTGTGTTAATTTCCCTGGCAGTTATGTATGATTGGCCCTTATTTCAACTTGACATAAAAAATGCTTTCCTTCATGGTGACCTTATAGAGGAGGTATATATGGAGCAACCACCTGGGTTTGTTGCTCAGGGGGAGGCTGGTAAGGTGTGCAGACTAAAAAGGGCAATTTATGGGTTGAAACAATCGCCTCGTGCTTGGTTCGGGAAGTTTAGTGAAGTGGTGAAGAATTTTGGAATGAAATAATGTCAGGTTGATCACTCAGTGTTCAGCTATGACTCAAAAGCTGGAAAGATTTTATTAGTGGTCTATGTGGATGATATTGTCATAACTGGCAGTGACAAATTGGGGATCGACAAACTCAAGGTCTTTCTGCAAAATCATTTTCAAACAAAAGACCTTGGGACATTGAAGTATTTCTTGGGTATAGAAGTTGCTAGATCAAGACAAGGTGTAAACCTGTGCCAAAGAAAATATGTTCTCGATCTATTGGACGAAACAGGACTGTTAGGTGCAAAACCGGCTGAGACTCCTATGGAACCAAATGTTAAGTTGAGCAGTGATACAGGGGAAATATTTGATGATCCTGGAAGGTATAGACGACTAGTGGGGAAGTTGAACTATTTGACTATCACGAGACTAGACATCTCCTTTGCAGTCAGTGTGGTGAGCCAATTTATGCAAAACCCTCGTATATCTCATTGGGATGCAGTTCTTAGAATTGTAAGATATTTGAAGGGAGCTCCGGGCCGTGGGCTATTGTATAAACCAGGAGGAAAACGTGAAGTAGTTGGGTACACAGATGCAGATTGGGCAGGCTCTGTGTCTGAGAGAAGATCTACTACAAGTTACTGCACATTTCTTGGAGGAAATCTTGTGACGTAGAAGAGTAAAAAGCAGACGGTTGTGGCTAGAAGCAATGCTGAAGCCGAATACAGAGCCATGGCACACACTACATGTGAATTAGTGTGGTTGAGGAATCTCTTACAAGAAATCGGGTTCCACATGGATAAACCTATGAAGTTGTACTGTGACAATCAAGCTGCGCTCCATATCTCATCCAACCCTGTTTTTCATGAGAGAACAAAGCACATAGAGATTGATTGCCACTTTGTGAGGGAGAAGGTTCTTACTGGAGAGATAAGCACAGAACATGTAAGCTCAGGTGATCAGTGGGCAGATTTGTTTACAAAAGCCTTAAGCTCAGGGAGAGTGAACTATATATGTAACAAGCTGGGATTATATGACATATATTCTCCAGCTTGAGGGGGAGTGTTAGAGTTAGCCGAATAAGGGTAGATTAGTCAACTCACCTTGGTTAAGTTATGAGCTTATGTGGCAGTCTTATTAGAGGTTCTCTATCCCACACTTAAGTAGGGGCAGTTTAGTCCTTGTACATTTAATTAGAAGCCTAATCACTATTAAGAGGTCGACTGATAGGGTTTACCTATCAGTTCGACAGTTCTTTCATCTTCTTCTTCTTCTCTTCCTCTTCTTCTTCTTCTTCTCCTTCTCTTTCTTCTTCTCCTTACATGTTCGGACTACTGTAGCAACAGTAGAAACAAAAACGAATAACAAAGGGTACAAAAGTCTGCAACCACCTACCCACATTTTCTAACTCTAAGTAGACCAAAAATCTGCCCTGAAGGATTCTTTAGACACTTCCTTGAATTCTGATAATGTAGAGAAGATGGACTGAATGGCCCATAGCCCACATTGTGTTTTATTTTTTTGTTTATGTTCTGTTCTGTTAATGGGCCCTTTCTTATGGGCCCGTTAGCATTAGTTTCTCTTGTTTTAATTAGCTAGCCGCCCCACTAAGGGCTTACTTGTAATTTTCTGTTAATTAGTGATTAACCATTTTAATTAAAAGGATTAGGGAAAGGAGAGAGAGTACAAACAACTCATCCCTTTCTCTTCCATCGTTCTCTTCCTCTTCTTCTCCTCTTGCTGTCTTCTTTGCTTCTTTATCTTTTAATCAGATTTTTTATTTTCTTTATTTGGGACTGTTTTTCTTCTTGGTATCAGAGCAGGCCCCTTTTCCTTTTTTTTCTCTCTCTCTTAATCCCATACACAGTGTGTATGGAGAACTGAATCAATGATTGATTGAAGATATTCAGCCCAGTTGGTAGTGGTTTCTTGGAGAAAAGAAGATACTCTATTCACCTTTCAAACAGTTTTTGGAATTTTGCCCAAAAACCCTAAACAACTAGAGATTTCTGATTGCGGGTCCCACAGGAGGCTTCACCTTGGCACTCAGTGGTTGAAGGGGCTCTTTTTGGTTCTCTTGAAGATCGATCCAAGCAGATTTTAGTTCTATGAAGCCTACAAGAAGCAGCTGCTATTTCTCTGTTTCTCTCGGGTACCAGGTAAGGTGCAGTTCTACTATTGGGGATCTGTGAAGGTTGGTACTTGTTTTTCTTTTCTGTCTTCCTTATTTGTCATCTGAAGATTGTTTTGGGATTTTTTGAGGAGGATGGATGGTTCTGGAGTTGAAAATAAGATTGGCTCATAGTCCGGACAGGTTCCGGGAGCACTTGTAGACTCTTTATTGGCTATGACCACAATCAAGCTTGATGAGACTAACTATCTAGCATGGTCACAATCAGTAAAGACACATGTTTGTAGTAGAGGCAAGTGGGGATATATTTCCGGTAGCAAGAAAGCGTCAAAGGAAGATGGCCCGTCTCATGAAAAATGGTTGCAAGAGAATTACACTGTTATTGGGTGGTTAGTAAATTCGATGTAACCCTAAATTAGTCAGCACTATCTATGGATGAATTCTGCTAAGGAGATATGGGACAGTGTTGCTGAAACCTATTCACAAAAATTGAATGTGGCCAGAGCATATAAGTTAAGAAGTGATGTGAACAATTTGAGGCAAGGGGAGAGACCTTTAGCAGTCTATTTCTCAATGCTGAAATCCTTGTGGCAAGAGATAGATCTCATGGAAACTGTTGTCTGGGAAAGTACAAAGGAAGCAGAAACATATAGGAGATTGGTTGAAAGGAATAGTCTTTGAATTCCTGATAGGGTTGAATCCAGAATTTGACAGTACTAGGCAGACTATCCTAGCTAAAGACAATGTATCTTTGTCTCAGGCTTAAGCCATGGTGAGCAGTGAGGAGAGGAGGCTGGTTCAGGTTCAAGGGGCAATTCCAATTGACCATTTGCTAATATGAGGCTGAAACCTAAGGTGGCTGCAGGAAAGGAGGTTATATGTGAATATTGCAAGAAGCCGATACGTATCAAAGACACATGTTGGAAGCTGCATCCAAACCTTCTTCCACCTCGTTTTAAAATGAAGGTCGAAAATGGGAAGACTGGGAATGCCAATGCAGCCATAGTTCCAGACAGTGTTTTAAAAGGCACTGGAGGCGTACGCCTCTAGGCGAGGTGCTCCCAAAACACCCTTAGGTGCAAGAGGCGTACGCCTCATGCGCTTTTTTCATGAGGCGTGCTAGAGGCGTACGCCTCATGCGCTTCATGCACATCTTATATAAAAAGACAAAAAAAAAAAGAAAGAAAAAAGAAAAAAAAAAAAAAAAAGGAAAAGAAAGGGAAGGGTAAGAAAAAAAAAATGAGAATAAAAAATGAGAAAAGGAAAGAAAAGAAAAGGAAAGGAAAAGGAAGAAAAGATAAGGGGAAAGAAAGTGGTTTGCCCCCTGCCCCTTCAACTGGGGGCATTCACCCCCAAGACCACCCCCCCCCCACTCCCTCCGCTTCGACAAGACCCCCCCTTTCAACTAATGTTATGCATCTTTATTCTTCTTAATATAAACGATTTTTATTAAAAATAAAGAAAAAATGAGACCCCCTTCCTCTTCATCCTCCTCCTAACCCCCCTCCTCTCAAGGAGGATTACGCCTCCTTATGTTCGGGAGGCTTACGCCTCACGCCTCTAGGTAGTGGAACGCCTTGCATCACGCCTTCGTGTTTTAAAACATTGGTTCCAGATAATGACAGGAGTGCAATTGTTGAGAAAGCCGCTGGTGAGAAATTAGCTGTAATGAAGGCCGAGTATGAGAAATATGGGAGGATGATTAGCCATCTTGACAGTGCAGCCACCTCCTCCAATCCTTCAGGCAATCCAACTACTTCTACATCTGCTCATTCAGTCTTTTTTTTTTTTTTTTGAGAAGGTAAGGTAAAAATTTTATTGATAAAAAAGACAAAGTTACAACTCCTTCCTGGAACCCCACATCTTGTAAGAGGGCAAATTACAGACTCCAAATAGACTGAGTACAAAGCAGCTGAAAAACATTCTGAGATTTAAACTCGGGGGAGACAAACAACCAGGAAACAAGTTTAGACACAGAAGTCTGAATTAAGTCCTCCAGTCTTCTCACTTTGTTGCAGAAAATCCTATTGTTTCTTTCAGTCCATAAGGTCACCAAAACAGCCACAAGGATGGTTCTCCAGATCAGATTGCCCTTCCTCTTCAGGCCAGGTAGTTTCCAGCAGCATAAAAGATCTTTGATAGAGCCAGGTATGAACCAACAGACCCCAGCCGCCTTGAGAAAGTGCTTCCAAACTCTTACCGATGTCGAGCAGTGGATGCCCAGGTGATCAGCTATCTCTGGAAAGAACCCACATAAGCCACAATTTAGATCTGAAACCTGGATCCCTCTCCTAACCAAATTAGTCCTCGACAAGCACTTATTAAGGGTCAACACCCAAACTAGAAAATTATGTTTAGATGGGCTGACAGTGTTCCACACCTGCTTACTTGGGAAATCAGAAGTATTTGATCTACTCAGTTTTGAAGCCAAGGATTTAACAGTAACAACTCCATCTCCACTGCCATTCATCCTCCAGATTAACCAAAATAGCTTGCCTCTGTAACAGTTGCAGAAGATCTAACAGTTGATCCATCTCCCAATCAAAAAGGTTTCGTCTGAAGGGGGGGCACCAAGAGATTGATTCCCCAACCACCTCATTAAGAATCGGCAACTGAGACTTCAGGGCTGCGGGCACATTGAAAAAGTAGAGAAAACCGGAAAGTATTGAGAGCTAGGCCTTAAGAGAAAATTTCAAAATTTCAACCTATCTCCCCTACCAATCTTGAGAGCTAGGCCTTAAGAGAAAACCGGAAAGTATTTCATAATTCCTTTCCAAAGAGAGCACCCCCAGCTCTGAAAAGGATCCAGGGATTTCCAATTACCCCAGTCCACCCCATATTTAGATGCAATCAAGGTCCTCCACCAGGCAGTCCTCTCCACACCAAAACCTCCAAAGCCATTTGCTGAGAAGAGAAGAATTAAAAACTTTCAATTTCCTTATTGCCAAGCCTCCATCCTCCACAAGGAGGCAAACTTGGTCCCACTTAACAAGGTGGATTTTTCTTTCTTCCTCCAGCCTCTCCACAGAAAATTCCTCTGAAGGGACTCCAACTTCCTTGCTATTTTAGAAGGGATGGGAAAGAGAGATAAGAAATAAGTGGGAAGGTTAGAAAGAGTACTTTTTAGAAGAGTAACTCCAACCCCCGAGGAAAGATACTAGCTTTCTAGGATGCTAGTTTCTTTTCCATCCGTTCTACCACTGGGTCCCAGATAGCACTCGAGGTACACTTGGCCCCAAGAGGGAGCCCTAAGTACTTCCTAGGAAGATGATCCACTTGGTAGGCAAGAACCTCTGCCAACTCATGCAAACAGTCAACTTGGCCCACTAGAAATAAAACACTCTTCCCCAAGTTAACTTTGAGTCTAGATACCACTTCAAACCAGCTTAGGATCCCAAATATATTCTCCAACTGATCCTGTGAAGCATCAATAAAACACAAACTGTCATCCGCAAACTGTAGCAAGTACACCTCCCCCCCCCCCCCGGGGGTTGATTTCAAAGCCCTCCCACCGACCATCAAAAACAACCGCCTTACTGAACTGAAACCCATAAGACATATAAAGAGCAAGGGAGAAAGAGGATCCCCTTGTTTAATACCCCCCGAGCTCTCAAAGAAGCCTGTAACTTGTCCATTGACCAAAATTGAAAACTTAGGGAAGTAACACAAACTTTCATCCAGTTCCTCCATTTTTGCCCAAAATTCATTCTTGCAAGCACAAAATCCAGACATCTCCATTTCACATGGTCATAATCTTTCTTAATATCCAATTTGCAAATCAGGCCTGGAGTCCCAGCTCTTCTCCTAGAGTCAATGAGCTCATTTGCAATAAGCACACTGTCCAACATTTGTCTCCCAGGAACAGAGGCACTTTGATTTTCAGATATCACACTAGACAAGACCTTTTTCATCCTCTCAGCCAACACTTGGGCTAGAATCTTGTAGAAGCTATTGAGAAGACTAATAGGTCTGAAGTCCTTTATGTTTACAGACCTGACCACTTTGGGAATGAGAGAAATAAATGTGGCATTTAGACTTCTCTACAAGGAGGCACTACTATGGAAAGTCTGGAATACATTCAGCACATCTTGCTTGATGAACTCCCAACACTTCACATAGAACAGGTTTGTCAAACCTGTTAGACAATGTATGCCCTTAGCTCCAATCAGATTAATGTACAGATACATTTATTGTAAATGAATAAAAGTACATTATTGTTTCATGTTAATATTGGTATGTTTCTGCGTATTTACCCCTTAAACTGGACATTTATGAGACTCGTGTTAGTTTAGAATTTTATTTTTGATAATTAAAGGGCAGTTACTAATGTAAGACATTCTTTTTTTACCTATCAGAGCTAGAAAATTTTAATTGGAGAATTTATTTGTTCTTGTTCTCAACCGTTGGATAGACTTCGGGAGTTTATCCTGCCAAGGCCAACATTGATGTGCTGCCAAAGAAGTTGGGGGGGGGGGGAGGCCAACAGCTATATTCCAGGTAGGCCACGCTCAACCTGCTACAGGCCCCATGGGCCGTGCTGGCATGCGGACTGCAAGTAGCACGGCACAAAACCCTGGCCCAGCATGGCACGGACCTTCATGCCGGACCTAGCATGGCCTGTGGGCCTTTGTGCCGTGCCGGACCTCTAGTTGTGATCATTATAGGTCGAGAGGATAAGTGTAAGAGACCATTACAAAGCTGATAACCTAATGGGCTTTATCTTACTTAAGTCCATTATCCTTGGGTCTTCATAGGATAGCTTAACTCAATGATCATTTAGGTATAAATGTTGGGCCCATATTGAGCCCATGGTGATGTGCTCAAGGGTTCATTGCGTTTAAAAGTGAATTCGGCCAAGTCTTTTCACAAAGGCTAAGTCGAACCCATGTGGACTTATGTGAGGTCATTGTGGGGTTCCACACCATACAAATCAGGCCTAAGTTGGCCATGCAACATCTTGGGTCGTGAGCCTTTGAATTAAATGGGCCTTATAATTAATAAGATTAAGTAAGCTATCACATGACAACTTGTCATGTGCTTTGGGTCAAATATGGGTTTGGAAATGGGTATGGAGCACCCATCCTCTTAAGAGGATAAGGCTTATCTCTTAATAAAATCCAAATCCAAATTAGATTTGGATAATCTCCTAATTTGATTAGGAGAATGCTCCATAAGGAGATTAAAAGAAGAAGAGGGTGAACCTAACTAAAACACCACTCTCTTGTTCTCTCTTATTCTCTTTTGTCTTCCAAGAAACCCAATCACGACCTAGGCTTTCAAGAACTGATTTAGATCAGTTTTCTTTGTTTTGCAAGAAAAACTCAGAAGAAAACCAGGCTCACTTACCCCATTCGATTCAAGCAAGTTGGATCACAGTTTTGCTGAAAATAGTGTTGTTGAACTGGCTTCACCTACACACTACGCCATCTTCAGTGGAGGTTGGTTTTAGGACTGATTTGGGCGTGAACTTCCACCTTGGGATCTGCATCTGTGGAATCTGTATCAAATGTACATCTTCCTCTTTGTTTGGTTTCAAATCTGGTCCAATTCAATGCAAGATCGACCCAGAAAATTCAGTTTTCACTTTCACCGGGAAATCAGTTCCCGCAAGGGATAAAAAAATTTTTGAAATTTCGCCCAGCCATCTAGCATGGTTCGGCCATCCATATGATGGATTCTAAACCCTTCCAACAAAACCATCCAGCCCAGGAGATTTCTCAACCTCCATCTTATTAATTGCTTCTTTAATTTCCATCTCAGTGAAAGGGCCCTCAAGATAAGCTTTCTGATCATCAGAGAGCCTTTTAAAGTGGGTGTGAACAGGTAAAGGTCTAATCGGACAGGAGTCTTTATACAACTTCTTATAAAAAGCAGAGACAAAGGCTTTAATTTCAGCAGTCGATTCACCAATTCTACCCTCACACTCTAACTGTGAAGATATATCTTGATGTACATTATTAGAGTAGTCCTTGTTGTATAGTATCATAGTTCTTATTATTTTATTTGTTCTTTTTATCTTTCAGCCCTGTAAGGGCATTCTTGTAACTGTACATACTTTTTATCTCTTTAATATAAGAGGCTCTCTGGGGTGGGGGTCAACTATTCTTGGCACCCCTAGATCTGTTTCCTTCTAGATTTGAATTCAGTTCACATGGTATCAGAACAGGTTACTCTTTGATCTTCCTTCTCTCTGATTCATCTTGCATTCGTGATTTATTAAAAACCTACAGCTCTGCCAAGTGGCCTGAACTATTCTGATCTATCCAGGAACTCCTCTTCTATTTTCTGCGCACCCAGAGAGAGATTTTATTGGATCTCTCTCGTTTGACCTCTGTTTGCAGCAAGAATTGAAAGGAGTTGTCGCCGTAGCCCTTCTCAACATATTTTGAAATTTTTACGGAAATCCGTGAAGTTTTGAGAGAGACCTGGACTCTTCTTCTTGGCGGTTGTGCCCATACTTTCCTTTTCTGGACTGTGTTCAGCTTTTCTTTGTTTTGGATCTTAAACAATCTCCGGTGAAAGTAAGGGGTTTCTATCTCAGTTTTTTTACTCTCTTGGATTGATTACAGCCTATTTCACTTGTCTTTGGATCAAGTTTTACTTCAGATTAGTTTCTTTAAACTTCAGCCGAATCCTATTTGTGTTATTTTCTTGTTGTAATGGCTTCAGACAAAGGTGATATCATCCCTGTAAAGATGAAAGGACTGAACTATGGGATGTGGAAGTTCCACTTCGACTTTTATGTTGAGGGAAAGGGTTTAGGAGGATATCTAAATGGAACGATCACCAAACCAGCTGAGACCAAGGCCAAAGCTTTACAACAATGGAAGTTTGACAATGGTAAACTTGTTTCTTGGATTCTAAGTTCTATTGACTATCATATATTTGTACCCATGAGGAGAATGAAAACATCATATGAGATGTAAATGCATCTAGAAAAATTTTATCAACAGTCCAACGTATCTAAGCAATATCAGATAGAATTAGAAATATTCTCTTACAGCCAAGGAGATAGGAGAATATAGGAGTATTATTCTAGTTTTCTTGATTTATGGGCTGAATATGAGATTTTTCACATTGAACCCTCGGATCCAGTGGAGTGTGTGAAATATCTTCAGAAGCATTTTGAGAAGAGAAAGGTGACTCAGTTCTTGATGAGACTTAGACCTGAATATGAGATAATCAGGTCCAACATTTTGAGTAGGGGAACTTTCAGATATGGATTCTGTTTTAGGGGAACTTCCAGATATGGATTCTGTTTTAGGGGAACTTCTGAGAGAAGAGACTAGACTTCTCACTGCAGCCGGGTTGCTCATGGGGGACTTCTTGATGGGAAGATGGCTAAAGTTGGGGCTGAAACAGCCTTTGTTGCTCATGGGGGTAAGAAGCCAACCTCCAAGGACCTCTCCAAAACCCAGTGCTATGAGCGTAAGGGTTCTGGACATATTGCATCTCACTATAAGAAGAAGAATGCGTATACCTATTGCAAGCAACATGGTCACATCATTCCAGACTGTCCAGTCCGACCAGCTAAGGGCTCTCAGAAACCATCTTAGTACCCAACCTTACTACTAATCTAATTTCTATTGGTCAACTTGTTGATGAAGGAAATGTTCTCACCTTTTCTCATGATGGTTGCTTGATACAGGACTGATACACTAGCAAGGTGAAAGGGAAGGGGCATAGGTTGGGCCGTCTGTTTGCACTGGAGTTCAAAAAGTCTCAACCGGGGGCATCCTCAGCTTTACTTAGTTCTTCTTTGTCTGATTCTATGTTGAGTTATAGGAATAATGTTTGGGATTTATGGCATAAACAATTGGGTCATCCATATTCCCAAAAATTAAAATTTTTGTTAGACTCTGGTTTGGTTAAGAATAAAATTCCCCCTGTTGATACTTTTGATGTTTCTTGCACTACGTGTTGTTTGAGTAAAAGTCATGTTTTACCATTTCTTCATAAATCTGAACATGCCACTAAACCTTTTGAGATAATACATAGTGATGTTTGGTCTGCTTCTATTACTTCACGATTGGGGTACAGATATTTCATATTATTTATAGATGATTGTACCAGATATACTTGGATTTATTTTCTGCGACACAAATCAAAGGTCTTTGGTGCATTTAAATGGTTTCATACTATGGTGCAAAATTGATTCAAGTGCAATGTGACTATCCTCCACTCAGACTCAGGGGAAGAATATAGAGATGGAGACTTCTTGGCATACTTGAGGAGTCATGGAATTCAGTCTCAGCGCAACTGCCCAGAAACTCCACAACAGAATGGTGTAGCTGAACGGAAGAACAGACACATTCTCAGTGTTGTGCGGACATTACTCATACTCCAACTTCGTTTTGGGTAGAAGTAGCTAGTATAGCCGTGTATTTGATCAATTTTCTTCCATCCTCTGTTCTAGGCAACACCTCTCCCTTCCAAAAACTTTTTGGTTACCCCCCCAGATTTCTCTAGCCTTCATGTTTTTGGATGTCTTTGTTTTGTTCATCTTCCTGTTCGTGAACGATCTAAATTAACTGCTCAGTCTACTATGTGTGCCTTTGTGGGATATAGTCCTGACCACAAAGGATTTTTGTGTTATGATCCTACTATTCGTCATATTCGGACTAGATTGTTTGCTCCTTCCATCTCTGTTTTGCAGGACTTTGATTCAAATGACACTACTACTTCCTCAACCGAGAGAGATCTTTTTGTCTTCACCCGCAAGCGGCTGCGTGTCCCGGCTCTTGCGCCTACATCCCCCCTTCCACCCGGTCCAGAGCATTCATCTCAGATATCCTCTGTAAGTGATACCTTGACCCAAGATCCTCCTATTTCAGATAGTAGTTCAGTTATTCCACTTCGTCGTTCTACCCGTATCTCTCGACCTCCTGACCGCTATGGTTTTCCTTCAAACCATAGTTCCTTTTCTACTGTACTTTCTTCCACAAATATCCCTAGATCTTATCAGCAAGCATTAGAAGTTCTTAGTGGAAAGAAGCTATGGATGCCAAAATTCAAGCCCTCCATGAGAGTGACACTTGGGATCTTGTGCCAGCTCCTCCAGATGCTTCTATTGTTGGAAGTCGTTGGGTCTATACAATCAAACTGAAATCAGATGGCTCTCTTGATCGATATAAGGCCGGTTAGTTGCCCAAGGATACAGCCAGGAATATGGGATTGATTATGAAGAAACATTTGCCCCGGTTGCTAAGATCACCACAATTCAGACTCTTATGGCCATTTATGTTGTTTATTCCTGGACTATTTACCAATTAGATGTGAAGAATGCGTTCCTTCATGGCGAATTAAAGGAGATAGTCTACATGAAACCTTCGTCTGGATATTGCAGTGATCCTTCACGTGTTTGTCGCCTGAAGAAGTCTTTATATGGCCTGAAGCAAGCACCCAGGGCTTGGTTTGAGCGCTTCCGAGATGTTGTTGTTGCAGTTGGGTATAATCAGAGTTCCTCTGACTACTCCCTCTTTGTGAAGAGAAAACCCCAGGGTATTACCATTCTTCTATTATATGCTGATGACATGCTCCTAACGGGGGATGACCATGACGGCATTTGTGAGCTGAAGTCCTTACTTCATAACTCATTTCACATGAAGGACATGGGTCCTCTCACTTACTTCTTGGGTTTGGAGGTTCATCATAGCAGTCGAGGGTATTTTATTTGTCAACAAAAATACGCCTCTGATCTCATCAAACTAGCTGGAATCATAGATGAGAAACATGTTGATACCCCCTGGAGCTGAATGTCAAACTATCTGAATCCGAAGGCCTCATCCTTCCTAATGCCACCCTGTACCGTCAGCTTGTTGGCTCTTTGATCTATCTTACTATGACCAGACCTGATATTTCATGTTGTTCAGGTCATCAGTCAATTTGTCTCTGCCCCGAGACAACCTCATATGACTGTAGTTCATTGCATCGTCCGTAATGTTCGAGATACAACCTCTCAGGGACTGTTTTTCTCTTCCTCATCATCCATACAGTTGAGGGTTTATGCTGATGTTGATTGGGTTGGTTGCCCTGACACTCGTCGATCCACTACTGGGTGGTGCGTCTTCATGGGTGACTCTCTCATCTCCTGGAAGTGCAAGAAACAGCAAACTGTCTCTAAGTCTTCCACTGAAGCTCAATATAGAGCTATGTCTTCTGCATGTAGCGAGATTGTTTGGCTGAAGTCACTTTTCATTAATCTTGGGATTTCTCTTCCTACCCCTATCCCTCTATATGCCAACAACACCAGCGCTATCAAGATCGCATCTAATCCAGTCTTTCATGAGAGGACTAAACATATCGAGGTGGATTGTCACTTTATTAAAGACCTCCTTGTTGTAGGCTTTATATCTCTTCCTCATGTTGCCTATCACATGCAAATTGCCGACATCTTCACCAAGGCCATGACTAAGAGTCGACATCTCATTCTTGTGGGCAAACTGATGGTGATGTCTACGCATCAATTTGCAGGGGAGTGTGAAGATATATCTTGATGTACATTATTAGAGTAGTCCTTGTTGTACAGTATCATAGTTCTTATTATTTTATTTGTTCTTTTTATCTTTCAGCCCTATAAGGACATTCTTGTAACTGTACATACTTTTTATCCCTTTAATATAAAAGAGGCTCTTTGGGGTGGGGGTCGACTATTCTTGACACCCCTAGATCAATACTAACTTGTTGATTTTCTTGACTCTATTTCGAGCATTGGCCATTTTGTGAAAGAAGCCACTTTTCTTATCCCCCACCTTGAGCCAAGTGGATTCAGCTCTCTATCTCCACCTAATTTCATCCTTAACAGCTATCAAATGTCACCTTGGCTTGACAACTTTTCAGCCTTTGCTCTTGAGAAATCTGACCACTTCTTCAGCTCTATCCACCTCTTCAATCATACTGAGACAAGCCCCTTTTTTCAGTCTCCAAGGACAAACTATTCTCCAACTTCCATATTCTGATTTTTTTCTTTAATTATCCCCAATTTTTTGGCTAGGATGTGTGAGCTAGAGCCATTCACTTGACACTCATTCCAGAATTTGTTCAACAAAGGCAGGAAACCCTCCTCCTCAAACCACGCATTTTTCAAATTTGAAAGGGACCTTGATTTCTCTATGGAACCACAAGTTAACTAGATTGGGCTATGATCTGAGACAGGTCTCGGAAGAGCAACTTGTTTAAAGGAGGGAAACAACTCATCCCAATCAGAAGAAACTAGAAACCTATCCAATCTAACTAATGTAGGAGATTCCTGATTGTTTGTCCATGTAAAATTAGCACCCACCAGCAGCAAGTCCATTAATTCAAACCTGTTTAGAAAGTCAGCAAACATGTTCATTGCCCTTGTTCTTCTTCCCCTTGTATTTTTTTTCTTCAGACAACAAAGTCACATTAAAATCCCCTCCAATAGCCCAAGGACAATCAAGATGCCCTCTAGAGCTTGCTAAATCTTCCCAGAGCTCACTTCTTTGGCTATTTTCCGTAGGACCATAGATATTTGTAATTTGGCAGACCCCTCCATTTTCTGTTGGGGGTGAGAACTTACCGGTGAAAGAGATTTGGAGCAAGCCCAATCCACCAAAAATTCAAGCTTTGAGCAGGGAGGTTTTTCTTTGGAAGGTGAACACCTATGACATCCTTCAAAAAAGGAGGTCAAATAAATGCCTCTCCCCTCATATATGCATTCTTTGCTTTGCAGATGATGAATCCCTACCACATTTACTGATTCGTTGCTCTTTTGTGCTCTTTTTTTGGGAATCTTTTTGTTCGCTCTCTTTGGTTGCAGGTGGAGTACTCTCTAGGATATAGTAAGCCTCTTTAACCCAAACTTTCTAAGGCGACCAACAAAAAGAGCAAGGGTTATGTGGAAATCAGTTAGCACAACAGTGGTGTGGACTACTTATAAAAAAAACAGTGGTGTGGACTGTATGGGAGGAAAGTAATGCAAGAATTTTCAACCAGAAGTACCAAGTCAAATGAAGATCTAGTGGAGGCCATAAAGATAAAAGTTGCACACTGGGTGAAAACAGTTGAACTCTTTCAAATTTTCTCAATTATTGATATAGTAAGAGTGTGGAATGAAGTGGTACACTCTTCTAAGAAGAAAGAAAGAAAGGTGGAGTGGAAGCCCCCACCCAGGTATTAAAACTTGCCAAACAAGCAAACCTTAAGAACTTAGAGGTAGAAGGGGGCTCAAAAATAGTGATATCATGGACCAATTCAAGGGGTAATGCTCCTTGGATTTATGGGCATCCCCTAAGGGAGATTGAAAGACTAGCAAGGGAATTCAATGCCTCGTTCACAGGGATCAGGAGAATTGCAAATGGGATGGCTGATTCATTAGCCAAACAGGGAGTTCTTAGGCAGCAGCTTTCTGGGCTTTATTATAACACTTTGTGGTGCAATGCTTGCTTTCCATTTGCTGTAATTCTGTAACTGATTCTCTTAATTGAATAACATTCTCCTTTTGCTGATAAAAATAATTGTTCACGTAATCGCCACTAATGGGGACATAGCAGAGATAATGTAAGAAAAGATGCTATTAAAGGTATACCTTAAAAAGGAATAAAAAAAGGAAAGAAGTAAATTGAGGAGGTGATGAAGTACTTGTAAATAGGAGCTCTAATATAGAAGATAGACAAGGACTTTAATACAAAACCATTACAGGTTTGAATGATGCTTTTACAAAAGGCATATGCTTAGGCAAACAAAAAAAAAATGTTGATTTTTTTACCATAACTGAAGATTGACACCATTGGCAAATGGAAGATATGAAATAGATGGATACCTGAATGCCCAATAATACTGACCCTTCCCTCCACAAATTATCTACTCAAACCTCACCGAAAATCACCAATCAAAATAACCCTTACTAAAACCTTTTTGGCTAGAATGAACAGAATTGGGGAAAAGGTTCCCTTGCCTTAATCCTTTTGCAGAATGATATTAATGAATGAAAATATTGCATACATGGAAATGATGAGAAAATATAAGCCAGACCGCATCACTACATTAACATTATTAGCTACTTATTCAAATGTGTATGTGCATATGATGCAAGTAACCAATATCTATTGATCAGACCTTGAATCAAGAATTATTAAATAAGGGGCATCTGCTATGGTATAAAGCCATAAATTAAAGAAAAAAAAAACAAGACAAAAAATGGAAGAAATAAAGATAAGAACATATTGAAACATGTGATACCTGTTAATAATTAAACCTTCATGCTAAGGTTATCGAACTAAAGGTGCTTTTGTTATGGTGTAAAATGATAAGAGAGAAGATGCAGAGAATAGAATGCCTTAAAGAATGCACTATACTTTTCTCCTTGCAAAAAGCTCCTTATGGAATTTTTAATATTTTCTGCCAAAATAATTTTACTAGGAATATCTTAAAACCCAATAAAATTTTTTTCCTCCAGATTTTCTGCAATACAGAGCCTAGATGGAAAGAAATGGTAAAGATAATTCCTTCATTTCTTATTCTTCTTGAAATATGGTTGCAGAAATGTTACAAAAAATTATACATTTATATTCCCATTATCAATGCTAATGAAACAAACTTCATTTGTCCATACAATAAATGGGTGGTATGCCAATGACTCTTACAAACTCACCAAAGCAGTTCGAACAAATGAATATATATACTTCTAACCTCTACATATGGCAACACAAAAAGAGTATCAACTAGACATTAATGAACTACAAAGGCAGTATGCTTCCAAAATCAAAACTTACAATGCAGCAGTGAACTTTCCTCAGGATAGTAGAAAATTTAAAAAATAATCAATACATCCATCCATTCGCATCCATCATCAATGGCCATAATGAGTGAAGGATATTAGCATCTCTAACACACCTAACCCATGTTCTGAAATATGCCAGAAAAATTTGGTATCTTATCGACATGCTTCAAGGCACGCTCAGCAATCTGCCGAGTTCGATAGTCACCATGTCGGAATGCATCAACCAGTGCTGTGCTCACATTAGGGTCACCAGAAACTTCATATGCTATGTCTTCAGTCCTCAGGAGCCTCTCAACAGCATAAACCGCCCGCTGCCTCAAGATCTCTGTCCGATTCTCAAGCAGCACTTCAAGTATTGGCTTGACTCCCTCCACCTCACACAAAACCATCACTCCTTGTTGAACATCAACTCCATCATCCAACAATGTGCAGATTGCTGCAAGTGCTGCCTCAACCACCTTTTCATTTGTGTGGTCTAAACAAGCCACCAACTTACCCACAGCCTTTCCTTCCACAAGACAAAAAGATTCCTTCAGGGAACAAGTTCCATGGTGTAGGCGGCACAATCCTGTTACCACTGGCTGCTTGCTAAAACAAGGAAAAACTGAAGCACAAAATCCAGGTTTAGGCAACTCTGGCAGTTCTGTCAGACGTTTGGACTCTTGTGAAAGGTTCTCCAAAGCCAAGGCAGACACCATCTGAACCTTGTCAAGCCCATTTGCCTGAAGCAGATCAATGAACAATGCGGCAAGATTATGCTCACGAGCCAGAACTACAGCATCATGCTCATCACCTAAGACAAATGTGAGCCTTGACAAGACTTGAACAAGTCCTTCTAGATAGGGAGTCATGAAGCGGTTACCACGGGTCTCCCCTTGTCGAATTCGTAACACCCTAGAGATGACCAACTCAAAGGCACCTTCATCCAACAGCTGTCGAGTGAGTCCCAAATCCCTCTCCGGAAGGTCTGCTAACAGGCCAACAGCTGCTGCCTGATCTTCTGTGATCCCATTGTTTTCTGAGATTATTTTTATCAGGCTACCAAGCTGACCGGCAGTACCACGTAAAGCATCAGCTAGCTCTTGACCCATGTGAGGTGAAAGGTTCTGGAGAAGTTTTATCGAAGCCAAACAGAGCTCCTTCTGTGGAGCTTCAATGAACTGAATCAAACTGATGGTAGCACCAGAGCTTTTAATGGCAGAAACTACATTCAGAACAGTTGCAGGAGAACTGGTCAGTCCAACAAGGACTTGGAGTAGCTTGCACTCAATGGCAGGACCAGTGTTGCTGATGAGATGGAGTAGGTTGTGCACTATATCTTCAGAAACCAGAGTCTGGTGGTCAGGTCCAACTGAGATTGAATCGAAATCATAGCCTGAGTTCACAACATTAGCAAGAACCGTTGCAGAGACCTCCTTCAACCTCATAGGAAGATGATTCCCACCAACAATGAAGAGGTCCTTCACAAGTGTAGGAAGGATCCCAGCTTCTATTAACATTCTGGCACTAGCCTCACAGGATGAAATCTGGTTCAGGGCTTTCAAAGAAGCTTCTCTTGATTGAACATTTCCACTTCTCAAGAAATTGACAAGTGTTGATCCCACTGTTCTGGCCACAAAGACCTTCTCATCATTGTTCAGAACCAGTTCACCAAGGAAAGAAACCATAGACAATTTAGTTTCAGAGGAACCTGCATCAATTCCCACTGTAGTGAGATTAGGAGCAAACAATAGAGCAAGAATTTTGACTTAATTTATATACTGAAGTGCATGCTAATAACTGAAATAGTTTTTTATCGTTATAATAACTGAATTAATTTAATTTAGGTTGAAGATCCTTTAGTAACATGTTCCCAACCATTGAAAGTAAATCTGTGTTTGCCATTCAACAAGGACTAGTAAATTTATTTCTCAGCATTCTAAGAGAACAAATGGTTTACAGAGAATGGCATTTTTAATGGATAAGAATAATCATGGTAAGAACAAGGCAATTAACCATTGCCAAAATCACTATTCTACAAAAATGGAAACTTCATCTAACAAATGCATATTTCCTTTTGGTAATAAAATAAAATTTATTAAAGAAAAAGAAGAGATACAAAGAAGATGACCAAAAGTCACCTGAGAGGAGAAAATAAAAGGAGGAAAACAAAACCACAACCCCAGCACACCAAACAGATCACCAACCACAAAAACCAGAAAAACAAACAAAAAACTCCCCACCTTTGACCCAGAAACCCAAAACCGGGAAAAAAAAAACTGACCAGCATAGCATACCTCTTCACAACCAGACCTCTCATTACAGCACAAACAAAACACCCCTGAAAAATCTCCCACCGCACACCCAAAAAAACAGAACACTCTACTTTCTCTTTTGGCCTTTCTTGTGTTAACACTTTTTTACTTGGTCCGAGCCCTAGTCTAGAAAAAGCACTTGACGCCAGAACTGGACAATGTTTTCTCTGATGTTTGGATTTTCTAATTGCTGAAAGGTCCTTCCTAAGTTTCACCAATTCTCTAGTTTCATTAATTCTTTCCAATTCCGAAACCAGATTCTTCTTGAACAACTTATCTTCTTCCAAGGTTTCACCCTCATCAACACTGGCTCTTGCAGTTCCATCAGCTCTCCATTCAAAATTCAAGTCTTCGGATCTAGAGCTAAACTCTTTAGGAGTGAGGTCTGCCTCCCTCGAGGGTAAAGGATACTTTCCTTCCAGATCCTTAAACACCTGTCTAGTAAAAGCTTGACCCCCTAAAACCAATAAACCCAAGGCTTTGTTTACTTCCACTGCTGTATTTACGATCTTTTCCACATTAACTTGCTTTTTAACTTCATGGGTCTCATCTATCAAAATCTCCAATCTACTATTCTACTTGAATCATAGTCTCCGTCTTCCTCTTCATCACTCCCCCAAACGGTTTCTTTATCTTTCAGAGGTCTAGTGTGGTAACCTTTTTTCTTGTTGCAGGTCTTTACCCCATCAGCCCAACCTACTTTATCTATACTTCCTCCCCCTTCAGGGTGAGCCCTTTCTTTTCTCTCGATAGTCCTATTGAATATTTTGTTTTCAAAAGAAGCCTTCTCATCTAGAGCTCTTAAATCTACAGGGGTAGCTTGCATGTGCAAACCCCTCTCCTTCTCATACTCCAGACTTCTTCCTCCTGAATTTTTACCTTTGCCTTCAGGATGAAGGGCCTCCCCTTCCTTACCTCTTTCTTCTTCTCTGTCCAATCCTGCTGCTACTTTGTTGATACGGATATCCCCTCCCATCACCATCATCTCCTTTCCTTCCTCTCCAAAGCAAACCTCACCAACCCCTTCCTGAATTTCGTGAGTTGAAAGCAAACAAAAAGTGTTTTCTTGTCTTTCTACTGAGGAAAAATCACCTACAAAACCCTCCTCGCATGGAACATTGCTCATCAAAGCATTACAAGCCTTATCAACCATGCCACCATCTTTTTCTTTTCGATTCTCTTCTTCGTAAGTATAATTCGTTAAACACCAGACAAAGCCATCTTTATCTGGCATTGTAGATTCAGCACACTTCATCACTACCCTAACTTCATTCACCTCAGCCTGAATCAAAAAAGACGATGATAGACCAGAATTTTCATCTCCCAAGTCTCCCTCAACCTTCGTAATGTGATCTTTAGGTCTACCAGGTGACCACCCCTCCAAACAACCCACGACAGCTATCAGTCCAGAGCTTATGGCCCCACAATTTCTTGATACAGAATCAGCAAGTGTTTGGGTTTGAGCCTTCGATTCCAGACCAAGAAGGCAAGAACCCAACCCAAACCAGGAAAATCCACAAGACTGTTCAAACTCTCGAACTCCTTTTCATGCCCAACTTCAAAATTATTAATATCAATGTAAACTGGGTATTGGTCCCCACCAATAACCAAGAGCTTGTGGTCTTTTTCCTGAGAACACATCTGTTCACGTTCCTTACACGCCACCCCAACATTAAATGCCCTGGGACAAGAGACCAGGCCAGTATTCAGTGTCGCTTGAGAAGCTCTTCTAGGATTACCAAAGATGGGAAAATGGTGCCCTTTCAACTCCCTTCCCATCCGTTGTTCTTCCCTTTGCAGGTTAAGGCCATCTTCATTTGAATGCTCCAACGCTTGCATGCACATAGCGCCTCCTGCTCCACCACCACTTTGTCTTCCTTCCTGCGCCCATTGCACCACAAGGTAGCTTCAATGGAGGTCGCCAGCCATACACTGACACTAATCACTTGTAAGAGTAAATCGATCTTTCTGGGAATACATTCAGGCTTCACACCAACTATCCTTAGAGCAGCCGACCACAGATCATTCAGAAAGACTCCCTCCAGACTTCCACCGCACAGAGAAGCAATCAAGCGGAAAGTTACCATCTGCCAGAGGTGAAACAGCAAGCCAAGAATCCTGACTGTCACTTCATCTCCTTCCACAATTTCCTTAGTGTTCGAAAGGAAACACCATTTAGAAATCAAAATTTGATCGAACTAGGTTTGGATGGAATTGGCTATAATCTCCATTGGGGCATCCAACAAATCTAGCAACGCTTTACAACTATCAAAAGGAGTGACTACCAATGACCCCTTCAACTTAAAGTGTCTGCTGATGGTCTCCCCAACCTCCCTCCAATCCTCAACTTCAAACTTAGTCAAAACAATCAGAGCATTCTCCCACCTTTTCTTGCTGCCTTGAAAAGCCAACAGTTTTCCACGACCAGTAGCACTTACAAAAAACGAGAACTCCTCAACAACCACCTTTTTCATTTTCTTGATTACCTTCTTTAAAAATGGGGGCCAAGCCTGCCCCGCTTCTTAATCCTAACCTTTAGAGAAAATCCTGAATCACAAAAGACAGCTCTTCCCACCATGAACTTCTCCACCCTTCCAGAACACAAACAAATTTCTTACCTCCACTCCCAAAGTATTCTGACAAAACTATGAACTTCCTTTATCATGCTCTTTTCTTTCAACCATGTATCTCCTATGACCTTCAGCCTTCAAATTTTTCCATTCTAAGTTTCTTTGAGAATATGTGGCTGTTACATCCAGATTTCAAGTCAAAAGTGAAAAGAGTGGTAGGAAGAAGACCAAGTGGAGTTTAGGTGGAAGGGTTTTAGATTTTATAAAAAACTACGAAGGTTGAAATGTAGGATTAAAGAGTGGAGTAAGAAGGTTTTTGGGTCTCTAGAGGAAAGAAAGGTTTACACTTCACACAGAATTGAGGGACTAGATGAGCTTGAGGGGGAGAGGGCAATAAGAGAGGAAGAGAAATATGAAAGACGGAGGTTAAAATAGGAGTTGGAAGAGATTTTGAGAAAAGAGGAGATTAGCTGGAGACAGAAATCTAGATGTCATTGGTTAAAGGAAAGTGATGACAACACAAGTTTTTCCACTTAGTAGCAAATGGGAGGAAAAGAAGAAATACTATCTCTCAACTCAAGTGGAATGGACAAACTCTAACTAGGGAAGGGGATGTTGCACAGGCCTTTGTGGATCACCTCAAATCCATCTTTGTTGGTCAGGGAGAACCAAAGAATCTTTAGCAAAATTCATTTGGAGAAGCTCTAGGGCTTTGATAGAAACCCTAGAGAAGGTTTTTGAAGTCTAAGAAATTATGGAAGCAATCTTTTCTATGGAGAGATCCAAAGACCCAAGCCTAGATGATTTTGCAATGGCTTTTTTCAAGATTGTTGGGAAATTGTGGGTGATGATCTAGTGGAAGTGTTTGATTAACTCTTTGAAAGGGGCAAATTCAACTCAGGGGCAAATGCTACTTTTATTTCCTTGATCCCTAAGAAAGCATATGCTTCTCATCCAAATGATTCTAGGTCCATAAGCCTTGTGGGTAGTATGTATAAATTATAAAATCGTCTCCAAGGTGTTAGCTGAGAGAACAAAAAAAGTCCTTCCCTCTTTAATCTCTCTAAATCAAGGGGCTTTTGTATTTGAAAGACAAATAATTGACCAAAACCTCATTGCTAATGAGTGTGTAAAAAGGAGAAAGGAAAAAGGCCTAGTTTGTAAGTTGGACTTGGAGAAAGCCTATGACTTGGTGGACTGGGATTTTCTTCTAAAAGTTTTAAGATTGAGAGGTTTTGGAGTGAGATGGTGTAAATGGATAAAGAGGTGTATGTCTTCCTGTCATTATTCCATACTAGTCAATGGAGTAGCTAGAGATTTCTTTCTATCTAAAAGGGGCCTTCGACAAGGTGACCCCCTATCTCCCTTCCTCTTCACTCTAATAGCATATGTGCTTAGTGATCTGATTTCAAGAGCTGATGCAAAAAACTCACTTCAAGATTGAAGAGTTGGGGGGAATAATGTAGTGGTTACCCATCTACAATTTGCATATGATATTGTTATCTTTTGTGAAGGGGAAAGGGAGGATATGGCTAATCTACAATGGATGGTAACACACTTTGAAAGGGTTTCCAATCTCAAAGTAAACTGGAACAAGAGTTGTGTAGCAGGTTTAAATAAAGAAAAAGTGGAGGTAGAAAACCTAGCTAGAATGTTGGTTTGTGAGGTAGGATATTGGCCTTCACAGTACCTAGGACTACCCTTGAGGGGGAACCCAAATTCTGATAGCTTTTGGGATCTAGTAGTGGAAAGGTTTACAACGAGGCTTGTAGGATGGAAGAGAAGTTATATCTCTTTAGGGGGTAGGATAACTCTAATAAAGTCAACCTTGACTAACTTGCCAATTTACTACCTATCTACCTTTAAGATCGCCACAAAAGTGGCCAATAAACTGGAAAAACTAATGAGGGATTTTCTATGGGAGCCAGGAGATGCAAAAAATGATCATCTAGTAAAGTGGGAGGTGGTGTCAAGGAGTAGGGATAGTGGAGGTTTAGGGATAGGAAATATTAAACTCAAGAACTTGGCACTGTTGGGCAAATGGTTATGGAGGTTTCCTTTGGAACAAGAAAACTTGTGGCATAAAGTAATTGGCACGGCAATCCATAGCTTGTTGCCTTCTTCCCTTTTGTATTTCAGGCATTATGCTTGTGCTGGTAATAAAGTGTGTTTTTGGGAAGATGTCTGCCTTGGGGATACACCTCTTAAAGATAAATTTCCACCTATCTATTCCCTGTCCCTCAACAAAGGGAGAGTGATTTCTTTTATGCATGCTAATGAAAACTCCTGGGACCTAGGATTAAGGAGAGCGTAAAGGGAATCCGGAATGGGCCTAGTAGATCTAAAGATGAACTCATTGCCCTTCTTAGTAGTGCTTTCTTGAGCCCTTCTTGCCAAAACAGTAGAATTTGGTCAGTGTCCCCTTTTGGCTCTTTTACCTGTGCTTCCTTCTTCACTACACTCCTTCAATCCTCACACCAGGTTGGTTCCTTCCCTACAAAGGAAGTTTGGTGTAATCTTGTACCCCAAAAAATAAGAGCCTTTTGTTGCGAGGTGGTGCTCCAAAAAATCAATACTATGGACAATTTACAAAAAAAGAAGGTCGAATTGCTGCCTCTCTTCTCATGCTTGTTGCCTTTGCTTGGGAAATGGTGAGACAATTTCACATCTATTACTATCTTGTCCGTTTGCTTCTTTTGTTTGGAATCAGTTTTCTTCCCTCTTTGGCTGCAGGTGGACCCCTCCTCCGGATGCGGCAAGCCTTTTTGACCCAAGCTTCTTCACACTACCTAAGAAAAGGGGTAAAGTGATGTGGATGCCAACAAGAGCAGCCATCCTTTGGTCTTTATGGGAGGAAAGGAATAACAGAATTTTCCCAAGGGGTAGAAAGATCAAAAGAGCAAGCTATTGAATGCATAGCCATTAAAGTCATACACTGGCTGAAAGTTACTGACTTGTTCAAAGACTTTTCGGTGGATGATATAGTAAGGGGATGGTCAGCAGTGGAAAATTCTTCGACTAGACAGTCTATTATTCAGTCTTATTGGACACCTACAGTACAACAAAGGGTAAAATTGAACTTTGACGGAAGCTCCTTTGGCAATCCAAGACACTCTGGAGTTGGGGGAGTCTTCAAGGATGGGGAAGGCAGGCTGATAGCACTATATTCTGGTTCCATAGGTGTGGGAGACTCTCTGAGAGCTGAAATTATGGCTCTACTACAAGGCTTGAGGTTGGCCAAGCAATGGGGATTTCAAAACTTTGAGGTGGAGGGAGACTCTTAAATGTTAATAGGATGGCTGCAGACAAAAAATCTGGGTGTATAGACTTTTAGACAACAAATAAGGGAAATACTTAGCTTAGCAATGGATGCTGGAGTAATCTTCAAATGGGTAAGGAGGTCAGCCAATTCTGTGGCCGATATTTTGGCAAAGTAGGGAGTCTTCAGGGAAAACTGTTTTTTGGGCTGTATTGTAACTATTGAAATTGATTGGGGTCAACACTCATATTCTGAGTGGTTGACAGTGTATGATGATTAATTGCTATCTTTAATGAAAGTCACCATTTCCAATCAAAAAAAAGGCACCACCAAATCTAACTCAGAAACCAACCTACAGCTTCTTCTAGAAGAAAGACAGTACCCTTCTTTTGTTCTCTGATTTTTAAGGCTAACAAACCCTAATCCTCATTTCCTCCAGGAAATAAAGTTTCCGCTTCTACTCTTAGTCTTCATCCCCACCCCATAGGTTTTTGCCCTCAGGTTTCATAGGAAGATCTAAAAATCATTCCGCTTGCCTCATTTGTTTGTGCATGCGGATCTACTGCAGTACTGCCTCAACATCTCCAGTAAATGATGCTCCATCCAGCTTGCCTTGTTTTTTTACACATTCAAGTATGACCTTACAATGAAATTCTAAGTTCCATGGAATATGCAAAATGAATCATTGAAGAGAGAGGGAGAGAGAGATGGTATGTAATAAGAAATAAGTCTTGTCACAAACACATATCAATGAATAAAGGTTAGAACACACTGAGTTAGTCCAATATCAGTAAGATGTCTTACTGTCATAGAAAAAATTGCACTTCATAATTGGAAAAGCATAAACAAAGAGATGTTTTCATTTATTTATTTTAATGTCATCTATGACAAATAACTTGCAAGACAATATACAATACACAAACATGAAATTCAACTGTTGAACAGTAAATAAGCAAGGAATGAGTAAACAAGAAGTGAGACAAAGCACCTTTGAGCAGGAGTGAAAGGAGAGGCTGCAATCTACCATTTTCAGCCATTTGGCGCACATTATTCTCACACTTCTCTAGATTTTTCAGTGTTTTTTCAGCTTTCTCAGCAATCAAAATGTTCTCTGATTTGCTGCTTATCATTCCAACTAATATAAGAATCGCTCCATTGACTGCACCAATCTTTTCACACAAAGTGTCAGACATTGAGAGTTCGTATAACAAAGACACAGCCTCCTCTCTCTCCTTGGAACGCTCTTTAGACAAGAACTTAACAATTGTGCGTACTGTGTCTCCTTCAGCCATTACCTCCTGCAGAGCAAGAAAAGTTGATTGAGAACAAACTTTGACAACATCCATGTTTACTAAGAGATGATAAAATCTTTAAAGAAAACCAGCAAACCTGCAGACAACCTTATTATCTGCATCCTCCTCTGTGACAATACGAAGGGTTTCCAAAGCTTTACACATTACTTTCCGACTGCTGCTTTTCAACATGTCAATAATCATTGGTATCAGCTCAGCATTACGTACAGCATGCTTACTAGACCTACTTTTCCGGCAAATAGACTGAATAGACTGCAAAGCATGCAGAATATCTTGCTCTGGGCTGCCCAGAGAGAGTGATCTACGAGTGTTGTCAAGCTGTACAGCGTCATTCCTTGCAGTCCATTCTTCAATTGTATTTCGCAGAGCTATACTGGGTTTCAGTTCAGTACTTCTTAACTCTTTCAACGTTATTGGACAAACAAGTCTTCTTCTGCTCTCCTTCAACTCCTTAAACCATTTTTCAATTGCTTCTCGCTCGAAAGTCTGCCCATTTTCTAATGTAACTGGGTCATGCATTACTTGTTTTGTGAGAGGGCAAACAAATGCATCGTAAATAGGTTCAATATGTGTCCTTTCAAAATGGTAGCTCTCATCAGATGGACTTCCTTGGTCATAACTTCCATCCCGGCTGCCTGCCATCTCTTTTGTAAAACCTACTGCAACCAATGTAACATGAAAGATCTTAGATTCCACCACTTCAAACCACTGAGTTGTAAGGAAATGAAACTAATGAAGAAAGCTAACAACAATCTCCTGCCCTGTCAAGCAAAGTTTATGAAAAAGAGCATTAGTAAGTTCTATTCCATTCCAGCCTCGACTAAAGAATACATGAAACTTTGTATTTTCTTCTCTCCATGTACCTTCTTTCCACCCTTTTTCTTTTTGTGTGTAAGGAGGTGTCAACACATAAGCTACAATCATTGCAATTCCTATTTAGACAAAATTATTTAATCATAGCAAGAATAATTATTTATTTGAAAGCATACGCATTTCTCTGCCCCAATTGCCCCTCTTACTGCAAGGTTGGAAGTTGCAGAAAGCAGAACATTGAGAATTCTTCAATCAAACAAAGTGATGTGCGCAAAAGCAATAGTACTGGATTCGGTTGACATCTAGCTTCTTAGGTGGGTAAACATGTAAATACATGTGGATGGGGCTGATATTATTATTTACCAAAAAGAAAATGACGCTGTTATAAGGGTCGGCAAAGGATCCGATGTTCTAGTGCTAGAACCTGCAAGTTGGAACTACTACACGGTTTTATCATTGACATAGTATAAACTTTTGCTGAATCCAGGGAGTTGGGGACAATTGTAAGGGTTCGTGCGTTTTCTCAAAGGAACATTGATGACCAACAATGCAATTGAACTTTGTTAAGTCAAAGAGACATCTAATTATACCTAAGTAACGGTAACAAACAACTAAATAATGATAAGCAGTTTAATCAGTTAAAAGGGCAGCCCAGTGCACGACGCTCCCGCCAATGCGGGGTCTGGGGAGAAACAGATAGGCAGATGTACGCAGCCTCACCTCTACAAATAGCCATAACCAGTGTAATCAGTTAGATTGAAAAATACAGACTACCCGGCATACCCATCCGTCCAGCTCAAAAGAAAAGTAGGGTATATTAGAAGGCCCATACTAGGCTAGGGCTAGTGTCAGGAAGAAAACCGAAAAAAAAAAAAAAAAAAAAACAATACAATACAATCATTTCACCTGAACTCAATTTCTGAAGGAAGCATACCTTTCTTCTGAGGCTTAAAATCAGAAATGATTCCCGACAAGGTGAGACTAAGTCCTGCAGTCAAACCTTGTCACTGATTAGAACAAAGAAGAAGAAGACGAAGGAGAACCCAGAAACCAAGTGCTGGTCCATGGACAAGGAGTGAACGAATTTTGAATAACAACAGAGATTTAGGGTTAGAGCTCGTTCGGCTTTGGCATAGGAAGAGGAGGGGAGACAGAGAGAGGAGGCGAGGAAGGAAGAGCTGGAAATTGCTGGTGCGGATAAAAACAACAATAATAAAAAGAAAACAAAAATAGAGGAAACGAGAGAGAAGTGACAGAGTAGGTTGACCCCAAGAATAATAGTCATCGCTGTAGAGAGAGAGAGAGAGAGAGAAGACGTAAGCAGGTGACGAGAGGGAGAGAGGATGTGGAGCCTCCTCCACCAAAATCCAAGGCAAGGCTTGAACGGGAGTGATTAGGACACGTCGTAATCTTGAGCAGGAGTGATTAGGGGCACATCTCTTCCTCGCGCCCGCCATTATTTTCTTCTATTTTCCTTTCCTTTATATCTTCTTTGTATATTTATTTAATTTAATTATTTTTGTATAAATCTAATATTTATTTATTTATCCATTCCTCTTTTTGGTAATATTTATTTATTCGTTAATGGTTTGTTTCCTGTAGCTTTAGATTCACCAACTTATCGCCCAATCGCCCACTCCATTCAATACCAACCGAAACTAATAAAGTAGCACCCGCCCGCTACGCTTTCTCCGGCGATCTACAGTGACATTTATCGACCCGATTCTATTATTCGGTTCAGTAACACCCGGGTCAGTCCGAGTAAAATTGACTCGGATCAATCCCAGTGCAAGCCACGCTATAATCATCCTGGATACGGATGTCGACAAGGCAACAAGTCAGTTTGGTTTGGTCAAATCTGATCCATAGTCGCTTTGGCCCTAAACTAACCCATTTGAACAAGGGCATGATACAAAACCCGACCCATTGCACATTTGGTATACCAAACCCAAACAAGTCAGTTAGGGGGTATTTTGACATTATCAAACCAAAATTCTGCTTGATTAAGCTGATTCAAAATTTTTTTTTTCTTTTGCTTCAAGATTCAAATATTTTTATTACTCTTTACTTTGGTTACTTGAAAATATTTTTTAAAAGAAATATAATTTAGACATTTCTTACATGAATATTTTCACTTTGCGTGTCATATGTGGTGTTCAATAATGACCATTCGGATAATGGCACTCACGCATAAAAAATAATACATGTTTGTAACATTGCAAAAAGATTTTTTTCCATGATATCCAATATTTAAAGTAGGGAAAATTCTTTGTAATTTTGGCATAGTGTCATTTTGGTTCCCAAACTTTAAAATGCAACAATTCAGTACTCGAATTTTCAAAACATAACAATTCAATACCTATTGTTAATTAGTTGTTAATCAGCCGTTAAGTGGTATTTGAAAAAGATACAAATGTTCTTGGAGTGTTATCTAATTTTATTTATCAATCATCCAAACATTAGCAAAAGAAATTAACAGTCTCAAATCCTTGCCTCTTCTATTCAAGAAAGTTGGGGTCATCGGAATGCCCATTCAAACATGACCCCAACTTTCCTGAATGGAAAAGACAAAGATTTGGGACTGATAATTTTTTTTGTCAACGTTTAGATGGTTGATAAAAAAATTAAATAACACTTGAAGGGTATTTATTTCTTTTTAAATGTCACTTAATGACTGGTTAACAGCTAATTAACAACAGATACTGAATTTTCAAGTTTTAAAAGTTTAGATACTAAATTGTCACATTTTAAATTTCAAAGAGCATAGTAACACTAGACCCAAAGTACAAGGTATTAATCGGGAATTTTTCCTTTAAAATAAGTACAAAAACGATACATTCACAACATGATACCAAACCCGACCCAAAAATTTGATAAAACTTACCCTTCCCTAACTCAAAAGTGTTGGGTCTATGCGGATTTACCACATAACCCGCCCCGCTGATATTCCCACTTGGACTTGTACTCATAGAAAGTAAAAAACCACGGTGGTATCTGAAAGAATTCCTGAACTGAACCATGTTTCGGCGTTTCACGCTTGTATTTTATATTTTAGGGTAAAATACAAAAACCTCCCCTGAAGTTTTTGACAATCATAAAAACCTCCCCTTTAATTTCACTTTAATAAAAACCTCAAATTTTTAAAAAATTCAACAAAAAAAAACTCCCTTCTATCATTGATTAAACAGAAAATGTATAAAATTACAAAAAATATCCCTAATTAATCGACAGGGCATCCTATATACAAAAAGAATTCAAGAAAAAGGGAATGACGTTCTTTTGTCGATGATACCCTCCTAAACCTAGAAAGAAGAAAGAAGAACAAGAGCCTGTCCATTAAACATCAACAACCATAGTCCATTAAACAAGGAAAAAAGTAGGAAATTAAAGAAAACTGATGCCATATATGCCAGTACTAAATTGATGGAATCCAACCTCATCCAATCTTTGTCTTCAAAAAAGAAATTGTAATCAATAAGCCAAAGCTTGAAGTAGATGGCGATCCCCATAAACAAAAGCAACACCAAGCCAATAAAGATGGGGCCTTTCACATACACGGCCATTGGTTATCTGTCTGCTTGTCCATCTGTTGTTTCTCGCTTGTTCGCTTGCTCGTAAACTCAGAAAGAATCACATGGGAGTCCATGCATCTTAAGGCTTCACCCAGCCCCAAGTGAATGGGAAACTACAGATTACAGACTAGTGGTGCAATTAAAGAAACAAAGAGAGAGGAACAAGAGCTTCTATTCAGGAAGTGAAACTGAAAATAGCATGTAAACTGTAATGGGCAAGCCCTGAATTGAGAAAGAATTTTGGCCCAGTCGACACTCAATACGTGTGTTTAAAAGAGCACCGAAGACGAACAAATGGTAAAGGGCATTTTTTCAACTTATCATCCAAAACCCAGCGTTGGTCGGACTCTTCCTCTTTGACTTTTCAAAACCTCCCAACGCAAATCCTATAATAGGCTTTTTATCCTTGTATTGAAATGAAAGAACTTCAGAGACACTGTCTGCTTCCATTTAACAGAACAAAATTCTACCAGCGGCCGATCGACGGAAGGAGATAGAGAGAGCGGGGGAGAGAGAAAGAGATGATCGAACTCGTTCACATCTGCCGTAACCATAGCCGCAGCGATTCATTGACACGATCCTGTTTGCTTTATATTGAAACACCTAGCGATATGTTTTTTCTTAATCATTTGCGTGTCTGTTTTAAATTTTAGCAATTCTTGGTATTCGGAGAAATGGCGCCGCTGCAAGTGTTTAGTGGTGTCATTTTCTTTTACTCTGAAAAAGAACGGTAACCAATTGTGGAAGTGTTGTCGCTCAAATGAAAACAATTTGGGACTTTAAAAATTTTTAAATGACACCGTGCAGATTAATCGGGGGGAAATTTCATAAATTTATTACGTTTCTGGTATGGATCAATGACGGAAGGGAAGTTTTTGTTTAGTTTTTTAAAACTTTAAGGGAGGTTTTTATGAAAATGAATCTAAAGGGGAGGTTTTTGTATTAACACGAGTGGAAGGTTGGATTATTATGGTGCCCAACAGACTCCAGGCTCTCCAGCGCTGAATCGTTGATACCTACAAATGGGCTGCACCGCTGTATCATTAAATATTTATATGAGTGAGCGTGTGCCATTACTTATATACTAGTTTGAAACTGAAAACATAGATCAGAGAGATATTGAATTAATTGGCATCTACGATTTGATCCCACCCTCCTATCTGTAAGACTTTATTTAAAAAAAAAAAAATATTCTGTAGTGGCAGAACTTCCTCCCAAATTGCAAGTTGCAATCCCATCCAAACATGGACAGATCAGTAATGATAATAAATTCCAAATATCACTTGAACTGTGATTTAATTTTGAAAGCTGGCAAGACCGACTTCAGATCTCTTACCAATAAACGCTCACAACACTGTCCCAACTAGCAAGGGAGGTGTGTCTAATGTATGGCTGCAATAATGTATGGCAGATCCATGCCCGGCATGACCATATTTTGGGAGCATGATTGCAGCCGACGTGAACTTTAAAGCACCAAGACCAAGGATTTATCATTTTATAATCCCAGTTAGAAGCTATGAAGTTACAAAAGTTGCATGTGATGTGAATGATGGTGCAATTAGGGCTACCCATATGACATTTCAATTTTTATATAAATAAATATAGAGATATATAATCTTATGCATATAATAATTCAATTTTCATACATATATTAATTTATTATATACAAGTTGAAAAATAATTATTTTTTTATTTCTATTTTGTTTTAAAATATGAAATAAAATCTAATTAAATTCAAATCAAATTCGAGATTCGGACCCGATTAAGCCCTAAGCCCTAGATGAAGTCAGAGGTATACCTGTGACTGTGGGATACCCTTGACAACAGGCAGCTAGCTAATCCCGGCTGTTGATTTCAACCAGAAGAAATTCTGGCACCATCAACATTTATGAGACTAATAGACTATCATTCAGTCCAGCAGCAGATATCATTGATTTCCAACTGGTGGTGATTGGCTGCATATTCCATTCCATTATAGAGAAGGTAAAGGACAAATTTTCATCATAACAATAAAAAGGCTAAGGACAATGTTGTAGGTTTGGGCCGTTTGGCTTTAATTGTCATTTTTACCTTTCTGTCTTTATTCTAGGCTTATCAAGATTTCTTCTCATTTCAGCCCAACGTACCAACACCCATGTTGCTTTATTCATGTACTCTGATATAAGTCAAAATGTTGATAGATATAAATTTTCTATCTGTTTATTTATAATTATGATTTGCAATCTTACCTCATATAAAATTTTAACTTTTTTTTTTATTTGCATTCAAACTAATCGTGTAAATTTTGTTGTCCAGTATGTGAAATTCAACATGGGTGAATTGGGTTATCTTGTTTTTTTTTTTTTTCCTTTTATCTCTTATGATTTGCCTATGCCGATTGATCTTTGAATGCAAATGTGAGGTTGTGGAGAGATTTGATGTAAAGCTGGAGAGATTGAGTTGTTCAAATGAATGTGAAAGGAAAAAAAGAACGCACATAAGATTTTCTTGTAGGTTCAGTTACCCCTACGGGTGGTGAATGAGTGGGTTGGGTCGGGTTGGGTTGGGTAAGGGATGAATATTAATCCATCCATATTGATACACCAGCCCACCATGACCTATCATCAACCCTTGTTAAAGGGTCATAATCCACCCTGACCCACCTATATTAATCCACTTGACCCATCCATATTGACCCTTAATCGCCCTCACCCATACTAATTCACTTACTCTTACTTATAAATATAAAAATGGTCGGGACGGATCGTATACACAAAATAATAAAATTGGAGAGAATAATCTCTCTCAAGACTGTCACGTGACAAAAACGAGTTAGGTCGACCCGAATATCCAAAAATGCAAAATTGTAGATAAATGCAGAAAATAGTAGAAAATGCCAAAATTACCAAAAATTGTAGAAAAATACCAAAAAATATGAAAAATGCAAAAAATACTAAAAAATTACAAAAAATCTAGAACTTTTGCAGAAAATATGCAAAAAATACCAAAAAAATATAGGGAATGCATGAAAAACACCAAAAATGCAAAAACTATGCAGAAAAGCACAAAAAAATTGTAGAATTTTCAGAAAAATACTAGAAAATGTAGAAAAAGACCAAAAATTGCAAAAAATGCAGAAAAATACCAAAAGATTATAAAAAATGCAGAAAATAACAAAAAAATACAAAAAATGCATAATTTCTATAAAAGTGCTTTTGGAAAATTACTTTCATGAAAGTACTTCTACAAAAGTACTTTTGTAAAAGTGCTTTCATAAAAGTACTTTTGTAAAAACATTTTTTTATAAAAGTGCTTTTATTCTTTCATAAAAGTGCTTTTATGTAAAAGTAATTTTATAAAAATGCTTTTATGCTTCCATAAAAGTGTTTTCGTAAAAGTACTTTAATAAAATTGCTTTCGTGTAATTTTATTAACTTTAATAAAATTGCTTTCGTGCTTTCGTGTAAAAGTAAAAATACTTTTATGAAAGCATTTTTATAAAAGTGCTTTTATGCTTTCATAAAAGTGTTTTTGTAAAAGTACTTTAATAAAAGTGCTTTCATGTAAAAGTACTTTTCTAAAAGTGCTTTCGTAAAAGTCCTTTTTATAAAATTGCTTTTGTATAAAATTGCATGTGAACACGAAAGTTAATAAAAGCTGTTGTATTTTACTTTTAATCTCAAAATGAAATGTGGCATAGTGGTTTTGAAGTGTAATGAGATGTGGGCACACTAGGAAGCTTGAGTTCAAATCATTACAAATTCTATTTTTTGAGATTTGGCAACTATAGATAGAGTTGACTTTGAACCAACCCATCTTGACCCGCATGACCCAACCCATCCTGGCCCTAATGGGTACCCTCCACCCAACCTATCCTAACCCTTTTCACTAACCCTAATGGATTACTCGACCCATATTGACCCACCAATAGATTGGGTGGGTATGGGTGGGCTCCAAGGTGGGTGGGTGGGTTGGGGCCAAGATTGTCAACCCTAGTTACCCCTACCTACATCCTTTCCCTATATACACTACCTAAGGTTTTCACTAAACCAACTGGACTTTCTGCGCATCATCAAGCCTTTACAATTGATAAATCTTATAGGTCTTTACCAAACCTTAATTAGTCTTTTATATCCCAATCAAAACCTCTGTTGGTAAATCTTATAGGTTTCTACCAAACCCTTATTAGTCTTCTAGTTCCCAATCAAAACATTTTCCGGTGTTCTAAACTTTGAACACCACTTGTAACAACATATATTACAATGAAAGTCCATATACAAATCAAATGCTTCTCAGAAAAGCAGATATAGAAAATACAACCAAATTACTTAGCATACAAAATAACACTATAAGCACTATGGCCTCAAATGGGGCTTTCTTCATCCTTGAAGCACAAGGGTTCTCTCTCTTTTAGTTCATGGGGAAATCTAGGGGAAACCAATAGGTGAACTCTTTTGGTAGCACATGATTCCCTCCTATCTTCTTTTCAAAACCATCTAAAACTCACATGGTATCTCCCTTCTTTTGTCTCCCTCTTCTCACACATTTTTATAGGCTAAATAATATAGTTGTTTTTAATTGTTGTTTTGAATGTTGAAGCTCATTAATCCTCTATTGGTATAACTTGAAAATGCTTTCTAACATGTTTGACCCATTTTCCAAGGAGGAAAGAGTTGTTGGAGTTCAAATGATCGAATAAAAACCACGTGAGAAAATGTTCTTCGTGTTGTAGTCAACTACTACCAACAAGTAGTTGACTAGTAAGCTTGCCAAGTCAATGCTGTCAAGAGTAGTCAGCTATAGGTTCATTGCAAGTTGACTACTAAGTGACTTTGCTCTCTATTGTCAAGGGTAATCAACTATTGCACTACTTACAACATTTTTCTAAGTAAAGTAGTCTACTACTTAACAACTTCTAACCTTAGAACACTTAGAGATTTCCACTCTAAAGGTTTGGAATTTAATCTCTTAGGCTTTTAAACATGATTTTTCACACTTTTTGCTCAATTAAGGTCTAGGAAAACCTAAGAACCAAACCCAATTCTAGCCATTGGTCTCTAAGGTTGGTTATTGTATTTCGTCTCATTTAAGCTCATGTTGTGTATCTTGCACCAAGTTACATCAAGTCCTAAAAAGATAAAAACAAATTAAGTACTTTAGGGATTGATGTCTTCTTTTGTTCTTTTCAATGGTAGCAATTTTCTTTTGTAGATAGTCTTCAATTTATCATTTTCTTTGGAGAGTCTTGGACATTCTTCACTACATCATATGAATTATCTGCTCTTTCTTGCCTCATATAAATATTTTTTCAACTTTGTTAAGCTCGAGTGAGGATTGTTTTTCTAAAGTTGCAAACTTACTTTTCAAGCCATTATTACCCTTAATGAGTTTGTTATCATCAAAACACATAGGGCCAACATTCTCCCTCATTTTTTATGTATGTATACCATGAGCTACAAAGGCCCCTTTTGGTTAATGACAATGGGGTCTTTTCTATTGCTTTGAGATGTTGTGACTTATTCCTTTGTTGTTGCAAAATTTGCTAGTTAGGGTAGATCGGTAGCCAAGGTAGCCTAATTAAGGCCTTTATGTAAGTTGGAGCAAGTCGGTAGCCATGGTTGCCTAGTTGAGGCTTACACACAAGGTCCATCCATCCAATTCATTGACTAAACCACCTAGTCTCTTGTAGTAAGCCACGTTCCTGGTAGTGGCTAAGTCATAGGATGTTGGTGAGATGACTCATTCGGCACAACTAGGGGCGACAACCTTATTGTTCTATTGAGTTGTCCTACACTAGGCTTTTGTTCGAGGTGTTTAGTTGTTCTACTACTAGACTAAACCACCTAACCTTTAGTAGTTGAATTGGGTCTATATTGGTGACTGGTTCTTAGCTCATTGATACAACCAATGAATCAATAAAGTTCAATTCAACGGTTGAACACTATTCCCTATCAAGCCTAACTTAGCTAGGTCTTTAAGAGCTCAAAGTCCCATAGTCTTGTCTAAAAAGGAAGGTTATTATATTTGAATCGAAGCCAAAATTTATTGTATTGTAAATTTGAGGCACAATCTCGAACCAAGAAGAGTTATAAGGGTTCAACTTAGCCTTTAGCATTGAGCATATGCTTTACAAGCCAAGGCTTTTAAGGTCGACCCCTCCAAGATGATAGCTTTGACTCCAGTTGTCAGCTGGTTGTTCAACTCGAGTTCTCGCTCTGTGTGTGCCTCCTTCAAACCGCTCATGAGAGATATAGCCATCAAGGAATCCTTGTCATATGAGGTGCTCAATAGACCTGTTCATGGGCCAAGTAGCCCGACGGGCTGGCCCGGCCCGACCAGTTATAAGTCGGGCTTGGTCATAATTTTAGGCCCACGGGCTCGGGCTCGGGCCTAAAGCACTGGGCCCAACTTTTTTCAGATCGGGCTTAGGCTTTCTCAAAAAAGCCTGGCCCAAGCCCAAGCTCGACTTGATACAATATATTAAATAATAAAAATATATTTTAGTTAATAAATATATATATATATATATATACAACATTTTTTCTTTGTTTTTCTTCTCTTTTTTCCAAGTAATAGTGAGATGTTTATTATTTTTGAGTTATGAAGGTTTTTAATATAAATAAAACACTTTTTATAGAATAAAAAAAAGAAAGGGCTCGGGCCTAGGCTTCAGGCTTTATATGAGAGCCGAGCTCGGGCTCAAGACTTAGGCCCGATGGTCGGGCTGGGCTCAGGCTCGGGCTCAGGCTTGAGTGTATTCTGTTGATACATATACAAAGCCTGACCTAGCCCGGCCCATGAATAGGTCTAGTGCTCGATCTTGTTCTCAAGCTCTCAACAATCCTTGGTGTCATGCTCGTGATCTCAATAAAACCTATAGTATTTGTTATGATCTCCCCAATTGGATTTAAGCTAATATGATCACTTGAGGAAGGGTTTGTCACAAACTTCAAGCAGGATTTGGGTCTGTGAAGCATTCAAGGGGTATAGTGTGTTTGCGTCTTGAGGTTATCGACTTGGGGCCTTTGGAGTTCGGTTGAGGTTATCGACTTGAGACAAACGTCTTCTATGGTCATCCATGTCTGTCCTTGTGGTCATCTCTTTCCCTTTCTCTTTTCCTTCGATATGATCTCTCTTCCTCCATTTCTTAGTAGTGTGTTTACGTCTCCTCGACATTGATGTACTTATTGACTTGGAGGAGGTCGATCATGTCTTTTGAGGTCTCTTATCTCCAAGTCCTCAATGTTCAATATTTTAACATAGTCATATAGTGGATCATCTTACTTCTACCAAATTGTCATCAAGGATGTTAAGGCCCTATACTTCCTACTATTGATGAAATGATTCATGAATAGGTTGGTAAAGTGGCTACATGACCCAATAAACTCATACTATAATCTGAAGAACCATTGTTGAGCTACACCTATGAATGTCGTTGGGAAGGCCTTGTAGGTGATCAACTCATTGTAGCTATGGAGGAGCATTAGGGCTGGGAGCAACTTGTCTTGGATGTGCACGGTGAAAAGAGGATCCTTTGATAACTATTGTCCGAGGTTGAGCTGTGACTTCCTTCCTTCCTCTATCATTGAAAGTCAAGCTTGCGTGTCCTTAAGCTTATGGTTGAGGTTTTGTTCCTAACCCGATTTTGGGGATTGGTTATGCTCATTTGCCACCAAGTTAGCCTTGGTCTCGGAGATCATTGAAGGGGGTTCTTGTTAGTTGGTCTCCCATTTAGTGGGTTTCGGACATTGTCCTGTAAATGAACTGAGTAGTAAGTGAAAGAGGGCGGATGAAGAGGGCAACAAGTGAAACAGGAGAGAAAGTTGAAAAGCGAATGAGTTGAGGAGAAGGTGGATGAAAGAGGAGAGTAAGCTAGAAATTGGAGGAGATGATGAGGGGGTGGATGAATTGAGCTACTCCAAAGGTATCTGCAAGAAAAACAAGGAGCTAGGGGTGATCATTTCAACCTGGCCCGCACAAGCCCGACCCAGAAATTCTAGGCTTGGGCCTGGGTTTTGTGTTCAGGCCCGACCTGGGCCTGGGCCCATATCAGGCCCGCAAATTTTAGGGCCGGGCTTGGGTTTAATACTTTAAGCCCGGCCCGACCCACATATATTTAAACTTACATATTTTGTGTATAATGTATACATGCTATTTTACATTATATTATATATTTTATATATAAATATTATAACATGACATGTATAATTTATATTATATGTAATATGTTATGTCATTTAATATATAGATATGTAATGTTTTATATATTTGTGACATTGGCCCAGAATCAGGTCCGACCCCGCCCGGGCCCATATAGACATAGGCTAGGGCTTATGTTTCAGGCCTGGAACCCTTGGTCCGGGCCTAAGCTATAGCCCTTATCATAAGTGCAAAGCCGGGTCCGGGCCCGGCCCGGCCCATGATCACCCCTACAAGGAGCCCCAAGGTGTGTTGCCAAGCATCGTCTTGTGGCTACTGGTGTTGCTGTGGTGGGTGCTTCTGGTTTTGGGTGTCCACATGATAATTCAGTTCCCTCAGAACTAACTAGTGAAAAAGGAGAGGAACAAGTGAAATAGTGAAAAGGAGATGACTACCAGGCCCCAACTTAAGCTACTTATGGAGGAGGTGTCATGCTTGTCAAGGAGTCATAATCCTACTAGGAGATGGTTGCCAGACTCCAACTTGAGCTTCTTAGTAGTTAACCTCATTAGAATCTAGGTGTACTAGAGGCGTCTAAGTGAACTGGTTGGTTGGGTTGGCTGGCTAGGTTTGTTCCGGTCATTAGCGAGATTCTTGAGCGTTCCTTTCAGAGACACATCGTAGCTTGTGATTGAATTGTGTAGATGGGTCTCATCACCTTCATCTCTAATAAAATTTAGGCACTATATAGGAAAAATTGTGATTTGTAAACATTTTCAAATAATTTAAGGGTTATTACCTAAAAATTTCCTTCAATATCCTCTAATTCTCTTAAACATACCCTAACTATTTAGAAACCTCCTTAGGCTTAGAGGTGTTCATCAAAAACTGAAAAACCGAGTTAAATTAATGAAACCAAACCAAAAAATCTAGTTAACCAAACTAGTTGGTTCTATGCTTTCAAAAATTGAAGGTACTGATTTGATTCCGATTAACCAATCTAAAAAATCAACAATTAACCAAACCACTTAATGTATATAAAAGACCAAAGAACCAAATCGATCAACTAGTTAACTAATTGGCTTTGGTTTGCAGTTTTTTAAAAACCTGAGGATTGGTTTGATTTGGGAAAAAAGCCCCATGGTTCGGTAACCAAATTGTGAGCACTCCTATATAGATCTATTGTAAGTGGGTGATTGGTTTTTTTGTAAAATTACTATATTGCCCCTCTATATGAGAAATTTACATGCTGCAAGGGTTTGGATTGCTAGGGTGAAACTAGAGAGCTTGCCATGATTAGTTAAAGTTTTCATGAAAGGGGTATGGAGTCAAGTTTGGTTAGCTTCAAAAGTCAAAGCATCTCTACGGGGAGGAGCTAAGGTTGAAGATGATGCTGACATGGCAGGTTGGTGTACACGCGAAAGAGTAGGAGAGGTGGAAGGGTTTTATATTTCAGGAAGTTGAACAGTCTTAAAGTGGGTCTTGAATAAGGGGTTTGCCTATTAAAGAAATTAATTCAAATTTATTTAAAAGGGGAAAAAGGGGTGGGCAAAAGTTCTTATATTGATGTGGCAAAAAGATGTGCATGCATTAATTTAAGAAGGGAACCAAAGAAGACTCTTGCAGTCCAGTTCAAACCAATCAGGAGCCTCAACGTCAACGGTTCTTTATATAGATCAGGCAAGGATCAAATCGATCACCCTAATTTGAGATACATAAGGGATCGATTGGAAGAGAGGGAAGAAGAGGATGAGGATTGGGTAGTTTGTAGTGATGTGGAAGATAAGGACATGGAATCAAATGCAACCACTAGTATAGGAAGTGTTGGGGTAGAAAATAAAATTAGAGAAGATGGTGGGCAGACCTTAAATTTGAAAATGTTTTTTTTTTAGAAAAATCAAGAGAAAACAAGGAAGAAGATTCTTTGGTTACAGATTGAGAGGTAGAAATAGCAAACAATGTGGTGTACAATAAGGTTGTTTGGAGGGAGGAACCAAAGCTCAAATAAAGAAGAACCAAAACTAATCCAATCTTTCAAGCAGGGTGTTCGCATGGAAGTAGTCAGTGATCATCAAAGGTAGAACAAGAATTCACCAAAAAGGGATAATCAATAGTGTTTAGGAAGGAATCATTGTGTTGTACAAGAGATGGGAATGCCTACTAATCAAAATCATACTAGGATGGAAGGTTGACCCCCATTCAAGACAAGGAAAACCAATTAATTGTCTCTCTCTAGTCATTGTGTCTTCACTAAGCCCAAATCCAAGTAACCATGTCAATTTGGATTTAGATATTAATAATTGCTCTATTTCTAAAGCTTTTGTTCTAGATTCTCTTTTAGTTCCAAAGTCGGAATCTCGAGTAGGAGATATTGGAGAGGTGGTAAAAATTGGAGATACAAGGAGAAAGGAAGTAGTTATTTATGAGGAGAAAATGGATAAGGGAAAAATCTTGAAAATTATTGAAAGGTTACTAGAAGAACTTAAAAGAGATGAATTATAGAAAAAAGGGATAGCCAAGTTAAATGAAGAAGATTTGGAAACAAAGGAGGGAGGGCAAGAGTATAAAGAGGAGAGAGGAAAGGAAAGGGGAAATTAACTTGGTGGCATAATTTGTTGAAAAGCTATGATGTAAATTGAAGACACGAACGAGATGAAAGTTTTCTTATAGAAGGAGGAAACTAAGGTGGAGAAAATGAAATTGAGTAAAGTTGAAAGGTTAAAATTGGATGTACAAGGGGATAAAAAGTTTAGTGCAAAAGGGGAAAGGAGGAAGGGGAATAAGTAAGCCATTAGCAATAGAAGGGGAAAAGAGGCAAGGATACAACGAACAAAATTAGTGGGAATATGAGAGGGTTGGAGAGTAGGGGTGCTCAAGGTTTAGTTAACTGAATCGTGGGCTTTTTTTGAACCAAACCGACTTGATTGTTTTTTTTTTAAATTTAAACCAAAACCGAATTGATGTAACTGGTCCACTAGTTAACCGGTGGACCGGTTAACTGCAGTTCGGTTTTTTGGCTTTTCTTTACACTCAAAATTAAGAAAAAAAGGGAAAAATTACGTGAACAAACATGGCAAGGGGGGGGGGCGATCTGGTGAGGGTGAAGTGGTAGCCGATGATTTACCGGTGCCGGACTGGTTGGTGGTTGTTGTTGCCTGAAGTAAAAGCCTGAGAGGTGGCAGAGCCGCGGAAATGAGAGGTGAGAGAGACAACGACAAAGCCTAGGGGGTGGTGGTCCTAGCGGAGTTGAGGCGGTGACCAATATCTTGGTTGGTTGTTGTAGGGGTGAGCAAAAAAAACCGGAGTTGAGGTGGCGACTAGTGTCTTGATGGTTGGCGCGGTGGAGACGGAGATTGGGAAATACGAAGAGAGTCAAGAGGCAAGAATCACAAGAGAGACTGCGAGAGTGAGAAAACCAAGGGTTAGCTTAGCCTACTGCCTATTACATTTACAGTTTAGTGATTTAGGTTTCCAATAAGGCGAAACTTGGAAATGGGGGAAAACTGAAAAGGTGCCAAGCGGACAAAGTGAGTTAAGTGATAGATACGCGCGTGTTTGTTATTCAATTTTAAAAAATAAAAAATTCTGAAATAGTGAAATTCATACATGGAGAGGTAAGGTTCTTTTTCTTTTGGGACTTGTATTTGTATGAAAATTGAAAAGGCGCCAGGCAATTGGCTAACCTGGCGCGCAATAGGAGCTAGGCGAACAGAGTGACAGACGCCTTTTCAGAGTGACAGACGCGCACCAGGTAAGGTTATTCGATTTAAAAAAATAAAAATATAATATATAATATATACATTATACAATATATTATTGTATATATACACTCGTCGTTTTGGTTAATTGTCGATTTTTGTACAAGATTAATCCAAGATTAATCGAAACCAAACCGACCAGTTCGGTTAACTGATTTTTCCATTTGGTTTTTTCATTTAGTTCGGTTTTCCATTTTTTTGCTCACCCCTATTGGAGAGTGAAATGAAAAAAGCTATAATAAAAAAGTGATTAGGAAATTGAATTTGGATGTGGTGTTACTTCAAGAGTTTAAATGGGTAGAGTTTGATAATAGATGGGCAAGGAGTGTTTGAAAGGCTAGGGGGATCAATTGGAAAATGACGCCTTCATGGAGTATTTAGGGGGTATGATAATTTTGTGGAAAAGTGAGGAGTTAATAGGCTTGAAAGAATTGATAGTTAAATCCTTAGTGTCTATGAAATTTAGACAAGTGAATGATGGTTTTGAGTGGACGTTGATAAAGGTGTAATGTAGGTTGTGTCAGGCCAACACCACCCAAGTTTGTAGGCCACCCATATTGTAGTAGGCCATGTTAGGTTGGCACGTGAGTCTGGGCCAAGGAACCCCTTAAAAGGAAAGCCCAACACAGCCCATGGCACAAGCCCAAGCAGGCCTATGCTGGGTCGTGAGCAACACAATTTTTTTTTTAGAAAAATTGAAAACAAATAATGAAAAGGTTAAAATAAATTAACAAGCTAATAGACAAGAAAGTGAAAAAAAGCTTATATTTTTATTCTATATGAATTTTGATGTATAGAATTGGTTATATATAAAATAATAAAATGAAATTAAAAAATACAATAAATTGGAACAAAATAGTAAAATAAATTTGAAAATAAAGTATATATATATATATAATAAAATAAAATAAAATTGGAACATATGTACGTATTATAATATGCTTGTACAAGGTTTTTAAAACCAACCCAGACACTGAACCAGTCAGGGGTCCGGTTCCTGGGTCGAACGGTTGGCCCGTTCTGATAAAAACAATAAAAAATGATCAAAATCGTTGAACGGTTCAACTGTTTGGGTCAGCGGTTTACTTACCAAATCAACGTTTTTTGGCAAAAATCCAATTTTGGAGAAAAATGGAACCGATCCCCGATTTTTCTGGCCTGACCATTTGGTCTAGTCCGATTTTGAAAACCATGTGTTTGTGTGCCTATGTGTGGGTAGTGCCAGCACGACCCACTTTATCATGTCATGTCGTGGTTGCCCATGGGCTTCAAAACCCAAGCCCAATGTGGCCTAGGGGTATGGGCCAAACCCACTTTATAGCTCTAGGTGTTGACAAGCTCATATGGTTCCAACAATTATAGAAAAAAGAAAGAAATGTGGGAATGGGGGCATTAACTAGCTTGTGGATACCATTGAGTTAAAGGATCTCCCACTCTTACATAGTAATTTTACTTGGTTCAATCTCCAAATGAACCTAATCTGCTCTAAGCTGAATAGCTTTCTTTTTATACTAGATTCAAAAGAGCATTAGGGAGGCTTGACCTATAAGGCTCTTCCAAGAGTTAATTTTGATCATTGGTCCATAATGATTTATGAGGAGGAGTTGAGAAGTATTAGGTTGTCGCCTTTTAGATTTGAAAATATATAGTTATGCCAATCTTTAATGCTTGAAAAATCTAACCCACTAATTCATTAATGACTCGTATAGAGTAAAATAAATGGATTGAATTGAACCCAAACTTGCTTTTACCCAACCCAACCTGCCAAACCTATTAATAGTAAAAAAGTATTCAAAAGGTTTTAAGAAATAGAGAAAAGCATAGAAAATGAAAAAAACAACGTAAATTGCAAAAAAATACAAAAATGAAGAAAAATAATAGAACTTGCAAAAAATTATAACAAAGATCATAAAAATACAAAAATTAAGGTACAAAGCATAAATTAAAAAATGGTAAAAGTTATTGAAAAATAACAAAAATTGACAACATGCCATAATTAGAAAATCAAAATTAGAAATAGTTAACATAAAATAGTGAGTAATACAAGTCTAATACTCCCTTGGCATTTCTTCCTAAAAAAGGTAACCATTGAGATAAGATAATCAAGCTGGGGAATGACTCAAATACAAAAAAAAAAAGAAATGAAGACAATCCTAGACGTGTTATACAATCAAAAGCATGCAAAAGGAATATCAAAATCAAACATTTAACAAGTTCCAAAATTAACAAAGTAAGAAACACTATAAGCATAGATGTCACATAGGAGTACAAGGAAAAAATAAACATGAATCAGAATAATACTATGATTATAGCTTTAATAGAAAGATAGTGTTGTTCTTTTCAGAGAGAGAGAGAGAGGTATAACGATGTGAACATAGTTATGTCTATATAACTTTCCTTTTCTCCATCATACGAAGTAAGTGTGAGCGGCAAACTTCAGTCCACAGGATCGGCATTAGACCTGGACGTTAGTGGTCTTTTGATACCAACATCATCAAATCGTAGATGAGGATCACCAACCTACAGAAAACCCCCAAATAATCCTTTCGATTTCATCAAATTTCCATTAGTGAAAGCTCTATCTATTGCTCTGTAAGTAGGGTGAGCATTATTCGGTTAAAACTAAAAAACCGAACCAAGAATTTTGGTTTTGGTTTTTTTAGTTTGATTGTTTGGGATTTGATTAATTTGGTTCAATTAATTCAGTTTTTTATTATTTTGATTTTAGTTTTGGTTTTAAAATTAGAAATTCGATTAAATGAATTAGCCAAACTTTGGCATACAATATGTAATATGTAACATATATATAATATATAATATTACAAAGTTTGAATAAATAATATATATATTATATGTTATAATATATAATATAATATGCTATTAAAATTTGGTTTTAACCGAAATAACCGTAAACCAAACTTAAAATTTCAATTTCAATTATTTTGGTTTTCTATAATTTGGTTTCAGTTTTATTTTTTAATTCAGTTTTTAAAAGTTTGGTTTTTAATAGAATAAAGCAAACGCTCACCCCTATCAGTAAGAATGAGGATAGAATATGAGTCCTCTAAGAGAAACTCTAAAAGCTTGTTGAAGCCAAAAAATCAATAGAAAATCAGAGATGAAGCCAAGGTTTTATTGAAGAACATAAAGGAATTGTATTGTAGGGATGGTACTAGTAGCATGTTGAGAAAAGGAAAGAAGTGGAGAAAAAAGTAGAAAAACTAAACGGGAAAGAACAAGAAAACCCTAATTAATAATGGATAACCGGTGGCTAACCATGACCCAACCCGCCCAACCTATTAAATAACCACTTATTGGGTTAACCGACCTACAAATGACCCAGAATTAAACAAATGGTTTCTGACCTACTAATAAACGGGTAGGTTGGGCAAGTTCAAGAGGTTGGATTGAAAACTGCCACCCATAAGTGGACTGGGTTGGAAATTAGGAGATTAGAAGAAAGAAAACATGTAGTTTTTGACCTAATTAAAGACCTAGATTTGAAGGAAGAAAGAGGTCATTTTGAGGAGAGAAATAAGGAACAAAGGAGGACCTTGAGAAAATATTTGGATGACATTTTATATACAGAAGAAATAAGTTAGAGGCAAAAATCAAGGTGCAAGTTGTTAAGGGAGGTGGATAGACGGGTAGGTCGGGCACGTTCAAGAGGTTGGATTGAAAACTGCCACCCATAAGTGGACTGGGTTGGAAATTAGGAGATTAGAAGAAAGAAAACATGTAGTTTTTGACCTAATTAAAGACCTAGATTTGAAGGAAGAAAGAGGTCATTTTGAGGAGAGAAATAAGGAACAAAGGTTGACCTTGAGAAAATATTTGGATGACATTTTATATAGAAGAAATAAGTTAGAGGCAAAAATCAAGGTGCAAGTTGTTAAGGGAGGTGGATAGAAATACAAAATTCTTTTATGCAATGGAAAATGGAAGGAGGAAGAAACTTTTTCACCACGAAACTAGTGGTTGAGGGTTCAAATATCACCCAACAAGATGAGATGGTTGGGGATTTTGTAAATCATTTCAAATCTATATTTAAAAGGCCCTTAAATGATAGGGTGCGAGTAAAAGAACTAGAGTTGCCAAGAGTAGAAACTGTTTTCATTCAAGATCTAATCATACAGTAGAAAGAAGAAGAAGAAGAGAAGAGAAGAAAGAAAAAATTTTAAAGTGTCAAAACTCTGGGTTGGCAGTGTCCCATGCTTTTATTTATACTAATATGATAAAATATAAGCACTACAATTACAATTCTACCCTTGGCAGCTCACACTATTAAAAGAAAATAAAAACTCATAAAATAACATCCTAACAGCATTGTTACTCTAATAACAGGTTAACAATACTCCCCCTAAAGTTGGGTTGTATATGTCAATCAAGACCAAGTTATCACAAATATCATTGTACCACAAATAAAGAAGATCTTTTGTGAGAACATCAGCCAACTACTCCTTAGAGTTAAAATAGGGAGTGCATATTTAATCCTTGATAAGCTTCTCTCCCATGAATTGTTTATCTACCTCAATGTGATTTGTCCTATCCTCGAGGATAGAATTAGTTGCAATGTTTATGGTTTATTTGTTATCACAATAGAGAACACATGGGATTGTTAACATTAAACCCAAGCTCTCTTAGTAGATTCTTCAACCAAAGAACCTTAGCCACCCCATGTGCCATATCTCTATACTCAACTTCAATACTTGACATTGCAAACACACTCTACTTTTTACTTTGCCTTGTCACCAGGTTTCACCCACAAAAGTATAATACCCACATGGATTTTATGTTATCAATAGAATTGTCCAGCCTTGATTAGCAAACCAATTCATTGATACTTCCTTAAATACCTAAGGATCCTTTCAATAGCCTCCAAGTGTAGTACCTTGGGTGAATGCATGAACTGAATCAAAATGTAACAATATAAGCAATTTCAGGGCATGCCATAGATAGATATAACAATATTCCCACCTTCAAATGATTGCATTTGTTGAATAGCAAACTGGTTTCTGGATACTTCTTTAAATAGCCAATGATCCTCTCAGTAGCCTCCAAGTGTAGTACCTTAGGTAAATGAATGAACTTACTCACAACCCAACAACATAAGCAATGTTAGGGCATTCCAATGATATGGCAACTTTCCACTAACCTTTGAAATTGTTTCACATCTTTTAGAGGTTTCATTATCGCAATTGATCACCCAATTTATGATTAACATCCATAGGGTTATCAACTACCTTTGCACATAATTTTCCTGTGTCTTGTAAAAGATCCAAGATGTACTTCCTCTAAGAAATGAAGGTACCCTTTTGTGACCAGGCAACCTAAATCCCAAGAAAATACTTTAGGAGTCCCAAATATTTCACTTCAAATTAGAAGGCTAAGAACTCCTCAACTTTTGTATCTCAAAGCCCAAATTCCCCGTAATGATGATGTCATCTGTATACACTATTAACACTACAACCTACCCCTAACATCTCTTAACAAAGAGAGTGTAATCTGACTAAAGTTGTTTGAATCTACTTACTAAATTGCCATATGAAACCTACTAAACCATACTATGGGAGATTGTTTTAAGCCATGTAAAGATGTTCTCAACTTGCACACCTTATTTTTACTTCTTTTGGCAGAGAAGCTTGGTGGTTGAACCATATACACATCCTCATCTAGATGACCATGCAACAAAGCATTTTTACAAGAAGTTGGTGCAACTCCCAATCAAGATTTGAAACCAATGATAGAAGAACCCAAATCAAATTCATCTTTCACATTGGAGCAAATGTTTCATCATAATCAACACCATGGACTTGAATGTATCCCTTGCTATCAACCTGATTTGTACTTTTCAATTTTCCCATCCACCTTGTATTTCACTATGAATACTTGTTTACACCTCATTAGGTCTTTTTCTTTTGGAAGATCCACCAAATTTGAAGTATGATTCTTATAGAGAGTGTTAATTTTCCCCTTCATAGCATCTATCCATTCAGGGCAAGTCAAAGCCTTTGGCACACTTTTAAGTATGGGAATACTATCAACGAGATGCAAGAAGGCATAGTAAAAAGGGATAAATATGGTCATAGAGCACATCATGGGTAGTGATATGTTTGGTAGTGCATGACCTAACCCCTTTTCTTTGGAGAATAAGAATGCCAAGATCATCCACAACTTAAATGGGAGTATGGGAATCAATAGGAATGAGGGTACTTTCGTCCACAATACTCTCCCCTTGAGGAGAAATAAGGTAGAATGGTTCAGACTAAATAAAAAAAGGAAACATCCATAGAGACAAAAGTACTTACGACCGATGGGATCAAAACACCAGTAACCCTTCTAAGAAGAGTACCCAAGGAAGATACATGGGATAGACCGATGGTCTAATTTGTCATAGGAAGGAGACAAATCTTGAACATAGACATGACAATCAAACACTATCATAGGAATGGAAAATAAATAGGACTAAGGGAACAATAATTGATGAGAGGGCCTAATAGTTTAATACTCCAGAAGGCATACAATTGATGATATATGGAATAGTAAGTACAACATTTACCCAAAACTGTTTAGGTTCATTCATATGTAACATCATCCCTTGTCCATGGGTACTTCAAGAAGGTGTCAGTTCTTTCTTTTTCCAACACTATTTTGTTGCGGTGTTTTTTGCACATGAACTGCGATGAAGTGATCTAAGGGAAGCAAAACATTCATTGAGATCACTATGAAAATATTCTTTGGTATTATCTAGTTGAGAAATCAGGGTCTCAACATGAAACTACATAAACACCATCCTCTAGAAATCACTTATAACTTTTAGAACTTCATTTCTAGTACACATGAGAAATACCCATGTATAGCAAGAAAAGTCATCAATCAATGTGATAAAGTACTTATAATTGCCCTATGATATTATAGTGGTAGGTCCACAGACATCTGAATATGAAATGGGAAATTTGATCTTTTGTTATTTGAATGAAAAACTGTTATACATTGCAACTCAATTGAAATATTTGACATTGGAAACCTGATAGTAAACACGACTTAAATAAAAATGGAAACAAAGACTTCAATATTTTAAAGGACACATGACGCAAACAATTATGCCATAAAAGTACTTCACTCTTATTTGATTGACTCAATTGACTATGTGACTCTAAAGTCAAGAAACCAGCCTTATTATTAAGAATGTATAGACCATTTACTAAGCTTCCTCTACCAACCATCCTTCTTGAAGTTAGATCCTAAAAAAATACATGAACTAGGAAAGAAGGCTACATGACAATTTAAAAAGTTTGTGATACAAATGGAAAGTAAATTGATAGAAAGTTTTGGTACATGCAATGCATTACTAAGGTTAAGGCCATGGGGAAGAGATATTGGTCCCTAGCCTACAATAGAGGAGTTCAAATTATCCATTTGGAAGCCTCACTTTTTTCTTTCAGAAAAAGCCTATAAGACTAGAAAAGATTAGGCTTATCGGACAAAGGCAACATTACTAGTAGTTGTGTTGTCTATTTGACGTAAAGCCTTATCATAAGATTCTAGATGATCACGAATGGAATTGATGATATCCTCCTTGGAGTTAGAACAAGTGTGATGCTTTTGAGCAGTACCGGTGGACATACCACCATGTTGAGTATCTTGAATAGCCACACTACTATATTCCTACTCCTACATCTTGCCCTACTCTGATTTTTATCTACCCATTTTGGCTACTCTACAAGATTTCACAAGTCTCAAATGTATGTCTAGAACATTGGCATTGGGTACACTACAACATGTCCTTGTCATCATTCTTCTTGAACTCACTCTTCTTTATAGTATTACTATTGTCTTTTGTAGCCAAAGCCATCTGCTGCTCCCCCTCAATTGTAACCATCACAATTTATCTACTTTCCTTAGACTGAATCAATGCATACACTTCTTGGATAGAAGGCAAATCATTGCCTCCTAAGATCTAAACTCTGAGGAGCTCATACATAGGATTTAGTTTAGGAAATTGACTAACTCTACCCTTACTATTAACATATTGTATTAAAGTACCTCCAAATTTTTTGATAATTGTCATCATCGTTACATAATGATGGAAAAAAGTAAAATGTTAAATTTACCCACCATTATTTCTCAAATTTTCAAAATAAAACCCAACTATGTCATTTCTCAAATTTGGAATTGGAAACCATCAGTCAACAAGCTTGAAATGTTAGAAGGATGATAGAGATCTCAATGAGTCGAGTCTAAGAAGATTCTGACTTCCGAAATGAGGCTACTCAAGGTTAAGGAATGGAACTGTGTTATTGCCTTTTTTTTTTCAAAAAAAAAAAAAAAATCTTGGCCGACTTCTTTAATTGAGTTAACATTAGCACTATTATTTCTCTCCTATCTTTTTCTCCTCCTAACTCCTAAGGAATAACCATCGCCATTTTATAATTCATTGTTTATTAACCACAAAGATGCTTTAGACTCTAAACTCTAGAAAAAGGTGATTTGTTCTGTAACAAGGAGAAAACTGTAAACAAAATCCATGTGCAGGTCCTCCGAGGCCACAAGAACCTCTACTGCATAAAACCTAAACAAATTAAAAACCAACACTCTCAAATATTAATCTATGACATGGCCGAATTGAATCTGGGTGAGTTCAAAAAACTTGTAGACAAAAGAAGCAATAATGAAATATTCTATGTAAAGAGGTAGAAATGGAAAATGGTAAATGAATTCCCAGAAAATCTGCAATTTCCTGCTTCAACGGATCAATGGAATGAATGGATGGGTTGAAATGACTGGTGAATATAATGCAAAAAAATGTCAAAAAAAGACCAAAGATTCTTATTTTTGAATGATTATAAGTAAAAAGGTTTGTTAAGTCCAAAAGGTTGCGGCTTTTTCTTCAACAACGTGGCCACCGCTTCTAGTAACTGACATGGGAGATTCCAACTGAGTTTGAAAATATGACTAACGAAAATAGCTTGTTGAATAACCTAGGCCCATGTGTAGTTACTAGCATCCTAAATCTTTGTTTCTACGGAACGAGATCTGTTCCTCACACTTGAGCGCCTCACATGCACATTCATCATGCATTGGGAGCATCTCTCGTGAAAACTAACTTATAAATATGGGAGATGTTCCCCATGCATGATAGGGCGAGCATGTGAGGCGTGTGTGAGGCGCCCTATGTGAGGAGCAGATCCGGCCTCTGTTTCTACACGTTCGATTACGTTACTCTTAGTCAAATTTGACAATATGTTTGACTCACTGAAGCCCAACCTCTAGAAAGAAGTGAGCTTCCACATTTGACGATGATACCACCTACGCTTCTTGCTTCTATAATTTGATCAACAGTAAGGTGGATAGCACAGTAAACAGAAAAAGAACCCCAAAATGATATTCTTCCACCTCATTTTATTTTGAAAATTTAAAGAATAAAGGAGGGTAAAATCGACCCTAATAGGGTAATAATGGGTTTAAAAAATTTTAAGCATCACATGGTGTCACATGTGCATGGATTGTGACAGAACATTAACGGACACTAATGGCAGGGGTAGAGCTAGTCAATTATCTAAAAATTTAAGAGTACTTTAAGACAATATGTAAACAGTAGGGGTACAACTAGTCAATTTCCTAAACCATAAGAGTACTTTAAGAAATTTTCCCTTTCTTTTTATTATTTTCTTATTTGTTAGGGTTTAATCAATTCAAAATTTAAAATTTTGTTTAATCAATTCCTATAAAAAATGAGGGTTCGGCCCCTATTTTTTTTGGAATTTTCTTTTCTTTCTTCTTTTTTATTTTAAGGAAAAATGGTTATGTACCTAAGGAACTACTCAAGGATATATGTTTTTTATTTAAAAAAATTCATTGCCTAAGCAAGCACCTAGGTGACTAGGTGACAAGACACCCCCTGTCACCTAGCCTTCCCTTGACACCTTGAAAACTATGGGTCACCCCTACTACATCTAATTGTTACCACCTATTCTCCTTGGTGTTGCAACCAGCTCATCCAATTAGGGTCATGTACTCCATAGTCCAAAAGAAAGAGAATTCTAGGTGAAAAAACAAAGATCTGAATGCTCTTAGTACCTCTCATGATTAACTCTAATACCATGTTTTCATTCATGATCTGGTCGTACAATGAAAAGAAGATAAGAGAAAGGGAAGAGAGAAAACATTTTAGAGTGCCAAAAATTTGGGTGGTGGCACCCCATGCTTTATTTATACTAGGCTGATCAAATATAAGCACTACAATTACAATTCTACCCCTGGTGGCCCACACTATGAAAAGAATATAAAAACTCCAAGAAAAGAACATCCTAACAACATTGTTACTCTAATAACAGGCTAACAACATAAACTAAGCTCATGGGTTGGTTGGAAAGAAGCAATGTTTTCTATGGATAGATCAAAAGCACCTGGGCCACATGGCTTCTAAATGGTTTTATACCAAGATTGTTAGGACATATTGAAAGATGGCATTTTGTTAGTTTTTTATGAGACTTATAGGAGAGGAGTAATTAATTTGAGTTTGAATTCCACTTTTATTGTATTGGTCCCAAAGAAAATTGATGCTACCTATCCGAGACACTTTAGGCCAATCAACTTGGTGAATAACCTATATAAAATTATAGCTAAGATGTTTTCTCTTAGGATTAGACACGTTCTTCCCACAATTATTACACCTAATCAAGGGGCTTTTGTGCAAGAAAGATAAATAGTTGATCAAATTTTAATAACAAACAAAAGTGTGGTTAAAGAACTTAGGAAAAAAAGGAGTGGTGTGCAAACTTGATGTAGAAAAACATACAACTTAGTGGATAGGTCTTTTCAAAGGGAGGTAATGGTTAGCTTTAGGTTTAGAGAAGGATGGTGCAAATGGGTGATGGGATATATTAAGACATGTCATTATTCTATTTTGGTGAATGAGATAGTAGTGGATTTTTTCTTGAGGTATTAGACAAGGAAATCCTCTCTCTCCTTTCTTGTTTACCTTAGTAGAAAATGTCCTAGGGAGGTTGATATCAATAGCAGATTCGAGAAATTTAATAAGAGGTTGGAGAGTTAGTAGGGAAAGGGTACCAATTACTCACCATTTGTAGATGATATAATTCTCTTTTGTGAAGGAGGTGACTTGAGATGGATTAAGAATTTGAAATTTACTATACAACATTTCAAGCAAATGCCAAATTTAATAGAAAATTTTGAGAAAATTGTATAGTGGGAATTAATTTGGGGGGGGGGGGGAAGACTTTAGAGTGTAGCAATCTTATGAGGTGTAGTTTCCAATTAACCTTTGAATTACTTGGGACTACCTCTATGAGATATTCCTAAAAAAAATAAGCTTTTGAAATCTTGTTGTTGAAAGATTTGAAAAAATCCTTGCTTCTTAGAAGAAAATCTACTTTTCATTGAGAGAGAATCACCCTAATTAGATCTACCCTAGCTAATTTGCTTATATGTTATTTTTTGACATTTAAAATTCCATAAGGGGAGCTAGGAAGTTGGAGAAACTAACGAGGGATATTCTTTGGAGCCAAAGGAGGAAAAAAAAAAGATCATAGGGTTAAATGGGAAGTGGTGAGCAGAAATAAAGTTTGGAAGTCTTGACATTAGAAATGTTCAAAAGAGAAATTTGGCTCTATTGGGTAAGTGGTTGTGAGGCTTCTGATAGAGGAAGAAAAGTTGTGGGTTAATGTAGTGGTAAGCATTCATGGGCTGGCGGATAATGGATGAGATGCTGGAATTCTGGTTGGGACTACAAGAGCTTCCTCACAGAAAGCCATCCAAGCTATTCTTCCCTTGTTCTTGCCTTAGATCAAGTATGGTTTGCATTTCGGTAATCATATTAAGCTTTGGAAATAGGTTTGGTTTGGGAACTGCCCATTGGGGGATCAATTTCCATCGTTGTTTGTCTTTTCTAATCGTAAGAATGATCTTATTTCTACTTTTGTGGTACCTTCCAATTTGAGTATTGACTTTGGCCAGGTTTTGGGATTCAGTAGGGCTATTAGGGATACAAAGTAAAATAGTACCATGATTCTAATGGGCATTCTTAATTGTTTTTTCTTGGGTCCCACTAAGCTTGGTAACAAGATTTGGACCCTTTCTCCCTTGGTTCATTCACCTTGCTTCCTTTTTCAAAGCCTTTAACCAACTGGATGTTAGCAGGGGATTGTCTTTTCCTACAAAAGAGGTATCATGTAAACCTATTGCACCTAGGATTGGAAATTTTTGTTGGAAAGCATTCCTAGAAAGAATAAACACATGTGATTTGCTTTAAAAACAAGAGACCTAAGAGTTGTTTATCCCGTCATTAGTGTATTCTTTGTAAGGCTGATGGTGAGAATTGCAATTACTTACTAATTTCCTACAACTTTGTTAAAGGTATTTGGCAATGGTTTTTTTTTTTTTATTTGGGTATAGTTGTATTCTATTGCCAAATATGTAAAACTTATTTGCCTCTACTTTTTTTTTCAATAGGCTAAAAAAGGGGAAAATTAATGTGAAGATGCATAAGGGATACCAACAATTGGACCAGGAATTCAGGAATCTTTATATAGGAGAAAAGTAATAAAAAAAAAGCTATTCTAGAAGTGATGTTTACTAGGGGCGTTCATTGTATGGTTCAAATTGTAAAACGCACCAAACCAAACCGTAAATTGTATTAATGTAGTATAATATATAATTATATATATATATATCAAATATATAAGTTATATATAAATATATATAAATTAATTTTTAAATTTTAATTTTAACATTCTCTCTCTTCTATTCGATACCCTTCTCAGTTCTCCCCTTTCATTCAATATTCTTCCTAAAACTATAAGAACCACTGAACCAGAGACATCAGCCACAGCCTTCCCTCTTACACATAGCCGTTTGCTGTTGCCCATCGCCGCGGTTATACATCACCTTCGTCGTTCACCGTCCAAAGTCTGTCCACTCTCCTTCTCTCTCTCTCTCATTATCTAAAAGATTAAAACAAACAAAACCCTAACCCTTGTTGTCGCTCCACCAATTTCGTCAACTTACCGCTGACAAATCTACCGTTGACGTTGCACCCCTTTCTCTCTCTTCCAATCTTTACAAAACACCCTAACCCAAGAAGCAGGAAATCCTCTGTTCAACCGAACCATATCTTCCCCACCCTAGTCCAACAGTCCCACCATTGTCGTCGACTCACTACCGATAGTCCCACCATCTCCTCTCTTATATTGTTTGGAAAATAAAAGCCCTAACCCCTTTATCCCTTCTCTGATCAGTGTTCAACTATGTATAGGAACCAGAATTGGAAGTCTAGAACTCTAGAAAATTGGAAATACATTGTACAAGACCAAGAATTTTGGACAAAAAATTTAGTATTTATTTACTTTTTAATTATATGTTTATATATGCATGTTTTAGGCATTAGAATGCTAAATAAGATGTTTATATGAAAATGTTTTTATTCATGTTTTGATTTTCTACTACATTTATTTAATTGATTGTTTTACATTGTTGTTAAGTTTTTTTTTGGTTTTGGTATACATTGTATATATTTAAATTGTCAACAAGAAATTGATTTAAATTGTCCCTAAACCATATTAGAAACTGCACCAAACCGTAATAAAAAGGTTTGGTTTGGTTTGATTTCTATGCCAAAACAGTTTGGTTTGGTTTTAGAATTTCCCAAACCATAATTTACTGATTTGGCCTGAGATATTCTCCAAACTGGACCATGAACACCCCTAATCTTTATTAGAATGGTACATTGGCTAAAATCTCCATAGCTTTTTAAAGATATTTCAATGGATAAAATGTTAAGAAGTTGAAAAGAAGCTGCCATAATTTACTGATTTGGCCTGAGATATTCTCCAAACTGGATCATGAACACCCCTAATCTTTATTAGAATGGTACATTGGCTAAAATCTCCATAGCTTTCTAAAGATATTTCAATGGATAAAATGTTAAGAAGTTGAAAAGAAGCTGCCACTTCAACCTTGGTTAAGGAGGCTCAGTCCCGTTTTGGACCCCTTTTCCTGTGGTTTTATCAAATTGAATTTTGATAGAAGCAGTGTTGGAAATCCAAAGCCCTCGGGCATACTCTCTTCTTGGGACCAATTGGAGTAGGTGGATTTTCTTAGGGCTGAGCAACTTTAGGTGTATAAAGAGATAAGGAATTAAACTGATTATAGAAGGAGAATTCAAACTGGCGGTGGGATGGGTGAACTGATGAAGGAAGACGAATGGACTGTAGACCTATACTAATGAAAAGAAAAAAATCAAGTGACTAACACAAAATGACAGTGATTTGGGTTAAAAGTAGTACCAACTTTGCTGATGGGTTAGCTAAACAACGGGTGAAAAACCCTACAGTACATCTCAGAGCGCGCTAAGAAACCTTTCAGTACATGTTCCCGTGGAACATGTGTTTGTAAAGGTAGCAATTTTGGATTTAGTGTTTGGTCCCATTTTTTTCAATACGGGTAGAAATCTCCTAGATCAAACTGAGAAAAATCCAGTAAATTGTTTGGAACCAGTATCTTTATCACCGAGTATGAAACCGTTAAATTGCAATCCGTGGTTTAGCCAAGGTTCTAAATATCGATACACCCAATATGTCGGTAGGGGCATATCAGTCATTTTCTTATTTATTTTTTATTTTTTTTTTCAAAACCAGTTCAGGGGGGGCGGTTTAAGGCTCCTCCGCCTCCTGAACCGGTGAGAACCCCGACACCCTCTGTAGGGGCATATTGCAGTTCTCCCGATAAGATTCATATCGGCCTGTATGGCCGATACGTATAGATACTTTGAACCTTGGATTTAGCAGAGCTTTGCGTGACTTGGTACGTTCAGCAGAAGAAATTAAAAGATTGATGCAACATATAGTGTGTAACTGTGTACAAGGCAAAAAGGCGTGCAACAAAGAAAAAATATAAGAGTAAGGCTGAAAGAGTCATCTCCCCCAGAACATGGTTATTGGAACCTGCCATCAACATAATTACATAAATAGAATCCATTTCTATAGGTTGCCAGGAAAAAAAAAAATCCATTCTTATAGCTCGTAGGTATAGATGTTTGATGTGCTCTTAAACGTGATTGATACACATGTATAACTGGAGAACATGATTACTGTTTCTGGCCCTTGCTTTCTAGAGGGCCAGAACTTGACAATCTCTTCCCACACAATGTACTTTCCTTCATGCTTCTATCTTTTCCTTTAAGTGAATCTCTCAATTACCACAGCTACTGAGTTTAGCTTTTATAACGTTGAAAAGAGAGATGAAGGTACTGAGCTGTACACATTCTTTCTCATGAATAAATCAATCAATCCAGAAATTACTGCCAGAGAATACACTACTTCCTTTGCCATCAGGTATGTTGTATTCCAAGCTGCTTTAGAGAATCAGGACCCACAAGGAATACACGTCTTGTAGTTTGATACCGGAAGACAACTACTCCTTTATATGCTGTTCTTGGAATACCATCCTGGAAAGGGAAAGAGAAGAAACAAAATTATGAAAAACCTTAACATAGAAAGGTAATATTAGGTTATGCTACCAAGGAAACGGTGAGATTTCTTAGAAAGGACACCAATGGGATGATTTTCTTGCAACATTGACGGAATTTGATAGCTAAACGGCCGAGTCAATCCAAAACATCAAAAAGTGTCCTATTCAGGCTCTGAGGGTGGTAAACTATAAAGATCTTATCATGCCCTTTTCTGTACATTTTCATAAATTATATTAATGAAATACTTTGTTACTTGTCAAGAAAAGACAGCAGATGCATCAAAAATAACTCCTCAAGGAGAATAAACAAATTCACAACAGGTACTTTAGGAAATGGACTTCATTCATTGTGCAAGAAAATGAATTGACTTTTTGTGTGGTGTTAGTGGCTTTTCAAAGACTTATAATACAGAAAAAAGACCACTAAGTGATTTTTTTTTCTAAGAAAAATTGGTCGGTCAGAGCTACCACTGATCACTAAATGCAACTTTAATTTGTACCCAAACTTTAAGGTTTGTTGATTGAAGCACCACAGAAATATTTGTCATTAAAAATATTAAAGTTTTGGTCTAGACCAGGTAAAAAACAAGATCCAAAATTGAACTTTAAAATCTTTGCAAGGATCAAAATATTGATACGATATGCCCCATATCAGGCATATCTTATACATATTGAAGGTCATGGGGACTCATGGATACACCAAAATACCAGAGGGCTTTGGGCTTTGGGCTTTGGGGTTTTTGAGAATTTGGGATGACAGAATGCATCCTTCTCAAGCTGTTAAAATTATTAAAAAAAAAAAAGAGTATCAGCCTATCGATATGCACTGGTACCCAATTTTTGGTAACGGTTTGTATCGATGTTTTGATCCTTGCATGTTTGATCCTCATTTGAACTTCACAAGCCTTTTTTTTTTCTTTTCTATTGTTAACAAGAACGTCTGAGACTGATAAGCATGAGAACATGAATTCAAGTCTGAAAGCAGCCACTATGTGCATAGAATAAAAAGGCCAAATGTGAGGTCCATATCCAGTTCACCCCTCCCAGGACCCCAGATAGCTGGGACTAACATTGGGTAATGACTTTTTATTATTAACAAGAACATCTGAGCATTTGGCAGTTGGAACAAAAAAAGGCCTTATTTACCAAGATTACAAGAGAGAGAGAAGACAAAAGGAGATGAAAATACAAATTGTTACCTTCCATTCTTCAAAAATCCCAAACTGGCGTGCAATCATTTCAAAATGGGCTTGGTCATTGTATGTAATGCGCACATCACCATCAATATTATATGCCTTCAAAACAATGTCAGCTCCATGGACAGGTTTGGCATTAGACACCATGTTGGCAAAATGCCGTATATAATTGTCCTGTAAATTGAAAAAATAAGGTATATGCAGTGTGAAAAAAAGCAGAGCAAATATATCCTTTCAGGTAATCACATTGGTGCGTATGTTTACCTCCATCAAATAACTTAGATCCATGGATTTCCAATCAACCTTCATAGAGAATATAATGGAAACAAATAACATAAATATCACATGAATTGTTCAGACAAAAAAAAAAAAAAACTGGTGAAACATTGTGAATTGCAACTTACTTGGACATCATTCAGCTTAATAGGCTCAAGATATTGTTTGAAGAACTGTCCCATACTGGAACCCTGCAATTAAATTCTACCTTAGGAGTTAACAAATCAAAATCTTGGAAAAAAATACCAACATCATAGTTAAGAAGCAAAAGAATTGAGCATTTCAAGGTAAAATAACTTATTAGGAGAAAGAAGCAAGGAGTTATAGTTACAACCCAACAGGTTTGGATGAAATTGGGTTATGGCAGCAAACGTGTCCATCATTATTGCCAATAATAGGAGCTCGTTTCTATAGTTTGGATCTTTTTGGTTGTTGGTTCAGGTTTAGGCAGTTCTTGGTAAAATTGGGGATTGGAACTTGACAGGGATTCTGCATCAGCCAGGGAGGTGTCTAAACACCAGGAATCCTTCCAAAACTTCAACCTGTCTCCCCTACCAATCTTGAGAGCTAGGCCATCAGAAAAAGTCAGGAAAGATTTCAAAATTCCTTTCCAGAGTGAACACCCCCAGCTCTGAAAGGGATCCAAAGATTTCCAATTACCCCAGTCCACCCCATATTTAGAACCAATTAGGGTCCTCCACCAAGCATTCCTCTCAACACTAAACCTCCAAAGCCATTTACTGAGGAGAGAAGAGTTGAAAACCTTCAACTTCCTAATTCCCAACCCACCATCCTCCACAGGTAGGCAGACCTGATCCCACTTAACAAGAAAGTGCCATCTTTGAAGCCAAAAAGTGCAAATAAAGAGGGAAATTGTTCCTTAAGAAGGGAGTTTCACACCCAAATATGTTACCGAAATTTAATAAGTTCCCCAACACAAGGATCATACCTAACAAAGGGGATGAAAGAAGGTAGGATATCATGAATGGCCATCCAAGGAGAAGCTCAGGTAGCCATAGTCAATATTCAAGCATCCCAACCATTTGCCAACAGCCCATGAATGCTCAATACCACCTTTGTCCACAACTTATCCCTATCTAGGGGCAACCTCCACAACCACTTCCCTAGCAAAGCCAGATTCCTCTTTTGAATATTTCTAATACCAAGTCCACCACACCTTTTACTTCAGCTAACCAACTCCCAATTAACCTATGGTCCCTCTTCGCTTCCCTTGACTCCCATAAGAAGTCTCTCATTATCTTCTTTAATCTCAGAACCACACCTACTAGAGCCTTAAATGCAGGCAAATAATACACTGGAAGGTTAGCTAGAGTACACCTAACCAAAGTAATGCTACCGCCTAGTGAGAAGTAACCCTTCTTCCAACAAGCAAACCTCTTAATGAATCTTTCTAACACAGGGTTCAAAAGGTTGAAGTTTTTGGGTTATCCCCAAGGGTAAACCTAGGTATTTCAATCACCATTGGGAGACAGTACACTCCAAAACAGCTGCACATTTCATTACCTCTCTTTCTATCAAGTTAACCCTTGCTATGTAGCTCTTATTAAAGTTTACCTTGAGGTTTGACATTTGTTCAAAGAGTTGCACAATTAGTTTTAGGTTTCTAACCCACCTCATACCGCCTCCTTCACAGAATAGAATCGTATCATTTGCAAACTACAAGTGAGTAATTGGCACACCATCTATGCCTATTCTCCACCCTCTCACTAGGTGTCTTTAATCAGCCCTACACATTAATCTACTTAGAACCTCTACAATGAGGATAAAGAGAAAGGGAGAAAGTGGGTCACCTTGCCTGATCCCTCAAATTGAAGGGAAGAAGTTTACCACAGTTCCATTCACTAGCACTGAATAATGGAAGGTCCTCAGGCATCCCATAATCTATTTACACCACTCTCTCCAAAACCACAACTTCTCACTACTTCCATCAAGAAAGACCAATCCAATTTTATAACTATGAAATGAACTTCTATTGATATTCAAGAGACTAATGTTTCCGTACAAGGGAATGCACTTAATTTTAATAATAATGATAATAATAATAATAATAATAATAATAATAATAATAATTATTATTATTATTAAATATTTGAGCAAAAGGTAAAGCATAATTGTATTAATGAAAAAGTCCTTTGTACAATGAGAAGCTGTGCAAAAAGCCAGCATGACCTCAAAAGAAGGTCATTCTCAAAAAATTACAGTCAGAAGTAACCTCTTTCAAGTCAGCAAGAATAGACAACCAATTTCTAACAAAGCCTAAAGCCGAATTGATGACTTCTTCCGAAGAGCTAGGGTAGTAACAGACCAGCACGTCTTTCCTTTTTTTGTCATCCCTTGGATCTGCCACCCCCTCCAGGCCAGCTTTAACTGAGGCCAGCATACACCAACTTAACCTCAAACTTCTTAAGAAGTGGTTCCAGATTTTTGTAACAAACTTGTAGTGTAAAAACAGATGGTTTGTTGATTCTGTAAATGCACCGCAGAGACTACACCTCAGATCATTATAATTAAAACCTTTCTTCACCAACATCTCTTTAGAGAGACATTTCTCTAAAGCTGCCACCCAAACAAAGAACTTGACTTTGGAGGGTGCCACAGTCCCCCAAATAGCCCTGCTAGGAAAGACTGCTTCAGGCCCTCCCACTATGGAGTTGTAGAAGGATTTAACTGAAAACTCTCCACTTCTGTTCCATCTCCATATTGAGGAATCCTCTGATTGCAGATTCAACACCTGAGACTGAAGCGAAGCTAGGAGATTTCCAACCTGCTGAATCTCCCAGTCATTGAAATCCCTTCTAAAGGCTGGAGCCCAGCATATAGCATTGTTGGATTGTCCCTCAATACAAAGGTATCAACTACCAATGCCTCTTTATCTACAGCCAGACTGAACAGGCTGGGAAACAGTTCCTTAAAGGCCTGTTCGTTTCCTCTTAAATCTCATCTCTTAAGACGAATCTTTTAACTTTAAGAGAAAAATGGTTGTTCGTTTCCTCTTATCTCTTATTCTTTAAAGTGCAATCATACAACTTTTTGTTTTCCAATGATACCCCAAAAAAAAACAAACAAAAACTCTCAGATATGGGGTCAAAATGGATATTTGATAATCTTTAGAATTCAGAATTCAGAACAACATTCTCTGCATTCAGAGTTCAGAGGAAAGAAAGGTTCACCAATACCAATATACCTCTTATTGTAATTATTGCACTTTCAGATGTCAGACTTCAGAGTAAACGAACAGGTTTGAACGAATAAGTATGGAAAGGAAGGGAAAGGTAAGGAAACCTTTACAAACCTTGTATTGGTTTTCCTACCCTTCCCTTCTTTTCCCTACCTTTTCCTTCAAACCAAACATAGCCTAAGAGTTCTCTCCCCAGTCCAGGGATCCAACCAGAACCTGATCCTTCTCCCATCCCCAATTTTGAAGCCGACTCTCCTGAACAGGCTAGAAGCTCTGCATATTCCTTTCTACAGACTACAACCGTAAGTCGACAAGGGTGGACCACTACCCCAACCACTGTCATCCAGCCCATATTTTTCTGCAATTACTTTCCTCCAGAGGTTATCAGGCTCAACATCAAACCTCCATAGCCAGCGTCCTAGCAAAGCTAGGTTGAAAGATCTTAGACTTCGTATCCCCAACCCCCCTTGAAATAGGGGCTTACAAATCTGACTCCATTTTACAAGATGGTATTTGTGTGAATCCTTCCAACCTGCCCACAAAAAATCTCTCATCTTCCTCTCTAAAACCTCCACCACCTCCGAGGGGATAGGAAAAAGAGACAAAATAAGTTGGCAAACTTGCTAGGGCACTTTTAATAAGAGTTATCTTCCCCCCTTTGGAGAGATACATTGCTTTCCAAGTAGACAATTTCTGATCCATTCTCTCTATTATTGGGTTCCAAATGGTTTTAGAAGTACATTTGGCACCCAAAGGCAACTCCAAATAAACTGAAGGTAGCTGTCCCACCTTGAACCTCAACAAATCTGCCAAGCCTTGAAAGATAAAGATAGCAATAAACATTTGAAAGATATTTTAGTTTTTTCTAATAATCCTCAATTTGGAAAAGTAAGCCCAACATTGGGAACTTGGTGGATATTACTCTACAACCAATTTAAAGCTCAATCATTAAATACTCAAGGAATGTACTTACATGCTCACCAAAATTGTATGTTCTGCACACTTCTGGGCGAATAAACTGCCGACCTTGATGGTTTTCTTTTAACCGCAGCCAATCATCCCAGTAAGTAAGGTTTTGTCAAGGAAAAAGAAAAGCTTGAACAGAAATAGGACAAATCTGAAAGTTTGATCTCAAAAAAACGAAACATAGTAAAGCAAGAAGGATATGCTTTGGGCCACTTTGGTGATAGATGATCCCATGTAGATTTTGTCAGCATCCATCCAAGCCCAGGAAAGAAATCTGAGCGGTAAAGAATTTCTGCAAAAATTATTGGATAGCAGATCAGATAAACACAAATGATGACATTTTGTTCTCAAAATCACGGTTAGTCATAATTTGTGGGTTCAGCATCATGGTTTTCCAAGATAAACAAACAAGTTAATCAAAGTATTCAGATGGGGTGATACAAACACAAAACTAACCAGCAATGACTAATGATTGTACTTGAAAAAAGGAAACTTCATGTTAAATGAAGAAGCACAGAAGTCAATCCATCAACTAGCCCATCTATATGATAAAACTGCAGCCACATGCTTATTTAATAGTGCCAGATAAAAACACACCAAGAAGGCCACCGAGTATGCTATTATTTTGTCAGACCTTAACATGATCTTTTTTTTTTTCTTTGGGTAGAAAAGAGAGACATGCTACAAAGCCAATCCCCAGCAACCAGAGAGAGCAATATACATCAACTCATTGCTTAACATGCTCTTTGCTACAGGGCCTGGATGGACCAAGAATTGAGTCTCTCCATCACCCTTTCTTTTGCTAACATTGCACCATTTTGCAGTTCAAGTTCAAGTCCAATAGTAAGTAGATCCTTCAGAAATTCTGCAGTGACTGATTTATACATGGAAAACCCTTAGTTCAAACAAAAATTTAATGTCATAAGAAATTCTCTATGTTATGGTTCACAGAGAATTAGTTATGATAAATTTGAATATATTGGAGAGATTCATGTTCAAAGTTAGATAATGATAACTGACAGTTACAAGTGTCTTTTTACCACAACAAACTTACTTGAATCATAAACAAATTGCTTCTGTCCATTGTCATTCCATGATGAAACAGCCATTATCGTCCTTTCATGGTACAACATAAAGAATAGAAGAACATTTAGAATTGGCAATTATAGACCTCAATTTAAAAATGAAAATAAAGGTGCATGCATACAAAAGAAAACAAAAAATAACCATATAAGAGCTTCAGTTCACCCAAGAGACATACTTGTCTCTGTCAAGGAGAGATGCTGCAACCTCAAAATAGTCAAAAAAATCTGGCGCAATCTCCATGTCATCTGTAATTAGTATTAAAATTTCTTACTTTAACATGTTTTGCATCGCATACAGGCATGACAATATGAAATAACTAATAACTTCTGTACCTTCCAAGATAATTACTCGAGTGAAATTATGCTTATAAAACAATGCATCCAATGCCCATTTGTAGTGACCTGGAAAAAGAAGTGCTTTCAATGTTGGCAGTTAAATAATTAAAATAAAGAAGAAAGTAATGCTTACGTGCAATTTTGTAATATGCAATCAATTCTCCAGGCCTCTCAGTATGAATTGGTTCAAAATCCAAGTGCTGCAATGAACAAACATTAGTCAGCCAAGGGATAGAAATGGTTTATGACATTCAAATCAATCTCATAGCATACATAGTTTTGCATTTAAACATCAGTCATAAAACTTTCACTAGACATATTTCATTGCCATCTTCTATCGGCAGTTTCCAGGGAATCCCTGTTGCATGCCTTTTTTCCTCTTTCTTTTTGAGAATGACAATCTGGACCAGGACTTGTGGCATTATCATTGAATGCAGTAGATCCCACAAATGAATGACAGTTCAAACCCTAGATTTGGTGTTTTCACCAGGGAGGTGGAAACCCTTTTTGAGGATAAATCTTTTTTTTTTTTTTTTTAATGATAACATAAATCAATGTATTAAAGATAAGAAAGTGAAATGGTTACAGGAGCAGGGAGAGGTGAACTCTCTTGACTCTCCCCCAAAATAAAACAGAAAAATTACAAGGTAGCCCAGAACATTTGAGCCCTTCCTACTCCCTGTTTGGCCATTACATATGCAAAGGAATTTGCACTTCTTTTGACCCATTTTAATCTGATTCCCATGCCCTGAAGTAGCCACTTTAATTGCCTTCTTTCATTAATAAACTGCCACATGCCATCCTCCTCTTTTAGCCAGTCTATCACCATTTTGGAATCTCCTTCAATAATCAACCTACTAATATTCAGTTCCTTAGCCTTTTTGGCACCTTCCAACACAGCTAGAATTCCAGCTTGGAGGAGTCACCAACTCCTATTGATCCTGAAAAGACTACTATTACAGCACCATCCTCTCTTCTGAAAACTCCTCCAATCCCAGAAGGCCCAGTGTTGCCTTCACTGCTACCATCAAAATTAAGTTTTATGAAACCTGCATCTGGGGGAGACCACACCGGGCTGGATACCTGTTTATTTGGAGCTGATTCTGCCACTTCCAACTATTCAGCAGAATCAATGTAGGAATATCATCAAAGGTAGCCAAAGATTTCAACCACTGAACCACCCTTGCAGTGATCACCTCTTATAACTGCCCTTCTGCTCCTCTCTTTAAGGATAAATCCTTTTATCTATCAGGGTTCGCAATCCATTTTCCAAGTGGCTCACAAAGTGATGCAGCTATGGAAACAAGGAGAGTCCATGGAGAATTAAATCAGTTTTCCAATTACTACATCAATTTTGGCATTTTCGGGTGATGGTTGATATTGTTGAGTTTTTCCTTTTCTAGTTATAGGTGTCTTAATAATGGGTTTCAAGTTTCCTAAAATTTGCTGTTATTTCAAAATTACTATAGGGTAAGTAACTTTTGGAGTTACTATTTATAGTAATATAGTGATTTACTATTTTAGTAATGTCTGGTGGGTTTGCATTAAATTAGTTTTAATAGGATTAGGAAAGTGATCACCTCTATAACTGCCCTTCTGCTCCTTTCTTTAAGGATAAATCCCTTTATCTATCAGGGTTCACAATCCATTCTCCAAGTGGCTCACAAAGTGATGCAGCTATGCAAACAAGGAAAGAGTCCATCGAGAATTAAACCAGTTTTCCAATTACTACACCAATTTTGGTATTTTTGGGTGATGATTGATATTGCAATCCATTCTCCAAGTGGCTCACAAAGTGATGCAGCTATGCAAACAAGGAAAGAGTCCATGGAGAATTAAATCAGTTTTCCAATTACTACACCAATTTTGGCATTTTTGGGTGATGATTGATATTGTTGAGTTTTTCCTTTTCTAGTTATAGGTGTCATAATAATGGGTTTCAAGTTTCCTAAATTTTGCTGTTATTTCAAAATTACTATAGGGTAAGTAACTTTTGGAGTTCTATTTATAGTAATATAGTGATTTACTATTTTAGTAATGTCTGGTGGCCTTGCATTAAATTAGTTTTAATAGGATTAGGAAAGTGTTGCTAGAGTTTTTTTTTTTTTTTTTATGAATAACAGAAACTGAATTATTAGATTAATAAAGACAGTACAAAGGTGATAAAGGGAAAGATAAACTCTCTTAATCATCCCAAAAACAGACAACATAATTACAATACAGCCCAAAATAAATGATCACTTCCCACCCCCTTCTTTGCTAGTGATCAGAAAACGAATTAGCATCCCTTTTCACCAATTGCACATTGATTTCCATTCCTCGAGACGGCCATTAATTCCTTTTCTCATTTATATAGCATCACCATGACCATCCAGCCTCCTCTTCCTTCTGCAACCACTCAATAACTAACTTTGAGTCCCCCTCAATAACTAATCTCTGGATATTCAGCTCTCTAGCCCTTTGAAGGCCTTCTAGCACAGCCATAATTTCAGCCCTCAAAGAATCACCAACACCAGTCGATCCCGAGTAGACAGCAATGATTCTACCTTTCTCATTTATAAAGACACCCCAATGCCTGAGGGACCCCGATTTCCTTCACTACTCCCATTAGAATTCATTTTAATGAAACCACATGGAGGGGACCAAGTTGGTCTAACCACAGCCTTGCTCGGAGCTGAGTCAGCAACTACCTTTGAATTCCTTACCAAATTATCTGCATGGGTTCCCTCAAAAAGATCAAGAGACTTCACCCAGTGGATCACCGTAATTGTAATAACCTCAATTAGGGTATCCCTACTTTTCTCGTTATCAAGAAAGGTCCTCTAATTCCTTTCTTCCCCAACTGTCCAACACACAGCCGTCCTTGTACATCTCCATAAAGATCTTCCCTCTTCATCGGCCAAGTGTTGTTAGAGTTATCCAATGTATTACTCTAATCATCATACATTCTTTAATCTGCTAGATCTGAACTACTTGCTGCTTTACAGGGAGTCCAGATTCCAAATGATTTGAATATAGAACATTTGACAAATGAATGTGATTTTAAGTTGGTGGTGAGATGGTTGGAAGAACCAGAGACTGTAATATGGTGCTATCAAAATGAAATCAAGAAATTCAAATGGTTAACAAGGAATTTGAATGTGAGAATAAATACAATGAGTGAGGAGGTCAGCTAATGCTTGGGCTGATTGTTTAGCTAAACAAGAGGTGAATAGGGATGTTCTGTTTTGGGCTCAACTATAAGTTGTTCAGTGAAACTTTGTAGGGAGGGGCCACACCTCGCACCTCTCCAAGGGGATGCCTTAAATCTTGATATTCAATAAAACTTTTAATAATAAAAAAGTATTGTTAGAGTCATTTAGGAGTTAGAGTCCTTATTTGAATGTCACTATAGGTTACGTATAGATTTGTCTTAGTTCTAAGCAAATAGAAATTGATTTGGGGATATAAAGTTATGGTTTGGTAAATGCTGGTTGCTGCAGGAATTTTTCTCATTTTCTCCCTCACTTCTTCTAAGTGATCCATCTCTTTTGTGCTTACCTTAACAGCAAGAGTTCTCTCTGTTTCTGGTTTTTTGCTTATTCTTTGGTGGACAGCAAGTGTTTTGCTTGCTTTTCCACCTATATTCTTCATCCTTAATCAACCAAAGCCCTTCCTTCACACCACCAGATCTAGAATTTGTAGGATCCCACCCTGTCCTACATCATAAAGTGAATATCATGATCATCATCATCATCCATGCCTTATCCCAACTATATGGGGTCAGCTACATGAATCCTGTTTCACCAATCCCTTCTATTTAAAGTGAATATCCAGTGTTAAATTATTAGTGCTTATCATAAAGTGAATATCCTTTGGCTAAATGTTGTTCAGAAAGATTTACCTTCTTAGCAAGCCAGGAACATTCCCAGCTTTAGTGGTTTCAGTTATTGTATTTGCAAACAACCACAAATTCATGTCTCCCTAGAATGCAAGCTAGCATCTTTAAATTAATAATAAAAGGACAAGGAACATTCCCGTCATGTTATCACCATCATCATCTGTATCTTGTCCCAACTATATGAGGTTGGCTACATGAATCCTATTTCACCATTCTGTTCTGCTAAATGCCATGGGTTAAGCATTGATCTTATTGTATCTTTGGATAGAAAATGTCAACAAACAGCATATACCATACAACTGCAGTGCAAATTTATGCATAACTTGTGCACAAGTATGACATAATGTCTTCCAAACACTGGATACCAGAAAACAAATGCCCATAGAAAGAATATGGTTTCGCAGAGATGGCCTTTGTTTCTTGCTCAAACTTGCAGCATACTAAATGAACTAGAAGATATAAATTTTTCGAGGGACTAATGTCAAAGAGTTATTGTGCAGCCAGCATGCAGGAAAACAAAGGTGGACCAGATTGTGTTGCTAGGCTATACTATGAAATCATGTTGGAAATTTCTAGGCTATACCATGTAATTATGTAAAACCATACTCATGATTTACCTGCATATATGTTAGTTGATTGTAACTCAAAGCCTTACTCCTAACCATTTCATTTGCTCCATCCTGAAAAATAAAGTAAAACTGTTAATTGTACAATCTCACACTTTCAGTCCAGAGCAAGTATAGAAACATAATGATTATTCCCATGAAAAGGAAATGATTTTGTGCTAAGCAAAAGCATATATTTATGTAAGCTCCGTTAAAAAAAAATCTTATTAAGTACCTGGGATACAAAGAGTGGAAATTTTGGAGCTACAGAACTCTGATACCTGAATGCCATGAGAATTTTACATAATTAATGGATCAGATAAATAACAAGATAAGTGACTGTTATTAGTTGATCTCAAATCAAACATTGTGGGTTCCCCAGCTGAGAAGGTCAAATAATGACTGGGACATTGATGCACTTGCTGATCTGATGCAGTTATTACTTGGTAGAGAGGGTGAAGCCTCAGCTAGCAGAAATGGACCAGCTCTGGTGGATAGGAGACAATTCAAGCAATTTTTTCTGTGAGGTCAATGTATGAAATTTTAGTCAGTGCTGAAGATGAGGTTGTTCCTTGGTATTCAATTTGGGGGCATAAAAGTTTCATCCAAGATATTTCCTGTAGTCATCAATCAAAGGGAAAATCCCCCGCAATGAATGTTCTGAGATCAAAAGGCATGGTGATTATGATTCGTTGTTGCTTATGTGGGGCTGCAGAGGAGAACATTCAACATTTTCTGGTCAAATGCATCTTCTCTCATGCTATAAGAGTCACATATTGCAGTTATTCGGAGTCCAATGGGTGGAGGCAATATGCTGGAGCATTTGGAGGGAGAGCAATGGCAGGACCTTTGGAGACCAATCCTCAGCAGAGAAGATTTGTGGAAAGGTGAAGGCTGGTAGTCAGATGGTCTTCTGTCAATAGTTCTTTTGTGGGGTCTAAGCTTAAACCTTTTTGTGATAACTGGGGGGAATGGGGGATATTGTATGGAATGAAAATTTTCATCTTAGTTGATGATGTAGGTTGTTTTATGTAATTTGTTTGCTGGTATCTTTAGCTAGGGTGGATACGGTGGAATCCCCCCCCCCCCACCCACCCACAATCCTGTTTCAGTATTTGTTCAACAAAACTTTACCTTTCAAAAAAAAAAAAAAGAAAAAGAATTGTGACAGAAGAAGACAAAAAGAAATCTCTTGAGCACATGTCATACTTTAAGATGGACTCAATTGTCCTTTCTAAATAATCTGGGCGACTGCAAGCCATAACCACAACAGCTGCTATAGGAACCTGCCATAAAACTCAGACAGACGAAGAGACCATATATCATATAGAAAAGATGATCCCAATTACATAATAGCAAATTCTCATGTTAAAGCATTCACAACTGCAGGCACAGACCTGTAGGTTATCAATCAATCTCTTTACACCTTTTTCTGCAGCAAAAGCATGAATATCATTAGAGATCAATGATGTCATGTTAGAGTGCTAGAGGCGTAGATCATGACCGCCTAGTGAATCCAATATGAAAAAAGGGTTCTGCAGTTAATCAACAACTTCAAAAGATTCATTGTGACATAGAGAATATGAGTACATAGTACTAAAAATAAATTGTTTCTAAGATGAAGAAATACCAGATTAGGCAGTAGATAATGGTTCTAAAACAAAGCAAAAGGTAAAAAGTTACAGTTATTTTCTAATAAGTATCTCCATATTTTTAAATGCCCAATACCCACGTCTGACAGAATGGCCTTTTAAGAGATGAAGTATCGTCAAATGAAAAAACATATATAGTTCCAGATTCATTGACACGAAGGGAAAAGTATTGTAATTATAATATTTTCACGAGTTTACAAAGAGATAAACTCTATGCAACCCATATCTATATATCTATACAAAAAGCAACAAAAGTCATTGGCAGAAAAACCCAAAAAAGACAATCTCCCAAAACCACCCAGACTCTATGCAAAGAACAACTCAGCTGAGAACAAATCAGAAAAAAAGAGACATTGCTGAAAGACTTGTTTAGCAGATACCATCTGAAAATGGTTGAAGCAATGCTTCTAATAAAATCATCTTCAGGTTCAGCTCTATCTTCAAAAATTCTCTCCTTCCCTCTCCTGCTCAAACCCCTAAAATGCCAGGCTGACAGAAGATTGGCCATTGAATCCAGGCAGACCCAACACACATTAAACTATTTCAGAAAAAAAGGACCAAAAGATCCAGATGATCCAACAGTGCAAAGAGAGAGAGAGAGAGGACGAAATAAAACTTTGAATCTTTGGGGGGTAATGTTGGATAGTTGAAGATGGAAAGAAAAATTCACCTGGATTCAAGAACATACTCGATTTAAGATAATCAGTCTCAAAACTTAGTTTGATGACTAGCTTGTAAAAAATAATAGCCAAGGTTCTGTCTCTAATTTTTCATTAAATTCTAAGTTGTCTTTACCAAAAGAGAACATTCCTAAATCCCAAATCTTCCAACACATTTAAGCAGCATAACTTTTTCCAAGCAATCCAATGATTTTTTTTTTCAGACTTCTTTTGACCCCAAAAAAAATCTGTCATGACACTATTTAACTTTTTACAAAGATCATATGCCTTTATCAACACCTCCCTACCTGGGACTAAAAGAATAGCTCCGTTCTAGGAATCCACTTTTGATTACATTGAAGATAAAATATTTAAAAGTATCTCTATTTTGCTTCTACCGATAGCCAAAGGAATTCCAAGGTATCTTGTTTTAGTGTCTCCTTGAAGGATTAGATTAGCCCTCCCTCTAATCATCTCACCCAACCAAGGGGCCTTTGTGATGAACAGGCAAATCACTGATCAGATCCTAATTGCTGATGAAAGTCTGGAGGAATTGAAAAGAGTAGGAAAGAAAGGATTAATTTGCAAGTTGGATTGGAAAAAGCCTATGACTTGGTGGACTGGTCATTCTTGTTGGAAGTAATGAGGAGTTTTGGGTTTGGGGAAAGATGGTGCAAGTGATAATGGGTTGTATTAGGTCTTGTCAATACTCTTATCTCACGAATGGAACAGTGGTGGGTTTCTTTCCAGCTCTTAGAGGAATTAGACAAGGGGACCCCCTCTCCACTTTTCGCTTTACTCTAATTGCCGAGGTCCTAGAGAAATTAATCTCTAAGACGGATTCACAAGGATTAGTTAGGGGGTGGAAAGTAGGTCATGATGGGATAGCAATTACACACTTGCAATTCGCAAATGATACAATCCTATTTTGTGAAGGAATAGAAGGTGGATTAGGAATATCGAGTTAGCAGTTCAACTTTTTGAGCCGATCTCCAATCTTAAAGTGAATTTTGAGAAAATTTGCATTGTGGGTATTAATATGGATGAGAGAGAGTTGTCAAAGTATGCAAATATTTTTGGTTATGAGCTGTCTCAATGGCTAATGAAATACTTGGGCTTGCCTTTGGGGGACAATACAAGAAAGAGTAGCTTCTGAGATCCTATAGTTGAGTCATTTGCTAAAAACCTTGCCTCTTGGAAGAAAAGCTACTTGTCTTTAGGGGGAAGGATCACTCTGATAAGATCCACATTAGTAAATATGCCTGTTTATTACATGTCAGTGTTTAAGGCCATGTTTGGATACTTTTATAAAGTACTTTCATACTTTTGAAAGTACAAAAGTACGAAAAACACAATATAGCGTTTGTATTGTGTACTTTATACTTTTTGCTTTTATACTTTTAAAAGTATGAAAAACCCCAAAAGCACAAAGTCAACTTTTTATACTTCATGCTTTTGGCGAAATTGTGCTTTCATTGTCGTGCGAACGGATGGTCACGTGTGACCACCATTCGATAAAACTCTCAGCCCTACCTCCACTTGCCACTATTAGAGTCAGACGGCCGTCACCAATCTCAGACCCCGAAACCATTGGAAGCCATCACCGGAAGTACAAATGGACATGCTTTTGCCAAACAAAAAATGGTACTTCTATTTTGGAAAGCATACTTTTCAAATTTTTTACCCAAACTATTTTCAAAGCAAAAATACCAAAGTAAAAGTATTTTATGTACTTTATACTTTTATATTTTTAAAAGTACAAAAATAGAAGTCTATCCAAACAGCACCTAAGATGCCAATGAATGTGGGAGAAAATTGTAAAGGTCGATGAGGGATTTTCTGTGGAAGCCAAGGGAGGAGAAGAAGAGACCTTAGAGTAACCTAGGAAGTGGTATGTAGGAGTAAGAAGTCTAGTGGCCTAGGGTTAGATAATTTACTACAAAGGAATGTGGCTTTACTAGGTAAATGGTTGTGGAGATTACCAGTGGATAAAGATAAACTCTAGGCAAAAGTGATAAGCATTCATGGGCTTGCGGCCAACGGTTGGGATGCTGAAGTGCATGCTAGGGATATTGGTGCCTCCCCTTAGAAGTCCATCTATGTTGTTTTGCCTTTATACTTGCCTTTTGTTAGGTATGATATTTGTTCCAGAATCAATATAAAATTTTGGGAACAAGTCTGGGTGGGGAACCTTTCTCTAAAAGATAAATTTCCTTTTGTGTTTGCTCTCTCAAGATACAAAGATGAGTTTGTTTACCTTCCCTCTTCCCTCAAACTCAAGAAGTAGCTTTGTTTGGGATTTGGGTTTGTGAAGGGGTGTAAGGGATCCAAAGTAAAATGATGTCTTGAAATTGCTTCAGGTCCTTGAAGGAGTTTTTGTGGATCATTCTCACTCTGATAGTCGTATCTGGACCCTCATCCTCTAGTGTTTTCTCTTGTGCCTTGTTCTTCAAGGCTCTAAACCAACCTTCTAATAGTTTGGGTTATCCTTCTCCAGTTAAGGAGGTTTGGTGTAAACCTATTCCTCCAAGGATTGGAGGCTTTTTCTAGGAGGTCTTCTTAGAAAGAGCTAATATTTGTGTTAGTGTCGACTATATAGGGTGTTGGAAAGTAGAAGATTGACTCTCTGATTGATTCTCCATAATTTTAGGTCCATCAGTTTAGGAAACTTAATTTCCTAGAATCATGGGATATCCTAGAATCATGGGATATTAATTGGAGAATCCCACTGATATAGAAATTAGTTTTTTAGGAAGAGTTAGTTTCCTATTTTATCACCCTGTAAATTAGCTCTGTAATTCTATATAAAGTTGTGTATATGCTCCTTCCAAGACAATACAATCAATTCATTTTTCTCTCAAATTTTCACATGGTATCAGAGCCAGGTTACGACCTAATCCACACATAGTATCTCTTTGGTCATCTCTGCTGCGTTCAAGAACTCTCAAACAGTATTTGGGAGGTTCTTGAGTGTCCTTGATTCTTTTTCGAGATCGGCTACAGATCTGAACTCTACATTTTTGCTTCTTCTGGACTGTTGCGCCATTGGATTCATCCTTTTTTCTTGGATCTCTTTGTAGAGACATCAGATCAGTCTGAAATCTTAGATCTGGTGTTGCCCATAGCAGATTTACTGAATCCCTTTGGTTTCATTTGGATCAGTTTTGATTTTGAGTGGTTTCAATCCACTCTTCAGTTTGGTGGAGCATTACAGTTACCCTTTTTTTTTTTTTACATTGGCTGAAAGATTCTTTAGGCCTTCATCGCCAATCCTTACTAAGTTTTTCAGACCTTCATTGTCTGTTTTTCTCTCTTTCTTGAAGCCCATCCAATATGTCAGAAGCCACCGTATCAAATACTACTGCATAATCGGAAGAAGTTTCCTCACATCAAGCATCTGGCGACCTGCAAAACATTCGGGCAGCATATAGGTTGAACGGGAAAAATTATTTGAAGTGGTCTCAGTTTGTTCGAACATATTTAAAGGGAAAAGGAAAGCTTAGCCATCTCTTAGGGACGGGACCGAAGGAAGGAGATCCAAGATTTGATGCATGGGACGAAGCTGACTCCATGATCATGTCATGGTTATGGAATTCAATGAACCCTGAAATCAGCGACACGTGTATGTTTTTATCCACAGCTAAAGAGATCTGGGATGCCGTCCGACAAACATATTCAAAAGCACGTGATGCAGCACAAGTGTACGGAATCAAAGTCAAGACTGGAGCAACTAAACAAGGCAGCAAGACAGTTACTGAGTATGCAAATTTACTGCAGAACCTGTGGCAAGAACTCGATCATTATCGGTGCATTGAGACTAAATGTGCAGCGGATGCAGCAATCCTATAGAGTTTTATCGAAAAAGATCGCGTTTATGACTTTCTTGCAGGACTCAACGCAGAATTTGATCAAGTTAGGGTCCAGATTCTCGGCAAAGAAGAGGTACCATCTCTAAATGAGACTATTTCTCTGATTCGTGCTGAAGAAAGCCGTAGGGGGGTTATGCTTGAACCCCAAGTACTAGAAGGTTCAGCCATGACTACAAGGATGGAACAACCGAAAATACTGGAAGGAATGAAGACAGATTTGTCCTCTGCACGGGACAACAAGGAGTCTCTTTGGTGTACCTATTGCAAGAAACCAAGGCACACCAAAGAGAAGTGTTGGAAGCTGAATGGTAAACCATCGAATAGGGAATGGGGCTACCGAGGAGGACAACAGAAGAGTCGAAGTCAAGCTAACTTCACCACAAATCAGCCGAGCCAAGAAAAGCCTCCAGACAAGACCGAGTTCAATAAAGAGGAGATCGAAAAGTTAAGGGGGCTTCTGGGATCGTTGGAGAAACCTAGTGGTACAGGCTCTCTTGCAATCTCAGGTAAGTTTTCTATTCCTCATGGACTAAATGTCTCAGATGAACCTATTAGGGATTTATGGGTTATTGACTCAGGAGCCACAGATCACATGACTCACTCCTCACTACATTTTAGCACTTACACCCCCTGCCCAAGCAATCGAAAAATAGCCATTGCAGACGGTTCCCTTACTACCGTAGCTGGCCTTGGGGATATCCATATTAATCCATCACTTACACTAAAAAGTGTCATTCATGTTCCAAAATTGTCCACTAACCTGATATCCATCCAAAAACTCACCCATGACATGAACTGTAATGTGCTTTTCTATCCTTCTTACTGTATATTTCAGGATCAGGATTCGGGGAAGAGGATTGGACTTGTTAAGGAGAAGAATGGACTCTACTATCTTGAAGAATCATGCAAATCAAATATTGTCCAGGATAAGTTATCTCTGTCATTCCTTTCATCATCCAACAAATACACCATTTGGCTTCATCACTTTAGACTAGGACATCCATCTTTTGGAATTCTGAAAACTATGTTTCCCTCCTTGTTTAAAGGATTGAGTGTTGAATATTTTCATTGTGATGTGTGTGAATTTGCAAAACACAAGCGTGTGCCCTTTCCAATCAGTAACAAGAGAAGTTCAGTCCCATTCTTTTTGATCCATAGTGATATATGGGGACCCTCCACAGTTCCAAATGTGTCTGGCTCACGATGGTTCGTCTCTTTTATTGATGATTGCACTAGGGTCTCTTGGATCTTTCTTCTTAAATCTAAATCAGATGTAAGTAGTGTACTCCCAAATTTCCATAACATGATCCAAAATCAGTTTGGGGTCAGAATCAAAAGATTTAGATCGGATAATGCACGGGATTATTTCAACCAAACTTTATCCCCATATTTTCAAAAAGAAGGGATTATCCATGAATCCTCCTGCATTAATACTCCACAACAAAACGGAGTAGCAGAAAGGAAGAATGGTCATCTACTAGCTGCAACCCGAGCCTTACTTTTCCACCAGTATGTTCCAAAAACCTATTGGGGGAAAGCTGTGCTTACAGCCGCATACATTATAAATCAATTACCTTCAAGGGTTTTGGGATTTAAAACACCAATGGAAACACTTTCTCAATTTTATCCCGATCTACGTACAACAAATAATCTCACCCCAAGAATCTTTGGATGCACTGCTTTTGTCCATGTTCATACCCATAATAGAGGGAAGTTAGATCCAAGAGCCATCAAGTGTATTTTCGTGGGTTATTCGTCCACCCAAAAGGGTTATAAGTGTTACCACCCACCTACTAAAAAATTCTTTGTCTCTATTGATGTCACTTTTGAAGAAAAAACACCATATTTCACTCAACCTTATCTTCAGGGGGAGTCTTTGTCATTCATTGAAGATAAGGACAAAGAATTGTTCCCGCTTGGTCTACCTACAATTTCTCAACACCCAAACTCAGCATCTATACCAGTTCAATCCGTATCTGCACCTATCGAACCACCTCAAACCAAACCAACTTCTTCACCCATTCATACTAGACCTATGACAGAGAATGATGAACTTTGTGACTCTATGAGATTGCAGGTATATTCAAGAAGAAGAAACCAGGATCCTAATCTTGTGCAGGTTCAAGATTCAACTCCTAATCCTGAGAATGAGGTAAATACAGTTCCAGAAATTTCTTCTGAATTAGCATCTGACCAAGATCTTCCTATTGCCCTTAGGAAAGGCACAAGAGAATGCACTAAACATCCCTTATATCCCCTAGCAAATTTTGTGTCCTTTAAAAAATTCTCACCATCACATAAGAATTTCCTAGTTAGTCTAAACACCATTCGTATTCCTAATACTTTATCTGAGGCATTATCTGATGAGAAATGGAAAGATGCTACGAGAGAAGAGATGCAGGCTCTAGATAAGAATCAAACATGGGAAATTGTTGACCTACCACAAGGAAAGAAACCCGTGGACTGCAAGTGGGTTTTCACAGTAAAGTACAAGTCAGACGGCTCTCTAGAAAGATACAAGGCAAGACTCGTGGCAAAAGGATATACACAAACCTATGGTGTTGACTATCAAGAGACATTCGCTCCAGTGGCTAAGATGAATACGGTAAGAATTTTGTTGTCACTAGCAGTTAACTTCGACTGGTACTTGGAGCAATTTGATGTAAAGAATGCTTTTCTTCACGGTAATTTAGAGGAGGAGATATACATGGATATTCCTCCGGGCTTCAAAGGAAATCTAAATGGAAATAAAGTTTGCAGGTTGAAAAAAGCACTATATGGTCTCAAGCAATCACCTAGGGCGTGGTTTGGAAGATTTACTAAAGTTATGCTTGCCATTGGATACAAACAAAGTCAGGGAGATCATACACTCTTTATAAAGCATTCGGATGTAGGGGGAGTCACGGCTCTTCTGGTATATGTCGATGACATAATTGTGACAGGAAATGATGAAAAGGAGAAGGAAGTCTTGAGAAGATGCCTAGTCAAAGAATTCGAAATAAAAGAACTTGGGAGATTGAAGTAGCTCATTCCAGAGAAGGCATCTTTATCTCACAACAGAAATATGTAACAGATCTTGTAAGAGAGACAGGAAAGTTAGCATGCAAACCATCCTCCACACCGATTGAGCCAAATCACAAATTGGGAGAAGCAAATGAAGATCCGGCCGTGAATAGGGAAATGTACCAAAGATTAGTAGGAAAACTTATATATCTTGCCCACACAAGGCCAGACATAGCATATGCCGTGAGCGTGGCTAGCCAGTTTATGCACAACCCGAAAGAGGTTCACCTACAGGCGGTCTATAGGATACTATATTACCTAAAGGCTAATCCTGGCAAAGGAATCTTGTTTAAAAGAAATACTAGATTAACCCTAGAGGCATACACCGATGCAGATTATGCAGGCTCTCCCATGGATAGGCGGTCCACTACAGGTTACTGTACATTCCTTGGAGGAAATCTTGTGACATGGAGGAGTAAGAAGCAGAATGTGGTAGCTAGATCAAGTGCGGAGGCAGAATTCAGGGCAATGGCTCAGGGAGTATGTGAATTACTATGGCTCAAGATAATTTTGGAAGACCTAAAGATCAGATGGGAAGGTCCAATGAGATTATTCTGTGACAACAAGTCAGCTATTAACATTGCTCACAATCCCGTCCAACATGATAGGACAAAGCACATTGAGATAGATAGGCATTTCATAAAGGAAAAGCTGGATAGCGGATTAATTTGCACTCCATACATCTCAACGAATGGTCAACTGGCAGATGTGCTGACAAAAGGGCTTTGCAGTGTGGCATTCCAAGGACTTATCTCCAAGCTGGGAATGAAAGATGCATATTCACCAACTTGAGGGGGAGTGTTGGAAAGTAGAAGATTGACTCTCTGATTGATTCTCCATAATTTTAGGTCCATCAGTTTAGGAAACTTAATTTCCTAGAATCATGGGATATCCTAGAATCATGGGATATTAATTGGAGAATCCCACTGATATGGAAATTAGTTTTTTAGGAAAAGTTAGTTTCCTATTTTATCACCCTGTAAATTAGCTCTGTAATTCTATATAAAGTTGTGTATATGCTCCTTCCAAGACAATACAATCAATTCATTTTTCTCTCAAATTTTCACATAGGGGTATTTTGGTCTTTTTGTTTATGTTTAAAGCTGAGGTGTAATGTTTATGTTAAGTGATGTGTCTCATACTTAAGTAGGGACATAATAGTCTTTTGTTATTGGATAGAAACATATAAATATAATCTGAACGACTTGAGAGAAGTTATGTTCTCTAGTTCGAACCAGAATTCTTTTCTTCTCAATTCTCTTCTCTAACACTAATACTAACAGAATTCTAGTGCAGATTAGAATTATAATATGGTATCAGAGCAAAGCCACCCATTCATCAAGTGTATACACATCGACAACATGTACTAGCTCCTCCTCCAACTTCATCACCGTCGACAGATCCAGCAATTGTTCCCACACCAACTACAACCCCAGTTTCTGACCTTAATCTTCCTATTGCCTTGTGGAAAGGTAAACGCAGTTGCACACTTCATCCCATTTCTAATTATGTTTCTGTCACTCACCTTTCTGCTTCCCATCGCCAGTTTATTTCTTTGTTGTCTTCTATTTCTATTCCTACGGATGTCTAGGAAGCCCTTGCCTCTCCAGGGTGGCACCATGCAATGGAAGAAGAACTCTCCGCCTTAGCTCATAATCATACATGGGATCTCACCACACTTCCTCCTGGTAAATAGGCTGTCGGTTGTAAGTGCGTATACACTGTTAAGTATTTACCTAATGGTAGTGTAGAGCGGTTAAAAGCTAGACTAGTGGCTAAAGGGTATTCCCAAACATATGGTATTGACTACATGGAGGCCTTCTCTCCCGTTGCTAAAATTGGTTCAGTCCGTGTTGTGATATCTCTAATTGCCATGTATGATTGGCCTCTCTTTCAGCTTGACATCAAGAATGCTTTTTTTTTTTTTTTATCAATAACACACTTCATTAAATTCATTAAAACTTTCAATGATAATTACAAAGAGGAGACGGCCTTTCTTATCTTCCAGCTATAACTTGAGCCCCAAGAGAAGGAAAAAGAAAAAGAGAAACATAAAAAATAATTACAACTGTGCCCAGAACATTGACTCCCTCTCCACCCCTTGTTTACCTAACCCATCAACAAAAGAATTAGTTGATCTTTTTACCCAACTGACTTTAACCTCCATTTCTCGAGCCAGCCATCTAAATTTCCTCCTCATATTGTTGTAATTCCATAAGCCACTGTAGTCCTTATTCAGCCATCCAACCAAGCAACCACCACCTCCGAGTCTCCTCATATTGACATCAAGAATGCTTTCTTACATGGTGATCTACTTGAGGAAGTCTATATGGAGCAACCACCAAGGTTTGTTGCTCAGGGGGAGGATGGTAAGGTGTGCAAACTAAAGAAGGCCATTTATGGAGTTAACAATCTCCTCGTCCATGGTTTGGTAGATTTAGTGAAGTGGTAAAGAAGTTTGGTATGAAACAGTGTTGGGTTGACCACTCAGTATTCAGTCATGATTCACATGCTAGGAAGATCTTATTGGTGGTATATGTAGATGATATTGTCATTACCGGTAGTGATAGAGTGGGAATTGATAGGTTGAAGACCTTCCAGCAGGAACACTTTCAAACAAAGGACCTTGGTAAATTAAAATACTTCTTGGGGATAAAAGTAGCAAGGTCCAAGCATGGTATTAATTTGTGCCAGAGGAAATATGTTCTTGATTTGTTAGAAGAAATAGGATTGTTAGGTGCCAAACCAGATGAAACACCTATGGAACCAAATACCAAGTTGAGTAGCGATATGAGTGAAGAGTTTGAAGATCTTGGAGGGTACAGGCGGTTGGTAGGTATGCTAAACTACCTAACCATTACTTGGCCAGACATTTCATTTGCAGTTAGTATGGTGAGTCGGTTTATGCAGAAACCTCGGGTTCCACATTGAGATGCAGTTCTAAGGATTGTAAGGTATTTGAAGGGAGCTCCTGGTCATGGCTTGATATATAAGAGTGGAGGCAATCTTGAAATAGAGGGATACACTGATATTGATTGAGCTGGTTCTGTGTCTGACAGAAGATCCACTACAGGCTATTGTACTTTCCTTGGAGGTAATCTGGTGACATGGAAAAGTAAGAAATAGACAGTTGTGGCAAGAAGTAGTGCAAAAGCTAAATATAGAGCCATGGCACATACCACTTGTGAATTAGTATGGCTGAGAAATCTTCTACAGGAGATGGGATATTCGATTGATGCTCCAATGAAGCTTTATTGTGACAACCAAGCTGCAGTCCACATCTCTTCTAATCCAGTGTTTCATGAGAGAACAAAGCATATAAAAGTTGACCGTCACTTTGTGAGAGAGAAGGTGCTTAGTGGAGTGATAGATACTGCATATCTTAACACAGGGAGATGGGAAGACTTGTTCACCAAAGGGTTGAGTCAGGGAAGAATGGACTACATATGTAACAAGCTGGGACTATATGATATATATTCACCAGCTTGAGGGGGAGTGTTGGTGTCGACTATATAAGGGTATTTTGGTCTTTCTATTTATGTTTAAAGCTGATGTGTAATGTTTATGTTAAGTGATGTGTCACATGCTTAAGTAGGGACATAATAGTCTTTTGTTATTGGATAGAAACATATAAATATAATCTGGCTGACTAGAGAGAGGTCATGTTCTCTAGTTCGAACCAGAATTCTTTTCTTCTCAATTCTCTTCTCCTCTCTTCTCCTTCTTCTATTCTCTCTGGTATTTCTTCTAATACCTCTCTAACACTAATACTAACAGAATTCTAGTGCAGATCAGAATTATAATAACTTGCTATCTACTCCAATTAAAAAGACCTAAGTGGTGTTTATCCCCAAATTGGTGTACCCTCTATAAGGCTAATGGAGAAACTTGCTTTCACTTATTAATCTCCTGCCTTTTTCTTAAAACTGTTTGGAAATGGTTTTTCTCATTGTTTGAGTGTAGGTGGAATCCCCCACCTAATGTGCAAAGTCTATTTACTTCTACCTTCTTTAGATGGCCTAAGAAAAGAGAAAGAGTGTTGTGGAGGTGTACAAGGGCTGCAGTTAGTTGGACTATTTGGGAAGAACAAAACTCCAGAATATTTTCAGATAAGGAAAGAAGCAATGAGGCAATCGTTGAGACCATCCTGATTAGGGTGGTTCATTGGGTGAAAACTCTGGAGCTATTTGCTGTTTTTTTCCCAGTTGATATCATGAAGAACTGGAATTGGCTTCTTCTGATTCACATCAGGTCGAGTTGAGGCCTTTATGGTCTCAACCAGTAAATGATTTTATTAAATTAAATTTTGATGGAAGTAATGAAGGGAACCCAGGCCCTTCAGGTATTGATGGGGTGTTTAGGAATAAGGAAAGCAAAGTTATTGGCTTATGAATGTGAAACTCATTAAGAGCTGAGGTTCTGGCTATGATGGAAGGAGTGCAAAAGGCAAATAATATGAATGTGAAAAGGCTGATAATAGGTGATTCAAAGCTGGTAGTGGATTGGCTGCAAAAGGAGGGGAATGGTTTCTGGATATTCAGTGGTGAAAAGAATAAATTCAAGTAACTCAAGATATGGAGGTGAAGGTTTGTTGGGTTAAAAGAACTGCTAATGCTTTTTTCTGATGTTCTAGCAAAACAAGGGGTGGGCAGGAATCAAATGTTTTGGGCACAATTTGTAATCTGTATTTTGTTTTTTTCAGTGAGGAGAGTTAAGAAAGGTTACCTCTCCTCTCTTGTGTAAATTTCTTAATAATTATTTAATGAAATTATGTTATTGATAAAAAAAAAAAAAAAACGCTCGGTGGCCTATTTGGATGTGATGGAAAAAGCTGGATAGGAAAATTCAAAGAATGATCTGGAGGGAGAACTGAAATGCAAGATGAAGAAGCAATGATGTTTTGGAAGCATGGTACAAGGTAAATAGACTTCCTCATTCAGTCCAATTAAAAGACATCATACAACACCCAGAAACACAATGAATATAAAACTAATTCAGTGATGACCCCTTTATTTAACAGGTATGGCGGTTATGCCTGCAAATGACAGGAGATTAACAGGTATGTTTGGAAAAATTTTGATGGTTTTAGGTAGGGGAGTGCAGGACTCGGAACAAGGGGTTTTTCATCTGGGTGAATCTGAAGATCTATCACCTTGGGTGATGTCTAAATTGCTGTATTTCGGGGAGTTTTTAGGGGTTTCATTGAAGGTGATGGAGGAAATAACTAAAGGATATCTAATGGAAGTTGAAAGGAGAACTTTGGAGGAAAGAGGATGAAAGGGGAGAAAGACTTAAAAGGGAACTTTTCAGACTCTCTTGGGGTCTGAATGAGAAAGCGGGTACCCTGGGAGGGGGGCAGGTTAATAGAAGAAGGTGAAGGGGGGAGGTAACTGCTTTCTTAGTTCTTTTTTCCCTAAACTATCATCATGAGCATTATTTCCTGGAACGCAAGGGGTCTAAATTCTGGTCATAGGTGGGTAGTGATTGGAGCTCAGGTGAGGAAATGGAACTCAGATGTTTTATGCATTCAAGAGACTAAATTGGAAAGCATGGAAGTGGCTCAAGTCAGATCGATTTGGGGAAGCAGGAATTGTGATTGGGATTTCATTCCAGCAACTGGTACAGCAGGGGGTTTGGCCATCATTTGGGATTCGGATATCATGAAGATGAAGGATAAAATAATTGGACATTTCTCTTTATCCATTTTGTTCCAGCTATGTGAAGATGGTTGGGAATGGATTTTTTCAGGGGTTTATGGGCCAAACGAAAATAGGCTGAGGAGGTTGTTTTGGGCAGAACTAGATGGGGTTAGGGCCTTAGGGGAATGTGGGAGAAGCCTTGGGTGGTAGGGAGATTTCAACACTACCAGATTCGCACATTAGAAAAAAAGGGAAGTAGAGCATCGAGGGATTTGGGGGAGATTATGAGTAGGTGGGAATTAGTGGACATCCCTCTGCTGGGAACAAAATACGCTTGGACAAACAATTAAGAGGAGGAAATTTTAGAAAAACTTGATAGATTTGTGGCTTCGCCGGATTGGGAAGAGAAATTTCGCCAATTTTCTATGGAGGCTCTTTCCTGTCCACTTTTAGATCAGTGTTTTAAAAGGCATGGGAGGCGTACGCATGGAGGCGCACCCCCAAAACGCCTTGAGGCATATGCCAAAGGCACTAACACCTTAAAGACGTGCGTCTCAAGTGCAAGAGGCGTACGCCTCATATGCTTTTTTTCATGAGGCATGCTAGAGGCATACACCTCATACACTTTTTTCATGAGGCGTGCTAGAGGTGTACGCCTCATGCACAGCTCATATAAAAAGATAAAATAAATAAATAAGAAATAAAAAAGGAAAAAAAGGGAAAGGAAAGGAAAGGAAAGGAAAAGAAAGGGAAGGGAAGGGAAATAAAAAGAAAGAAAGAGAAAGAAAAAGAGAGAGAGAGAGAGAGGAAATATCTTGGAGACTAACTCTAATTTCCCAGATTGAAGAGTTGGACAATGTGGAAATTGAGAGAAATCTCCATGCGGAAGAGAGGGATTTAAGATGGAAATCAAAAAAAGAATTGGAAGAAGTCCTCAAGAGAGAGGAAATATCTTGGAGACAAAAGTCAAGACAAAAATGGATAAAGGAAGGGGATGGTAATACACAATTCTTTCATGCGATCGCCAATGGAAGAAGGAGCAAAAACCTTATGGCTAGGTTGGAAATCAATGGAGAGCTAATCTCAAATCTGGATGAAATTGCCAGAATCTTTGTGGACCACTTTAAATCCCTTTACAGGAGACTCTGGAGGATAGATTGAACTTAGAAGGATTGGAGTGGCCTTTACTAGATGAGGAGGCAGCAAATTGGCTGGAAAGAGATTTTGAGGAAGAAGAAATAAGAAAGGCAGTGTTCTCATGAATAGGTCTAAAGCACCAGGCCCAAATGGATTCACAATGGCTTTCTATCAGGGTTGTTGGGAAGTGCTTAAAGATGATCTATTGAAAGTCTTTAAGGAATTCTCAAATACACATATTGTTAGCCCTGGAGTTGGTGCAACTTTCTTGGCCTTGATTCCAAAGAAAGGTGATGCTAGCCATCCAAACGATTCCCGACCAATTAGTCTAGTGACTAGTCTTTACAAGATAGTTGCTAAAGTCCTATCATTGAGGATCAAAGTAATTCTCCCTTCCCTCATCAGTCAGTATCAAGGAGCTTTTGTTCAAGGGAGACAAATAGTTGATCAAATTCTAATAGCCAATGAATGTGTAGAGGAGATTAAGAGATCTAGGAAGGAAGGTTTTGTGTGCAAATTGGACTTAGAAAAGGCCTATGATATGGTGGATTGGGGTTTTTTGAAAGACGTTTTGCATCAACGAGGGCTTGGGGAGAGATGGTCCAATTGGATGCTTGGGTGTGTATAATCTTGCCATTTTTCTAATAGCCAATGAATGTGTAGAGGAGATTAAGAGATCTAGGAAGGAAGGTTTTGTGTGCAAATTGGACTTAGAAAAGGCCTATGATATGGTGGATTGGGGTTTTTTGAAAGAAGTTTTGCATCAATGGGGGTTTGGGGAGAGATGGTGCAATTGGATGCTTGGGTGTGTATGATCTTGTCATTTTTCTATTCTTGTTAATGGAGTGGTAAAAGATTTCTTCCCAGCTTGCAGAGGGTTAAGGCAAGGTGATCCCCTATCACCCTTCCTTTTTACTTTAGTGGCAGATGTCTTCAAAAGACTTCTCTCTAAGGCAGACAGAGTAGATGAATGTAGGGGTTACAGAATGGGTAGAGACAATGTTCCACTTACTCATCTCCAATTTGTAGATGATATCATTATTTTTTGTGGAGGAGACATCAGGAAAGTCGAGAGATTGAAAATCCAATCAAGAAGTTTGAAAAAGTGTCAAATATGAAAATCAATTTGGACAAGAGTTGCATAGCAGGGATTAATATGGAGGGGATGGTCCTACATAGGATAGTAGATTGCTTAGAATGTCATATCACCCCGTGGCCTCTGACCTACTTAGGGCTTCCCCTAGGTGCAAATCTGAAGGAAAGTAGGTTTTGGAACCCAGTTAAAGAAAGATGTAAAAAGAGATTGGCTGCTTGGAAGAGAAGTTACATCTCTTTGGGAGGTAGGATCACTTTGATAAAATCAACTCTGGCTAACCTACCCATCTACTTTCTCTGTCTTTAGGATTCCACCAAGAGAAGAAAAGAAATTAGAAAAAAATTTGAGGGATTTCCTTTGAGAGCCGGGAGAGACTATAAAGGACCACTTAATAAAATGGGAGGTTGTGTGTAAAAGAAAGGAAGAAGGTGGTTTAGGTCTAGGGAATGTAAGGAAGAAGAATACAGCTCTGTTAGGGAAATAAATGGTTATGGAGATGGCCTCTTGAGAGAGAAAATTTGTGGGTTGAAGTAGTGGCAAGTATACATGGTAGATTGGAGAATGGTTGGGGCGCTGGTGTATCGCGTAGGGCAACCTTGGTAGCACCTTGGAAAGCAATTCATAGCCTCCTCCCTTAGTTTCTCAGGTACATCAGGTATGATGTTGACTCAGGGAATTTAATTCGGTTCTAGGAAGACACTTGGTTTGGTGACCAGCCTTTAAAGGAGGTGTTCCCTTCTTTTGTATTCTATTCCGTTGTATAAAAATAAGGTCATTTCAAATTTTTTGGTTCTTCCTTCTTTGCCTTTGAGTCTTAATTGGGATCTCGGATTTCGAAGGGGTTTAAGGGATGAGGAAGCAACTTGTTTGTATAGTGTTTGCTTAGAGCTTTCTTGTCCAAATAGAAGAATTTGGTTCCCAAGCTCTAAAGGCTCCTTTTCTTGTGCCTCCTTTTTTAAAGCTCTTTGTCAGTCCTCTTCCTTTGTCCTTTCCTTGGAAAGAAGTGTGGTTCCCATTGATTCCCCCTAAAATTCAAGCCTTCTGTTGGGAAGTGGATCTTGGGAAAATTAACACTCTAGATTATTTGCAAAAGAAGAGGCCTTTTCTGTGTGTTTCCCCAAATTGGTGCACTCTATGCAAAATCTGATGTTGAATCTTGTTACCATTTACTAATTTCCTGTTCATTTGCTACAGATATATGGGATTGGGTGCAGGTGGAATATGCCAATGGAGATAAAAATGATGTTTGACCCATCTACCTTTGCTTTACCAAAGAAGAGGGGAAGAGTAATGTGGAGGTACACTAGAGCAACAGTGGTGTGGACCTTGTGGGAAGAGAGAAATGCCAGAATCTTCCAAGAGAAAGAAAGGAGCAAACGACAAATTGTGGAGTGTGTAATGACTAAGATTATACACTGGCTACAAACTGTGTAACTATTCAAAAACTTCACATTTGATGATATTTGGAGGAATTGGCCTTTAGTGGCTTCTAGCTCAATGCAGAAGGTTAAGGCAAGGTTGGCTTGAGCTCCTCCCATTGAAGGATTTCTGAAATTAAACTTCGATGGGAGTAGTCAAGGCAACCCAAGCACAGCTGGAATAGGAGGGGTCTTCAGAGACAAGGAAGGAAACTTAAGAGCACTCTTCTCAGGACCAGTGGGGAATAGAGACTCCTTAAAGGCAAAATTGTATGCAGCCCTACAAGGTGTACAGATTGCAAGAGAGTTAGGATTGGAAAATTTGGTGATAGAAGGGGACTCCAAGGTGGTGGTGGGTTGGCTAAAAAACCCAGATTCAGTGATCTGGGCTTATAGAAATGAAATGAAGAAAGCCAAATGGTTAACTCAGCAGATGGAGGTAGCTATACAATGGGTGGGGAGGGAGGCAAATGCTTTTGCTGATTCTCTAGCTAAACAAGGCAAATGCCCAATTGTAACTTTATGATGTTTCTGTATTAATGAGTGAGGCTGCACCTCGCGCCTCATATTGGGATGCTCGTAACGATCTATTTATCATTTGCGTCTTATGAAATCATTTGAATTTTTACCTATCAAAAAATAAAATAAAAAGAGAGAGAGAGAGAGAGAGAGAAAGAGAGAGAAGGAAAGAAAAGGAAAGGAAAGGGAAGGGGAGAAAAGAAAAGGGGAACGAAAGTGGGCCGGGGGCTCTGCCCCCTTTCAACTAGTGCTTTGCATTTTCATTCTTAATATAAGAGATTTTTATTAAAATAAAGAAAAATGAGATCCTCCTTCCTCTTCCCCTTCCTTCTTCCTCATCCCCCTCCTCTCAAGGAGGCTTATGCCTCCTTGTGTTTGGGAGACTTACACCTCACGCCTCTAGGTAGTGGAATACCTCGCGTCACCACACCTCCGCATTTTAAAACATTTTTTTATCAATAACAAGAAGCTTTATTAATGATATGAAACTATGTGAAGCTTAAGGTACAAATGGGAGGTAAAAAGACTTAACTCCCCACCAAAAGAATACAATGGAAAAAAGTCAAAAATTAGCCCAAAAAATCGAATCCCTATTCACCCCTTGCTTTGCTAACCCATCAACAAAAGACTTAGCAGTCCTCTTCACCCAATTGTAATGAACCACAACATCCCTACTCAGCCATTTGAATTTATTCTTCTCATTGTTATAACTCCACAAACCGCTGTCTCCCTCCTTTAGCCACTTAATCACCACCTCCGAGTCACCTTCAAGGACCAAACATGTGATGTTCAACTCCCTTGCTCTTTGGATACCTTCCAGGGCTGCAAGAATCTCAGCCCTAAGAGAGCCTCCTTCCCCAATTGGGCCCAAGAACATAGCAGTGATAGCCCCATCCTCATTCCTGAACACTCCCCCAATCCCAAAAGGCCCTGGGTTCCTTAAACAGCTACCATCAAAATTCAGTTTTATGAACCCAGAGGGAGGAGGGGACCATGAAGAACTACAGGTCTTCTTACAGAGGGCAAGGAAGCTATCTCCTTCCAATTTCTTACCAAATCAGCCACAAAATAGTCTGAGAACAGTTCCATAGTTTTCAACCAATGTGCCACCCTTAACAGAATTAGATCTAATAAGTTTTCAATGGTTCTTTCCTTATCTGAAAATATTCATGAGTTTCTTTCTTCCCATAGAGACCAACACATTGCAGCCCTAATGCTTCTCCACATAGTCCTCCCTCTCTTCTTCGGCCATCTGAAAAAAGAAAGAGAGAACAAACTTTGAACACTCCCGGGGGTATCCAAACACACCCAAAAAGGGAAAAAACCCACTCCCAAACAGATTTAGCAACCGAACAAGTAACCATAAGGCGGTAACCAGTTTCCCCATCAGCTTTACAAAGAGTACATCTATTAGGAAGTAAACAAGAATTGGGTCTCTTTTTCTGAAGTAGGTCATTTGTGTTAATTCTTTCTAGGAAAGTTTCCCAGCAAAAGCTACCAACCCAAGGAAGAATGGGCCTACTCCAAATTTCTTTAACCGGGAACGACAACCCAATGGAATCAAAAGGCTGAGTTAAGGTCTCAAAAAATGAAGCACAAGAGAAAACACCTAAAGAGGAAGGAACCCAAAATCTGGTGTCCTCCTTATTAGGATCTAAGAATACATTTTCAAGGATGGCCAACAAAGACATAATGTGGTCCAAGTCTGTATCCCTAATTGCCCTTCTCAGACCTAGGTTCCACCCAAACCCTGAAGGAGAGTCTGAGGGGCTTAAAAAGGAAGAAATGGGTTCATTTTTCAAATCAGATAGAGCATACAAAGAGGGAAATTGGTCCATCAGAGGGGAGTCCCCGACCCAAAGTTGTTCCCAAAATTTTATTCTATTACCGGAATTAAGACCATACCTGATACAAGGGGAGAAGACTGGAAGCAGTTTGCGTATGGCTGACCAAGGAGAGGCAGCTGTAGCCCTTGCCAAGATTCCAGGTTCCCAACCATTGTCTTACAACCCATGTTTGCTAACCACAATCTTTGTCCACAACTTGTCTCTTTCCAAGGGAAACCTCCATAACCATTTCCCCAACAACGCCATGTTCCTTTTTCCTAATATCCCCAATCCCAAGACCTCCTAGCTTTTTACCTCTAGTTACCACCTCCCATTTCACCCTATGGTCCCGCTTTTCCTCTCTAGGCTCCCACAAGAAATCCCTCATAAGTTTTTCCAAAGTGTGACATTTGTGGGGATCTTAAACACTGATAGGAAGTACACAGGAAGATTAGCAAGGGTTGATCTAATCAAAGTGATTCTCCCCCCCAAGGAAAGATAATCTTTCCTCCAAGAAGCAAGCCTTTTCCCAAATCTCTCCACCATCGGGTTCCAAAAGCTTACCTTCTTAGGGTTATCCCCCGGGGGGAGGCCTAAGTAAGTCATAGGCCAGTCCGAGGTTGCACACCCTAACACACCTGGATACTCACTAAGCTCCCTCTCCTTCAAATTCACACCCGCCAAACTACTCTTATCCAAGTTCACCTTGAGATTAGATACCCGCTCAAAGAGTTGTATTGCCAATTTGAAGTTTCGGATCCAATTGATGTCCCCACCTTCACAGAATAGGATTGTGTAATCTGCGAACTGTAGATGTGTAAGTGGTATCTCCTCCCTTCCTACTCTCCATCCTTTTATTAAATTCCTCGAATCCGCTCTCTGAATCAATCTCCCAAGTACATCAGCAATCAAAGTGAAAAGAAAAGGGGATAGTGGATCTCCTTGTCTTATTCCTCTCGAGGCGGGGAAGAAATCCACCACAGTTCCATTCACCAAGTTAGAGTAGTGGCAACTTCTAATACAGCCCCAAATCCATTTACACCAACTGTCTCCAAAACCAAAACTTTTCAACACCTCCAACAAAAAAGACCAATCAACCATGTCATAAGCCTTCTCCAAGTCCAGTTTACACACCACTCCCTTCTTCATGGATTTCCTAAAGCTCTCCAGACTCTCATTTGCAATCAAGATTTGATCGGTAATCTATCTTCCCTTCACAAAAGCACCTTGGTTAGATGCAATTATGGAAGGAAGAACCTTCTTTATCCTTAGATACAACACTTTTGCAATTATTTTGTACAAATTGTTCACTAAACTAAAAGGTCTAAAGTCCCTTGGTTGTGATGCCTCTTTCTTCTTAGGAACCAAAGCAATGAATGTGGAGTTCAAGCCCAGGTTAATTATTCCCCTTCTGTGGAACTCCTCAAACACTGACCCGATATCTTCCTCCACAATACCCCAACAATCTTGATAAAAAGCCATTGTGAACCCGTCTGGACCTGGAGCTTTTGTTCTATCCATTGAAAAAACTGCTTCCTTTATCTCCTCCAATTCAAATCTCCTTTCTAACCACTCTCTGTTTTCTGTACTTAGAGTCGGCCAATCCAAACCCTCCAACCAAATCCTTTCATTTAAAGGTCTTCTGAAAATAGATTTGAAATGACTTACAAAGGCTTGTGCTATTTCTACCGGGTGGGATATAACTGCTCCTTCAACTTCCAATTTGAGATGAAGTTCTTCCTTCTTTTACCATTTTCCACTTAGTGAAAAAAACCGGTGTTTCTATCCCCCTCCTTCAACCATTTACACCTAGATTTCTGCCTCCAACTTATTTCCTCCTTAAGTAAGAGATCCTCCATTTGCTTCCTTAAGCTCCATCTCCTTTCTCTGTCTTCTTCTCCAAAAAGACCCCATTCTTCCTTCATATCCAGTTCTTCTATCTGCTCTACCAAAACCTGTTTCCTTTCCTCTACTCTCCCAAACTCCAACCTATTCCACTCCTTTATTTGGGATTTTAAGAACTGAAGCTTTTTATGGAACCTCATTCCTTCCCATTGTACTAGCGGATTATAATGCTCCCACCACTCCCTGATTTTCTCAGTGAATCCCAGATGGATCAACCACATGTTTTCAAACCTAAACGGGACAGGACCATCACCTCTCAATTCCTCCTTACACATCACTATAGGCCAGTGGTCCGAGGTTCGCCTCGGAAGCACCCTAAATGTTAAGTTACCCCAATGTTTTTTTTTTTTTTTTATCAGCAAAGAAGAATTTTATTTGATATTAGATTTAAAATATTAAAATTTTACAACTTTGTGTATGGGATTCAAACTCCCACACTATAACATTTTTTTGTCCCTCTTTACATTGCAGCCCAAAACAATTGTTGCCTCAAAGCCCCTTGTTTAGCAAGATAATTAGCTAGCCCATTTGCACTCCTTCTAACCCATTTAAATTCAGCCTCTACCTCCCTTGCGACCTTTTCCACTTCCCTTGTCACTTGTTTGAAAGTCCACAGAGTAGTTCTATTGTTTTTAGCCCAAGAGATGATCACCTTGGAGTCCCCTTCAACCTCAATATGCCTCATTCCTAGTTGCTTAGCTATCTTCATTCCTTGTAACAATACCATTAACAAAGCTTTTAGGGAGTTGTCCATGCCAATAGGTCCAGAGAATAATGCTAATATTCTCCTATCAGAATTTCTGATTACTCCCCCAATACCTGACAGTCCCGGATTTCCAAAAGAGCTTCCATCAAAATTCAGTTTGATTCTGTTACCATCTAGAGTTTTCCATTCCATCCTTACTCTATCTTTCATTCTTGAAGATTGTGCTACTTCTGTCCAGGATCTTATAATGGCCATGACTGAGAACTCTTGAAAACTAGCAAAGGTCTTACCCAATGAGCTACTTTAACTTTAATTGTGTCAATTACCCCCTCAATTGTTCTACTCTTGTCCAGGAATATTTTGTTATTCCTTTCTTCCCAAATCACCCAACAAATAGCTGCCTTTGTAGCTTTCCACATAACCTTCCCTCTTTTCTTTGGTTGCCTCAAAAAACCTTGGTTGAAAAGTCCCGCCACATTTTGCGGGGAAACCCACCTGCAGCCAAAGAGAAAGCAAAAGAATTCCCAATTGTGATGCACAAAGGAACAAGATAATAATAGATGTGTCAAGGTCTCACCACTTTCCTTACAAAGGGAGCACATGTGAGGAGAAAGGCAAACAAAAGGCCTTCTTTTCTTTTGCATATCACAAGTATTAACCTTGCCAAGGAAAATTTCCCAACAGAAGGCTTGAATTTTTGGGGGGGATAGGCTTACTCCAAATTTATTTTACAAGGAAGTCCCCATCCAGGTTGTTAGGTGTGGCAAGAACACTAAAAAAGGAGGAACAAGAGAAGAGACCATCTGAGGAACCTTTCCATATTCTGGAATCTTCCAAGGATGGGTCCAAATGAACTTGTCCTAATAGGTTCAGCAATTGAACTAAAGAGGCACATTCATTTTCCCTGAGGGCCCTTCTAAATCCCAGATTACAATTGACCCCATTTGGGCCAAGATCATCCAAAATGTTTACTGTTTCCCCTTTGAAGTTTGACAGAGTGTATAGGTCAAGGAAGAGATCTTTAAGTGGACTATCTCCCACCCAAAGGTCTTCCCAGAAACGAACTTTATTACCCTGGCCCACATCAAATTGAATGAAATTAAGGAATGCTGGGTAAATTTCATAAATTGCTTTCCAAGGAGAAGACGAGGAAACATGAGGGGCAACTTTTGCATCCCAACCATTACCAACCAAACCATGAATACTCACAATGACTTTGTGCCATAGCCTATCTCTCTCAAACGGGAATCTCCACAACCATTTTCCTAATAGAGCTGAATTCCTAAGTGAAATATTTCCTATTCCCAAACCCCCTTTATCCTTGGGCTTTCTAACATGATCCCAATTAATCAGGTGAGTCTTCCTCTCCTCCCCTGGGTCCCAAAGGAAATCTCTCATGTATTTTTCTAACCTCCTTGCTACTCTACAGGGTATTCTAAAGGTTGAGAGGAAGTAAATAGGGAGGTTTGCCAGCGTGGCTCTAATTAGTGTTATCCTTCCACCTAAAGAGATATAATTCCTTCTCCACAGAGCTAGCTTCCTAACAAATCTTTCAATGACTGGCTTCCAAAAACCTTCTGACCTAAGGTTCCCACCTAAAGGCAACCCCAAGTAACTAATTGGCCAACTTCTAATCTCAAACCCCAAAATCTCTACAAATCTATTAAGTTCCCCTTCCTCTAGATTGATCCCTACAATGCCTGTTTTGGTCCAATTTATCCTTAAACCTGTCACCCCCACAAAGTTATCCAATAGAAGCTTTAGGTAAACCACTCCTTCCTCGTTACCCCAATGTTCCTCCCAATCTGTAGAAAAAAGAAACCTGTCCAGCTTAGAGCATATTGGGCTTGATTGGAGGTTGGACCAGGTGAAGGTATTATTTAGCAGTGGAAGTTCTTCGAGCTCAAAAGTATCCACAAACTAATTGAAGTTCCTCATACTTGTTGTCACTCTCTGTCTAGGGTTGTTGGTTTCCTCTGTAAATCTCACTACATTAAAATCCCCTCCCACACACCATGGTCCTTCCCAAAGGCCCCTAATATCACTCAACTCTTCCCACAATTTCTTTCTCTGCCTATAGTCATTGGGGCCATAAACATTTGTTAGTACCCATTCAAAACCATCTTCCACCTGCCTGAACTTTAAAGAAACAGAATGATCACCTATCAACTCCTCCAATCCTATAAGCACATCTTCTTTCCACAATGTCACAATCCCACCTGAGAACCCCCACGACGGAGCAGCCGCCCACTTAATCCCCTTAGCTCTCCAAACACTTCTCGCCCATCTACAGTCAAAATCCATTCTTTTGGATTCTTGAAGTAATACAACATCTAGATTGAACTTCTTAATCACCTCTTTAATTGTTGCTCTCTTTCTGGCACTACCCAGCCCCCTCACATTCCAACTTAGGATTCTCATTACAGTTTTGCAAGAAGCAGCCCTATCACAACCAAAATCTACTTAAGCCCTTTCCTTCTATCCCCTCTAGCCCCAAACTTCTTATCCCCCTCAATATCTCTTTTTAATCTTTCAACTTCACTCAATTTTCTTTTCTTAATCTTTTTTTTTTTTTTGATAGATAAGATCAATAGGCATCTCACTTGAAAATCATCATAACCCCTTCAACAGGGAGAATACAAAGACAAAGCATAAGTACGAAATAGAGCATTTCTACCACGCCCAAGAACCAAATACCTTTGTTTCCACACAGTTTCCCATGACCTCAAATTATGTAATATTATTCACAAGGCAACTAAGGACCCTGCTCAATAAGATAATCGCCAAGCCTCTCAACAATCATGTTACACTAGCCGGGAGTAAGTGGCTCATCATAGACACCAAAGATCAAGGCCTAATTGGTCTTCTTGACAGTAATACCACTGGCGCCCTTCTTGCCTCGAATAACAGCCCCTGGTTCTCCTTGGATCACCATATACTTTGTGCCACCGAGATGTAAGCCAGTTGGAGCAAGGGATCCAGTTTCATTAAAGTCATTCATAATGGTAGTTACTTCTTCAGGTTTAAACTGAGGAAAGGTGGCACTTTGGGCCCAAACGCTGCCGTCTTGGCCGATGATCGCTGCGGCTGTGAGGTGATTTCCCTCGATTTCGCACATCGGATGGTCATCAATGTAAGTTTGCCAAGACATCTTGTTCGATCTCTCTGCTTCTTCGATCTACTACTGGGTTTCTTTGGTTGTTGTTCGAGTTTCCACAACGAGGGTTTCTTTTCTTAATCTTTCTATCCTCCTTTTTTTGTAGAAATGCTTTTAAATCAATTGGGTTCTTCAGTTTACACCCCAGCTTTCCCACAAATTCTGCCACTGAATCTTCCCTACAATTTTCCCCTTTATCTAGTTTTCCAAGCTCTCCACATCTAACCCTCTCCTCATTCCTTATCTCATTCTCTCCACTAGTAACTCTTTCTGTCCCATTTGTACCCTCCCTTTGCAATTCATTCCTTTCCACTTCACCCATTATCCTCTCAATGATACCCCAGATCCTTTTATCCCTGCAACGTATTCCCACTACTGTCTCCCCATCCTCCCCTTGTATTCTCATTGTGGCTTCCTGTCCATGGGCCTCTGACTCTTGGTTGGAAAGGGAATCTAGAACAAGGGACACAGAACACTCATCAGTAGCAAAAACTGAATTGACAGAGTTGTCAGAGTTACCTGGTTTCAACTAAGGGTTGCGGGAAAGGGGCAAAGGAGGGTGGTTGGTTTTCAAACCCTGTAAAGAGCAATTGGAGCTTTCTATCTCCTTGGGTTGGAGGGAACTATTCCCCGTCAATTGGTCTACACAAATACCTTTTCCTTTACCCGATTGTCCACCTCTCTGTGATGTACCCTTGTTCAGATCTGGGTTAGCATGATCTAACACCTTATCAGCTTCTTGCATGGGGCTAAACCTTGGTAAAGGCTTGTCCAAATTTGAGCTTTGGCCCACCCTATTCATGTTCACCAAAGCCTCCAAATCTGTCTTCTGTACACCCATCGGATCTTCAAGAAAGAACTGCTCTAGATTTAATGCCTCTTTGATTTGTCCTTCCTGGAAACCTTCCTCTACCGAACCATCCAAACTTGCACAGTCTTCTAAACTCCCCTCTTCATCACTCTCCGTGCTGTAGCTTATCCACCATTGGTCTTCCTCCTCTCTTTCTTCTATTTTGCCCCTATTGTAGTGCAGGTTTGGGTGATCAGCTACACTGGAAGCCTGCTTGCCACAGTCCAGACAAAGGTTCCAGCTCAGGGGACGCTTACCTCCTACTGTTCGCGTTTTCTGAGAGTCGAACAGTTCGGCCGCCCCTATTCTGGAAGAAGATAGACGGAAGTTTTTGTCTATTGTCTCTTTAAGTTTGTCCTGCCCTACGTGACGACTTGAGTCGTCATGTGGCCCACTGATGATGGTAAGTGGTCCATAGTTTGGTTCAGCCACCCCTACAGCCGGTTCAGAAGTGGTAAATCTGTTAAGACCCGCCGAGTTACAACCTCTTCTGGCCATGTCAGCATAGGAAGGGCCACCTAAAGATCTTGACTTTAACTCAAAAATTTTGAATTAATTGCTTTTAAAGGTAAGCTTCGAGAAGTGGTAATCCCATGCAACTGTTCATTCTCCCCTTTTGCTCTTTCCCATGCAGCAGGTTTCTTCACCATTCCCTGGGTGCCACGTGTGCTCCAGCCTGCTACCTCACCATCATCCCCTACCTCTGGTCTTTTTCCCCAAAGAGACGCCTCAACTTCCGAAGCCAGCCAAACCCTGTACCAAGCTCCATCTGAGAGTATGTCGAATGCACGAGGCAGGTTCTCAGGCTTCATCCCTGCAACTTTGATCTCCACAGCACGCAAGCTTCTCAGGTTAAGCTCCAAAAGAACACCCCCTAGGGCTCTGACGATTCTTCCTAAGGTCTGTTCATTCCAGAGATTAAAGGGGAGTCCTAAGAGTTTGATCCGGAAACTGCAGTCCTTTGGCACAACTTCGTTGCATAATGGTACCCAGTTTTGTATTTGTATCAGTCCTCCATCTACTTGGACTGTATTGAAGCTCAGTTTCTCAGTGCCTGTATCGAGGATGGCTTTCTTCTCATCAAACGGCAATACTACTGCATCACCTTCTAAACCCAGTCTTTCTGCAACTGCATCTAAGACTTTCGTCCAATCCCTTACAGTCCTATCAGCCATTAAAACCATTCTGTGTTCCCATTTGCCTCTCCCTTCTTCAAGTGCTAACTTTCGGATTCCAATTGAACTTGCTATCATAGTCTCTTGACAACAAGGACTTTGCTTCTTGCTCTGCTCCGGGGTACCACTGCTAGTTGGAACACATTCAAACATTTTGTTATCCTTTCTTTCTACAACCTTCCTTTTGATTTCCAAGAGAAAGGCCTAATGTTATTGGCGAAAGAAGTACAGCCTTGTCCCTTCTGTCCTTCCGGTATGCATAATTCTTGTTTTTTGTTGGTGCCAAAGTTTTCTGTTACCATGATAAACCATCCTCTCCCATTCCTTCTCAGTACCATTTCATAGCTCTTCCCACAACAAACCACTGAGTTTTTCCACCCTTCTTCCTTGATAGTGTTTACTGTTCCATCAACAAAGCCTTTCAACCAGTAGCAAGCCTCCTCTGGTAAGAGTATCGTAGCCCTACTACCTTCCCTGATTTTTAGATATGCCTTACCTCTTCTCCCTCCCTGTTCGAATAGGAAGTGTTTAGCTTCAATACCCAACTCCAACCTCCACTTCCCCACCGGCCTGAAATTTCTCTCCTCTCATTCCATCTCCTCCACCAAGAATTCTAACTATTACCTTATGCCACAGCCTGTAACCTAAACTTCTTTCGTTTCTATGGTGGCTTCTCTACTTATTTCCTTGTCTCTGCATTTTAAAACATTGTTTCGGATCATAGGCCAATCTTCTTGGACAGCAATGGAATTCCACCTAAACATCTCCTTTTAGATTCGAGAACCTCTGGTAGAAGAGGAAGGTTTTGTGAGTCTTTTAGAATCTTGGTGGTCTCAGTTTCATTTTGATGGTTCAGCAAGTTTCATAGTTAGTAAGAAATTAAAATGCCTTAAGGAGAAGATAAAGGTCTGGAGGAAGCTGGTTTTTTAATGGGTGGAGATAAGAAAGAAAGAGTGCTTGGACATTATAATGGAGATGGATAAGGCTGAATAGAATGGACAAATTTCAGAAGATAAAAAGAGGTGGGAGTGCCAAAAGCAGATTTTGACAAACTCACTTTTCAAGAGGAAATGAAATGGAGACGGAGGTCAAAGTGAAGGCGATAAAAATACCGTTTTTTTTTTTTTTTACAAAATGGAAAATGCTAGAAGAAGCGAAAACTTGATAAAGAGGCTGGTCATAGAGGGGGGAGAGGTGGAGGACAAAGAAAGAAATAAAGAAGCAGCATAATGCATATTTTCAAATATTTACAAGGAAGATTGGAAGAGAAGGCCTAAGGTGGATGGGCTGGATTTCAGCAGGCTGTTGGAGGAACAGGTGAGGGTTCTAGAGAAGGTATTTACGGAACAGGAGGTATGGGAAACAATAAATGAAATAGAAGGTGATAAAGCTCCTGGCCCAAACAGCTTCACTATTAAGTTCTTCAAAAAGTGCTGGGGTTTCCTGAAAGAAGATTTAATCAAGGTTCAAAATATCGGTACAGTCCGATACGCCTGGCTCACATCCTTTTTTTAGTTTTTTTTCCAGCCTGGTTCAGAGGGGTTGGTTTAAGGCCCGTTGATGTAGGACCAGCTCAGTTCTAGTCCTTAGAGAATGTTGAATGGTATTCTTGATCAGAGTTTTATGGCTGTTAATGGTTGTAATGGCTTCTTAAAGGAATAAGAAAGAAAATAGGGAGAGAAAGAAGAGAGAAAATACATGGAATCACTCACAGGGTGCCTAGAATCACTCTAGGGCATGGGATCACTCACCATAGCTAGCATAAGCTGAAGAAAACTCAATATAATTCATTGCCTTTGTGTAAAACGTCCATACATATTTATAGACTCTAAACTCATAGTAATCCTAGGAGTCAAACTGTTAGACTCATAAAGTCATAATAGTCTTAGGAGTAAAACTGTTAGACTCAATAATCCTCGTAGGATTCAAACTAAGCTGGCATATCCTATTTCAATTCAAAGAAGACTCAATAACTCCAATTCTACTTATGCAATAACTCTGAAATTTTAAACATAAACAAACTATAACTAGACAATTTAAACCCTATCATTGGACCCCACAGAAAATTGCAAAAATAACAAAAATACCCTTGGTACTCAATTCGGTCCAAATCCCAAGTACCATCACTATGCCATATCAGCACCTGTTGTAAGGCCTTCTTCTTTCTAGAATAAGTCTTCAAGGGTTCTGATTGATTCCTATCACCCATCTACCCCCCGAACTGGGTTAGACCCCAAAACACCCCCTGCAGGGGCATATCAGGAAGCCCATGATACGATACGTATTGGCCGATACGGCCTGATACATATCGAAATTTTGAACCTTGGATTTAATGGCAGTCTTATCAAAGTTTCATGCTTCTGATGCTTTAGAAAGATGTCTAAATTCCACTTTTATTTGTCTAATCCCAAAGAAGAAAGGGGCTGAGGAACTAAAGGATTTCAGACCAATTAGTCTTATTGGTAGTTTTCATAAAATATTATCTGAAGTGCTAGCCAAAAGAATGAAACCAGTCACGGGTTATGTAACTTTGGAGTTCCTATGAGCTTTTGTTGAGGGAAGACAACTAGCACATGGGGTTTTAATAGATAATAAACTGATAGATTATAGGGTTAGGAGTGGAAGAGCTGGTTTGTTATGCAAGATGGATCTTGAAAAAGCCTATGATCATGTAAATTGGGATTTTCTAGACCACATATTACGGAGAATGAATTTTAGTTCCAGGTGGAGGAATTGGATGAAGGTGTGCATTACAACTTTTTCAGTTTTGGTGAATGGTAGGGCTTGCAGTCATTTCAGGTGTTCAAGGGGCTTAAGGAAAGGTGATCCCTTGTCTCCTCTGCTATTTTTGTGTGTGATGGAAGTCTTGGGGAAATTAACTTTGAAAGCAGTGTCGGGTGGTTTTTTAGGAGGGTTTCACGGTGGGAGAAAATAGACTGGAAATTCCTCTATTACAGTTTGCAGATGACTCAGTATTTTTCTCCAATGCTTCACGGGAGCAGCTTGATTATTTGATGGCAATACTTTGGTGGTTCGAAGTAGCCTCTGGTTTGCATCTGAATGCGCACAAAAGTGAGTTGGTAGCAGAAGGTGAGGTGCAAAAATTGCAGCTTTGAGCTGATTTCTGCGGTTTTAAAGTGGGTAAATTTCCTTTAAGATGTCTGGGAATGCCTCTAGGAGCCAAATGCAACGCTATGGCTATTTGGGAACCAATTGTGGAGAGAATTGAGAAAAGGCTGGCTGGTTGGTTGGAAAGCAAGGCATCTTTCGAAGGGGGTAAACTCATGTTAATAAAGAGTGTTCTATCTTCTCTTCCTATCAAAAATAAAAACATGTTCTATCTTCTCTTCCTATCAAAAAAAAAAAAATGTTCTATCTTTTCTTCCTGTTTATTTACTATCACTTTACCCAATTCCAACAGGGATGACTTCTCAAATTGAGAGAAAAATGAGAGAGTTCTTATGGAAGAGAAGGAAGGAGGTTAAAGAAGTTTATTTAGTAAATTGGGAAAAGTGTGTAAACAAAATAAGAATGGACTGGGTGTAAGAACAATTCGAGAAATGAACTTAGCACTGCTTGGCAAGTGGTTCTGGAGGTTTGGGCAGCAAGGGAGCTGTTTGTCAAAAAAAAGTAATTGAAGCAAAATATGGCACAAGAAATGAGGAGTGGGATCCAGGAGAAGCAAACCAGTCGTTTGGTTGTTCGGTTTGGAAAGGAATAAAAAAAAAGGTACAATTTTTTTAGCAAGGAAATCAAATTTGAAGTGGGGAGAGGAACGAGAGTCAGATTCTAGACGGATTGCTGGTGTGGAAACAATAAGTTAAAGGATGATTTTCCAGAATTATTTGCAGTTTCTGCGAATAAGGAGAAAAAAGTGGCTGATTGTGTGCAGTTTCAAAATGGGGAATATGTTTGGAACCCACAGTTCAGAAGGGCATTGAATGATTGGGAGATTGAATCATTTGGAAGGCTACTCCAGAAGCTGCACAGCATGCAAAATGATCTTAATGCAGAAGATAGAAGGGTGTGGTCAGCAGATAGCAAGGGCCAGTTCACGGTAAAATCATTTTATAATAAACTGGCTCAAGAGGAAGAGCAGGAGTTTCCCATGCATGTAATATGGAGCAAGCACATCCCTTCAAAGGAGGCTTTTTTTGTTTGGTCTGCCTACCTGAACAAGATTCTTACAAAAGACAACTTGATTAGGAGGGGAATGGTGATTGAGTCACCTAGGTGTGTCTCTATGTTATGTAACAGGGAAGAAGAATCAGATAACCACTTGTCACTGCATTGCAGTTTCACCTACAATTTGGGTGAAAATCTTCAGGATCTTTGCTATCAGAAGTTGCTGTCCAGCCTCAGTGGATGCTTTTGTGAAAGGGTGGTGGATACAAGGTTTGAGTAAATATGGTTTTTAATTCCAGGAGCAGTCTTCTGGTTGATATGGCAGGAAAGAAACTCAAGGTTATTCCAAAACAAAGGCTGTCAAGAGAAGGAAGTGTGGCAAAAAATAGTGGGGAAGCCGCTTTCTTGGTCATCAGCCCAGCTAGCCATTGACAGTTCTTTCTTTAGTTCCCTCTTTGAGTTTGAAAATCTTTTTGTAATTTCAAATGGGATATTGGTCTAATTGGCTTTTGTACTTCCCCATTGTACAGCCTCTAGTTGTACATGGGTCCTTTATTTTTCCATTTTAATGAATTGATACCTTACCTCTTATCAAAAAAAAAAAAAAAGACCTTTTTATTTATTTATCAAGGGCCATTACCCAATGTTGGTCCCAGCTATCTAGGGCCTTGGAAGGGTGGACTGGGTATAAACCTAGATAAGAAACTTCATTAGATAGTATGTAGAGCATGTCAAACTATAAAGACTGCAACAAAACATAGATAAGAAACTTCATTAGATAGTATGGTCTCAAAATATGCTTTTACACATTTACATAAAATTGAAAGAAATAAATCCTTAAGAAGGTGGCAATTGGCATATATGGATAGGAACACACTTTCAAGATCTTGAACAAGGGCCCTCAATTGCCTACACTCTTCATCTTGTCGCTTCCTTTCATCTGAAATTGCAACAACATATTAGTTTAAGAAGACCAAATAATTAATTAATATTATCTTTTTCTAGTAAGGAGATAGAGGAGCATTTTAATTTTTCCTAGAGCAAATACCATATTTATCCATAATCATGCACTGGTACAGAATACAGATAATAAAACCATGTATTGCATGATTTAAACAAAATAATGTAAACAGGATCATTTTTAGCTTGGAAACACCAGAAGTAAAGTTAGTCAACTATAACACATGAATAATAAAGATCTAATTAGAAACTACAGTAAAGGCAACACCTTCAAGGGCCACAATTTTTCCTTGTTGCATGCTTATTTGGTCAATCAACAACCGCATTTCACTTGTACAACGGTTCTCAGATTCTACCTGTTAAAATCCAATGAATTCTAAGCATGGGTCTGCAAGGAACTGTAAATATTGAAGAAAATATAGAATATTTTTCATGACGAATACAAGAATTATATATTTAAAAGGGGAGAAAGAAGTAGTTTTCAAGTTGTTACTGGATGGACGCAATCTCTTTCAGATGGACATGGTATCTGTACCACTTCAGTAAAAGGTTAGATTTTTGGAATCCAAAATGAATGATGGATTCTTATACCCTCTGACTCCCTAGCAGATAGCCTAGCATAATAAGGTGCATCTGGAGATCATTCTATTGAGGTCCATTGTGTTTCATTGCATTTGGATGCATTGGCAATCATGTACTGTCTTCAAGTCCATTCCCCTGCTTTGTCTTCCCCAATAATGATGCAACGAAGCATGTCTAATTCCTTACAAAAGTCTCTCTCCTTTGACTCATCGATATTGTTGAGCATAAGAAGCTTCTTTCCTACTCTCTAGCACTTATCAACACTTGCCCCACAAAATTTGCCTTTCCCTTTTCAAGAAATGGCAAAAACCAAATATGGAATTAATATTGCACTGACAGACATAGGAGTCACCTTCTACCTAGTAACTATTTATTTTATGAATCTTCTACCCAGTAACTATTTTACATGGATACATGTAAAATATTCAATAGCTATTGGAATAATTGTTCAAAAGAAAGCAAATTAAATGCCAAACATAAATCAATGCAAACAACATTACACAATTAAATTAATCCATTGTTGTTATTCTATACTATCAAGTATTATAATTTTTTAACTCCAAATATTCTCTTGGTGGAGGGATGGCCACCATGGGATTTTATTAATAATCAAGAAAAACAAAGCCTATGATGGTGGACAGAGAAACCTTACCCCTTTGAAAAGCTATACAAGGTAATCCTCGGCTCATAGGCATTACAAAGGAAACCAGTCCGAGGAGTACTAAAAAAAGAAGGTAAAAAGAGAACTAAAGACATTAGACCATCATAAGTAGAGTTGGAGTTGAAGGAGAGTGATGACGAGAAGATTACAGATCAGATAAGAGAAGTTAAGAAGAAAATTGAGCTGGAAGAAATGGCAGATGTTGAAGTCCAAGTAATGGGCCTCTTATTCTGGGATGGGGAAGAATTTGCAAGAAAAGCTTTCGTGAACTTGGAGATGGGAGGACAAGATAAGGGTAGTGAACTTGAAGGCTGAAAATTATGAGAAAGAAGTAGGATTGTATCTTGCAATTGAGATGAGCAGTGGGACTTTTGGGTTAGGTATTGATGGATTGGGCAGAAGTGGGTTTTAATTTTGTTTCTCTGTCGGACATAATTCTTTGGGCAATTGTAAGGTGGCTTGGATGTTTGGTTAGTTTGTTGTTGTTGTTTTTTGGGTGATTTCTCATCACCTGTTGATGTATTCTGTTTATTCTATTTAATGAATTTTCTTTTTTATTTATCTTTCAAATAAAAAAGTAGGGTAAACCCATTTTGTCATCTTATCCTAAGACAAGTTCCAGAAGGAAGATCGAATCTAGTCCAGTATAACCAATTAGAGCTGATATCATACCTACATCTTATCCTAAGAATTCAAGGTTTTTAGTCAGGTAATTTGAATTTGACAAAGAGATGAGTCCACTCAAGTGTTGTGTCAATATTAAAGTCTGAGTGCCCATAACAGGTAAAGACACCCATTGTGAAGTCTTCATATTAACATAGCCAGCAAATCAACTCCATCATGCCACCATGAAAACCCAATAAACACCTAAAAGAGACAAAAATGTTTTTTCAGACCTCATACTTATAGTAAATGAAGTTATGGTTTACATTGTTCTATTCATCTTCATAAAGATATTTTAATTAGCATTACAAAATTCCTATTGTAGCACCTAGGTTCACAAAAATGTCTTCAATAATCCTTTGGAATTGTTCTATACAACCATAAAACAGTTATAATAAAAAAAAAAGACAAACTTCTACCATAATAACTAAATTTAAGTTTGCATGGGACCAGGAAAGCCAAAGCATACCGCAGCTGCAAGGCGTTCAGCATACTCTGATTGTGTGGCAAAAATCCGCATCTAAGGAGAAAGGGAAAAAGAAAAGAAAAGAAAAGAAAAACATCAATGCGCAAACCAAGAAAGAAGAATAGAAACCCAATATCCCCGAGTTGTATTGGCTGTACAAGCATCGTGGAATAGCTTATATGAAGCAAGAGATGAATGAGAAAATGTTTGATGTCCATGTAAGGCTATGATGAAGTCATGAAGAATAAGAAAATGACCATGTATAACAAATTTGTATTGCATGGACTCTTTTACAAAGAACCTGAACTACCAAGTTGCACATACAGTCATACAGACTCTAACTCATGTCAAACTCTTACACCTTTTTTGGAGTGAAAAGTTTGTTTTCCGCCCTTTTCAACTTGTTTTATTGTTAACGATATAGAAAACAAAATTTTATCCAACGTTGGATAAAATTTTAGTTGAAATATTTCAGTCTGAGAAAATTTTCATCCATTTTACGGGGAATCAAACAAAACCTATAAAACTAAACAGAATAAAAACGTCGCATTGCTCAAGCATACGGGACCAATTCAATTGCGGACTCGAACATCCATAATTCAGTGCTTCAATTTTCCACAAGCTTCAAAAGAAATGAATAAATAAATAAATAAATAATAAAATTCAGGACAGACAATTGCAAGAATATGGTGGAAAATGTAAAAATTGATCAAGTAAACGAAACGAGTTTAATCCACACGAACAAAATGAATCGAAATTAACAATTGCGCGGCAGCACAACAAATCAGCGGGTTAAAAACAAGAAATATGGACAGCGACTCAGGAATTTCAAAAAGAAAATCAAAAGACAAAAAAATGAACAAAATTAGGAAAAAAACCTGGATATAAATAAATGCAACAGCTGCAGCTAAGAGGAGGACTCGAATATCGAAACAATTTCTCGCCATTTCGGATCAAAAGCTTCCTCTAAAAACCGAAGCTTCCCTGTTGCTGTCAAAATACAAATAAAAAAGAACGCAGACCTCCGCAATCCAAAATGGGATTTGTTCCCGTTCTTCACTTGTTCCTGAAACTCTCCGATTACTCACTGCTGGTCAAGACAGATGTGAGAGATCCACTCTCACAATTTCTTTTCCCTTTTCTATTTCCACTCCAGTATCGGGGGGTATAGGCACACGATTACCTTCCCACACGGTGAGAGACTCAGGTTCAGGTGGACTTGACTTGGAAACTGGAAGTGGGAGAAAAATTGGTAGGGAGTATACTTGTTCATGGGCCGGGTAGCCCGACGCTCTAGCCCGGCCCGGCCCAATATTTTTCAGGCTTGGACAAACTTTCAAGCCCACGGGCTCGGGCTTGGGCTTTCTCAAATAAGCCCATCCCGGGCCCGGCCCAATACTATTACATATAATAGAAATATACATTATTTATATAATAAATATATAATATATATTTATTTATAAATTATTATCAAGTTAATATAATATTAGTTTATTAAATTACACAAAAAATAGGACATTTTATATGTAGATCGGGCTTTGGGCTTAGGCTTTGGGCCTTATATAAGGGCTGGGCTCAAGCTCAAGATCCAGGCCCGAAGGTTGGGCCGAGCTCGAACTTGAACTTGGACATTTTTTGTTGATAAAGAGGCAAAGCCCGGCCCAACCCATCTTAAATCGAGCTTGGACAGAATTCTAAGCCTGCGGGCTCGGACTCAAGCTTTCCCAAATAAGCCCAACTTGATAATATTAAATATATAACAAAAATATAATATATATATATATGTTAATAATAAATAATATATTATATAATAATAAAATTAATAGCAAAAAAAGTATTACATATATTAAATGTATAAAATATTATATAATATATAATTAATGTGTTATAATATACCTATCAAAGTCAGGCTTCAAGCTTAGGCCTGAGCTTCGGGCTTTATATAGGGTCGGGCTCAAGCTCAAGATCTAGGCCCGATGGTTGGGCTCGGGCCTAATAATTTTCTATTGATAAAAAGGCAAAGCCCGGCCTGGCCCATGAACAGGTCTATCTAGTAGGGATCCACAAAAATCAATGCGTGATGATCTTCAAATCTAATCCCAACATAGCCAAGGGGGTGCCCTACAACACATCCCAACCGTGTATTGGGAACATCTCTCGGTGATAGTACAAGAAATGATGAGACAACATCAGGAGATGTTCCCAATACATGGTTGGGATGTGTTGTGGGACGTTGTGGGGTGCCCCCTTGGAGGGGGGGGGGGGGGGGCTGATGTGAACTCTTGGAGAGATGATCCTGGCGTACGGCTATAATAGTCGTGTGTATTAGAGAGATGATCGTTGGAATTGGGATTTGCTCCTCACGGAGCACTTCTCACATCAACCTCACAGCCCCATTCCATCGTGTATTGGAAATATCTCCATGACTAATAATATATTAATATGAAAGATGCTCCGATGTGGGGTTGGAAGATTCTATGAAGTCGATGTGTGGAGCACTCTATCAAGAGATCTAGAACCGTGTAATGGGAATCAAGATCTACTCATCACAAAATGCACATTACGTGGACCTCACAGCCCCATCCCACCATGTATTGGGAATATCTCCTCATAAATAACAACACAGGATGGGAGATGTTCCCAATGGGATGGGGTTGTGAGGTCTGTGTGAGGTGCACTCTATGAGGAGCAGATCCAAATTCGGTTCAATTAGATCTGAACTCAGGTCTGACGAACATCCCAAATTTGGATTTAATCATCACAAAAACTGTCCTCACACTGCCCTTACAGCTTTTGCAACCGTGTATTGAGAATATATTTGTATTTGTATGTTTTTATTAGGAGATACTCTCAATGCCCAGCTGCAAGGGGGCTGTGAGGGCACACTGAGTAGTGTGAGAAATGAATTTGACAAACATGTTGGCTCTGATACTCCTTAGGTACATTACCTAAAATCAGACAATGGCCAAGCCTTTAAGATCTACTACAAACACATACACAAAGCATAATACTAATGTATTTAATCGTGATTGGTTATATAGCTTGCTGGCTAGTTTTCAAAACTAGGGGTGGATTCAAGTTGAGGTAATCCCTAAGGCAAATACCTAGCTATTCAAGCTCGGGTCATTGAAACAATGTTAGGCTCGAGTTCGTTTCGAGCTAGAGACCTGAACTCGAATTCGGCTCAGCTCAAAAGCTTGCAAGTTCAAATTCAACTATGATCCAAGCTTCTTATAAAAAGTAAATGTTATACGTATAAAGTTTATTTTTTTATTTTATATACAAAAAACTGGGAATTATAAAAATTATTTATTATATATGTATTAGGCTTGATTAGGCTTGCGAGCCTCATGAGCCAAGCTTCATTGGGCTCTAACTCGGCTTGATTAGCAAATGAGCCTATGTATTGGGCTCGAGCTAGGCTTGAGGCTTGGTCTAAACCAAGATGAAACAAGCTTTTACGAGAAAAGCTCAAATAGCTCATGAAAAGCTTAATTCATTTCCACCCCTATTCACAGCAGATCCCATCGCCATTTGATCATCTTGGTTGGGACCCAAATCCTAATATATGAATTGTGATACATCTCCTATTGGCCTATTTAATTGAAGAAGACCCAAGCAAACCAAATGTTAAAACCAAGCCAAGATTGGAAATTGGTCCCATTCGACAGGAGGGATAATTTCTTACATTTTTTATTCATTTTAACACCTTTTGTTATCTGTTGACTCTTCCCTTTTCGTGTCTTTTCTCAGGCCCATTTGTGAGGGGTGAGCTGAAGATTCAACGAAATGCTTGTTGGAGAGAGCTGAACTTAGAGGTGTTCATGGTTTGGTTAACCGAACCGTGGGCATTTTTTTAAACCGAATCGGTCCTTTGTCTTTTGAAAAACCACGAACTGAAACAAATCAGTTGGTCAGTTTGATTTTTTCAATTAATTGCCAATTTTTCATATTGCTTAGCCAAAACTGAATTGACAATTCAATTAACTAGATTTTTCATTCGGTTTCATTGGTTTGGTTAGGTTTTTGTTTTTTAATGAGCACTTCTAATTGAAATGTAGTGACTTCTAGGTTTTCGAAGTAGGCCCCACATGAAAAGCATGAAAGTTGTGTTTTGGTGAAAAAATCCAGAGAACTCAAATCACTAGCATTCAATCATTTGAAGGGGTCTTTAAATAGCTTACTTGAAGCACTTTAAAGCAATTGAACCAACTCAACCTCTAGGCTGAAGAGCAGATGCTTCTCGCTTTGTAAAGTGAGCCTCATAAAAAGTTAGTTCAGCTGCCTTTAAGCATCCTGGATAAGCAATTCAAAGAGGCTGAATAGACAGCCCTTCATATGATTGATTGATATTCAATTTATTCTCTCCAGAATTTTTAGCAAAGCATAGCTTATAGGTTGTTTGATTGGAGACCACCTTGCAAAGCTAGAAGTCCTTATGCTTCAATCCTCCCAAACAGGCACTTAGGCCCCATTTATGCTCTCCAAAATTTTTAGCAAATCATAGCTTATAGGTTGTTTGATTGGAGCCCACCTTGCAAAGCTAGAAGTCATTGTGCTTCAGTCCTCCCAAACAAGCACCTAGGCCCCTAGCCACCACACACCGGTTCTTACTAGTTCTAAGCAACCAAATCCAATAAAAGAGATCTTGACATTTTCCTTCGTTTAAGAAACTTCTAGTTTACATTATAAATAAATGAAAACTAAATCAAATTCTAATCACATTTAATTTATTCACATAATTGCCCTTCTTAACATATCAAACATCAATGGTGTGCATAGTGTGTCCTATTTATCTCACAAGAAAGAAACTTGCTTGTATGGAAGGGATAGAAGAGAGTTCAGCTTGCCTATGTGCATAAAAAAACACCAAACATGATGCATTCCTAGAATTCAAAATGGGTTTTGAAATAGTTGATGACTTGACAAGGAACTTAAAAAACCTGTATTAGGTTAAGATGTCGATTTCTAAGCTAAATTGTTCACTTAACCTTCAATCCAATAAAATAGCTAAATGCAAAGATTTGTAATCAAGTGACAAACTACAAATTAGAGCAAACAAATTGTTTGAAATATTGTGACTAAATTAGTTATAAAAAAATTAAAAGATCACTTCACCGTCATATTCATTTCAAACATAAGTCCTTCAAGTCAAACACAAAAGAAACATATAAACAAAGACCTAATATCTATATTAAGTGTTAGCTCTCATCGTCTAGGCGCGAGTCTACCTCAGCTCCAGGATTCCTATGATGCTTCCTCTCTCTACTACCAATTGGTAGACCCTTTTTATTCTGCTCTTCCAAGGCTAACCACTTGGGAAGAAGATGAAAACCGAAGATGAGTTGGTTGAGTTAAACTTCAATGAAACAATGGAAGATGAAAAGTTATAGCCTAAACTATTGTTGTACAAGGTTTTCTCTAAATTGAAAATTAACCATGGAGTCTTAACTCACATCCTACTACAAATGTGGGGCCTGAAAAATGTTTGAAAGTGGAAGACCCCATGGGGGACCACTTCATTGCCCATTTTAACAATAGGAAAGACTTCGAGAATGTGCTCTCAAACAGTCCATGGAACTTTATGAACCAACTTATCATGCTAGAAAGAATTGAGCAAGGCACTGAACCAGCCCAACTTAGCTTTAGAACACCTGAGTTTTGGATGCAAATCAGAGGACTATCTGTGGAAACTATATAGATGTAGATAGGCCTCTCGATAGAAAGCAAAGTGGGTACAACAAGGAAAGTGGATACAAAGAACTGGGAGCAACAACAGTTGAAATGATCCTTGATGTCATCCAACTTCTAAAAGCCAATCCATTTTAAGCCAGAAGGAGGAGATCAACCAATTGAAAATTAGTTTGAGCTATGAAAAGCTACTCAACTTTTGCTACAAATGCGAGAGAATTGGCTACATTGAACCAACTTGCCCTACAAGGAAAGAAGATGGTGACTATGATTCGAAGGATGAGGAGAACACAAACAGGAAGAGCAAGGATTTTCCCTTTTGGCCCATGGATGAAAGCCTCCTTGTGTACAGCCTAAACGGAGAAATAATTTAGACTAATGACAAAACAACAAAGGTAAAATAGTCCTTGGAGCTCCAGTGATCAACAACAATGCAATCAACACAAAGGTAACATATAGAATCAATAGTATTGATAGGGAATCAAACAACAATCGATAGGGAAGAAACAAACCCAATACAAGTAGAGCACTCATGAACTTCTGCCATGTTGAAACTTGGGGATGAACGATACGTCCAGTAAAGGAAAGCTCATGACCCTAGGGGATCATCAATCAGACTTGACACATGTTACTAGTCAAGTTTCAACAAGCAAAGGTAAGGTCTTTGCCGAATAGGCAATTAATACTCAACACACTAATTTCTTGGATTGGATGGCATGCCTACAACGATTCACATCCTTGAGCTTTAGCAGCCTTGGGCTAGGATTTGTAGGAAATTTAAGACAGCATGATGTTGAAGAAATAGACCAGGAACATGTAGTACACTCAATTCATTAATATCTTAGTAGAAGATAAAGTAGAGAGATAAATAGAAAAAAAGGCATCTTGAGAGTTTGTTGACTCTTGAGGATACATGCAAAAAATAGGCAATTGAGTGCAACAAAGAGAAATATAAAGATACATGTAGAAAGGCTATTGTGTAGGTAGACCGACAAAAGATTGTTCACTATGGCTAACCAAGGTACCAATAATACACCACTTGGCGAAACAAGGTTCTAGAGATCCAACCTACACCCCTAGTTTTTCAAATACTTCAACGGCAAGCTCCATTTAGGAGGGGGCTTGCTAAGACCAATGAGTCTTTTGTGCTGGAATTGTCAAGGGATTGGCCACCCCTTATCAATTCAGGATTTCCAAGAGATCTTGAATATTTATAGGCCTACAATTTTAGTCCTCAATGAGACTAGATATGAATCGACAAGTTATTCCGTTGTGTAGGAATGGGCTTTGATCATCATTTTATTGTAAGCTTAGTTGGGTTTCCAATGACCTTTGCTTGGCTTGGAAGAATCAAGTATTAAAGTGATGTATGCCTCCAATAGATTAATTCATTGTGAGTTTGAAAACACCAGGGCAAGAAGTGGAAGAATACCTTCATTTATGGAGAGATAGATACACACCATATACATGAATTATGGGACTCTATTATCTAATTGGGTATTAGTGTTATGGGGTCGTGGGAGCTTTTCAGAGACTTCAATGAAATCCTAGCAAACTATATGAAGATCAGAGGTAGGTCCCCAACTCATTTGAGAATGCAAGCATTTCAAAGTACCCTTGACACCTTCAATTTAATAGACCTTGGATTCCAAGGATACCCTTTCATATGGAATAATCATTGGGAAGGTTTAAAGAATGTGTAGAAAATAATAGATAGATGAGTTGCAAACATCCAATGAAGAGTTATGTTCCCCAAATGTATTATTTATCATGAGGCTGTAAACGAAGTTGATCATCCCCCTACTAGGAATCCATTAACCAATACTAGGTGGAAAGGTTACAAACCTTTTTTCTTTGAGGCTATGTGGACTAAGGATGACTCTTGTGAGACAATCATTGACTCGTTTTGGAGCTATCAGGAAAGCTCAAACCCAAAAATTGAAATCAACAATAATATTGCAAACTGTAGGCAAGCATTAAGGTGGTGGGATACTCATTGCTTTGGCAACTTAAAATAGAGATTTAAAGATCTCACTCAATAGTACAAAAAAGTGCAAGGCAATCAAAGACTTGATCAACATTGAAAAGAAGCCAAGCTAAACAAGATTTCATAAAAGATAGAGGATGTCAGTAAACTTGAAGAAGTGCATTAAGCTCAAAAATTGCAAGTTCACTGGCTTCAGGAAGGGGATAAGCATACAATGCTCTTCTTTACCTCTACCCTTAGGCAAAGGCAATTTAATAGAATCTACAAAATCCAAGATGATCAGAGTCAGTGGGTATCATATGACAAGGAAATAACAAGAAAGTTTATTCAATATTTCAGGAAGATATACAATCAAGGACACGATGTCTCAATCTCATATGCTTTAAGATTGATGGACAAGATAGTGAATCATGACTAGAATGAGATGTTGTGTGCCCCAATCACTAAAACTAAGGTCAAGAAGGCAACTTTCTAGATAGGGCCTCTTAAGACCCCTAGCCTTGAAATACTGGCATATTATTGATTAGGATGTTACTAATGTTTGTATGAAGATGTTTAGAGATGAAAAAAATCCTATCTTAATGCCGCATTCCTATGTTTAATACCTAAGTGTAAGAATGCTTGCAAGGTAGAGAATTACAAAGCCAATCTCCCTATGCAATGTTTTATATAGAATTTTTGCTAAAACCCTAGTGAATCGAATGAAGGGCGTTTTACCAAATCTCATTAATGAAGCACAAAGCGCCTTTTTGCAAGGAAGGAGCATATCTCATAAGCTCTTTCAATTTCTAAAGCAAAAGTGAGGTAGAAGGTTTAACATGATTGTTAAATTGGATATGCATATGGCTTATGATTCCATAAATTGAGTGTTCCCTTAGAATGTCCTATAGGCTATGGGGCTTATTGGCTCTTAGATTAAGGTAGTGATGGCTTGTGTGTCTGTTGTGTCCTATGCTTTGATTTTGAATGGAGCAGTGAGAGGTTACATTCAACCCACAAATGGCCCTAGGTAAGGAGATCCATTGGAACAATAATTAATTATTTGTGTTATGCAAGGGTTATCTACTAACCGAAAGAAAGAAATTGAGAACAATAAATTAAATTGGATTAGAATTAGTAGAAGAGGCCCTATGATTACTCATCTATGCTATGTAGACAATTTCTCCCTCTTTTCAAAGGTAGATATTGAGCACTGCCATAAAATTAATCAAATTCTTTACATATTCTCTATACTCAATGTCTCCATATCCAAGAGATGAAGAGCCACACCAGGTATCTTCCTTACTTGCTTAGGTGGGTAGAAGTAAAGCCTATTTCTTGTAAAAATCCAGGACTCCCTTTCCTCTAGAGTTATTGGATAGAAGAGGAATCTTCCGACTCCAATAAGGTGTAAAGTGCTTATCAAAGCTTCATCAGCTGCTTTGTTGGTTTACTTCATGCAGCTTTTCAAATGGCCTATGAGCCAGTGCTTGTAGAGGGATAATGTGATAACAAACTTCCACGGGGGTTAAGAGTTGAAAGAAAAAAAAAAGATTCATGGGTTAAGTGGGAATGCCTATGTAAATCAAAGTTTGAAGGAGGTCTCAACTTTCCCAACTTAGAGCTCTTCAATAAAACTCTGTTAGCAAAGAGTGTTTAGGAGATGATGCATAATTAGGATGTCCTCTAGGCTCGAATCCTACAAAACACGTATTTTCCTTCATCATCTTTTCTAGATGCTAGACTTGGCTCTCATCCTTCTTGGGATTGGCAAAGTTTGATCATGGCGAGAGACCTTCTAAAAAGAGGCTTAATCTAAAGGATTGGGGATGGAAATCAAACTCAAATTTGGGAGAATGGATGGATACCTTCTCTCCTTCAATTCCATTAGGTTTCTTAAAAGCCTAAGGGTTGTGAGTTAGTTTGGGTCAAGGACCTGATTCACCAAAATCTAAGATGTGGAATGTTTGCCTTATTCGAAGCCTATTCTCTAATAATGAAGCGGGTTCTATTCTTCGAATCCCTATTAACCAATTCGAATGTTATGATAGAGCAACCTAGAGTCTAATTAAGAATGGGCAGTTTACTATTAAGTTAGCTTACTATCTAGCTCTTTGGAGTCTAATCAAACCTTCCATCCAGCCTACAAGAGGGTCCACTATAGTGTGGAAAGCTATTTGGAAGCTTAAAGTCCCATTGAAAATTGCCTACTTTATTTGGTAATATACCAAAAAAGTTGTCCTAGTTCAAGCTCACCTAAGAGAAAAGCATATTAATGTGAATGATGTTTGTCCCTGTTGTCAAGCAAGCGAAGATCTTCCCCACCTAATCCTTATATGTCCTTTCTCGTGAATAGTTTGGTTTGGTATTTACCATTCTCTCAAAAGTGAAAATGTTACTCATTCAGGAGCACTTGAATGGATCTTCGCATGGGCTTCTACTTTAAGTTCTAATTGGCAAAGACAAAGCCTATGGGCTATTACTTTTTAGATGTTTTAGCTTGCATGAAATAAGTGTTTTTTTTCCTTGAATCCAAGGACACTTCGTGGCAAAACCTTATTCTCAGGATTAATAGGCTTTGGAAGGAGGTGTTAGAAGCGACCAATATGGCCAGACCCTAGGCTTATCCACAACAACAGGCGATTACATGGACACCTCCACCTACAGGTTCTATCAAGTTCAACTTAGATAGTGCAATCAAGTCAAGCACTATGGTGGTAGCTACGAGATTTATCCTCGGATCTTCGTTAGGCCATGTTTGGTTCAACTCTCATTTATTCTCATTCTTACAGAAGAGGAAATTCTAAAATGAACAAGAATGGGTAAAAATGGGCAGAATGAGAAAATATTGCTATGAACCAAATGATTTTTTTCTAGACTAGCAAGTGCCATGTGTCACTCATTTTCATTCTGAAAAAAAAAAACTCTCTGTCAGTGGTCATAAACTACTAGTCTATGTCTCCAAAATTGTCGACATAGATGTTTACCGGTGGATAGCCAATGGCCAATGTCCGTCGATGTAAGTTTCATGGTAATCCGCTTGTAAACATCTATGGTGACAGTTTTATAGACCTAGGTCGGCAATTTATGACCATTGACATAGAGTTTCATTAAAAAATGAAAATGAGCACAGATGGGTGTGAGCGTCGGAAAAATCGGCTCACTTGCCACATGGGCTGGGAATGGAGCTGCCACCCATCAAATTAGGAAATGGAAGTGATGGGACCTCCGAGAAATGATTTTTTAAAACACTTTGTTTTAATAGTGACTCCAAAGCCCAAGGCACCAATCCAACCAGTCTAGGTAAGGCTCGAATGAGAGAGGAACGAATGGCACAACTGCAGCTACAACATGGGGAGGATGAATCCGAGGTAAAAACAAAAAAACAAAAAAAAAGGAAAGAGGAAGAAGAAAGGGGAAAGAAGAAGAGAGAGAAAGAAAGAAAGAAAGAGAGGGAGCACGGGCGGGCGGAGAAACCGCCACTGTGCGAAGTAGCGGCGGTGCCTAATGAAGACGAAAAATAGAGGAAGGAGGAGGAGGAGGAGGAGGAAGAAGAAGAAGAAGAAGAAGAAGAAGAAGAAGACGAAGAAGAAGAAGAAGAAGAAGAAGAAGAGAAGAGAAGAGAGTGGCTGGGGGGTACTGCCGCCGGTGGTTGGAGAAATCGGCTGCCGCTCTGCCGTTGTGTATCGATGGGAGGAAGAGAATGAACAATGCCTTTCGATTCATTCGGGCGAATGAAAAATACTGTTGAGTTTATATGAGAGGCAGGGGCATTTTCATAATTTTGAGTAATTCGAGGGCATTTTGGTAATTTTTGACAAAATGGGTCAAATTGGGTTCAAGAGGTTGAACCGGGGTTCTGGTCCAACGGTGGGTGGTTCTGGGTCAAAAAATTGGCGGGTTAAGATGGGTCTGATGGTTGAGAAGGGTTTTGATGCGTGGGCTAGCAGGATAAATAGAAATAGAATTTTTTTTTATGGAAGGGTTAACAAGGGAATTTTTGGCTGAAATTTTGTAGGTTGGGGTTTTCGAACATTTTGGGTTGATTGGCAAGGTTAGATTGGCCCGACTGAGCTCAGATTGGGCAGATCTGGAAAGGGTACGATTCGGTTAATTTGGGGGCTCGAAATGAAATCCTTGTGTAACGAAGGGGAAAATAAAGGCAGTTTTGGGTGAAATTTCTCTAGGTGGGGTTTTTGGCTAGTTTGAGATGATTGGTAAAATCAGATTGAGCCAACTGGGCCCGAATCAAACAGATTTGGAATCCGGTAAATCTAAAGCTTCGAAATGGAATATTTGTGTGGTCGAGGGTAAATAAAGGTGTTTTGGGCTGGAATTTCATATGTATGGGTTTTTTGGTATTCTAGGGTGATTGGAAAAGTTTGATTGGTTTAGATGTGTTCGGATCAAGTGGATATGGGTTATGGGTGCGAGAATGGTCAAAATGGAATCTTTGTTTGATGGACGGGTGAACGAAGGAATCTTGAGTTCAAATTTCATGGGTAGGTGTTTTAGGATGTTCCAGGTCTAATGGTTGTGTCTGATCTAATGGTTGAGGTGTAAATGAGGGTCGATCGGGGCCATCAGATAGGTACCGGGCAGGTTTAGCAGTGGATCTGGGTTTTTGGGTGTTTCAAAGAGGCCAAAAGGGTTTGATCGGGTGTTTGGGGTGAATTGGAGGCTCAGGCAGCGGACCGAGCAAAAATCGGGTGCTAACAGCTGCCCCTCTTTGTTGTGAGGTAGGAAACTACGAAAAAACAAAGACCAAAAGAAGCACACAAAGATTTTTGCGAAGGGCGACTTGGAAGAGGGGCAAGACAAGGATGGAGGAGTGAGACAAAAAGGAGTTCCCATGCAGCATCATCTCATCATGTTCAGGCCATTTTATTTTTGGCAAAGTGACCCTTCCTAGGTATCAAGAACCTTCAGAATCTGGGTATATTTGCTGCAAAGAGAAACATTAAAAACAAGTAGAAAACAACGACGAAAGCAACTCAATGTATGATATCTATTTAATTTTGGCAATAGTTAACTTTCCAACAAGTGATAGATGATCTTGTGGAGTGAGGTCAATTATTTGTCGTGAGGTGAGAAACATAAAATTAAAAACCATAATGTGCCATGTAAAGATGAAAATAATAATACAACAATGATTAAAATTGTGATATGCTAGTGTAGCAGAAAATATCTATGCTATAATGCGAACAAATCAATGATTTATGATGTGGCAAGGTGGCGATAAGAAAATTATGTGCTATGCAACAGAATTCATGTGCTATGAAGCGAGAAAATCGGTGATTTATTATATGTCGGGTGGTAGAAAATCTATGTGCCAAGCAGTGGAAGATCTGATTTACGATGTCCTAGAGGCAAAACTTATGTGCTATGTAACGGAAAAATTCTAATTTATGATGTGCTAGACGTGAAAAAACTCATGCTATGCAGCGGAAAATCCTCATCTGTGATGTGCCAAAGGCAGAAAACTCATGTGCTATACAACGGAAAATCTGATTTATGATGTGCCAAATGACGGAAAATCTATGTGCTATAAAGCGGAAATTCAATGATTTATGATGTGCCAAAGTAGCGGAAAATCTTATGTGCTATGTAGCGGAAAAACTCACGTGCTATAAAGCGGAGAAACTTGTGCTAAAAAGCAGAAGAACATGTGCTAAAAGGTAGAAAATTCTGATTTATTCTGTGCTAGAGCTAGAATACTCATGTGTTATATAGCAGAGAAACCTGTGCTAAAAAGCGAAAAATTTTAATTTATTATGTGCTAGAGGCGGAATACTCATGTGCTATAAAGCGGAGAAACCTGTGTTAAAAAGCAGAAGAGCATGTGTTAAAAAGCGGAAAATTCTGATTTATTCTGTGCTAGAGGCGGAATACTCATGTGCAATAGCGGAAAACTCGCGTGCTATAAAGCAGAGAAACCTATGCTAAAAAGCGGAAGAGCATGTGCTAAAAGGCGAAAATTCTGATTTATTCTATGCTAGAGACGGAATACTTATGTGCAATAGTAGAAAACTCATGTGCTATAAAGCTAAGAAACATGTGTTAAAAAGTGGAAGAACATGTGCTAAAAAGCGGAAAATTCTGATTTATTCTATGCTAAAGGCGGAATACTCATGTGCAATAGCAGAAAACTCATGTTCTATAAAGCTGAGTAACCTGTGCTAAAAAAGCAAAATAACATGTGCTAAAAGGTGAAAAATTCTGATCTATTCTGTGCTAGAGGGGGAATACTCATGTGCAAATAGCGAAAAACTCATGTTCTATAAAGCTAAGAAACCTGTGCTAAAAAGCGAAAAATTCTGATTTATTTTGTGCTAGAGGCGGAATACCCATGTACAATAGCGGAAAACTCATGTGCTATAAAGCTAAGTAACTTGTGCTAAAAGCAAAAGAGCATGTGCTAAAAAGCGAAAAATTCTGATTTAATCTGTGCTAGAGGTAGAATACTCATGTGCAATAGCGGAAAACTCGTGCTATAAAGCGGAGAAACCTGTGCTAAAAAGCGGAAGAACATGTGCTACAAAGCGGAAAATTCTGATTTAAAATGTGCTAAAAGGCAGGAACTTTATTGTACAATGGCGGAAAAATTCTTGTGCAATGGTGGAAAATTTATTGTGCTATGGCAAAAAAATTCATGTGTAATGGCAGAAAACTTATTGTGCGATAGTGAAAAAATTAGTTTGCAAACTAATGAAAATGATGACAGGACTGAAAATTCGAGAAGGCCAATAACATGCTAGACGCAAAAATGCGATAAAAATTCAAGAAGTATCATCTTAAGATATTCGATTTAGCTTAATTGTCATTTCTCACTTTGTCATTTTCCTTGTTGGGAATTACTTCTCTTAACATTTTTACCACACTTTGCATTTTTCTTTTTATTACTTATATTTTTTTATTTTTTACTTTTTTTCTGCTTTTTTAGTGTACAATAAACAACCGAATTCCTTTTTTAAAAGACTTTTGCAGTGGTGTGGCCTGAGCTTATTCTTTGAGACATGTTTATACTCGATTTTGGTGTCAAATGCCATGGGCTGCCCACCTTTTATCTTTCTCTTCTTTTCTTTCTTTCTTTCTTTCATTTTTTTTTTTTACTTTTTCTTTGTAACTTCCAGAGTAGAAAGATAATGCAACTCAAACATAAAGGATGTGGGAATTTTATTTTCTTTTTATTGTACATTTTTTTTGGAATCTATGAGACCGAAAGAAGAGATGATTGAACAACTATGTCCAAAGGGACCCATGTCATGCCTTAGCAAGAGATAAAAGTATTTGCCCCTCTTCAAAAGAGATGATCGAAACCTTAATAATTATAAAGGCATGTGCATCGAAAATGCGAAAGGGACCATCATATATTTTCTTTGGAAAACACTCGGGTTTTATGAGAAACTGCCCCAGTTTTTGATTAACAAGAGGATTTGTGATGAAAGATGCTTAATTGAAGAAGGTTTAGAACAAAATCCTTCATCGCCAACCAAACAGATCTCTCCCATACTAAATTACCAATTTTTAAATGATCGATGAGGACTTATAAATGGGACGAAACGTGGTCTAGGATAGGGTATCCGAAATGGAGGGAAAAAGGCTCAAAAAACATATTTACGACAAGAAATCAAATGTTTGACCTTTATGCAAGGCTGCTATTCCTCTTCATCCTCATTTTTGTTTATCTTCCCATCTTCCTTTTTCTTTTTCTCCTTTTTTCTCTTTTCTTTTTCTTTCTTTTTTCTTACATACCCTTTACATCTTCCAATATAAATCATGTTTCTTTACTGATCATGGTGGACTTCAAATGTCAAAGAATCGACAGACAAGTACTCAAGTCAATTGATTATAAAATGATTGAAACATATATTTGCCCAAGTTTTTTTTTTTTTGCATCACTTCTTTCTTTTCCAACCTTTTGCAAATATATCTTCATCATTCCATCTCACTTTCATTTGCCCTATATTCCCTACTTTGAATTTCTTTGCCTTTCATTTCCTCAAAGTTTTCCAATTTTTCAAACTTCCTTGACTATTCCTCCATTCTAAGTTGCCCCAGTTTCTTCTTCATTGCTCATTCCTCTTTTTTCTCATTTTTTATTATTTTTTATTATTTTTTATTCCTTTTCTCTTTTTTTTTGGCTCTACAAAAGGCATACCGGAAATTTAACAAGTTCACAAAGGAAAAGATATTTATGCATTGGCTCAATCGAGTTGACTAGCGGATTTTTAGAGATATTATGGTCACTTGAGAATTGAGACGGCCAAATGAGGCCTCCAGTCCTTTCCTCTATCAATTGGTGAAGCACTAGGTCATGATGAAATCCTTACTTTGTGCTGGCTCTGGGGAAATTGGTAGAGGATACATATTTAAATTGTCAAAACTACCCCAGTTTAGGATATTTGGGTGTTCCTAAAAAAAAAAGATTAGGATTTATGCTCAAGGCTATTTGAAATGTTCAATGAGGTGGGTAGTGGTGGGCATCAATGTTTTTATTCAATGGATTATCCCTTTTCTCGAGTGTTTCCGGGTGCGAGTCAATGATTGTCAACTAGCTTTTTACGCAGACATGATTTGGAGATTCATTGCAAATCCTCGATCTTTTTTAGGTTTCAATTATGCAACTTTCTTAGAAGGGGGAATCTTCATCGTTTCTAAGGGTAATGGGACCCAATGGGATTTATTGTTCCATCATGAACAAGTAATTTAGGAGAAAGCAAATGATAGAAAAGAATTGGGGAAAATTGCTAATTTATTGAAGGAAGATGCCGAACCCATGAGATGGGCTACTCTACATACCCCGGTGAGAGGGATCAAACCAAACGTAGTTCAATGTGTGTCTTTGAATGACACGAAAACAGAAAGGGATAGGGACTATGTATAATGACACAAAGATGCTCTCGATGAATGTGGAAGTAGGGTGAAGAGCATTGTCTCCCTACTTCGGAAGTTACATCAATACTGACAAAGGTGTCGCAGTATCAGGGGCAACATTTGAAATAGTCAAGCAAATAGACAAATTATTCTCAGCACTTGGCAAAACATCTGAATCAATTACAGAGATATCTTCCTCAGATGGGCTCTCCATAGCACATTCTGTAGTCCGTCCAAAGGTCAGGTCTTCAACTACTGATGATGGCTTAAAAGTAGAATTAGTGACTTTGCTCAATTGAGGTTGCAACGACATCAAACTTTTCTCCTTATAGTGACTACTTCCTTTGAGAGTCGGTAAAGAATTCATAGCATGCTTTGGTCGAGGTTGAGAGGTCCGACTAACTAAGGACTTGACTCTAAAGGAATGGGCTATTGGCGGAGTTCCAACAGGAGTAATGAAAATGCTAGGATCATAAAATGCCTTTCCTTCACCCAAGAAATTGACGGAAGTGTCAAATTTTTCCCCTGAATTGAGCAGTAGGTTCTAGGGGACTTCTGTAAAATGTTGCATTTGCACAAGGTCCTAGTAAGTGAGATTGTTACCATCAATCAAATCTTGAATTGCAAACTTCAACTGCTAGCAGTGGTCAGTGGTGTGACCAGGTCCTTGATGATACTCGTAGTAAGCATTTTCATCATACTTTCTAGGTTTGGGCTCTCGTGGAGGCCTCCATATAAGCAACCGCAAAAATCCAGCTTGAACTAAAGCAGGGAGCAGTTGAGAATGAGCACATGGTAAAGGGGAAAGTTTTCTTCTTTCTTTTTGATGAGATTGCTGAGTGATCAGGGTTTTGGGAGGCAAATGATATGTTTGTGCTTGTGTGGGTGAGGGATAATATATCTGCTCAAGCAGTCTAACTAGTTTGAGAGGATCTATGGTAAGCTGCAACTTTGAAGCTTTTAGGATAATGGGCTTAAGGTACCTGAGGCTTAATAGTAGAAATAGCTTGCACTTCATTCTCTTCATTATACTTTGGAGAGGACTTCCCAACTAATGGTAAATTCCTGGGGATCATCACCGGGATGATTCGACCTTGCCTAAGAGCCTCTTCAATTCTGACAGCTCCCTTTATGACATCACCAAAATCCTTCAAAGGTTGTGCAATCAGCAATGTATGATATGGATCCTTTAATGTTTTGATAAACAACCGCACCATCTCTTCCTTTGGCATCAGGTGCCGCAATTTAGCTGCCATTTCACGCCATCGATATGCATAATCCAAGAAACTTTCCCCTGAGTTTTGAGACATTGACTCAAGTTCTGCTCGATCAGGTGCTAACTCCATGTTCTAAGAAAACTGGTCTAAGAATGCTTCTGAAACTCCTTTCCAATTCCTCTTCTTTTCATCTACCAAATTTACAAACTAGGTTCTAGCACTCCTTGTAAGGCTCTTCTGAAACATCTGAATGAGTAACTTCTCGTTTGAGCCGTATTGAAACATGTTACCGCAGAAGATCTTCAGATGGGTTTGTGGGAATCCCTTCCCGTCATACTTTTCAAGGTATGGCATTTTAAACTTGACAGGCAATTCTGCATCAAGGTATAAGCACAACTCTCTAAAATCTGTAACACCCAAATTCCGAACTTCTTTTAGCCTCTTCATCTCATCTTTCATCTGCTCTATTTCAATCTTGAGGGGATCTTGGAATGGTGAAGACTAGATGGCAGTCATATTCAAATTCTTTCCTCCTAAAGACGTAACAATGGGTTGAGGCATGGTTGAATTCTCAAAGTTATGAGTGAGAAATGCCCTTAACTGATAAGCTTGTTTAGTTTCCACAGTAAAAACAAAGAGAGATGACCAATATGTTGCTTTTGGCATGGGATTAGGGTTCTGGGATGAAAAGGATGTAAAGGCAAAGGATGTAGGAGGGAAAAATGATTGAGTTCCCATTATGGGAGTGGATTAAGCGATTTGGGATTTCTCAACTTCCAATTTGGCCAACTTGATAGACATCTCATTCAATGTTTCTTAGAGATGGAGGTAGTCACTATAAGGGACATGAGTCAGCACTGTTGTATCTGTTTTTGGTGGGACAGCCGATTGAGGTATGCAATCAGTCTTAGGAGAAATCTCAGACATGGTAAAGAATTTGGGATGAACCACGCTGCTTTCTGACTTCTAGATCTACAAGAATAACCTCCTTTGAAAAAGGGCATCAATTAGATCATTGTGCACCATTATCTTATATTTTGCTTATTCTCCTATGTCTTATCTTGACCATCTTCCATTTCTTTCTTTCTTTTTTTTTAACTATTTTCTATTTTGTTTTTTATTTTGTATTTTTCTTGGTCTTATTTTCTTTTTCCACCTTTTCATACATCTTCTTCTTATCCTTTGATGATTTGATTTCTTTTTATAATCTTTTTTTCTTTTGTTTTTTTGGTAACACATTCATTACATTTCCCAAAATTTCAACCAATCAAAACAAATTCAAAGAAATTTGGATCATCCTCATCCTCTTCTTTTCTTTTCTTTTCTTTCTTTTTTTGGTTATTTTTCCTTTTTTGGATTTTAGCTTTCTTTTTGCATTTTTTTGGGATTTTAAATTTTTTCTATCTTTTTTTTGACTTGTAACTCCTTTATTGAAATAAGGTGATTTTATTTTTTGTTTTTTAATATTTTATTTTCGATTTTTTTAAATTATTTATTATTTTTTTTGAATTTTTTGGCTTTTGTTTTTGAAATCTTTTAGATCTTTAATTCTTGTTGTTTTATTTTTTTAATATATTTTTGCTATAATTAATTTTCTTAATCACTCTAAAGAAATATTCAGAACTTTTCTTATTTAAATGATTTTTTTTGTTTGTTTCCTTTCTTACTCATCTTTCCTTATTTCTTTTCCTTCATTTTTCTTCTTTTTTTTTCTCTTTTTTCCTCTCCCATTTCTATTCCTTTTTTTTGTATTTCCATTTTTGCTGATTTTTTTTTTAATTCCTTCTGATGTTTTTTCATGTCCATATATTTGCAATTTCTTTTATTCACAATTGTTATTGTATATTAATTTTTTTTCTTTTTATTTTATTTTGACACTTTATTTTTGGATTTTTCAGATTTTTTAGTTTTCTTTACATTTTTATATATTTATTCTTTTTTATCTATTAAAAGCTTCCCCTTTAATTTTCTCTACCTTATTTTTTGGATCTATTATTATACTTTTTTTGACTTTTTATTTTATTTAATTTTTTTTGAGAACTTTGATTAATTTAAATGTTTTATATTTGATCTTTTTCTTTCTCTCTTTTTTCTTCTATTTTTCCCCTTTTTGATTGAATTTCTATTTCTTTTGATTTTTTTTAATTCCTTATTTATTATGTTGATTTTTCATTTGTATTTTCAATTTTTTATTGCTTTTTTTTTATTTTTTATAAATAGTTTTTAACACTTTATTTTTTGGATCATCCAAATTTTGTTATTTTTACTCCTTTTTTATATTTTTTATTTTTCCATTTTTTGTTGACTTTTTCCTGTTTTTCCTTCTTTAAAAACTTGCCTTTTGATTTATTTATTTGTTATTGTATATATATATATATATATATATATATATATATATATATATATATATATATATATATATATATATATATATATATATTACTCTTTTTTTATTTTGATTTCTTAATGGGAATTTTGATTTATTAATCTTTTTTGCTTTTTATTTTTCTTTCTTTTTTACCCTTTTTCTCTTTTTTTTTTCTTTTTCACTTTTTTGGATTAATTTTTTGTTTTTTTTTTTAATTTTCTTTTATGTATATTTGTGCTTAACTAAACCTTAATACTCCATTATTATTATTATTTTTGTTTTACCTTTTTTTCTTTTTATTATTATATACCTTTTTTATTTTTTTGAATATTTGTTTTTTTTTACTTTTTTTAAATTTTTTTGGACCCTTAATTTTTTGTTTATTTTTGACTTTTTATTTTTTTTTTATATTTTATGTTATTATTGGATGTGGGCTCCATAAGGGGCATGCAAGCAAATAAAGCAAAGGTGGCTGACACCCTAACTGACTAAGCTAACATGTGGACAGTGATGCATGAGGGAAGAATTTGACACCTAGATTCAAGGCTCCAACAAGGTCGCCAGCCTTCAAACCTCCACCCATTTAACAAATGAGCTTCTCAAGTTGGTTGCTAGTTGAGGGATTTCAGTGCAGCGTACGGGTGCATTGGTCCCGAGGCTTAAGTGTACGGCCCTCTCCTATAAGACAATAGGATGCTAAATCTAATGCAAGATGATGTGAAGAGTGTGCATAAACAAATAAGGAATAACAGAAATAAAGCAATAAACTATCTAATAATCAGCATGAAATAAGCAGTTATTTTTCTAATAAAAGGAAAGCAACCTAGAAGCATGCATATATACAAAATGGCAATCAAGCCAAACAGACCCCATGTGGGCCCCACCTATGGTCCAAGAACTCCCAATGGAGTCGCCGGCTTGTGAGAATCGAAAAAATCGACTCACTTGCCACATGGGCTGGGAATGGAGTCGCCACCCATCAAATTAGGAAATGGAGGTAATGGGGCCTCCAAGAAATGATTTTTAAAACACTTTGTTTTAATAGTGACTCCAAAGCCCAAGGCACCGGTCCAACCAGTCTAGGTAAGGCTCGGATGGGAGAGGGAAGGAGTTAGGCACCCCTCTCCCGGGTCCAATAAGTGGGGCCCACATGGTGTCTCAATAAACACAATCACAAGAACACAATTGTTTAACCAATCAAAACATACTAATGTCAAAGAAAAACAAATCAAAAACCTTATTTTATTTTTATTCATCTTTTATACCAACTATATTGCTGATTTCCAATTTTTTTTATTCTTTATTATTATTTTTTTATTCATCTTTGTTATTATTTTTTATACCATTTATTATTATTTCCTATCCTCACTGCTGCAGGAAATATCCCTGTATAGCCATGTACACTGGAGCATTCAAATCAGTCATCTTCTCCATCTAGGGTATATTGAGGCCGAAAACAAAATGAATTCAGTGTCTCTCATTACAACTCCAAGAGGCTAAACCACGCAGCTATTCAATTCAAACAGTCATATTCATGAATGGCACAACTGCTTCATAAGCAAATCATCCTGGGCTTAAAACAAGTTAGCAAAGCATCAATTAAATAAAACAGCAGAAAGAGGAGCAATATATTTAGATCTAAAACTCATCAACATCCCATTTGAACAATTCAGAGAAGATTAAAAGAAAGAATAAAGCAAAACAGATAGCAGATTACGATTAGGATTAACGCTAAACAAGAAAATTGGTAACTAAAAATCAAGGAAATGCATAAATCTGACGGGACTGGCTAGATCTCCATAGTTTTAACAGAATCAATTAGGTAGGAAGAATCGTCGCCAGTCCCAATAATTATCCTAGCACCCATCATTCCATGCCAAAATAAAAATAAAAATAAAAAATAAAAAATAAAGAAAAGAAACCGGGAAGATGGAAAGTCGGGGAGAGAGATTTAACAAGTTAACTCACATGAATTGGATTTCGGCCTGAATTCGCTACTGCAACAGGAGGGATTCGATTGAGCTTGAACGACGAAGGCGAAGGGGCGTGACCACTAGCATATCGGAAAGGGGGCGGTTGAGTTGCTGTTGCTAACAAAGGATTGGCACTTTTGGAATCTCTCCCGTTGGTTCTCTAGATCAAAGGCGATGAACAATAGAAAATGGCGATTAGAATGGTTCGATGGAAGAAGAAGAGGTAGAGGTGGAGGAAGAAGAAGAAAGAGGGAAGAGAGGGAGAGGTCTGTGTGAGATGGAGGGAATGAACGGCACAACCGCCGGTGTTCGATGTTGCAGCAGCGAGGAGTAGCAGGGGAGGGTGAACCCGAGGAAAAAAAATAAAAAGAAGAAGAAGAAGAAGAAGAAGAAGAGAGAAAGAGAGGGAGCGCAGACGGGCGGAGAAACCGCTACTGCGCGAAGCAGCGGCGGTGCCTGATGAAGTCGAAAAACAGAGGAAGGAGGAGGAAGAAGAAGAAGAAAGAAAGAATAAAGAGAAGAGGAAGAGAAGAGAGAGGAAGAAAGCGGTGGTTGGAGAAATCGGCCGACGCTCTGCCGCTGTGTATCGATGCGAGGAAGAGAATGAATAGTGCCTTTCAATTCATTCGGGCGAATGAAAAATACTGTTGAGTTTATACGAGAGGCAGGGGCATTTTCATAATTTTGAGTAATTTGGGGGCATTTTGGTAATGTTAGACAAAATGGGTCAAATTGGGTTCAAGAGGTTGAACCGGGGTTCTGGTCCAATAGTGGGTGGTTCTGGGTCAAAAAAATTGGCGGGTTGAGAAGGATTTTGATGCGTGAGCTAGCATGATTGACCAAAATGGAATCTTTTTGGATGAAAGGGTTAACGAGGGAATTTTTGGCGGAAATTTTGTAGGTTTGGGTTTTCGGACATTTTGGCTTGATTGGCAGGGTTAGATTGGCCCGACTGGGCTCAGATTGGGCAGATCTGGAAAGGGTTCGATTCGGTTAATTTGGGGGCTTGAAATGAAATATTTGTATAATGAAGGGGAAAATAAAGGCAGTTTTGGGTGAAATTTCTCTGGGTGGGGTTTTCGGCTAGTTTGAGATGATTGGTAAAATCAGATTGAGCCAACTAGGCCCGGATCGAACAGATTTAGAATCTGGTCAATCTAAAGCCTCGAAATGGAATCTTTGTGTAATCGAGGGTAAATGAAGGTGTTTTGGGCTAGAATTTCATATATATAGGTTTTTTGGTATTATGGGGTAATTGAAAAGGTTGATTGGTTTAGATGTGTTCAGATCAAGTGGATATGGGTTGTGGGTGCGAGAGTGGTCAAAATGAAATCTTTGTTTGATGGACGGGTGAATGAAGGAATCTTGAGTTCAAATTTCATGGGTAGGTGTTTCAGGATGTTCCTGGTCTAATGGTTGTGTCTGATCTAATGGTTAAGGTGTAAGTGAGGGTCGATCGGGACCATCGAATAGGTATCGGGCAGGTTTAATGATGGATCTGAAGGCTCTCAGGGTGAAATTTGGGTTTTTTGGGTGTTTCGGAGAGGTCGGAAGGGTTGATCAGGTGTTTGGGGTGAATTGGAGGCTCAAGCAGCGAAGTGAGCAAAAATCAGGTGTTAACAATGGGGCATGATTATTTTTCAAGCTACAAGCTACCTTAGTTTTGTGCTATAGGTTGATTGGCCCATGACAATAATTTTGTAACAAACACTCTAATGATATTCATTCTTGCTCAAATGATATTCATTCTTGCTCAAGATGGCCTAAAATAGCAAACCAAACATGACCTTAGTCTCAATAGGCCTAAACTAGCAAACCATGCGCTGGTGAAAGTTCTAGCCATCCACATAGGTCTATTAGAGGTGTCCCTTGGGGTGTCAAGAATTGAAGTGGATTGTGATGCTATCAAAGTGATTTCTTTAATCTCTAGGCCTTCGTCCAAGGTTCATCACAAGGCCTTTGCGATTATTTTGGACATCCATCATCTCTCCCGTCAATTTTTGAGAATTTGTTTTAGATGGATTAATCGAGTTGCCAATGGGTCAGCCCATAAGGTGGTCTAATTGTGTTCGCATTAACACCCCACATAATGAAATGGGGACACCTGTCCTCCCGCACAACCTCCATTCTGACACATACAAAGCTGATGGGGAGTCGGAGACCCCATTCCCATTCGACCCTCTCTGTTAGTACTCCTGTTTACCGTCCTTTCATCTCCATCCTAGATTGGAATCCGCTTATTCTCTGGCGTCGAGTTCATTTCGACGGTTCGAAGGTAATCAATTCTTTATCTCTCTCATCTTTGTTTCACTTCCACTCTTGTATTTTTATTATTTTTTTTCATTGCAAAACAGGCAAGGGAGGGTATTTTCACCACCATCACTAGTGACCACCGACAACTTTGAACAAGTGCAGTTTTTTTCCTCTTCCCTTTACTCTATTTTTTTAATTTATATTTTCCCCTGTTATAATGTTATGTATTGCTGATCCGTTATATTATATATTTATAAATACATATATGCTGTTTATTTATTTATAAATATTATTTTTTATATTTATTTTTATAAATTTGTTATATTATTTTTTTATAAAAGACATGTACATATATGATGAAAATAATTAAAAAATACTTATATTTTTTGTTTTTATTTTATTTAAATTAGTATATTTTAATTTTCTTTTAATAATTTCTTAATTTTTAAAGAAAATAAGTCAAATCGGATCAGATCCAAAGATCCGGTTTACCGTAAGATTCGAATTCAAATCAAATCCTATCAGATCAGATCTAATCATCAGATTGGATCGGATCTGACATGAACAATGCCAGATTAGATTCAAATATATCCTAATTCAAATCCAATCCGATCCATTTACATCCCTAATAGAAGAGAAGAAGACTCCAAACATGTACAAAAAGTGTGTTTACCTTCAGACGATGTAATTGTCAAAACGAATGCCAGTGTCGGAGAAGAAAGCAAATTTCGATTAGGATGGAGACTTGACAGTAAACAGCGCTACTCCAAAGTCAAATTGAGAGTGAGGGTCGAGCAGGAATGGCCAAATGGGGTCCCTGACTCCCCGTTAGCTCCGAACGCATAAGGTTTGAGGCTTTGAGCTGCCTGGCTAGAGCCTGTATGGGCCTTGGACCGGAATGGTCAGCCGTTGTGATCGCATGCTTTGCTGTTTAAAGTATATCATTAAGTATATGTTTTTTCAGCACTTGTGTGACAATGTGTGAACACATGAACATATACGGCATTATTTTCAGTTTCTTAACAAGTTATGATGAAGGAAGATTTGGCCCGACCTCGCAATCACTCCACGTGGCAAAAACGAATAGCTCGGCACTTAAAACAGCGTACCTAGGGCGCAAGCACCAAAGGGAAGAAACCAGCAGTCCGAACTCCCTTCGAGGAGTCCGAACTCCCTTCGAGGAGTCCGAACTCCCTTCGAGGAGCCCGAACTCCCTGCAAGGAGCCCGACCTCCCTACTAAGAGCTCGAACTCCCTACGAGGAGCCCGAACTCTCCCTTAGGCCCCGAGCCACACAAAGCAGTGACCCGAACTAGCCCGCCTCATGACAGTTCGGGACACTCCCCTCTCCGAACTCAAGACTTCACCTCGCACACCACTCCAGCACTTCGCCTCCAGGACGCCGAACTAGACAAACCACACCGTACCTGACACCGAATGAGTCCGTATCCAAGGGCGGCGCACCTGACTGACTTGGGATCTGGCGCTTGACAACCGCACTTCAATGGCCACCTGCCACCGCCACCTGCCACCGCCATCTCCAGTTACAGAGACGGCTCCGAGAACAAGAGCAGTGGCGGTTCTGCCCCAGCAGAGGTGATGACACCCGAACTGGCTGAAGCACGGAAGTAATCAAACCCGACCTGACAGAAGCTTAGGAGTGAGTGCGCAAGGTGGTTATAAAAGGCACTCTACCCCCCAAGAACAAGGTATGCAAACTTTGCGCTATCTGGTTTTATCTTGCCTTTGAAGGATTCTAACTTGAGCTTCGGAGCCTTTACACCGGTTTCTCCCCGGAGCTTCCTCATCTTCTCCGTTTCAGGTTCCCTGCAATTCAGTTCAGAGGCAAGGTCGTTGACAACTAAGACCGGCCGGATTGCGCACCATCAATTGGTGCCGTCTGTGGGATACACTTCAAAAAGCCTCCCTCCAAACTCTCATAACCTCTTTTCTTCAAAAAACCCAACACTCATGGCTTCTTCCAGCAACGCCGGACGTGGCATGGAGACAAACACCACCGGAGAACAACTTCAAGTCCCCGTGGTGTGCGTCGGACAGTTCACCATCCCCCTTTCGGTGGATGGGATCCCTAGCTTGAATGCGCCACAAGTAGTGGCGCCCGTAAACCTTCCTGCCATGAGCATCCCCTTTCCTCCCCCTATTGAGACAACCTTTACGGAACCAACTGCCGTCCCCCTGCCAGCCAGCCAAAACCGGTTGGATGACCTGATGCAGTGCATGCGGGCAATGCAAGCCCAAATGCAACAGTTCCAGCAATACCAGCTCCATCAGCACCAAGTACTGCACAACATCTCCTAGTATCACTATCAACAGCAGTTCCCCCAACTGCCGTTGAACCAACCACTACTTCCACCTCGACACCCTGCTCCGAGGTCGGTTAAGGCCTCCCCACAGGATGGACGCCCCCACCAGGGAAAGGCCTCCCGGCCCCAGAACCCCCCTAACAGCCAGGCCTCATCCCCAGGCCGAAGAGAGAGAAAAATCATCCCCGCCTCGCAACTCGCAGGCGGGTCAGGAACTTCGCCCGCAAGGTCGGCACCTCGGCGCTCCAGGCCCGAGTTCCCGCTCACGGAAAACTGGTTCGGCGCCCTAGCAGCAGACTACCAGCATTTCGGGCCCATCGAGCTCGGCAACACAGAGGCCAGCAGCGCCAGTACCAGGCCCACTCAACAACGAAGGCGCCGGCGAAGTCACCGAATTGCCACCCGTGTCCTGCCAGAGCTCAGAGGCAAGGAAGAAACAAGCTTGAACGAGGTAGGAGTTGCCCCGATTCTCTCAGTTCCTTCCCCCCTCGCATCAGAACTCCTGGAGGTCCCCTTGCCCAGAGATTTCAAGCTCCCACCTTTGGACAAGTATGATGGGTACTTCAACCCCAACGACCACGTTGACGCTTTTTAGTCCCAAATGCACCTCACCAGGGCCAGTGAATCGTGCATGTGCGTGGCCTTCACCACCACCTTCAGGGGGGTAGCTCGCACTTGGTACAGGAACCTGGCCCCCGGGTCGATAAAATGCTGGGCCCAGTTCGTGCAAGACTTCACCGCACACTTTGTCACCAGCAAGCGGTGCCCCAGAACAGAGGAAAGCATCTTCGGAGTAGTCCAGATGGAAGGAGAATCCATCCGGGGCTACATCAAGCGGTTCAATGAAGCATGCTTACAGATACCGCGGTTAGACCCCGCGGTGCAGCTCGCGGCGGCCAAGAGAGGAGTAACGCACAAAGAGTTCAAATGGCACATGGTAGCTAACCAGCCCGCAACCGTGGCCGAATTCCTCAAGCTCGCGGATAAGTTCATGAGAACAGATGAAGAAATCAACCAACGAACCGAAAGCGGGAACGATAAAAGAAAGAGGGAAGGCGAGCCCTCCAACCCAGTCGACAGGAAAAACCCGGCCAGAGAGCCAAAGCCGAACCAGTCGTTCCGAGCTCCCCTAGCAGTTCGGACGGATTACACGCCGTTAAACACGAGGCGGACCGAGATCTTAATGACGATCAAGGACGCCCCATACGTAAAGTGGCCACCTCGCCTAAAGGGAAATCCGAACAAGAGAAATAAGAATTTGTACTGTAGTTTCCATAGAGACCACAGTCATAGTACCGAACAGTGTAATAATCTCCGGGACGAGATAGAGGGACTCATCCGTCGCGGATACTTAAGAAATTTTATACAGCACGACAATAATAACAATAAGGCAGGTCAGCAAGGGGAGCACGGAAAGGATGCCCCCGAATCTAGCAGCAGACCAGCCAAACCGTTGCAGCGACAGCCTCTAGAAGAGAGGCTAGTTCGGGGAACCATCCATGTAATTGTGGGAGGTTCGGTGGCAGCAGGGTGTACCTCGGCAGCAGCCCGGACGTCAGTTCGCGAAGCGACCCTCGAGGAACAGAACCCCCCCAAAAGACCAAAGACTGAAGAACTGATCTTCTTCACGGAAGACAATGCGCGAGGGGTCCACTACCCCCACGATGACACGGTTGTCATTACACTAAGGATCAACAACTTCGAGGTCAAACGCGTACTCGTAGATTCAGGCATCTCAGCGGACATCCTCTTCAAGTCAACATTTGACCAGCTACAGTTACAGAGGAGCGAGCTGAAGCCCGCGAACACTCCGTTGGTGGGTTTCAGCGGAGAGGAAGTCAGGCCCCTCAGAAAAATAACAGTACCTGTGGAAGTCGGCACATGGCCTTGTGCGGTTAGACTCAACTAGGATTTCCTGGTGGTCGCGACCCCCTCCCCATACAATGCCATAATAGGGTGGCCAATCACGCATATCCTGCGGGCAATGGTCTCCACCTACTATTTGGCAATGAAGTTCCCTACAGACTTCGGTGTGGGGTAGCGCGGGGCGACCATCTCGAGTCCCGCAAGTGTTATGTTGCCGCCCTGAAGGGAAAAACCAAGGTGGCCGACGACCCTGAACTGGAGCGGCCTGCGGAGCAAGGCGAAGAACGAGCTTCGCCCACAGAGGAAACGGTTGTAGTCCCGACTCCGGCTACAGACCCAGCTCGCACACTACAGATCGGTGCTTCCGTCGAGGAACCACTACGAACCGAACTGGTGAGTTTTTTACTTCAAAATTTAGATATTTTTGCCTGGTTCGCGGTCGACATGCCCGGAATTAGCCCCAGCCTGATAACTCACAAACTTAATACTGACCCTGTAGTCAGACCCGTTAGACAGAAGAAACGCAACTTAGCCCCAGAGCGCTGGAGGGCGGTCGACGAGGAGGTCGAGAAGCTCCTCGCAACAGATTTCATAAGGGAAGTCCATTACCCGAGCTGGGTAGCCAACCCAGTGCTGGTGAAAAAGGCAAACGGCAAGTGGCGCATGTGCGTCGACTACACCGACCTGAACCAAGCTTGCCCGAAAGATTGCTTCCCCCTCCCTAGAATTGACCGCCTAGTGGACGCAACCTCGGGACATGAGTTGCTAAGCTTCCTGGACGCCTACTCGGGCTACAACCAAATCAGGATGGACCAGTCCAATGAGGAAAAAACCAGCTTCATAACCGAGTTCGGCCTGTACTGTTACAAGGTCATGTCCTTCGGATTAAAAAATGTCGGGGCAACCTTCCAAAGACATGTAAATAGGTTGTTTCGACCCTTGATTGGCAGGAAGATAGAATGTTATGTAGACGACATGGTCGTCAAGACACAGTTTTCACAGGAATTAATACAAGACTTAGATTCTGTCTTCCAAATCCAACGTCAATTTAGCATGAAGTTGAACCCTAACAAATGTGTCTTCGGTGTCACCTCGGGCAAGTTCCTAGGGTACATTGTCAACCGGCGCGGTATTGAGGCCAACCCGGACAAGATAAAAGCCATCCTAGATATGAAACCACCCCGGAAAGTAAAAGAAGTTCAGAGGCTAAACGGCCGCATAGCCGCTCTAAGCCGCTTCATGTCCAAATCAGCAGACCGCAGCCTACCCTTCTTCAAATCAGTCAAAGGCAAAGGGTTCGAATGGACCCAAGGCTGCCAGCTCGCGTTTGACGAGCTAAAAAGTTACCTCGCTAGTGTGCCAACCTTAGCCCGGCCCGAGGAGGGCGAGGTCTTAGAACTGTACCTCTCAGCAAGCGACGAGGTGGTCAGTTCGGTACTAATAAAAGAAGCAGACCGGGTTCAGCGACCCATCTATTATGTTAGTAAAATTTTGCAGGGAGCAGAGACAAGGTACCCGCAGATAGAAAAGCTAGCATACGCACTAGTGATAGCAGCTCGGAAACTCCGCCTGTACTTCCAGGCTCACACCGTCATCGTCCTGACTGACAAACCTCTGAGGCAAGTTTTACTCAAGCCCGAGGTTTCCGGTCGACTTACGAAATGGGCCATCGAACTCGGCGAGTACGACCTCCAGTACAAGCCAAGAACTGCTATTAAGGCCCAAGCCTTGGCAGATTTTATCGCCGAGTGCACGTTTAGCCTTGAAGCCCCCGAGCCGGTCGAGCCCGAGATCCCCAGTTCGGGCGAGCTCGGAGCTCCCAAGCAATAGAGTCTGAACCCCGTGAAGTAGCAGCCAGTGTAGCATCTCTCCTGGTTAGGCCAAACGCGAACTAGGATGAGGAGTCCTGGATCCTACACGTAGATGGCACCTCGAACCAGCAGGGCAGCGGGGCTGGAATAGTGCTACGCGGCCCGAGTGGGACGAAATTGGAATACGCACTACGCTTTGAGTTCGCGACATCCAACAACGAGGCGGAGTACGATGCACTGATAGCCGGGTTGAACCTAGCGCACAAGGTCGGAGCAAAGCACGTAGTTATCTGCAGTGATTCCCAACTCGTGGTCAACCAAGTTACAGGCGAGTACGATGCACGCGAGCTCACTATGATTGCATACTTGGCAAAAGTAAAGGAGGCTCTGCTCAACTTCCAGTCACACTTCATCAGGCAAATCCCGAGGTCAGAGAACACTAAGGCCGACACTATCCCGGTTAGCCAGCACGAGTCAAAACGCCATGAGAACTGTGTACATAGAGGACTTACCTCGGCCCAGCATTCTCGATGGGGCAGAAGAGGTCGCTCCCGTTCTTGAAGCAGAGCCGAGCTGGATCGACCCACTCGCGAACTTCCTGGTAGATGGAACCCTCCCTGCGGACCACAATGCAGCCAAGAGGGTGCAGCGCCAGGCAGCCAAATACGTCATAATAGACGAACGGTTCTACTGACGATCCTACACGCTCCCCTACCTGCGTTGCTGACGACCTGCCGAAGCCGAGCTCGTACTCCACGACACTCAAGAAGGTCTGTGCGGCGGACACCTGGGGGGCAGAGCCCTCGCTCAAAAGGCACTTCGACAAGGATAGTACTGGCCAACGATGAAGGCAGAAGCCGTCGAGCTCGTTAGAAAATGCGACAAGTGTCAGAAGCATGCCAATATCCACCATCAGCCTGCTGCCGACCTCAAGTACCTCAGCAGTCCATGGCCCTTTGCACAATGGGGCATCGACCTTCTGGGGCCATTCCCGCCAGCAACAGGTGGGAGAAAGTTTCTAGTGGTGGTAGTAGATTACTTCACAAAGTGGATAGAAGCTGAACCTCTAGCAACAATTACAACCCCAAACATACATAACTTCTTTTGGAAGAACATAGTATGTCGCTTCAAGCTACCTCGGGTACTGATCTCCGACAACGGCAAACAGTTCGAGGATATCAAGTTCCAAGAATGGTGCCAAAATATGGGAATTCGTCAGAACTTCACATCGGTCGCACACCCGCAGGCAAACGGTCAGACAGAAGTAATGAACAGAGCCATCCTCCGCGGACTGAAAGCACAACTAGACCGAGCTAAAGGGTTGTGGGCGGACGAGCTACCAAGTGTCTTGTGGGCTCACCGAACCACAGAAAAAACTGCTACGGGAGAGACCCCCTTTAACCTCACCTATGGCACCGAAGCGGTAATCCCGACAGAAATCGAAATACCTACACTACGACTAGACAAACGGACACGAGTTACGCACCAACCTCGACCTACTGGATGAGGTAAGAGACCTCGCGCACATCCGAACAGCGGCCTACCAGCAAAAGGTAGCTCGGTACTATAACGCCAGGGTAAAGAAGAGGAGCTTCCACATCGGCGACCTGGTTCTCCGTAAGATCATGGTACCCGAACCCAGCATGGGCAAACTCGGACCAAACTGGGAAGGACCCTACAGAGTAAAGAAAGCACTCGGGGGGGCATACGAGCTTGAAACCTTAGAGGGTAAGCAAATACCCCGAGCATGGAACATCGTCAACCTAAGGCGATACTACCTATAGACCGCCAAGCAAAGTGGATAAAATCACCACCAAAACAGGCTGCGCGAGTGCGGTAGCCCGGGCAAGAAACAATTCAGACATATAATTAATTCGGCAAATATGCTCAGTTCGGGAGAAAGAACAACCAACACTTAACCAAAAGAAAGTCATTCCATTTCAAAAGTAAGGTAGTACATTTAAAAAAAATAAAATAAAAATAAAAAATTTACAAGCCCGGAGCTACTTCTTCATTATCAGAAGGCACTTCAACAATACCCGAAAGCCCCGCCTCGCCCTTGGAGTCTGGCTCACCATCAGCAGCATTGGCCATCTCCTGAGTTATGCGCGAAGTGGATATGGCACTAATATCGAGCTCGGGGTACGTATTCCGGATCATCCACCGGCTTAGTTTAAAACCCCTCCTGTATGAATCCACCATCAGATCAACAAAGCCCGACGAAGCAATGTACTCATCGACAGCCTTCTTCTTGGCATCTTCGATACCTTGAGAAAAGATCTGCGTCCTCTCCCTGATGTCCTCCTGAAGGTACTCAACCTGATGCTGCAAATCCAGCCTCAAGTCCACCATGTGCTTCACCACCACTTCCATGGCCTCGGCATCTCTCTGAGACCTCGCATGCCTGATCCGTGAAAAACGAGCGGCCTCCTCAGCAGCACGAGCAGCCGCTTCAGCAGCTCGCGAAGTCGTCTCAGCAGCGCGAAGAGCCTCTTCGGCAGCTTGCGCCTGCCTCGAGCTCCTCTCCACCTGAGCCGCCAAGGCGTGAATAGAAGAATTCACCTAACAAAAAGAACCGAGTGATCAAAAGAACCAACAAAACGAAAGCCAAAGAGCTCTAAAAAAGGGAGAACACTTACCACCATGGCATGGGTAACGGCACGACAGGCCACTTGATGCAGAGGGAGATCAGTCCACGCCGCGACATCCTCGGGGAAAATGGCCTCCTTACTCTTTTGAAGAGCATGGATCGGCGACAGCACACTCCTGAAATCCCCCGGGGCCCCCGAGCCTGAGGGCCCAGCTCGCGTATGAGCAGACCCAGAGTTAGCAGGAGCACCGGAGTATGTAGGGGCCCCTGTGTAAGTAGTCTCAGCATAAGGGACCCCTGCTGGCTCCTGCATTGGAGGAACCATCTCGGGCTCCCTGGGCAGATCTTCTGACGGATAGTCCGGCACCTCGGGCTCCGCATCCCAGGGCATCTCCGCGCGAGTTCGCTTGGCAATCCGCTTTCTCCTCTTCATGCCTTGGAACAAATGCCCACCACGGGTCCCTCGAGAGTCCATCACACCTGCAAAAAGAAGTTCGCCATCAGTAAAAAGCAAGAAAGACAGCAAGACAGAATCTCTAAGTAAAGAACTTACCCGAGCTCAGGCCGGCCATAATGAGCTTGGCCTCCGTCAGATACTGTTGACACTTCAACCCAAGCCGCACCCATTGCCGGAGGCCCTTCGCCGTCTCTTTGTCAAGCATGACCCCGGAGTCAGGAGCGGCCATCCCCCACCCGGTCTGAAACGGCCACCCCAACACACTTCGCACCCCGAAATAGTCCTGCTTCCATGTTGGGACCTTGTTGGGGATTTCATGTAAAAGCTTAAAGCCTGGGCGAGGAGACAGGTAATATGCCCGCCTACGCCCAGGGAGGGGACCCGCTTGCTTCTTAAGCATCAAAATTGAAGAAAAAATCTCCAAGTCCAAAGGAAAGCTCTCTTCGCAAAATAAGGAGATTGTCCCCACCAAGTTTCGAATGGAGTTCGGGTGAAGCTAGCTGACCGTCATGCCGAAGTGGTTCAAGACTTCGACAAGGAGGGGATGGAAAGGCAATCGCAGCCCTGCGGTGAGCTGCTCCCAGAATATCACGATCTCAACAGGACCGTGTTCCCAAGGAAAGCTACCCGAAGGTATGAAATAAGCGTACTCCCCGGGCAAGTTATAGTAGGTAATGAGGGATTGGAGCCCCTCGGGCGTCATGGTCGAAGGGCCAAACTTGTCTAACATCCGACCCCGACGAGAGGTGGACGCCAAACTACCCGAAGCGCCTCGACCAACGAGTTCGAACTCTTCCTCGAGCTCTACCTCCGGCTTACTAGGGCTATCAGGGGATGCAACTCGGTTCGTAGAACCTGCATCAGACCCGCTAGAAGGACTATCTGAGATATCCAAGCTAGACATCGGGGAGTAAGATGGATTCCAGGAAAGTACTCACCCGGAAAAAGGCCGTAGACCACAGGAGCTCGGACGAGCAAAAGACCTTGAACGCGAACTAAAAAAACCTGGACAGGAACTGCAAAAACCTGGATGCGAGCTGAAACTCGGACGTGAGCTCGAGAGAAATACAGAAGTGACAGCGACTGGGGTCCCCCCCGGCTATTTATACTCACAGTGATCGAAAAGCGACAGCTTAGATCAAAGCCAATCCGACGACCCACAGCCGCACTGACCGCACGTCCCCTGAGACCGAGACGTGATTGGCGCACGTCTTTCTGAAATTGACAGAGCGCCGGCGCACGTCTTTTCGAAACTTACGGAATGCCAGCGCACGTCTCCTCACAATAAAAGCGGCAACGGCACGTCTTTTCAAATTTGAAAAGACGCCTGCTATCGCGCCTTTTGGGCGCTCGAAGAAACCCAAGGAACCCTGACAACGCACCTCGCGCCATCAGAACCAAAATTCAAAGTACAGGGCAAATCCACCTGACACCTTACGAACTCCCTGCGCCAGGGCAAGACCCTTAGCGCGAGGACTAGGGGCAATTGATGAAGGAAGATTTGGCCTGATCTCGCAATCACTCCACGTGGCAAAAACGAATAGCTCGGCACTTAAAACAGCGTACCCAAGGCGCAAGCACCAAAGGGAAGAAACCAGCAGTCCGAACTCCCTTTGAGGAGCCCGAACTCCCTGCGAGGAGCCCGACCTCCCTACTAAGAGCTCGAACTCCCTACGAGGAACCCAAACTCTCCCTTAGGCCCCGAGCCACACAAAGCAGTGACCCGAACTGGCCCGCCTCATGGCAGTTCTGGACACTCCCCTATCCGAACTCAAGACTTCACCTCGCACACCACTCCAACACTTCGCCTCCAGGACGCCGAACTAGACAAACCACACCGTACCTGACACCGAAGGAGTCCGTATCCAGGGGCGGCGCACCTGACTGACTTGGGATCTGACGCTTGACAGCCGCACTTCAACGGCCACCTGCCACCGCCATCTCCAGTTATAGAGACAGCTCCGACAACAAGAGCAGTGGCGGTTCTGCCCCAACAGAGGTGATGACACCCGAACTGGCAGAAACACGGAAGTAATCATACCCGACCTGACAGAAGCTTAGGAGTGAGTGCGCGATGTGGTTATAAAAGGCTCTCTACCCCCCAAGAACAAGGTATGCAAACTTTGCGCTATCTGGTTTTATCTTGCCTTTGAAGGATTCTAACTTGAGCTTCGGAGCCTTTACACCGGGTTCCCCCTGCCTCATCTTCTCCGTTTCAAGTTCCCTGCAATTCAGTTCAGGGGCAAGGTCGTTGATAGCTAAGACCGGCCGGATTGTGCACCATCATGTTACAAAACCAAAAGCATTTTTTACAAAATAAATAAACAGACCATAAACGAGAATACAGTCATCTAGTGAACTGAAAGAGGGGTGAGTAATGACACCACTATCCATTCTCAAACAAGACCAAATGACACCAAAATAAATTACAGATTATCCGAGGATCAAAGTTCCCCAGTTATACTCCACTCTCTACAGCTACACCTCTACACCTCTAACTAGAATTTCTGCCCGTATATGAAGTTAAAAGTAGGGGTGAGTAAGAAAAACCGAATAACCAAATCGATCAAAACCGAACAAAAAATTTGGTTAGTCAAACCGATCAGTTAAATTTCAATTCAGTCTTTAAAAAAATGAAGGTACCGATTTAGTTTCAGTTAACCAAAATAGAAAACCGATGATTAACCAAACCGACTGATATACATATATTTATATATTTTATGTATATTTATGCATATTATATATACAAATATATTTTTATGTATAATTTATTATTTATTATTTTAAAATATAATATTATATATATATATATATATTTCTAATATTTTGTTATATATTTTTATAATATATATTGTAAATAATAAAAAACCGATCAATCAACCAATCAACTTCAGTTCAGTTTCGGTTACTACCCTTTGATTTCAAAAATAAGCACACAGTTCGGTTAACTGATGTGTGAGTACCCCTAATTAGAAGCACAAAAATTTAGTCTTCCTGAGATGTATCTAATATTTCTTCTGCAATATATGGGTCATCAACCTATTCTAATGATTCCACTGATCAAAGTCTATTCAATTTAGCTTTAGAGGCAGATGGAGCAAGAAACCATACCAAAACAAAATAGTCACACCAATTAGGGTTTAGCAAGAATCATACTTAAGCAACCCATTAGTAAATCAACTTAACCTTCCGTTCATTTTATTTTTATGTTTTTGGGTTTTAAAGCTAAAGATCTATATAGAATAGTTGGGGCACTATTAAGAGGGAGCTATCTGGATAATAAACTTATGGCTGTACTTTTCATAAAGCTCAGTTTGGAAAGAGTTAAAATACAAATATATAGAGTGCAAATACATACAAAGTAATGCAAAATACAAGATTTTGCACTCTACATATTTATATTTGTACTCCTTCCAAATACAAACATGTACAGTACAAATACATACAAAATAATATAAACTATAAAGTTTTGCACTCTACATATTTATATTTGTACTCATTCCAAACTGAGCCTTGGTAAAAAAATACTCGTACAATTTACCGAAAAAAAAAAGAATAGAAAAACTCATACACCCCCCCCCCCCCCCGGTGGTGCTCAATTACCTCTCTCTCTCTCTCTCTCTAATTAAATGAGAATTTGGTTGCATGAAATACAAATATTTGCAACAATAAAAGAATTTGTATGTGAGACATCGTACTCCCAACTCCGGAAGCAAAAGAAATGAAGAATATATGATATAAAGATTATTCAAGAGTTGACACCACAAAGGAAAAAAAAAATTCGTTACAAGCCTCAAGAAGAATAAAAGACGAGGAAAAAAATGAATGAGATATGCAGAGATACAGAAAGGGGCAAGCTCCAGACAACAATACAACTCTCCACTCACCATCACTATTATATAGCACACAAGGAGGAAAAAAATGGGCAACTATACTTGAAGAAAACCTCACAAAAAGGTCTACATGGGGAAGAGATATGGGTTCAAAACTACCCGGCCTAGAATGCACTCCAATTATCAGAACTCCTTCTTGGAGTTTGACTCTCTGATGAGATCTTAAATGGTCCAGTTGAACCAAAAGGATCAGCCTCATCAAAAGATGAGAACCCCCCTCTATGCTCGAAGTCAGTGGTGCTGCGGATGGAGTCAAACCTTGCAAGACTCTCACGGGGAGCAAAAAATCCACTGTCATGCATGCTGAAGGAATCAAACCTGGAAATGTTGTCAAAAGAGTGCTCTGACTCGCTGTACCTTGTGGGCGAATTGACAGAGTTAAAAAGTGGGGTGCCAGGAACGGAATCCCCAAAGTTGAATGGGCTCTTCTTCTGGAACATGCTATCTGCATGTGGGGACTCCGTCCTAATTGGATTTAGACCAAAGTCAGTGGAACCAAAGAAAGAGTCCTCTTTGTGCCTCTCCTGATCTAGATCCTGAAAGAGAACGTCAGGAAAACACACAGAATAAGCAAAATGCTACTTAACCTTGTAAGCAGCAAAATAATTGGGATACTAACATTAAATTAGAGTTCATGAACTGATCAAGTAATTTTAATTACAGTACAAGTCCACACCAAGTGCAAAGATGCAATGAGAACTGTAAACTATATTCAACATCCAGTATAATAACGATCATAAGGCCACCCAAAGGTAGAATGAGATCGTTTCCTTGGTTTACATTTACCTAAGCATTCTAACTCATAACTACATAACATAAAACCAAATAACTAGTGTGAGTGCAGAAAAAGCAGGTGTGGGAATTGGAGAAAAAGTGCAAGACCTTCAAATTAAAAGAAGATTGAATTCAAGAGCATTTCTAAATGATAAAATGGCAATAAATAGAAGATCCAGGGGGATAGCAATGTTGTGTGGTACAGAATGTTGGAAAGTCAAGAAACATGTTCAAAAATGAGTATGGCAAAAATGCATATGTTGAGATTGATGAGAGGAAAAATTAGCAAGGACAGTCAAAAGAGAAGTCATTCAATGGAACCTAGTAATAGCTCCAATAGGTGATACAAGAAAAAATAAACTAAGATGATTTGGTTATGTGCATAGAAGACCATCTACAGAATCCGTAAGAAGTGATCTGATACAAGCTGAAGAGGCTAGAAGAGCTAGGGGTAGACCGAAAAGGACATAGGTTGAAGCAGTAAGAAATTATTTCAGCACTTACAATTTAACAATGGAAACAGCACTGAACAGAGTGGAATGGTGAAACAAGATTAGTGTAGCCAAACCCATATAATTGGGAGGGGGGGCACTTGTAACATCCTCCAAAAGAAATTCAAACATTGTTTTTTCTTTAGAAATTCAAACGTTTACCTCATAACACATACCAGTTTGTGTACTGTGTATAATGACAAGGTAGCAAAGGCACTTTCTTTTTAAGCCTTGGAGTCTAGAGTGGGTGTCACCAGGTATTGTGTTGACAGTGATTTACATAATTCATTATTGAAAGGGCTTGAGCCCGGCAAGAGTGAAAAGATTTATTGGAATCTTTTCTGACAAGTGATTTATTGGAAATTCATCATTTATGGGGTTTATGTGGGGATTGTGGGAAGAGAGAAACAAGTGTATCTTTGAAGGAAATGTGTCCTCTTTTGAAGCTTTAGAAGGGTTAACTTGTTAACTATTGGGTCCTTGCAATAAAGAAAATGCATCTCCAATTGACATGCAAAAGATAATGGTGGAAATATATAACATCTGTTAATCTTCTCTAGGGCATCTTCTCTCTATAAGTACTCCCCCTCCCTTGAATCAAAACTAAAATCTTATCAGACTACAATTTGAGGAGAGCTCTTTCAAAAACCCAAGGCCAACCAAGGTGGGAGGCATTCTTATCACATCTAACGCAAGCATTACTTACATATATAGTGGACCTATTGGAGGAAGTCACCTTAAAAATAGCTGAGATCTTGCCCTCACCAGGTTCTGATTGCTAAGAGACCTGGGTTTATTTAGCTTACCATTTAGGGGGATTTAACTAATTCCATTAGTAGAAGCAGAGGGTTGGGCAAAGGCTTTGAGAGCTGCCCCCTACCTGAAGATAACTTCAGACATCTCAACCTTTCCTACCCAAAAAAGAACAGTTCCAAAGGAGCTAATCCAAACAGCTGTGGTGTGGGAACGGTTTTTTTGTATAGTATTAGCTTGATGCCTAGCTATTTTTATTCATGAAAAATGGAGTTAATTGTCTTTTTCTGTATTTTATGTACAATTTCTCCTGTGCAGTCGTTTTTTATCAATGACTACTGACTACATACTCTTCAAAAATGTAAAAGGCCATTAACCAATGTTGGTCCCAGCTATCCGGGGTCTTGGGAGAGGTGGATTGGATACCCATACCCCTTTCTCAATAAGTGATAAAATGGGATGGATCAGTGGTAGTAGGTCCCTCCTTGACCAATCCAGGTAGAAAGAATGCCTATCAGTCTCTTAGATATTTCAAGAAATTGTGCAGTGCAAGCATGAGCACCAGAACATGTATGCAGATTGATGTAATAAGATCTAAATCAGAGTCACATCAAATGTGATTAAGAGTTTAGTTTATTGAAAATAAAATTAGTGCATTTGTCTAGTGATTGGCATTAGGTTCATTTCATGATAAAATGAGATGATTTCATTTCTATGCAAACAGAAACAACTTCCCTCCTCCCCAACATGGGAATTTCAATTACAAGGTGTATGCAGCTTGCTAATAATAAGTTCCCCTAAAAGGGTCAGATCTCAATGATCTACAAAACATAGATGAAAGAAAACTAATATGTCATAAAATGGCATAAGTTTAAATTTTAAATACTAAATATATGACAATGAACATACATGTGACAGATTAAGATGTAACATGATTAAACTTAGAAGAAAACTATAAAATAGGTGTTAAAGAAAACCACAAATGAATAAATTTGAAAGACACAAAAACTCAATCCCAGGACTAAATATATCTTTCTCATTTAAATCAAACTTAATAATCCCTTTCTCTCTATGCAGGCAAGTAACCAGATAAAGAAAGCTTTGTGAATATCAAAGCTGAGAAAAATAGAAACATCCAACATATGGGAATTAGACCTTAACCTTTACATGGTTAAGGTAAAAAAAACGAGATCAAAAGATAGAGATTTAGATTTAAGGTTGGATTAGTGTCAACAGCAGCAGGGGAGGTTTCTAAAGGAAGAAGACGTGTGGTGCACATCAGGGTGGTGGGAATTCCATTGCATATGTGGAGCATCTTGACCTTTGAAGTTGTGGGAGATTTCTAAATTCGATATAAAAATAGAACATGGAAGAAGCTGGAAATGGCAAGAATACTGGTGGAAGTGGCGAATGTCTCTGGTATTCCAAATAAGTTGGAGCTTAAATTTGCAGGGGAAAAGTATAGATGGAGAATCATAGTCAAAGGAGAAGATGGTACCTATCTAAGGATGGAGGAAGAGATTTTGAAAGCAGATAATGAAGAAATAGGTGCAGATATGGGAAAGGAGGGGATGGGAGGAGCTTGAGTTGGAGAGGGTTTGGATTTCAGACCAGAGGAGAGGTTGGAGGCGGACAGGAGTTCGAAGAGTGATCAAGGGGAGAAAGAAGATGGTGAGGTGTTGAAAGAGTGATCAAGGGGATTTTGAGGAAGAAGAGATTAAGAAAGCCGTCTTTCTAATGGATAGATCCAAGACTCCAGGTCCAGATGGCTTTACAATGGGTTTTTATCAAGACTGTTGGGAGGTGTTGAAAGAGGATTTAGTTGAAGTCTTTAACGAATTTGCAGACAATCACATTATAAGCCCTGGAATCAATGCCACCTTTTTGGCCTTGATACCTAAGAAGAATGATTCCAACCACCCAAAAGATTATAGGCCTATTAGTATGGTGACAAGCATCTATAAAATTCTGCCTAAAGTCCTCTCATTGAGGATCAAAACAGTCCTCCCTTCTATCATTAGTGAAACCCAGTGGGCTTTCATTCAAGGGCGACAAATAACATATCAGATCTTAATTGCAAATGAGTGTGTGGAGGAAATGAAAAGGTCTAGGAAGAGAGGTTTCATTTGTAAGTTGATTTGGAGTTGCTAACCTTTCGCTATTTGCTGGAATGTATCGAAGGATAGAAACAGATGAGCATTTAAAGACAAGGCATGGAGCTTGGATAGGATGGTGGTGGTTGTTGGTAAATCAGTTTCAGTCTGGAATTTGGTGCTGCCAGAATTTGCACAAGTCAACAAATGGAGCTTGGGGATTTTTAGGGGAAGCCAATTTATAACTTGGATGGCATATTTTGAGTTGTATCTTCTTTTCTTATTTGTTGGTAGGTATTGCCTTAACACCTGATTAGATTGTACTATTTTCTTCTTTAATGAAAATTTTGCTTTTACTATCAAAAAAAGACCTTAACCTTTACAGTAATGTAAACAAAAAAGAAACCCATCATGGAAACATCAGCAAAAATCATGAAAGCTGACACAGTTGTACTAATCCAGCACAGTTTCACTCACAATACAAAGTTTCACTTTCACCCCTCTTCTAGATGTTATGGTTGGTGGCTTAATAAAATTATTCATACTTTAATCCTTTCCTAATTAAGAAGTTTTATCACTAAAAATGAAAATGTACATCAGTCCATGCATGTCCATGTATGGTAGTTTGATTGGTAGTGGATGCATGTTGAGGTGTATAACTAAACAAATAATAGCGGGAAAAATGTAGATGAAGAAAGAGAATCAAGATTCCGTTTCAGAATAAAGTCTGGTTTCAGAATAAATAACATAAGATGTCAACAGTCTCATTATCTAATAAATCATTATCTCCATGCTGAATTGTTTTGCAATGTAAATCCGGAAGTGTAGACTTACCTTGTTAAAGTTCCATACTGAGTCATCATCATTTGTGTCAAAGGTTCCCCACATAGGTTCATCATAACTTTTGTCCCCAGAAATCACAGATTCGCCACCACCATGATCACTGCAAAGGAAATCAACATGAACTCAGATTATCTAGGTAATTCACCCTAATAATCTAATATCCCAAGTTATTTGATAGTAAAAAAAGATTCTTTAAAAAGAAAAAAAAATGGATTACAATAGCCTGGTGATAAGATATCACTCAAGAAAAGGAAAAGATAAATGTCTTTACCCACACCCCAAAACAAATAAAAACCACTCATTCAACCCCAATAATCCCATTGGAAAAACCAATACAAGAAATCTATGACCATGAATGGACAGAATAAACTAAAAACCCAGGCCATCCCAATTCCCAATTCATCTGTCAATGCATTAATTACCTATTCACTACAAAAAATTCACTTCAGCAAATCAAACACACCTCTTCTACTTAGGTACATCAAATTCTCAATTAATCTCACTTTGAAAAACATCTCCAAGCTCTCTAAGCTCCAGCCAAAATCTAAGTGAATCTCCAAACTCTCCAAGCCCCATGACAAAACTTCACTTAAACCTCTCCCAACTGTGATATTATTCTACTCTACCTCTTCCACTTTCTTCTAACTCCATTAACATTTTAATTGCAAACTCTTCTACCACAAAAGTTGCAAAATATCAGTAATATATCTGTTCAACTTTCCATGTGAAATGTGTAATCAACAAAGAATAAGACTAAGCATATTGAGTAGCAAAATATGCAAGTCATAGATATCTTTACACATCTTAGAAGTGAATAAAGATAGCATGTCCACATGTGTGCAACCTTCTATCTAGTGCCAATATGTATAGGTCTACCAGATATCAATATGACTGGAGAGAAGTGCCTCAAATATCATAGCAAGAAAGAAAGATTACAAGATACCATTATCAAGTAATAGCCATACCTCTGGTATTCTTTAGCACGGGGTGAAGCATCTGCCCCAAAGTTCCTTCCAGAATGAATATCTGGAAATTCTTGAGATTGACTCTCAAGTGCACTCCTTCCTGCAGGGCTACCAAGCGGGCTTCTTGCTGAACCATCTTCACTCTGAGCATAAGTTGATCCAATCTCAGAGGCCCGTTCTCCTACGTTTGTAGGCTTCTCTGACTTTATATCAACATTAGGTGGTGAAGCTGTGGTTAGACCTTCATCTGTTGAAGCTTTCGGTGGTGAATCTGTGGTTAGACCTTCATCTGTGGAAGCTTTCGGTGGTGAACTTGTCGTTGGTTCTTCATCTGTGGAAACTTTTTCTTTCCTAACTGATGTTGATTTTGGTTTTGGTGGGGCTATGGCATTTTGCACATCAAGAGTGAGCTCTTTGACAAAAGTGAATCCTGAAAGTATAAATTATGTAACAGAATTATTAATTAAACAGATTGCAAATATATATACAAAAGTTTATTGAGGCAGTACATATTCTAGAATCTAGACAACGGTGGCCCATGTTGATATTTGTCCAAAATAGGAAAGGAAGCATCAGCTAAAATAAACAAAATATAAAATCCCAAGGTTTCCACTTTGCATCATGGACTACATGTTGCACATGCCAAGGATCACATATTACCTTCATCTCCAAACTTATCCCAATCTTCATCCCAATCAGCTGCGCCCTCTTGGATGCCAGGTTGCCAGCCTTAAAGGAGGTCAATAAAAGAAAAAGAAATGTTAGAGATATAACTAATATGAAGAACAATCGAATAAAGAAAGGTGAAACCTAAAATGAAATACAAATCTATAAGTATGACATAACAATTTGGGAGAAGTACAAGTGTAATACTGTTGAAGGAATTTCTTTTATAGTTTATAACCCAAATAAGTGGGTTGACTAGTGTGCTAGCTAAATCATCAAAACCAAATAAGGTGTCCTGTACGGGAGTTCCCTCTCTTTAAGTGGGGAGGCCGGGTGCCATTCATCTTAGGGGAGGGGGTAATTGCATAACTACCTCACTCCCTATTTAAGTTCCTTAAAGGGAAACTAGAAATCCTCTTCGGAGAAAATTATGTCTCAGAGCATACCACTCTTAGAGGTTCCTAATAAAAGCCAAGATAAAGAGAAGAAAAGAGAAGTTCTTAGGGGAAGACAGGGAAGAGAAAAAGAAATCTCACTAATACAGGTTGGTAAAAATAAAGTTCTTTCTGTAAATACTTCCTATATGTGTCTTCTGCTATATATCCTTCTCTCTCTTTTGTTTTACTTCTAAAGGAAATAGAGGGAAAGAAACCTTCTACAACCAGGTATTTTTACTTGGTTGATTATGGTCCCTCTATCAAGACAGGTTAGGGATTAAACCATCTACAGTCTTATTCCCAATGGCTGATTATGGTTCCCTTCAAATGGAAATGAAGAACAGGGGTAAAAAACTGTCTACAGTTAAATTGACTATTTGACTGACTACAGTTTCCTTCTCATATACAAAATCTAGAAGATTAAGGCTGTCTATAGTCAAGATTTTGTCTGATTGACTACAGTTTATTGTGAAGAAAGGAATGAGAAGGAAATCTTCATTGTATCAAAAAGAAAAGAAATAGAGAAATATATTTTTTATCAGCATAATGAGTTCATTAATTAATGTTTGAGAAAGATACAAAATTTTAGCTATACAGTGGCCCAAAACTCAACAAAAAAAGCAGCTTGCCCACCCTATTTTGGTTTGCCATCTCCCCTTTTTTACTATCACAAATTACAACATTGCCCAAAATAATGTGGATCTGTTAGCTCCCTGTTTTGCTACAATATCTACCAACCCATTTGTTGTTCTTTTTACCCAACCAAAACTTAGGGATGCAAACAGATGAGATCAAATTCGAATCAGGGTATATCCAAATCCAATCCGATAGCACAAATCCGAGATCCGATCGGATCAGATCTCACAAACAATGATTCAAATCTGAATCCGTTAGGGATGTCGGATATCCAAATATAATCCGATCCGATTCAAATTATGAAAATTTTAATAACTTATTAAAAGAAAAAAAAAACATAAAAATTTATAGAGAAAAACAAAAAAATGTAAGTATTTTTTTCAACTATTTTCATCATATATATTAATATATGCATGTCCTTTTATAAAAAAAAAATTACAAAAAGTGCAATAAAAACATATTTATAAATAAATATTTTTTTGATAAATTATTTATAAATAAATATATTAATATACACATATCTTTTTATAAGTAAATGTGTTTATAAATATACACATATATTGGTCGGATTGTATCCTTTTGGATCGGATAGGGGGTGATCCAAATCCAATCTGATTTCCAATTGGTTCTGATTATCCGATTCGATCCGAAAATCTGACAAAATAGGATCAGTTTGGATTGGATGGAATCAATATCCAATCCATTTGCACCCCTACCAAAACTAGAGTTACAAATTTTTGCACAAAAGTCGATTTCCCTAAAGGCAAATCCATATTTCCAAGGGGCTGACTTGACTTTGTTTCACCCAAGAAATGACCAATAAGGAGTCTCTCCTTCTACTTCAAGCTCTCTAACACCCAGCTGTATTGCTAGTTTTAGTTCTTGTAATAGGGCCATTATTTCAGCCTTACCCATGTCCCCAAAATCAATTGGCCCTTAGAATAAGGCCGCTACTACTCCTTGATGGTTTCTAAACCCCCCTACCTGCCTTCCCCAGATTGCCAAAAGAGCTCCCATCAAAATTTAGTTTCAGCTTATTTGGTCCTACCAGGTTTCCATTCCATTCTCCCTGCTTCTTTGTGTGTATCTGTTTGTACCACTTTAGTAAACACTGTGAAGAGAAGGTTTAATATTGCATGCTTACAAGGAACTAAATGGAAGGGTAAAAAAGCTAAAGAAATTGATGGTTATAAATTATGGTACACAGGAGAAGCAAATAATAGAAATGGAGTAACAACAACAGTAGCAGATAAGGATATGAAAAATGACATTGTAAATGCTAAAATAATTGGAGATAGAATGATTATAATTAGACTTAAGGGAGGAAATCATTAGCAAAATTAGTGCTTATACACATCAAGTGAGTCTTAAAAAAACATTAAAAGACAATTTTGGGAAAACCTAGAAGGATTAATCCAAGAAATACCAAATGAAAAGAAGATTTTTATAAGGGGAGACCAAAATGAACATGTAGGTTAAAGAAGTGTTTGATATGATATGGTGCATGGAGGTTATGGGTTTGAGGAGAGGAGGAAACATTATAATTAGACGTAAGGGAGGAAATCATTAGCAAAATTAGTGCTTATACACATCAAGTGAGTCTTAAAAAAACATTAAAAGACAATTTTGGGAAAACCTAGAAGGATTAATCCAAGAAATACCAAATGAAAAGAAGATTTTTATAAGGGGAGACCAAAATGAACATGTAGGTTAAAGAAGTGTTTGATATGATATGGTGCATGGAGGTTATGGGTTTGAGGAGAGGAGGAAACATTATAATTAGACGTAAGGGAGGAAATCATTAGCAAAATTAGTGCTTATACACATCAAGTGAGTCTTAAAAAAACATTAAAAGACAATTTTGGGAAAACCTAGAAGGATTAATCCAAGAAATACCAAATGAAAAGAAGATTTTTATAAGGGGAGACCAAAATGAACATGTAGGTTAAAGAAGTGTTTGATATGATATGGTGCATGGTGGTTATGGGTTTGAGGAGAGGAGGAAACATGAGATACATACTAGAATTTGCAATAGCATATAATATGGAAATTTTAAACACACTTTTCAAAAAAGAAGGATAATCGCTTAATAAAATTAGTAAGTTGATCAAACATAAATCAAATAAAATTTTTCCTTACTAGAACAATAGAAAGAATGATGTGTAAGGATTGCAAAGTTATTCTTGGGGAAAGCTTAACCACACAACATAGATTGGTGGTGGCAGATGTGAACAATAGGAAATAGAAGAAAATTAGGGAAGAAAAATAAAGTGTCCAAGAATTAGGTGGGCTAATCTAAGAGGAGAAAAACTAGCACAATTTACAGACCGGTTGATAGTAGAAGAAAGTTGAAATTTAAAGGTGAAAAGTCTAATGCTATGTGGCTTGAAATGGCAACTACATAAAGAAAGCTGAAAAGGATGTTTTAGGAGAATCTAAAGGGAAATGAAAAGGTGCTAAAAAAACTTGGTGGTGGAATGAAGAGGATCAAAATATATTCATATCAAATCAAGCATGTTATAAAGATTGGCAAAAGACTAAAATTGGAGCTCTATGGAAACTCGGGAATGGCAAGTATTGGTGGTGTGTTTAGAGATTACACAAGCAATGTGATGGCTATGCCTTTGGTAGTTATAGGGGTAGGGGATTCACTAAAGGCTGAACTGATAACACTGCTATAAGATTTGCCAAGCAATCAAACTTCAAAAACTTGGAGGTTGAAGAGGATTCAAAACTGGTTGTATCCTGGACTACCACTAGGTGTAATGTACCTTGGATTTATAGACATGCTCTAAGGGAAATAGAAAGCCTGAAAAGGGACCTGAATGCCACTTTTGCTTGGACAAGAAGGATTGCAAATGGGATGACCGACGCATTAGCTAAACAAGAGGTCTATACTTTATAGGCAGATTTATCTTGGGCTTTATTGTAATTCTGTTATTGGGCATTGCTTTTTAGACTTCTTCATTTTGGGTGACTGGACACCCAATCTTTTGTAACTTGTTTTTTTCACATACTAACAAAATTAACCTTTTCTTGTTGATAAAAAAGACTAAAAATGGAGAAAACTTAGAAAAATATAAAGCCATAAGAAAAGAAGTTAAACAAAAATTAAGCAAAGTTAAACTTAAGGCATATGATGAGCTCTATCATAAATTAGGCACTAAAGAGGGAGAAAAACGAATTTATAAACTAGAAAAGATGATAAGAAATTATTAAATAAAGACAGATTTAAACCATGTTAGATGAATACCAATCAAAGAATCTTGGTAAAAGATGCAAGGAAAGATGAAAAAATATTTTGGAAACAACCTTGTACTTTGATGGAAGTGCGTTTGGAAACCCAGGTGCAGCAGGAATCGATGGAATTTTTAGAAGAAGAGATGGCACAGTTATTTGGGCTTTTAGTGGACCGATAGGGATAGCCTCTTCAACAAAGGCTGAAATTATGGCAGCACTAACTGGAATCAGGATTTGGGCTTTCAGAACATCACCATAAAAGGAGATTCAGCAAATACCATCAAGTGGCTAGCTGACTCTGGCAGTGGTCCATGGGCTTTAGCTCATTTCTTGGCTGAAGCAAGGAATATCTTTCTCAACCTAAATGCACAGCTGGGTTGGATCCCTAGGGAGCTAAACACAGATGCGGATGGTCTAGCAAAAGCTGGTGCTCACAGGGATGTCTTGTTAACTGATAGTTCTCTTCCTACTTAACACTTGAGTTGTAATTTCTGTGTACATCTTCTTATGTACCCTCTAGTTCATTAATAAAGTTACCGTCTTTTTCAAAAAAAAAATATTTTGGAAATTATTAAATGAACAAATAGAGAGCACTAATGGATGAGAGATTAGAATACTCAGTGTTAAAAATAACATGTACCTTCGTAAAATTAGAACAACTGAAGTGAAAAAGGGGTTAATAATATCAAGGGAAAGGCATTAGGACCTGAAGTATTCCAATAGAAGTGTGGAAAGCCGGAAAGGTATGGGAGAGGCAGACTTATTATAGCTAACTAAGCTATTTAATAAAATAATGAAAGAAAAGAAGATTCCTAAAGAATGGAGAAAGAGTAATATGGTGCCTTTATTTAAGAATAAAGGAAATATACAAAGTGGTAATAACTACCAAGGGTTTAAACACATGAGCCACACTATAGAACTTTTCTCTCTAATCTCTGGGAGAGAAAAGTTTAGAGGAAAAAAAAAGATAGATCATTATGTGGTGTTCATTAATATAGAGAAAGCATATACAATAGAGCCCCAAGAAAGATAACATGGTGGATGTTGGAAAAGAAAGGGGTTTCAAATAGGTATGTAGAATACATGTCGTAGAGACATCAGATTTTACAACTATGAAGGGTTTTCACCAAGGTTGAGCACTTATCCCTTATTTATTTGCATTGATCATAGATAAATTGACCAAACATATTCAGGAGAAGGTCCTATGGTGAAGGTTATATGCTGTGACGTTGTTTTAATTGATGAAGCTAAAGAAGGATTAAATGCAAAATTAAGTTTATGGACAAGTACCCTAGAAAAGAGAGGTTTAAAAATAAGTAGGCCTATAACAGAATATGTGATTTTTTTAAGAAGGTAAAGTAGCGTATTAGGAAAAGGAAGAACTCATGTACAATGAGGACCTGTACAATGGGAATATACAAGAAGCTCAATGGAAATGTGATATGTAAATTTAATAATAATAGCAGTACAAATCAGGGGCTAGAAGAAATGATTTGTTACAAGTTGAAAGGGCTTGAAGGGCTAGGGGTAGACCAAAAAGTACCTGGTTAGTAGTAAGAAATGATTTAAGGACTATTAATTTTACAGTGGATATGTCATTAAATAGAATGGATTGATGAAACAAGATTCGTGTAGCCAACCCCATATAGTTGTGATAAGGCTTGGATGATGATGATTCAAACATCAAACATATCAGCCTTTACTAGTACATATACCTCACATATCCTCAGAACTATCCTCTTTACAAATACAAACTCTATTATTTGCACATGCATGGTCCTACAGTAGAAATGGCAATAAAGCAAGATCCAAGTTTTAGAATTCATAATTATGCACAAAATGAAATACAAAGTTCAAACAATCTCCAACACTTGGATCAATGATTCCAACTGCATAGAGATTGCATGATGGCAAGAAACGAAATATGCTAAGGTTCATAACCATATCTCTTATGTTTGCCTGGTTGTCCACATACATGTTACAGACTTTAGTTGGAGAAAAGAAGAATATATAGAGACTAAATGAAGCCAAAAAAAAGTTGTGATCCAGACAGCCGATTAAAACAAGTAGATGGATGAATTATAACAAAGAAACAATATGGTGGTGAAATTACCAAAAGGAAGCTCGACAAGTGAAGTTGGCTTAACATGTAATCCATATTTCTTGCAACGTTCATTCAGAGATTTCACCAGCTCATCTAGGTCTGATTGGATGTGATCAGCACGAACCTTTACAAGGTAGCAAAAAACCTGGACTTAGGCAAGTTCCCATGCACTTTAAACTGATTGATCATCTTTAAATTACCTGAAGAATACCATCTGCACTGCCACCTTGCTCCATTTTGACAATTGCCTGATATAACTCCATTTTCCTTTCCTACAAAATAATAATAACAAGAATAATAATAATAATAACAATAATAATAAAGTAGGGCCAAAAAATCATTCACATGGAGATTTGAGAGGTGGCGGACATTTTCAGGCCTAACTTCCTAAGGCAATCAAAGAAAAGAGGAAGGTTGATGTGGACAGTTACTAAGGCTGCAACTGTTTGGGTGGTCTGGGAGGAAAGTGTAGAGGAGATGGGCCGAATGGCCCATAGACTGTCATTTCCTGTTATGTTATGTTTCTCTTTGTTATGGGCCTTATTCTGGGCCCATACTCTGTAATGTTCTGTTTTTTGTATTTTTCTGCCCCCTCAAGGGCCTCTCTATAATTTATCAAAGATTAACACCTTAATAAAATGTTTAGAGTGTTAGAAGAGAGGTTAAGTTCGAAACTCTCACTCTCTAACACTCATTGCCGCCAGCTCTCTCTCTCTTCTCTTCTTCTCTTGTTTGTTTAGTTTCTGTTTTGCTTCTAATCTCTAACAGTTCCATACATCAAGTGAACTGTTTTTCAACTTGGTATCAGAGCGGGTCATTGCTTGGCGTGTCCCTCATGTGGTTCTAGTTCAGCCAACTACATGAGGAGGTTCTAGGGCTGAATATTTACAGTCATTCGCCTGGTTCTTGGAGAAGGGTTCGGTGACCAGGAAGAATCAGAGAGCAAGTTTTTCAGCCTGATTTGAAATCAGAGAAAAGGGATTTCGAAGCTAGCTCAGAGAGCAAAGTGTTCGACCTGGTTTGAAGTTCAAACCAGAGATACTGTAAGTTGTTTTCTCAGTTCTTTGCTGAGTTATTTTGTTATTTGGGAGGACTGTTAAAGCATTCAAAGCACACCTCCATTCGGCCCACTGTTGCTGGACTGATTCTACTCAGAAATTTCTGGGTTATTCTGGAAGTGTGGTTCGGCTGTTATTGGACTTCCAAACTGCTGAAAACTAATCTAAACTAAGTAGTACAAGCCTCTACTTTAGTTCAGCTACTTCTTGGACCTAGACGGAGTGTTCTTGAAGTGATTTCTGCTGGTTAACAGTGAAGTGTTGACTGTTGCATACATAGTGTTTGTAAAAGGTCCTCTTAGGTACTGTGGACTGTATTTTTTGTTCTTAGGAAATTATTGTTGGGAACCAAGAATACATATTGTTTGGAGGCTTGTTGATTGTTCCTTGAAGGCTGAATCAGGGTTTCTTCTCCTTGAAAGTGCTGCCACCGAACTTGGTTCTCAAGGATGTCAGATCTGAACTGAGTTTGTGTGTTGCTGTGTTTGCTATTGTTTCAACTCAATCTGAGTTCTTTGAAATCAGGTCACTTTTGAAGGCTTGCCGAAACCCTAATTGAAGCTGTTACATAATGGACTTCTCAGAAATTGAGAACAAAAGCACTGCTGAATATGTTCGGGAACTACAACTGATTCCTTGATGGCTGTAACTACAGTTAAACTGGACGGAACCAATTATTTGGCATGGTCACAATCCGTAAAAATTCATATTTGCAGTAGAGGAAAGTGGGGGTTTATCTCTGGGAGCAAGAAAGCTCCCCCAGAGGAGGATCCCTCTTATGAGAAATGGGTGCAGGAGAATTACACAGTGATTGGGTGGCTTGTGAACTCAATGCAGCCACAGATTAGCCAACATTATCTGTGGATGAACTCGGCTAAAGAAATCTGGGATAGTGTTGCAGAAACTTACTCCCAGAAGTTGAATGTTGCCAGAGCCTACAAATTGAGAAGTGATGTGAAGAATCTAAAGCAGGGGGAGAAGTCACTTGCAGCATACTTCTCAACCCTGAAATCTCTATGGCAAGAGATTGATTTGATAGAGGCTGTGACATGGGATACCCCCAAGGATGCTGAAACATACAGAAATTTGGTTGAAAGGAATAGGGTCTTTGAGTTCTTGACAGGGCTGAACTCTGAATATGACATTAGAAAGCAAAACATCTTGTCTAAGGAAGATGTTTCATTGTCACAAGCATATGCTTTGGTCAGCAGTGAAGAAAGTAGGAAGCAAGTGCAGGTTCAAGGAATCAGTATCAATGATCATTTTGCAAATATGGGAATTAAACCCAAAGGGGTTACAGGAGCTCACAGTAGCATAGGAAAGAAGGAGGTGGTGTGTGAATACTGTAAGAAGCCGAAACACACAAAGGACATGTGCTGGAAATTGCATCCCAATCTTGTTCCTATCAGATTCCAGAAGAATAATGATAGTAGAAAGATAGGAAGTGCACATGCAGCCACAAGCACAGATACAGAGGTTGAGTCTACCAGTGCACAGTTGGCAGCCATGAAAGCTGAATATGAGAAGTTTGGAAAGATGATCAGCCAACTTGAAGGTGTAACTTCATCATCCAACCCTTCTGGAAGTCCAGCCACTACCGCATTTGCTCACTCAAGTATAAGGGCTTCTGCTAACTATGCATCCACCTCAGGTAATCTCAAAACCCCTTGGATCATAGACTCAGGTGCTTCTTATCACATGACCAACCTTTCCACTTTGTTTGTTTCATATGATTTACTTCCTGGTCGTGACAAAATCATCTGTAAGTAGCTTGACCAAGTCATTGAATTGTTGTGTAACATTTTTCCCTTCTCACTGTGTGTTTCAGGACCTGAAGTCTCAGAAGGTGATTGAGAGTGGCCATGAAGCGAATGGAATATACTTGCTCGACACCCCTAGCCAATGCTTTGATCATCCCAAGAATGTTGCTTTTGGTTCTACTTTTCAAGAGTCTGTCAGTCAAATTATGTTGAGTCATTGTCGGTTGGGTCATTTACCTTTTTCTGCTTTAAGTCATTTGTTTCCCAAACTGTTTAAGGGAGTCAGTGTGTCCAATCTCAATTGTGATTCCTGTCAGTTGTCAAAGCATTGTAGAAAAAATTACCCTGTGAGAAATAAAAGATCATCTTTTCCTTTTCATATTGTACACTCTGATGTGTGGGGGCCTTACCACTTATCCTCTATGGGGGGTTATAGATATTTTATCTTGTTTATTGATGACTTTTCTAGATTTACTTGGATATACTTAATGAAATCCCGAGATGAAGTCCCAAGACTTGTGAGGCAATTTCATGAGCTTGTTTTAACTCAATTTGATACCATAATTAAGGTTTTCAGATCTGACAATGCAAAAGAGTATTTTGAGAAGATTTTATCCTTGTATCTCTCTGACATGGGGGTTATTCATCAAAGCTCCTGTGTTAGAACCCCTGAACAAAATGGAGTTGCTGAGAGGAAAAATAGACATATTGTTGAAGTTGCAAGGAGCCTTTTGTTTGCCTCACATGTTCCCACAAGATTTTGGGGTGATGCTGTACTTATTGCTACCTATCTCATAAACCGTATGCCATCCAGGGTTTTAGGGTTTAAATCCCCCTTCTGTCTTCTTCATCCAGACAATGATCTCTTCCCAATTCCTCTTCGTGTGTTTGGTTGTACCTGCTATGTTCACATTCCAAGTGTGCAGAGACATAAGTTTGAACCGAAAGCCCACAAATGCATCTTCCTTGGTTACTCCCCCACACAAAAGGGTTATTGTTGTTTTGATCCAAAGACTGGCACCCGACATGTCTCTATGGATGTTACCTTTGATGAACTTTCTCCTTTTTATGGTTCCTCTCAGGAAGGACATTGTCCACAGGGGGAGAGTTTGTCACAAGTTTTTGCTCTTCCTCTTCCTGTCCCAGTTGAGTCTCTTGACAAACCTATATCCTCACCAAATGAATCAAAGGAGGATCAATCACTTCATACCTCTTGTCCTAGTGCCCCTATTTCTTTACCTCCTCGTCCTACCCATAATCCCAAAGTGTATCAAAGGCAGAGATCCAAGAATGAGCAAGTAGTTTCCCTTACAACAGATGATGCTCATACATTCCCAGTCACAGATGAAATAACAGGTACTACTTCAGCTCCTTTGGAATCATCCTTCCCAGACCTTGATGTCCCCATTGTTGTTAGGAAAGGGAAGCGGAAGTGTACGACACACTGCATTTCCAAACACCTTTCTTATGACCTGCTTTCTCCTTCATACTTTGCCTACCTCTCTTCTGTTGCTTCTAACCCCATTCCTAGGTCTGTCTCAGAAGCTCTTGGGATTCCAGAATGGAGAGATGCCATGAAGACTGAAATGGATGCTCTACATGCAAATGGTACTTGGGAGGTGGTGGATTTGCCTGAAGGGAAGGATCCAGTTGGGTGCAAGTGGGTTTTTACCATTAAATACAGGGCTGATGGAACTATTGAGAGGTACAAGGCCAGACTTGTTGCAAAAGGCTACACACAGACATATGGGATTGACTAGCTGGAGACTTTTGCCCTTGTTGCCAAGATGACATCTGTGAGGGTTCTTTTATCTCTGGCAGTTCACTTTGATTGGCCTCTCTATCAGTTAGATGTAAAGAATGCATTTCTGAATGGTGACTTACATGAGGAGGTCTACATGTGTCTTCCTCCAGGAATGTATGGGAAAGATATGCAAGGAAAGGTATGTAAATTGAAGAAATCACTTTATGGTCTCAAACAATCTCCTAGAGCCTGGTTTGAGAGATTTAGAGCTGCACTTGTTGAATTCGGCTATGTTCAGATACAGTCAGATCATACTCTGTTTGTGAAGAAAAGTGGATCTCTAGCAGTGCATCTCATTGTGTATGTTGATGACATTATAGTGACTGGTGATGATGCCTCAGGCATTCTGGCCCTTGAGTCTTTCCTCCGTACAGAATTTGAGATTAAGGATCTGGGGGAGTTGAGATACTTCATTGGCATAGAAGTTGCCAGATCCAAGGATGGGATTCTTATTTCCCAAAGGAAATGTGTCCTTGATTTGTTGTCTGAAACTGGAAAACTGGGTGCAAGACCAGCTGCAACTCCCATTGATATGAGTCACAAACTTTTAGCTTCGGATGGAACTTTGTTGGAGGACAAAGGGGTCTTCCAGAAACTTCTTGGGAAGCTTCTGTACCTGTGCATGACTAGGCCAGATATTGCGTATGCTGTCAGTTGCATTAGCCAGTTCATGCATGCTCCTAGAGATACTCATATGGCAGCAGCATAACGGATTTTGTGCTATCTGAAAGGCTCTCCAAGAAAAGGTATTCTATTTACCAAGCATGGTCATCTGAAACTTGAAACCTATACTGATGCTGATTGGGCTAGAAATATTGATGATAGAAGATCTACTTCAGGGTATTGCAGTCTAGTGGCTGGTAATGTTGTCTCTTGGAGTAAGAAACAATCTGTTGTGGCCCGATCCTCCGCAGAAGCAGAGTATAGAGCCATGGCACATGGAGTCTCGGAATTGTTGTGGCTAAGGTCCTTAATGGAAGAACTTGGGATTGATCATGACAAACCCATGATGTTGTACTGTGATAATCAGGCTGCCATCAACATTGCTCACAACCCGGTACAACATGATCGAACCAAACATATTGAGGTTGATCGACACTTTATTCGAGAAAGAGTCTCCTCTGGTGAAGTGTGTCTTCCAATCATTACTTATGAAGGACAATTGGCAGATTTTCTCACCAAGGGAATTTCCAAGGCAAGACTTCAACATGACACTGGCAAGCTGGGCATGATTAACATCTATGCTCATCTTGAGGGGGAGTGTAGAGGAGATGGGCCGAATGGCCCATAGACTGTCATTTCATGTTATGTTATGTTTCTCTTTGTTATGGGCCTTATTCTGGGCCCATACTCTGTAATGTTCTGTTTTTTGTATTTTTCTGCCCCCTCAAGGGCCTCTCTGTAATTTATCAAAGATTAACACCTTAATAAAATGTTTAGAGTGTTAGAAGTGAGGTTAAGTTCGAAACTCTCACTCTCTAACACTCATTGCCGCCAGCTCTCTCTCTCTCTCTTCTCTTCTTCTCTTGTTTGTTTAGTTTTTGTTTTGCCTCTAATCTCTAATAGTTCCATACATCAAGTGAATTGTTTTTCAACTGAAAGGAACAACAGAATTTTTAATGGCAAAAGTAGATCTGTGGAGGACGTTATTGAGACAATAAAAGTGAAGGTTGTATCTATCAAAAAAAAAACGTGAAGGTTGTACTCTGGACTAAAAACATGGAGTGCTTTCAGAGTTTCACAGTGACTGATATTCTAAGAGCTTGGAAGGAGATAGCACAATCCTCTAGAAACAAATACAGCATAAAAATGGATTGGAGACCCCTACAAGGTAGTAAAGTTAAGCTGAATTTTGATGGCCCTTTTCTCCGGGCCAATTGGTGTGGCTAACTCCATTAAAACTGAATTATTGGCTTTACTACAAGGTCTCAGGATAGCTAAGCAATTGGGCCTCAGACAAGTGGAGGTGGAAGGGGATTCCAAAGTAATCATCTCTTGGGCAAGAAATAACAGACATATTCCATGGACTCTCAAGAATGCTTTCAAGGAAATAGCAAGAGAGCTGAATGCTGAATTTAAATGGGTTAGAAGAAGTGCAGCAAATGGGGTAGCTGACTCCCACGCTAAACAAGGGGTAGATAGGCAGCAATTGTTTTGGCCATCTTTGTAACAAGTGTTGGTTGTTGGGCTGATGTTATGGTCATTAAATTAAACTTATAATGTTTTTTCACATTTTTTTAATATAATCTAAGTTTCATCGATAAAAAAAAAAATTGGCTACCACCTACACAAACTCTAATTAAGATGAACTTTGAAGGATGCAGCTTGGGCAAGCCTGGGAACTCGAGGATTGGAAGAGTGTTTAGGAGCTGCAATGGAGATATAATAGCACTTTATTCAATGCCTATTGGGCACGGTTATTCCACAAAGGTGGAATTATTAGCAGTTTTGCATGATTTAATATTGGGCAGATCTTTTAAATACAGGAATATATTGGTAGAGGGTGATTCAAAACCAGTGGTGTAGGTTTGGTGTGCTTTCAGAGTCAGGGATCTCTTGGGATTTTGGTTTTAGAAGAGGGTTGAGGGAAAATGAGTGTGAGTCTCTAGTGCTGTTGATTTCAACACTTGAGAGGATCTACTTGGACCAATCTATAGCTGATTGTAGAGTTTGGTCCCCAACTTCTGATGGTTTATTTTCCTGTGCATCTTTCTTTGGTTTGCTCACTCATATTGATCCTATGGGGGTGAACTTCCCAGTGAAAGAAATATGGTCTAAACCGATCCCTCCAAAAGTACAAGCTTTCTGTTGGGAAGTGTTCCTAGGGAAGGTAAACACTTGTGATGAGCTACAGAAAAGGAGGCCAAACAATTGCCTCTCTCCTCATGTGTGTGTCCTTTGTTTGGGATGTGGTGAAACTCTAACCCACTTACTATTATCCTGCTCTTTTGCTTCTGGTATTTGGAATGTTGTTTGTTCTCTCTTTGGATGTAGATGGGCTCCCCCACAAGATGTGGTAAGTCTATTCAGCCCCTCTTTCCTGTGTCAACAGAAGAAAAGGGGAAAATGCATATGGAAGGCAGTGAGAGCAGCTACAGTATGGACTATATGGGAAGAAAGAAACCTAAGAATCTTTTCAGGAAAAAGCAAAACAAAGGAGGAAGTTATTGAAGCCATAAAAATCAGAACTGTACATTGGGTGAAGACCATGGAGATATTCAGAAACTACTCCACGAATGAGATTCTAAGAAATTGGGCTGAAGTAGCACAAACAGATGTACCCAAAGTTCTTATAAGCATGGAATGGAAGCCACCAGCACTGAACAAACTAAAACTGAACTTTGATGGGAGTTCTCTTGGCAACCCTGGAAGGGCAAGCATTGGGGGTGTGTTTAGAAATCATCTGGGTGTGGTGGTGGCACTCTACTCAGGATCAATAGGTTATGGTGACTCAATACAGGCTGAATCTCTAGCCCTACTTCAAGGTCTAAAGATGGCTGAGCAGATAGAAACAACAGACTTAGAAATTGAAGGAGACTCACTATTGGTCACCTCTTGGGCCAAAAACATCGCATCAATACCTTGGAAGCTCAAATTTACTTTCAAAGAAATTGACACACTTGCGAGGAAGTTCAACTCTCAGTTTGGTTGGGTCAAAAGGGATGCAAATGGGATGGCGGATACCCTAGCAAAACAAGGGGCAAATAGATCTTCATTGTATTGAGCATAATTGTAACTGATTGCTGGAGATTGCAGTTTATTCCTCTGCAATCATTATCTATTGTATCCTAATTTCTCTGTTATTAATGAAAGATTTTTTGCTGACCAAAAAAAAAAAAACCAGTGGTGAGTTGGTTCAAGAATATAACATTCAGGACACAGAAATCTATTGAGGGAAAGTAAAGAAATTAGCTATTCAGTTAAATGCTACTTTCTGTTGGACTTACAGATCTGCAACAGCAAGGCTGTTGCTTTGGCAAGACAATGTGTTAATAGTGAACAATTGTTTTGGGGGGTGGCTCCCAGAGGGAACTAGTTGTAAAAAGTTTAAGGGAACACCATATGGGGCAGGCTTCCAATAGGCATGGATAGCAAGCGCTAGCCAACAAAAGGGGGTGCTTGGCATTTGGAACAATTTCTACCCTAAAAAAGGCAGTTGGCATAATTAAATGTGTATTCCATTTTTTCAACTAATTAATAAAACTTTTTTATTATTACTGATAACAAAATCATTGTAACAAGTGATTAAGATATTTAGATGCACAAACAGAAAGGATGGTTTCCTGATCATCAATCAACAAAAGAGGCTGATTGGCTTATGGTTACCTGAATGTCACGAAATGTAGCCTGTTCAATGGTTAATTTACTTGCTACATCTCCTACTTGCTTGTACTTCTCTTCATATTTCTTTGCTAGTGACTCAACCTGAGTCAATAGTGCTCCCAATAAGTTAATAAGCAGAATAAAAATTAATAAATGATAAATTTACGATCCATGCATCAAAGTGAGATACCTCACGTTTATCAGCAGAAGCCCTCTCAGTAATTTCATTAAGTCTATTGTCACATCTGCTTTTATATAAAACCTAATACCAAATCAAAATCATTTAAAAAAATTAGTAAGAGTAAGCATTTTGAACTTCAATCAGGGTGTATGAAAGGTAATCAGTACAGATATAGCCCAGGTGGCAACAGAATGTAAACTGGTTATCCTAGACACCTAGAATACAGAAAAATATAACAATTTCTTTCCACTAGTAATTTAGAATCCTTGAGGAGCTTGTAGAATAAGGAATGCATAATGTTTAATACCACATTAGCTATTTGAAGTAATGCAATTGGAGGAAAAAATAAAGAGATCAAGAGTTTTACGTGCTTGAATATGTTTTATATGTTAAGCTTACTTTTATTTTTAAATTTTCATTTTAAATATGTTTCACATGTTCTGTTTATGTATTTTAATTTGAGATGATAGTTTAAAAAAAAAAACTTATTTTAAAATTTAAATTTATGTTTTTAATTAAGATATTATGTTTAATATTTTTAATATTTTGCTTTTTTTATTTTTTGGCATTTTTTACATTTTTTGCGCCTTGCTTTGAAAGGCAAAATGCCCTTGCGCTTTTTTTGCACCTTGCACTTTTAAATCACTGCATTGAAGACTTCATATCTATCAACAAATGACTTTGCAGAGGACTTCATGCAGAACATGAACTGATTATGTGGGGTTGGGGACTCTATCAGGGCAGAGCTATTAGCTGCTGTACAAGGGGTTCACTTTGCAAACCAACTGGGGGTACAGCACCTAATAATCGAAGGGGATTCCAAAGTGGTGGTGGGTTGTTTAAAAAATCCTGAAGATGCTATATTGCGCTGCAAGAATGAAATGAAGAAATTCAGTTGGTTAACAAGGAATATGTTGGTCACTGTACAGTGGGTGGGGAGATCAGCAAATACTTTCAGATGTGTTAGCCAAGCAAGGGGTAAATAGGGAAGAATTGTTTTGGGCTCAGCTGTGATTCCTGTATTTCTTTCCTAGTTTACTTGTAAGATTCAAGGAGGGGCTGCAGCCCACGCCTCTCCCTGGGATGTTGTATGAATTCACAACTCTAAATCAGTTTCTGAATTAATAAATTTATTATTATTCGTCAAAACATGAACTGATTATTTGAAAACAAAGCAACAATACAGAATCTAATAGAGAGTGCAAATCAATAAAAAGCAGTGTGGTTATGGAAAATAAAAGAAAACCACTCACCAGTTCCTGCATCTTACTGCGGTAGAATTCCATCTTCTCTTTAGAGTCTAGGATCTCCTTCTCCAATTCTTCCACCTTTCAGTTACAAAAAGAATAAGATCAGATAGATCAATTAAATGTAACAAAATTGAATGTTCAAGTTTCAAATTTATAAATAATATATTTCAAGATTGCAAATGGTAAGAAGTTCCCATTAAAACCATTAAGCAAGAAGAGAAAACATTGGTTACTTGGTCATCCTTCAATACTCAACAACTGCAAGGATTAACTTTGAACATATCTAAATCGTCTTCTCACTGAGAACAAGTAGAAGAGAATAATAGAGAATTTTGTAACCACCTAGAGAACTTAATTATGAAAAGTTCTGCTTTATGCCTTTATTTTTCTTAAGGTCAGGTGAGAACCTAACATGCTTATCCAGTAAGAGAAAAGGAAGAAACAAAAGTTGTATTTCAATAAGATAAATATTTTCATTGTAAAGTATCTATCCAGAGTTCTGAGCTGGTATTTAAACCCACCTTAAATGATAAAAAATCCATCAGTATAATGCCACATACAAACTTGTATCTTTAAAGGCCCTAGGCTCACATGGTTTATTACTATGCTTTGATGAATTAACATTGAATTTGTTGTTGACTAGGTTGTGCCTGTGGTTTTTTTTTATCAGCAAAAGGTAAATTATTTTATTAGAATTAATTAAGCAATATTGAGTACAATTTGATGACAGGGAAGTCATCCCTAAAAGCTTTCAAACTGCAGTTACAAAGAATTCCAAAAAAAAAAAACTAAAAGGTTCCCAATAGCCCAAAGTACAGCAGGTTACAACTTTGCCCAAAACAAACTAGGTCTGTTAACTCCTTGCTTTGCCAGAACATCTGCCAACCCATTTGCTGTCCTTATCCAGCAAAAAGTAGAATTGAATCTCTTTGCTAGGGGGTCAATTTTCCTGAAAGCATGTCTGTATTTCCAAGGAGACGATCTGAAATTCTTGGACCAGGAGATTACTAACTATGAATCTCCTTAACTTCCAATTCCCTTACTCCGAGATGTACTGCAAGCCTCAATTCATGTACGAGAGCCATAACTTCAGCCAGGACTGAATCTCCAAAAGCAATTGGTCCTGAAAACAGGGCCAACACCACTCCTTGGTGGTTTCTAAAAACACCTCCTATTCTTGCCCTTCCTTGATTACCCAACGAGCTACCATCAAAGTTCAACTTTAGCTTGTTAATAGATGGAGGTTTCCCAACCATTCTTACACTTTCTGCATGTCTAACTGTTTGTGCCACTTCAGTCCAAGATCTTATTATGTCATTTGTTGAGAATTCTCAAAAAGATCCATAGCTTTTACCCAATGTGCACTCTTCCCATTAAAGATTCTGTGATTTCTTTCTTCCCAAACAGTCCAAACCAACGCTACTCTTGCTGTCCTCCAAATAACTCTGCCTCTCTTCTTCTGTTGCCTAAGTAATTGGAGGAGGGGGTGTTCCATCTGCAAAGAGAGATCAGACATATTTCCAAATACAAGACAGAAAGGGGCAAGCAAATAGTAAATGAAGGAGGGTGTCACCACTTTCCTTGCACAGATACACACATGAGGAGAAAGGCACTTATTTGGCCTTCTTTTTTGTAGCAAGAGAAAGGCACTTCCCAACACAAAGCTTGTACCTTAGGAGGATAGGTCTGCACCAGATTTCTTTTACTGGGAAATTTTCCCCCAACGGGTCTGACAAGACAAGAAGGTTAAAAAAGGAAGCACAAGAAAAAAGGCCATCAGGAGAGGGAAACCAAACTCTTCCATCTGGAGAGGTAGGGTCCAAAAAAACATTTTCTAGATTTGACAGTAAGAGAAAAAGGGATTCGTACAAATTATCTCTCAGACCCCTTCTAAATCCAATTTAGACCAAGTTCCTAGGGTACCCCAAAAATGTGAGACAGGTTTAGCTTTGTAATTGGATAAAGAGAAGAGTAAGGGAAATTGTAGTTTAAGTGCCATATCCCCAATCCAAAGATCCTCCTAGAATAAAACTCTTTCCCCATTGCCCACATCAAAGCGAGTAAAACTAAGAAATGTTGGTAATACCTCTATTATTGCTTTCCAAGGGGATTTTGAAGAAACATGAGTAGACAATTTTGCATCCCATCCATTTTCTACCATACCATGAATGCTTCCAATGACCTTGTGCCACGATATATCTCTTTCTAGAGGAAACCTCCAAATCCATTTTCCTAGCAAATCTGTATTACTTTTTTGTCAAATTTCCAATACCAAGCCCTCCCATTTCTTTAGGTATGAATATCTGTTCCCATTTGATAAGATGATCTCTTCTTTCATCACTCGGTTCCCACAAGGATCTCTCATAATGTTTTCCAAAATCTTTGCATCCTGACCGGTATTCTAAAGATGGATAGGAAGTAAGTAGACAAGTTGGCTAAGGTGGATCTAATCAGAGTAATTCTTCCTCCCATATATATGCAGCTCCTCTTCAAAAAAAGCTAATATTTTTGTGAACCTTTCTACTACCGGTTTCCAAAAGCTTTCTGCTCTAGGGTTACCGGCCCAATGACACACTAAGATACTCTAGGGGCCAACTCCTAACCTCACCACCTAGTATTTCTACCACCACCCGAGTATCTTGTTCTCCCTCATTAATTCCTGTTACACAACTTTTCCCCTTATTCACTTTCAACATCAATACCCTTTGGAATCCATCAACAAGAAGTTTTAAGTTGTACCTATGATATTTATATCAGACTTGCCTGCCAAGGTTTCCGAATTAGAAGGTATTGATAAAGGGAAGGATTCAGACTTGCTGGCACAGGGAGTCCCTAACCCCGTTTCTCTGTTTTCACCTTTTCAGTCTGTGAGTCCGGGTATACACCTCTCTAAACTATGTTTATCGAACTGCGCAGGTACAACCAATGCCATTCCTCCCTTGAATACTCTAACGGACTATGCCACAGCTCAAGATTCCAAGAACCTTTCGGACAATAGCTTAGAACAAGAGAGAGCTAGAATCTGGTCCCTAATTAACCTATTGGACCCGGCCCTAGGAGTGGAGAAGGTTGAATATAGAGTGAACCATCCCATCACCCAACCAAAGTCAGTATCCCGAACCTTAAGCCAGGTGGATGCTAGGAGGCTGAATCAAGAGGATAAAGAAGAGTCAGAAGGAAACGGAAGAGTGGAAAGGAAGAGTGAAGGAAGTAAAGTATATTTAAGGAAGAAAGGAAAGCAAGAAGAAGAAAGCAAAGTGAGCTAGAGAAGCTTAAGTGCGGAATTAATTATGAGAAGAAGGAAGCGAGGAGCCTAAAAATAAAAAGAGGGGAACAATAGGCAACCATTGATAAGGGGTCTTAAGTAGGTTGAAATGAAGATAGATAGCTGGAATGTAAGAGGCCTTGGAAGTGCCAAAAAGAGGAGGATAATCAAGAACACTCTCAGAAAAGAAAGACCAAATCTGGTTCTGATCCAGGGGCCTAAGCTGATCATATGCCCCATCATGGGGAGCCTCAAGAGGGATTTTGACCATTTGGAGAAATGAGGAAATGGAATGTGTGGAGGAATTGATTGGTAGATACTCAGTCTCCTTAAAAATTAGAAGATCCTCAAATGGGTGTGAATGGGTGGTAACAAATGTATATGGTCCTAACTCCTATAAAGACAGGGAGGCCTTTTGGGAGGAGTTAAGTGCTATTAGAGGAATTTGGGAGGGACCATGGTGTGTGGGAGGTGACTTCAATGTTATCAGATTTTTGGGAGAAACAAACAAGCCGAACCAAGGAATCATTACCAGCATGAGGAAGTTTAATAATTTGATCGATTCCCTTGAATTGAATGAACCTTTGATGTTAAGGGTGGACTATACATGGTCAAATTTTCAATCCCCCCCCAACCTGTTCCAAACTGGATAGATTTCTCATTACTCCCGACTGGGAAGAATTGTGGGGCTCAATAGTAGTAAAAGGGCTACCTAGGGTTACCTCAGATCATTGCCCCATCTCCATTGAGAAGGAAATTCCGGGGGGAGGCCCGACTCCATTCAGATTCGAAAACATGTGGTTTGAGGATCACTCATTTAAAACCAGGTTGAAGGATAGGTGGCAAGAACTCAGACCTTTGGGGAGTATGAAAATGTTAGGCTTTGCATGGAAATTAAAGAGGATAAAAAGGAAAATAAAAGAGTGGAACAAAGGGCATTTTGGGAGGGTAGAGGAAATAAAAGATAATATAGTGAGAAAGATCTAGGACCTAGACAAGAAAGAGGCAATAAGAAGGTTATCAGAAAAAGAGAGAGAGGATCGATGGAAAATCAAGCAATAATTGGAAGAGATTTTAAGGAAGGAGGAAATATGTTGGAGACAGAAGTCACGATGTCAATTGATTGTTGAAGGAGATGGTAATACTAAGTTTTTCCATGCAATTGCAAACAGAAGGAGAAAGAAAATTTTATTTTTAGTGTGAAGGAGGGGGGTCAAGAAGTTAGAGAGAGTCAAGAGATCACAAGAATCTTTGTCAACCATTTAAAGGAAATCTTCACAAGCTCAAGCGGGGTGACAACAAGGCTACCAGAAATGGAAGGGGATAGGCTCTCAGAAGAGCAGTCTCAGGTGTTGGAGAGGAACTTCACTTTGGAAGAAATTAAAAATGCAATCTTCTCCATGGAAAGATCAAAAGCCCCCAGGCCGGATGGATTTTCAATGACCTTTTATCAAGAATGTTGGGACTGGTTGAAAACTGATATTCTAGAAGTGCTCAATGAATTCTTTCACAAAAGAGGTGCCTCGAGGGGTGAATGCCACTTTTATCACTTTAATCCCGAAGAGGAGGGAGGCCAAAACCCCTACAGATTATAGACCAATTAGTCTTGTTGGGAGTGTATATAAAATTATTGCAAAGGCTCTTTCAGAAATGATCAAAAAAGTACTACCATCGATCATTTCACCATTCCAGGGTGCTTTTGTGGAAGGTAGGCAGATTGTGGATCAAACTTTAGTAGCCAAAGAGTGTGTTGCAGAAAAAAGAAAGGGTAGAGGAAAAGGGTTGGTGTGTAAGGTAAACCTATAGAAAGCATATGATATGGTTAATTGGGAAGTGCTACTTCAAATTTTAGAAAGGTTGGGTTTTGGAACCAAATGGAGATCTTGGATTAGAGGATGTTTAAGTTCGGTTCATTATTCAATTCTTATTAATGGAGTAGCAAAGGATTTCTTCCCAACTAAGAGAGGAATTAGGCAAGGAGACCCCTTATCCCCTTTTCTTTTCACTTTAGCGGCTGAGGTGTTAAGCAGAATGGTGGCGAAAGCCGATTTCCAAGGTTTGTTTAGAGGGTGGAGAATAGGTAGAAATCAAGTGGTTGTTACCCACCTTCAATCAGATGACACAATTTTCTTTTGTGAGGGAAGTAATGAGGAAGAAGTGGTTTACCTAAAGCTGCTATTGGAAAACTTTGTGGGGGTGACAAGTTTAAGGATAAATTGGACCAAAACAAGCATTGTAGGGATCAATCTGGAGGAAGGGGAACTTAACAGGTTTGCAGAGATTGTGAGATTAGAAGTTGGCCAATTAGCTACTTGGGGTTACCTTTAGGTGGGAACCCTAAGTCAGAAGGTTTTTGGATGCCAGTCATTGAAAGATTTTGCTAGGAAGTTAGCTCTGTGGAGAAGGAATTATATCTCTTTAGGTGGAAGGATAACACTGATTAGAGCCTCATTGGCAAACCTCCCTATTTACTTCCTCTCAACCTTTATAATACCCTGTAGAGTAGCAAGGAGGTTAGAAAAATACATGAGAGATTTCCTTTGGGACCTAGGGGAGGAGAGGAAGACTCACCTGATTAATTGGGATCAAGTTAGAAAGCCCAAGGATAAATAGGGTTTGGGAATAAGAAATATTTCACTTAGGAATTCAGCTCTATTAGGAAAATGGTTGTGGAGATTCCCGTTTGAGAGAGACAGGTTGTGGCACAAAGTCATTGTGAGTATTCATGGTTTGGTTGGAAATGGTTGGGGTGCAAAAGTTGCCTCTCATGTTTCCTCATCTTCTCCTTGGAAAGCAATTTATGAAATTTACCCAACATTCCTTAATTCCATTCGATTTAATGTGGGGCCAGGGTAATAAAGTTCGTTTCTAGGAAGACCTTTGGGTGGGAGATAGTCCACTTAAAGATCTCTTCCCTGACCTATACACTCTGTCAAACTTCAAAGGGGAAATAGTAAACATTTAGGATGATCCTAGCCCAAATGGGGTTAATTGGAATCTGGGATTTAGAAGGGGCCTCAGGGAAAATGAATGTGCCTCTTTAGTTCAATTGCTGGACCTATTAGGACAAGTTCATTTGGACCCATCCTTGGAAGATTCCAGAATATGGAAAGGTTCCTTAGATGGTCTCTTCTCTTGTTCCTCATTTTTTAGTGTTCTTGCCACACCTAACAACCTGGATGGGGACTTCCCTGTAAAAGAAATTTGGAGTAAGCCTATCCCCCCAAAAATTCAAACCTTCTGTTGGGAAAATTTCCTTGGCAAGGTTAATACTTGTGATATGCAAAAGAAAAGAAGGCCTTTTGCTTGCCTTTCTCCTCACATGTGCTCCCTTTGTAAGGAAAGTGGTGAGACCTTGACACATCTATTATTATCTTGTTCCTTTGTGCATCACAATTGGGAATTCTTTTGCTTTCTCTTTGGCTGCAGGTGGGTTTCCCCACAAAATGTGGCGGGACTTTTCAACCGAGATTTTTTGAGGCAACCAAAGAAAAGAGGGAAGGTTATGTGGAAAGCTACAAAGGCAGCTATTTGTTGGGTGATTTGGGAAGAAAGGAATAACAGAATATTCCTGGACAAGAGTAGAACAATTGAGGGGGTAATTGACACAATTAAAGTTAAAGTAGCTCATTGGGTAAGATCTTTGCATAGTTTTCAAGAGTTCTCAGTCATGGCCATTATAAGATCCTGGACAGAAGTAGCACAATCTTCAAGAGTAAAAGAGAGAGTAAGGATGGAATGGAAACCTCCAGATGGTAACAGAATCAAACTGAATTTTGATGGAAGATCTTTTGGAAATCTGAGACTGTCAAGTATTGGAGGATTGATCAGAAATTCTGATAGGAGAATATTAGCATTGTTCTTTGGACCTATTGGCATGGAAAACTCTCTAAAAGCTGAGTTAATGGCAATGCTACAAGGATTGAAGATAGCTAAGCAACTAGGAATGAGGCATATTGAGGTTGAAGGGAACTCCAAGGTGATCATCTCTTGGGCTAAAAACAATAGAACTACTCCGTGGACTTTCAAACAAGTGACAAGGGAAGTGGAAAAGGTCGCAAGGGAGGTAGAGGCTGAATTTAAATGGGTTAAAAGGAGTGCAAATGGGCTAGCTAATTATCTTGCTAAACAAGGGGCTTTGAAGCAACAATTGTTTTGGGCTGCAATGTAAAGAGGGACAGAAATATGTAATAGTGTGGGAGTTCGATTCCCATACACAAAGTTGTAAAATTTTAAATCTAATATCAAATAAAATTCTTCTTTGCTGATAAAAAAAAAAGGCTAGCCTAAAGAAGACAAGGGCATAACCTTCTATTTGCTTTGCAATTTAGATTTGCAATCTTGTTGTCAACAATTCAATGATTCAATCTGATTAAAATCATTCCTATAACCCCATACTGCTTTCTCATTATTTTTTGTATATCATTTTTCCTTAATAATCAATACTATTCATGACTATAAATAAACAAAGAATTCACCTTTCCTTCACGCTTCCTCATCAATGTTGATGTGATTCTTGAGGCTGAGTCATACATGGTTTTCTAGATCTAGCCTCTAAGAAAATTGGATATGTGCCACATTTTCAAACTGCAAGTGGCAAATAGAAACCTAAAGCTTATTAGGCACTTGTGTCTTCCAATGTTCTAGCAGATATCATTGCACAAGGGGTTGGTAGCAGTCTTTAGGAAGTAATAGGGGAGTTCACTGTTATACTCAGAAGAATAACACGGTAGAGAGGAGCAGAATATCAGCACCTCTATTACTTCCTAAAAGATTGCTACCAACTCCGTGTGCAAGGCAATCTGCTAGAACATTGGAAGACTTGGTATTGAGTTGAACCTTGAACTGGCTATTTGTCTTGAAATATCGGTACGATATGTCCTATACAGGGTGTATCATATTGGTATCGACCATAACCGGCATAAGATAAGCAACTGGGGTGTACCTTGACAGTCATGCATATCGGGATAATACGGGTGTGCACCGGTCCGTATCACATTGTATCGGCCAATATGCACCAATACGATGTACCTTCCTACTAGAAAGTGAGAATGGAGCGATTCAAACCTAGGTCGCCTAGTGTGAGGCATGCCTAAGTTTCAAATCGACCCTTGAACCACTATACCAACTTGCTTCTTATCTTAATAAGTGAAATAAAAATAACTATTATTAAATACAGTATCTAGATGCAATACAAATAATAATAGATATTTATGTTTAACAATTCCAACTAAAAATTAAAAAGAATAATATTCAAAATTAATATTTTATAAACTAATGGAATAAATAATCTATCAAATCCACATTAAAATCAAAAGATGATTTTAATCACAAGAAATTTGTACAAATAAAATATTAATAATAGAATAATTATTTTAGTACTTAGAATTAATATTTATTTAATTATTAATTAATATTTTAATTTACATTACATTAAATAACAACATATTAACTATTTACAAAAATAAAAAATGTTTAGAAAATATTTGAGAATATAATATTAAAAAGAATCTATCAAATCTGCTAATCAACATGTAAATCAAAAATTGGTTTTTAATTTTAGAAAAATTATAGAAACAAAAATATTAATAATGAAATAATTATTTTAGTAATTACAAATTTTCTTATGACATGTATCTTAGAAATTTTAACAGAATTGATATATTTTAAATTGAGATTATATATTTTTATAAATTATTAACTAATATCTTAATTTACATTTGAGAATTTAATATTTTATTAATTTTTTTGTTAATATAAAAAATAAAAATAGTAAAATAGAAAATAATTGATATAATAATTAAAATATAATATGTGAATATGTTATGTGTCTTGTACTCTTTTTTTTTTAGAAGAGGTAAAGAATTTCATTAAAAAGAGAACAAAATACCCTGTAGAGGCTATAACAAGGGAACATACAAGAAACTAAGCCACTATCCCTTCAGCATTAACAAACAAGTGTACAAAATCAAAGAACTATGGTTCGAACTGTTTAAGTTGATCTAAGCTGAAGACCGGGAGAATAATTTGCCCAAAACATTATGCCATACATCCTCCAGCTAGCTACTTTTGTTGTGAAATATTCTAGAGTTCCTTTCCTACCATATCAACCACCACACAATTCCTGGAATCATTTGCCAAACAGTCTTCCCTCTTTTGCTCAAACCTTGAATATACCACCCCTTACAGAAACTTTCCACTGAGTCCAGACAATATCCCTTAAAGGCAATTCAAACCTTGAATGTGTCTTGAACTCTTGATTGATGCATTATCAATAAAATTGTATGATATCTATGCATCCTGCTATATTAATTGTAATATATTTTTTCATATACACCATTAAAATATACATTTCCTATGTATATTTACATTATTTGTGGATATTTTAAGTTAAATTTAGTGTTATTCATGTATTTATGGAATTTGTATGTGTTTCCCTAGCGTTTCCATATTTTTTGTCCATATCCATGTGTTTCCAAAGCATATTTGTATCCACATCCATAATCCATATCTGAGTTGTCCAATACAATACCAATACCGATACTTTATTGATGGGGTTAGCCTTACTATTTACATATTGACAAAGCCTTTACAGCTGATCAAAACAGACATATGGAAAATGCCAAGGACCCATCATAAAATTCCTTATCTACCTAATAACAAGTGTCTCTCCACTACTAGATATACGAATAGCCTGGGTAGTATCCCATCTCCATTAACAAGTTCAAAACCATAGTTTTCAAGCATACTTGTCAAGGCGACGCCTAGGCGACAAGGTGCCCTTGGAGGCTCGCCTTGCCCAACTGCCTAGCAGTTTTGTGCACTGGGTTATAAAATACTTTTAGATTTTTAATTTTTTGACACTACAATTATAAAATAGACATTCTTAAACTAGAATATTCATTTTATGTGTTTATATACTAATTTCTTTTTATTATTTTCTTATTTTGTTAGGGTTTAATCAATGCAAACATTGTTAACTACTATATTGAACCCATGGTTCACAGTATCGATACCCCTCTGTGTATTGGCAGAGGTGTATAGGTACTTATAACGATACTCCCCCTATTCTTTTATTTCTTTGGTTTTCAATTTCATTTTAAATATATATATATAATTTAAAAAATGGGTCCCCAAAAACACCTGTAAACAGGTATCGGGACCCCAAAGACACAATACAATACACCCAATACGAGGCGTATCGTATCGAAATTTTGATCCTTGATTGAACCCTTAACATTTTCAAAACCTGAACCTATAAGCAAGGGAAGAACTTAAAATTTTGTTAATCAACACATTTTCTTCTTCCACGTCTTCTTCTTCTTCTACCTTTCTTTTCTTCTTTCCTATAACAAAAGTAGGGGTTCAGCCCCTATATTTTTTGAATTTTCTTTACTTTGTTCTTTTTCTTCTCATAAAATGTTGATTTTCTAGGCTTAAACATGAAATTTATACTTTTCTTATGAAAATTATTAAGGAAAGACGGTTATGGAACCTAGGGAACTACCCTAGGATCTAGAGTTTTACTTAAAAAAATCCATCACCTAGGCGACTAGGCAACAAGGCGCCCCCCTGTCGCCTAGCCTCGCCTTGGTTCAAGGCACCAAGGTGAAGCTAGGTGATTGGGGATCGCCTTGTTGCCTAGTCACCTAGGTATAGATGAGTTTTTTAAAATATATATATATATCCTAGGGCAGTTCCCTAGGATTCATAGTAATAAGCAGTAATCTTTAACTAATAATTACTATAATCCTAATGAAATAAGTATAAACCCCACATCAAAAGTTAGAAAATAACATATTTATGAGAAGAAAGATAAGAAAGAAAAGAAAACATACAAAACATAAGGGCTGCGTTGTTTTGGTCCTAGGAAGAAGATTAGAAGAAGTCTTATTGATTGTTCTTGTGTGTCAATTTGATAAAATCTTCAAGTTTTTTTGTCAATGGAACCCAAACAAATAAGAAAATAATAAAAAGAAATTAATATAAGAATAAATAATATTAATACTATAAACCCACAATACAAATAATTTAGTCTAATAAAATCTATTGTATTACTATTAATAAAATAAAATAAAAATATAAAAATATTATGTGGTGTCTTACATATAAATATCTAGGCATTTGGGCAAGGCGACCCACCAAGAGCACCTTATCGCATAGGTGTCACTTAGATGCCCACCTAAGCATCGCCTTGATAACTATGATCAAAACATCAAAAGGTAAAATTTGTATATCTAACAATGTTAAAATTGAAAAGAAGAAAATTCAAAATTGGGCAAGTGATAGAGATCAATCAGCACCCTTGTTGTAGGAGGAAGAATACCTTACAATAAGACCTCATATGGCATGATTTTTTTTTATCAATCTCATATGGCATGATGATGATGATGATACTTGGAATTTGGAAAGAAATTGACACCATGGTAGAATGGGAACCTCCTTCAAAGGGTGTCATTAAGCTGAACTTTGATGGGAGTAGTCAGGGTAATCCAGAACCTTTGGGTATAGGAGGGGTCCTAAGAAATAAGGAATTAAGGATAGCCACATTATTTCCTTCTATTCAGAACCAGTGGGAGTTGGTGACTCCACAAGAGCAGAGATACTAGCTACGGTACAAGGGATTCAGATTGCAAACCAGATTGGGGTGGAGCATCTTTTAGTTGAAGGTGAATCACAGGTGGTGGTGGGATGGCAATTGAACCCGGATTCTGCCATTTGGAGTTATAGAGACCTCCTTAAAAAAGTGAATTGGCTGACTAGCAACATGACCGTTAGTGGGAGTGGGTGACTCCACAAGAGCAGAGATACTAGCTACTGTACAAGGGATTCAGATTGCAAACCAGATTGGGGTGGAGCATCTTTTAGTTGAAGGTGAATCACAGGTGGTGGTGGGATGGCTCCTGAACCCGGATTCTGCCATTTGGAGTTATAGAGACCTCCTTAAAAAAGTGAATTGGCTGACTAGCAACATGACCGTTAGTGTACAAAGGGTGAGCAGATCGGCAAATGCTATAAATGATTCATTAGCCAAACAAGGGGTTTCTCGGGACTGCCTTTTTTGGACTACCTTGTAACTTATTCAAACTGTTTTTAAGAATCTTCTTTTGGCTTTTCTGAAGAGGTCGCACCCCGCGCCTCTTCTTGGGTCACTTGTATCTCCTATGTTCTGTGATTAATAAATTCCTTCATTTATCAAAAAAAAAAAAAAAAGCAAGACAATATGGTATTTCTCTATCAAGAAAATAGATTATATAACGAGTAAAACATGAAGGGCGGAGACATGCCTTTTTATTTGCTTCTGTTGCCTCTTGGAATTTTGAGTTTAATGAACTCTGTTCCTCTTTACTGAGTTGGTTCACAAGGTGCTTCTCCAATTCTGGCACTCTTGGCTTTCGCCGATTGGGCTGCACCATGTCATCAGCTTGAGGAGGGACAGGAACTCGCACTGCTGGCCTGACACTAACTGTAGGCCTGGTTGCCTGTGGACCAGGCATCCCTTGTTGCTGAAAACCTAATCATCAAAAGTAAAGGATAAAAATGCAGAAATAATGGGAAACAATGATAGATGAATTGAAAACAACATGAAAGAATACCAGCAGTAGTTCCCCAAGCAGCAGGTCCAAATGCCACAGGTGGTTGACCAGTGATGGACAAGAGTTTTTCATCAAACATGATATTGCTTGGAACCGCCGCTGGCAGAGGGCGCCCTTCCCTGTAACGCTCCATCAAGTAGAGTGCAGTGCAAAACTCTTTCAAAGATAGCATGCTATCATTATCCTGATCTGACAAGTCCCACACTTGCTTTAAGACCTCTGGGAAGTGAACACACATTAACATGAGCACATTGTTATCATGGAACATAATAACAGCCTTTTCACATTTCATGGCTACAAGATATCAAGGAAATATGGAACTGCTAATGAAGTTCAAAATACATAAAGCTGCATAAGAAAATATCCATGAAAAAAATACATGAAATGCATCATATTGTGAGCACAAGACCATATGGGCATGTAATTGGATTTTTTTATCATTAACAGAGCAGAATTTTATTAATAAGAATTAGAAAATGTGAGTACAACAAAGTGGGAATCCCATATGGGGAGGCTAGCCTCAGCTAACCTCCATATAAGTAACAACATCAATTCCTAGCCAACTTGGACCCAATACAACTGATCCCTTGATACCCCTTGCTTTGCTAATTAACCTGCCAATCCATTATCAGCCCTAGGAACCCATTCTATTTTTTTCTCGCAGCTCTCTGATGTCTACTTTTTCTCTGAACTACCTTCTGTTCATTCTTTAACCACCTAGTAACTATTTTTGAATCACCTTGAACTTTAATTTCTTTCAGATTCCTTTCTTTTGCTCTCCTTAACACTGTAAGGAGGGCCAAGTTGGATGATAATGAATTTTGATCCAAACAAAAAACATTACATGCAAGAATCATCACCATCATTATCTAAGCCCTATCCTAATTGTATGGGATTAGCTACATGCAAGAAGCATGGGAAAGGGAAAGAAAAGAAACAGAGACACATAGCAGAACCATAAGTTTAGGTCATGTTCATCTATTATCTGATGGTAGAGCAAATTATGCTTGCACATGACAATTTATTGTGGTCCAGAAATCAAAAATAACAGGTGGGGGAAGGGGGGCAAAATTGCATATAGCATTAGTGCACGACTCATTCTACAAAAGACATTAACAGGAAAAACTATGGAATTAGTAGATACAATGAAGAAGAGAAGGATTAATAGTGCATACTTACAAGAAACTAAATTGGATATGGCACTAAACCAAACAGAATTCATGTAACAGACCCCGTATAGTTGGGATAAGTATTACCCAGACTCGGATGTGATCTGTTTAATGCATTGGGGCCACAAGGTCCCAGAAGGTTGGAGAACCAAATGAATACCTAGATCCACTCTTGTGCATGTGATGTGAGTTGTGAAAGGTATACCACATAAAGCATAAAATTGCATGGTTGAATCTCATAAAGGAATTCTACCCCAGTTCTAAAACACATAGTGCCGGACTTTGATTTCAAGCACATGAAGTGCAGGAAACAAATCAATATCATGTTTATCATGCATATATTGTCTCAGAAGAAAGGAACCAATAATCATCTAAGATCATTAAAAATATAAAAGCATAAAACACAAACATGAAGCTAAAAACAAAAGAATATATACCCCTTGGTAATCTCCAGCTCAAAAACAGGTTGCGTGCCTGCTCTCCAGTGATTTTTCCATCTCTATCTGTGTCTACCTCCACAAACACTTTCATATATTTTTGAATATCAGATTGAGACATCTTTGGCCATGGAGGCTGGGACTGGTTGGGAACAGAATTCCCAGAATTAACTGAAATGCCAGATGAAACAAATGCAGAACTCTGTGCAACCTTCTGATTTTGTTTGCCGAGTGACTGGGCTCGATGAAGCTGAGAGCCTGCAGGTTGAATTGTGAATGAACTCTGCAAAGACTCAAGTGGACCCTTCGTAACTGATGGCTGGGGGCCTGTAGACACAGGAACTATGGCAGATGACAAAGGTACACTGCTGGCAGAAAATGTAGGCAAGGAAGAATCTTTCTTCTGTTGAGATGGAGTTGCCGAAAAAACATCTCCTCCAAAACCTGAATCAGAAGCAAAGCCATTTCCAGAAACTACCATTGCTTTAGAATCCTTAGCCGCAGTTTGGATTGATGTTAAGACCTGATCTTGTGGTTTTGCTGCAACTGAAGCCGTCAATCCAGAGGTTGCTTGTGGTGTAGGTGATATGGAAGAGGGTAACCCTGATGGTGCCAATCCATATCCACCCTGGCTTGTAGAGGGAGTAACCCCCCTACTCGGGACTTGTGAGGTTGCTGCAATTGGAACTCCACCCATCCTCCCACTAAGCCAATTAGGTGTGACATTTGAGTTTGGAAGACGTGGACCAGCCAGAGTTCCTGCACCCTGGTACCCTTGACCTTGAACAGTGACACCTGATGAAGGAAGCGAAGCAGAAGCAGCAGGCATGGCTTGTTGTAGCCTCATGAATTGATTGTCCTGATGAGGGAAAAACTGCTGGTTCATACTTGCATTTGGAAGAACTTGAGGGCCTCTGAAGGCAACGTTTTGAGATGCAGTAGGTACAGCTGCACCAATCTGAGGAGAAGGCACTGCTGGTGTAGTACCCAACTGGGATGCAGGTGCAGCTGCAAGATTTATCTGGGGTGCTGGGATCTTAGCTGCAGCTGGACCATATAATGCAGCTTTTACAATATCTGGAGTTAGTTCTCTCTTACTTTGTGCCACAGTGACCAATTTGAGAGCATTATAGAATTCTGCCCTACCAAGAAAACCAGTCCGATTCTGATCTGCATGCATCCATATCTGCAGAAACAGGAATGGATTAGAGACTCGATTTAGTATGAAATATTAATCTTAGAAGAGATACACTGCAAACAAAATATAAAATCACAAGTTTCCATTACACCAGTAACCATATCAAGCATAAAAAGGCATATAAAGTACATCTTGAACAAAAGAAACCAAATATTTAGGCATCAGTTTAATATAAACAAGTTCTAATGTTTCTTTTTATGTGCAAGAGATTGGTAAGGGTTGCCAAATATTATTGGCAATCCACTTTCACTGAGATCATGCAAGCTAGTGCAGCTACCACCTTCATTAAAATAAATACACAAGAGTGGCCAAGCCTGAGAGGGAAAAGGAATTAAGAAGCTGATTAAAAAGTAGAATTAAGTGATAGGTAGAAACACATAATGCTGTGTTTGGTTTCAAAGAAAATTGAGAGAAAGTTCTTAAATAAACAAATTTGTGAAGAGCTTTCCCTCAACCTACAAGAAAGAATCTGTTTTGAGTCCACCATTTGAGTTAAATGTTACCTTAGAGCACCTTATTCCACAAACCTAATCACATAGATGCCATTCAACAACGCCCAACAGTCCCAAGGTATAGTCCAACTTTCTGATTTCAGCTCAACTATAATTGCTTATTTGGGCCATTTTGTGATCATAAGCTACATTTGCTTTGCAATCTGCCCTTCAGGCTCCATTTGTTTTAATGTAAGACGGATGGAAAGCTTTTTAGGCATAAATATTTCAGCTGGTATTGTCAAACCATTTATAGTAAAAACTTTGGAAAACTTCCAATAAAAAGATGTAGAAATAATATCTGCAATGTTTCAGTTTGGAAAACTTTCCATCCCTATTAAACTGAAGCAATTGGAGCTTTATTTATCTTTTTCCATCCTTTAAGCATAAATTATTATGAATATGAGTATAATGATTCTTATTATAACCTGTTGATGATGCTCTAAGCTTAAGTCAATAACAAATCTTAACAGTTACAACTCTTTTTTTTTTATAATTAACGGTTACAACTCTAAAACAAGGTGTATTAATGTGGGAGACCTCCAATAAGATATCAACAATGCAGCACTTCAATTTTCCAAGATTTTTGTTAATTTCTTTATTTTTTATGCAATCCTATACTAATTATGTATTTAATAGTAATTTACCTGATGTAGAAAGGGATATGCTATGGATTAGCAATGGTGGGCTAAAGAAATAGAAAAAATGTCCAGTTATAGATTTGCGGCTTCCAGAGCTAATAGAAGGTTAGACAGATACTTAACAGGCAAGGGGGAAGATGGAAGGATTATCACTTAAATTAGGTCTGAGCAAAAAGCAATCCATAGGAAGAGATGGATGAGTTTATGGGCTACTACAGGTCTCTTACACTGAGAGAGCTGCAGCAAGATGTTTGCAGAAACTTGGAAAAGAAGCCACAAATTTTTTTTTAAAAAAAAAAGGAGAATATAAGATCATAAGATCTTAGGAAATGGAAACAAGTAGCAGAAAAAAGAAAAGCAAAAGAGATGGTCACATTAACTCAGTAATCCTTCTTTATACCAAAAAAAAAAAGAAAAGAAAAAGAAAAAACAAATTTATGACTCGTTACATTAGCTCAAAAATTTTTAACTGAGGAATTGATGGTCACATCCCACTTTTCGCAAAAGATGCAGACCCTATTCATTAATCAATAAGATAGGTGCTTTAAGAAAAAGAGTGCCCTATATATCATTATAAATAGGGATTTCTATATCCTTACAAAACCATTTTGTAAGTGTGCGGTGTAATTTTGAATGAGAGAAACTGTCTTTCTTTTTAATGTCATCTTAGACATATTGGAGACTGGATGATGATACTGTACAATCTCTTCTGTAAACAGGGTGTTGCTGAATTCTGAATTTGATATGAGGCCACAATGTTTTTGCCTATGTATGCTCGAGACATCAGAAACAAAATGTGGTGACAAGTAGTTGACTACCTAGCGTTGCATCAAATAGTGACAAAACTGTCCACTATAAGTAACAGACAGTCATTTCGGACTTCCATTATATCCCAGGTAACTCGTTCCAAAATCCAATCGGACATGAACTTAAAACAGTGTTAAGGTTACAAATGGCAACAACTAGAGTTCTTTTTTCCATATTTCACAGTTCTGTTCTTACAGTAATATGTATTCAAAATGCCACTATCAGCCAAATTCCAAAGTTTTAGAAACTTACACTGGTCATCCAAGTGACCCAAATCTATTATGAATTATCTTTTTGTTTGTTTGTTTGTTTGTTTGTTTGTTTATTATGGAGGTGAAGGGATTTTTATGAACTAAGAAGCTATTCGCTGACACTTAGAAAATAACCAGAATTCACAACAATGAAAGCCTAAAAACCATACCACCCAATATAGGCAACCACATCAAAATAATGGAAGCTCCAACCAAACGAGAAGTGGATGGACAGAAACACATGGAAATAGAGATTGCGTTCTAAAATAAAAGAGCGTGATGGTACCTGTGCAAGGATGTGCTTTGGCAAATTTGAACCTTGAAAGAAGGCGACGGCTTCGGCCCCACTTATCCTCCCATCCCGATCCAAATCGGCTCTGCGAAAATACGCATCAAATAGATCCACGTTCGGTGCTTGGGCTTGCCCCGCCATTTTCAACCGGCAGACCCCAATCGGATTTCACGGAAATTCGCAGATCAGGGCAAAATACGAACCCCAAAACACAGTTCAAACATCACAACAATCGAGAAACAACAAACAAATACAAACAGAAAGAAGTGAATATCAGAAGAGACAGTCGAGAACTCAAAACCCTATAATTGAAGGTCGGAGAGAAAACGAAATGATATTTTAGAAAGATCCCAGCTGTGAAGGAGCGGCAGGAGAGACAAAGAAATGGGTGTTTCCCGCGAGATCCAAAGATTGGAGGATCCTAAATGGTTAGATCGATGATAGACTACAGTGGAAGATTGGAGGAATTGAGATTTTGCGCGGATTTTGGTGACTAGGGACACGGATGACAGAACAGAGCCCTCTTCTCCTCTATGCTTCGTTGGTTGAGGCACCTGCTTCTCGGTCGATCAAGAGAGAACGGAACCGTAACCCGGACCAGTTTAGAATTTATTCTTCATATATGTAAAATGACAAAACCACCCTTACTTTCCGGTAAAATAACAAATGTATCATCGACCGCAATTATTAAGCACCTAATTAAAAAATGTAAAGTGATCCTGGTGGTACACTAGCTATTTTAAGAACCACTTGTTTTGCATCTCTGGCCATCAGAAAAGGATCCAATCTCCTTGTTGGTTAAGAACATCCAAATCATGTATTCTAAGTGGGACCAGAAATTAGACATTCTGTAATGTTCAGAAATCAGAATAGTGGATTTGGCCAAATTTGATAAAAATAATATGCTTTTTAAAACACCATAGTATAATTAGCACTAACTCCAAAATCCCAATCCGGCAATACCACAATGATAAATCAAGGGCTACCAATCGCAGCGGTTGTAAATGTGTGATTTCTTTTTTTCTTTTTCTTTCTTTTCGTGGGATACAAGTTGATGTGTGATTACCGGATCTGCTCCCCACAGAGGGCGCTTCACACGCACATAGTGAATATCTTCTTTCTAATTTATGGTGAATGTGCACTTGAGGCGCCCAAGTATCCCGTCTCAGATTTTAGATAACGCGATCATTGGATTCAAAATTCCAAGTCGCAGCACAGTAGACTCGGAAGAGTAATAATTGAGGAGATTCAAAACTCACAATTGCAAAGTTGTGCCACGTGGATGATCGCCTACGTGGACATTTGAATGTATAGAAAGCAATTGACCATCAAAAAGAACTATAGAATGACCTCTCCGTATTAAAGTAGGGGGTGGTATTGTAAATTTAGGTTGTTTTTTTGGCATTTTTATATATATATTTGTTATTTAATTTAATAGATTAAATGAAGGAGTTTTTATTGTTCAGTCCAATCCTTATAAATCTTAGCCCCATCCTGGTGGGATGAAGATCATGTCAAATTCATGAATAAAATACTATTTATAGGGGCTACTAGTAGATTAGTAGACAACATTATAATTTCAGATTTCTGACGTAGAGTACAGTCTATTTATCCCTTATCCTTGTATCAAATTCCATATTTTATTTTATGAATCCTACATTTGACATGATACGAGTTTTTTTAGTGAAGTTAATTATTACTTGAACCACTATTTTGAAAAGCGGATTAGATCAGACGATCCAACCATTTAACCCAGGAACCAGTCAATGTTTCAGGTCCGATTATGCTAAGACCTTTTTTTGCTAAATAAATGTTGAAAAAGTCCAAAAAATCACTGAACTGAATGGTTCAGCCCAACTGTTCATGGTCACTCTTCACATTAAATATAAAAAAATAAAAACCCAAATCTCTCATTTAATGCTTGAAAACCTTGATGGTTTTTGCTTTTAGGGTTTACCCTTGCAAATAAAAACCCTTGAGCTTTGATTAACAATGGTGGCCTAGTTTTTAAAATCTAGTCGAAGGTGGTCATAAACACCTTCTACCTTTTGTTCTGGTGATTATGGTTGAAGAGGAAAATAAAAGGGTAAGAATTCTAGCTCGGTTATCGAAGAAAACTGCCTTAGGAGTTTCTTTCAATGTCAAATGTGTACTTTGCTTTATATTTTTAATTCTTTTTTTTTAATGTAAAAAAGTAAAAAAAAGACACATGGATCCAAAATTATTACAACAGTCTTTAAAGTTTGTGTAAATTGTATATTTGTACCCTACACTGTGGGCCTATGCTACCTGAATTTCAAAACGTGCCAATCTAATACTTGAACTCCCAAAACACCCTAGTTTAGTTCCTATTATTTTATCATAAATTTTGTTTCTTAATTTTATTTAAACTATTTGTTATTTTTCAACAATACCATTGTAATTTTTTATTTTCAATTTATAATTTTGTTATATAGTTTTTATATTTTATTCAATTTCCAACATTCCATTCCTCCGTTGTATTAAATTAAAATTAAATAATATTTATGTCTTTTCAATTTGTTGTCTATTTTGTATTTTGTTAAGTATTCTTTTATCAAATTTTTATTTTTCTCAAAGTTTGTCACTTTACTTAGCAAAAAAAAATGAAAAAAAAAACAAAACAAAATGTCAAAAAAAAAAAGACTGGCCTGGTTCGGCTCAACCCAAGCATGGCATCTAGCCTGCCTAGCCCAAGCCCGTGACACGATACGACACAACCTGAGCCCACCTAGGCTTATCCCGGGGTCGGACCTTTGAAGTATACCAGAGGAGGCAAGCATAGCCCAACTCGACACGACCGGTTTACACCTCTAAGTTTTACCAAACCTGTACCAACATTAGTGTTGGAATATCTTAAAAAAAGTTGTCTTATTTAAATATATAATTCAATATATATTTATAATGTTATGGGTCAAACCATTTGACCAGTATGGTTGAACCATTGACCAAAAAACCAGAGGCTAAAAGAGTTCCATTTCCGAATCAATTTTTAAAACCTTGATTTGAAGCTCATACCTTTCTTTTTGTAACAAAAAGCCAGTTCACACCTCTTTTATTTTCTAGAGCGAGTATACATGTTTGAAAATAAATGCTTTTATTGAGAGATTTGACATACCCATTCATATTCAATTTCAATTATCAATGAATCAAATTTGGGTCTACCTATTGATGGGGTCGTAACTCAACTTAGTTGGAACACCATGTGGGCATAAACGTGGCTAAAGAATTGGCCAAGACCTTGGCCAGGTCGACGATGAGGGGCACCATCACACGATAGAGGCAACAGTTATGGCATACAACGGCAACCTTGAACAGAGAGGGGACACATGGCAGATGACCTCTTCATGACCTCCCAACGAGGAGCATGAAACTACCCCAAGACCTCGGCTGAATGCGATCTTTGTGCATACCACTCGTTCCTATAACAGCTTGACCTAGACAACCTCTCTACTCTACTGACTAAAGCATCGAAGTTCTCCTCCCCGAAGAACCACCTTGGGCCCTTTAACTTTAGTTTCTTGCAAGTCGTTGAGTCTCCATCATGCTCACTTCATCTCTCACAGCTTATTTGATACGGCTCAACATCAAATTAAATCATCCATGTGCCCATATCAAATTAAATCATCAATGATATACCCGTATCAAAATAAATTGCATAGATGTAGCGTGCCCAAAACATTTTTCTATTAAACCATTTGTATAAGGTTCACATGGAGTCATAACATTAGTAAACACAACTCGCGAATAAGAAATTTGAAATTAGATGGACAGTTTGGATTCCTCCATATAGGATAAATATGAAGTAAACTCAACTAGATATTTTACATAAGTAGAAATCACTTATTGCAGTTTTAGATAAATTCCTTGTGAAGACAGATGTCAACCAGAATTGAATTAGTTCTGCCCGACAACCCCTCTTTGTATTATATACTCAACTTAAAAGAATAAGAGATTACAAGAATGCCCTTAGTAGGGCGGCTACTTAAGTAAACAACAATAGGTCTATCTCCTTACCTTGTAGTAATAATCTAATTTATCAACTGATAAGTCCTAACAACATTCTCCCTCTATGAATAGGTTTCTGCAACCCCATCCTATATTTCCTTAATTGTATTTACCCACAAAAAATTTTTACTTATATGGGGCATCATCGAATTACATAGCCAAATCATCACCATATAGTTTTCCTGTACCCATCGGGAGCTATTAGTTTCAGGTTTCACTTCTTAACCAATGATATACCATAACTTCCCACGAGAACCAATGGTTATCTTTGCAGATTGTGACCATTCTAAATAATTTCAACCATCCAATTTAACTGTAGTAATAATTTTAGCCCCAAAAAGGTTACTGACACCTCCTCCCACTGGTCCCATTTCACCCCCGGGCTTGTTTTCAACTCTGTTACCCTCCATAATTATCAAAAAGGGGTAGAAGGTTACTATAATATGCAAGAATATCAAATAAATCACTTTTGGTACCAACGACACCCTTTTGATGCCCTAGATGGCCCTCTTACAAAAGATTTCTTTTCTACGGGACGATAAAAGAGAGAGAAGATGCAGCCACTCTCTCTAAAAACCTCTAAAATAGGTAAGATTTGAACCATCCCCCTCAGAAAACTCCGAGGAACCCTAAAAAAGTAGGGCACCACTTCCTAGGTCAAAATTGAAGAGTCCAACAGAAACAACCCTCTTCTCCTTTCTCTAGTTTTTCCTGATTTTGATGAAAAACCCTATACCAGCTACAAGGCAAAACAGATCCACAAAAAACTCAAAAAACTGGGCTTACCTGAGATCTTCGATCAACCTCTTAAATCACCATGCAGTCAGCCAATCTAGGGCTGCATGATAGAATAGCTCAAGGAGCCTTCGGCTTGCTCTAATACCAAGTAGAAATCACTAATTGCAGTTTTAGATAAATTCATTGTGAAGAGAAGGAAGAAAACGAAGAGTTTTAGTAGTAGAGAAGAAAATGAGTAGAATGTCAACCGGAATTGAATTAGTTTTGGCCACCAACCCCTCTATGTATTATATACTCAACTTAAAAGAATAAGAGATTAGAACAATGCCGTTAGTAGAGCGGCTACTTAAATAGCTGAACATTTACAACTTAAAAACATAAACCAATGGGCCTAAAGCCCAACAACTTCATAACTTAACAACTTAAAATTAAGAATTAAATAACAGGGCCCAATAACTAGAAATCGGCCCAACTCAACAACATATACTAGTAAATAAGCAAGTTGCACGTGAAAATTTTTTCTTCATATTAATTAATTGGATTTTATATATATCAAAGTTAAGATAGAAATTGAAAATTAACAAAAGTAACAATAAGATTAAAAATAAACTTAAATGCTTGTAGAAAATAACAATTCTTATTCTTCTTATTCTTATTATTATTATTGTTGTTGTTGTTGTTGTTGTTGTTATTATTAAATTATGTATTCCATTTATATCATAAATAAAAATAGTGTTTATTTTAACAATTATTTCTTATTTAATATGATGAATATATATAACATTAGAAATGTTCTCAAAAGTTTTCAACAAAATTCTATACATTTTCATTTTCGGTGTTCTATCTTTTTTTAAATATTTATTATTCAATTATGATATCATGGGTTTCTTTGAAAAGTTGCATCATTGACCCACCATCTAGATAAAAAAAATATCTTTGCTTTTGGATTAGTTTTAAATTAGGGAAATTATAGTTAGAGCTAGGTGTATATTAGGATACAGTTTGGTGCAAAAAACCAACAAAACTCTAACAATCGGCTCTACATTTCAAATTATAAAAACACCCACCATGTCATCGGAGGTTTAAGTGGTTGTTGCCAACATAGGACTCTTAATCCATGTTGGACACAACAAAAAGCTTATATTGAAATGTCCCTTTAATGTCGGGTAATTGAAAATTAAAAAAAAGGAGTTATTCGTTTCTCTCCCACTCCTTGCCTCCCTCCCTCTTTCTCTCAATCTCCCTCCCACTCTCTCACTTTTACAGTCATCTCTATCTTCTAAAAGATTGTGTGATTTGAAAATAAGTAAAAATGGTTTTCTGTTTCTATATTTACATTCTCGCTATCAATTTCTCTTATTCAATTTGTCTACCTATCTCCCTCAATCTCTCATTCTCTTTCTCGATTGGTTTCTCATACTCCCTTAATTTCTATCGTTCTCCCTTAGTTTTTTCTCCAGCTCCCTCTCTTGTTCTTTTTTTTTTACACACTTATATGGTATTAATCAAACAGTATAAAAGAATATGAGACCAACTTGGTATGGTTTAACTAATCATTACACCAATTTGCTAAAAAAATCATAAGAAACTCTTGCATATGAAATTTACACCAACTTGATAGAAATTTATAACTTGATTGTACAAGTGATTGGTCCCTTTAGTTCATTTATACACTTTGATTAATATTTTATAAGTTTGTGAGAAAAAAAAAAGAATGAGAGAGGGAGTGGGAGAATGATTGAGGGAGGAGATATTGACTAAGAGAGTAAGTGAGGGAGAAGAATGAGAGAGATTGAGGGAGAACGATAGATTGAGAGAGGGGGGGGGGGAAGAAATAGAGGTTTTGATTTGACTACAAACCAAAATCGAGAGAGTGAAAAAGATAGAGGGTATGAGATCAAGACATGACTGTGAGAGTGAGAGAGAAGGGAAGGAATTTGAGAGATATTGAAAACCTATTTTTTGGTACGGGTTTTTGTTATGTCCAACATGGATTAAGAGTTTCGTGTTGGCAACAACCACATAAGCCTTTGATGACATAGTGGGGAGGGGGAGGGGGTTATAATTTAAAATGTAGAGTCGATTGTCATAGTTTTATTGGTTTTTTTCGGCCAAAATATAACCTAATTTTAAATGTACAACCGACTTTGATTATAATTTTTCCTTTAAATTATATATTTCATTTACATTATATAAATAATTTTTACTTACCACACTTAATTTTTATTTGTCTGTGTATCATTAGACCCAAACCACTAATCCACCACTCAAAAAGCAAACTAGTTTGATTTATAGGCAAACATTAAATTTTGTATTACATTTTCATCATTGATAAAACTATTTCTTATGTATAATAATTATTTTTGTTCAATATAATGAATGACTCAGCATGACAGCACAGCAAGCGCAACCGCAACTCGGTGGGAAGGGCTCACCGAGTTTAGTCTGGCAACTCGGCGGGTTAGGCTGCTCGCTGAGAGCCGCCTGGCTTGCACCTCCTTCCCAAGGCTGAGGCACTTCGAGCTACCTCCGAGCTCGGGGCCCCCTGACCTTTCCTAATGCACGAGCTCCTCCCAGTGGGTTTTAGGCCACTCCCAAATAGGAACACCACGATCCGCCTTTAGATACCCCCAAGGTAGAGACACCTCGGGCCAGACAGCTCAGTGTAGCTTGCCACAGGCAGCTCGCCACTTGCAGAGTAGCCCGCAGAAGAGCAGTTCGGCACATCACAGGAAGGCCTCCGGCCCGACCACCGTACCCGACAAACCTGGAGACTGCAACCACGTCTCTCGTCAGACAGTGTCGTGCCCGCCACCTTTAGAAGGTGTCTTACACCTGATAGGTACGTACTCTGCAAGGACGGCCCCGCACGTGCCACCTCAGCCCTGGCTGTAACGGCTGCGGCAAGACGATAGTGGCGGTTATACCTGCCCTATCAGAGGCAAGTGGGCCTGATTCGACAGAGTTCTATTATAAGTAGCCCAATCCCAAAGGACAGAGGTAACTTTCTGATACCCGTGCTATCTGCACTCTTAGCTTTCTTCCTCTCTTTGCATCTTTCACAGAACTCTAACTTAAGCGTCGGAGTGTTCCCGCCGGGTAAGCCCCCGAGGATTCTTCATCTTCTCCATCTCAGGTACCTTTCAGGAGCCACACAAGTGCCAGTTAGGAGTGACCAAATTGCGCACCATCATTTGGCGTCGTCTGTGGGAAACGCTTCTAAAAGCTTTCCTCTAAGCTCTCACTGTTCCTTCTTTTTTGAAAACTCAGCATTCATGGCTTCTTCAAGCAATGTCGGACGTAGCATGGAGATGGACATCGTCAGGGAACAACCCCAGGTCCCCGTGGTCTGCATTGGGAAGTTCACCATTCCCCTTTCGGTGGACGGAGACCCCAGCCTGAACGTGCCACGAGTAGTGGCGCCTGTGAGTGTTCCCCTCCCCCCCTTTGTTGAGACAACCTTTGCTGAACCAATTGTTGTCCCACCGACGACGAGCCAGAGCCAACTCGACAACCTGGTGCAGTCCATGCGGGCCATTAAAGCCCAGATGCAGCAGTTCCAGCTCTACCAGCAGCAGGTGCTGCACCAAGTCTCTCAATATCATTATCAACAGCAGTTCCCTCAGCTGCCTCAGCCTCAGCCTCAGCACCCTCCTCGGCACCCGGCCTCGCGACAAGCTAGGTCTCGCCGCCAGGATGAACGCCCTTCTCGCCAAGAAGAGGCATCTCAGAACCCTCCTAAGAGCCAAGCCTCCTCTTGCGGCAAAAAGGAAAGACCAACCACTCCGGTCTCGCCGCAAGTAGTCAGGTCGAGAGGACCCCAGCTCTCCAAGTCTACATCACCCCAGTAATCGAAGTTCGAAGCCCCACTTCTGGAGAACCGGTTTGAGATCCTAGTTGCAGACTCTAAGCAGAACCCCTCTGTCCGCAGCCATCACCAGCAACCCGAGTTGCTTCCTGCGCATACTATTCCTGACAGTACGGAGGTGAGCATCACCAACGTAGAGCCTGCCAAAAAGCAAAGACGCCGTCGTCGAGCTCGCCGAACTACTACCCACAACTTGCCCGAACTCCGAGGCAGGGAAGAGGTAAGCTTGGGTGAAGTAAAAGCTCCCCTCCTTTCTGTTCCATCCCCCCCCTCTCCCGAGCTCCTGGCTGTTCCAATGCCCAAGGACTTCAAGCTCCCCCCTCTCGATAAGTATGACGGGTCGTTCGACCCAAATGATCATGTGGACGCTTTCCAGTCACAGATGCACCTAGCCAGGGCCAGTGAGTCTTACATGTGTGTGGCCTTCTCCACCACTTTCAGAGGAGCGGTCCGCACGTGGTATCGGAACCTGGCACCCGGATCTATAAGAAGTTGGGCACAGTTCGCGCAAGCCTTCACGTTCCACTTCGTCACCAGCAAGCGGTGCCCGCGGACTGAGGAAAGTTTTCTCAGCATAGTCCAGAGAGAGGGAGAGTCCATCCGGGGCTATATCAAGCGGTTCAATGATGCATGCATGCAGATACCGCGCCTGGACCCCACAGTGCGCCTTGCAGTAGCCAAGAAGGGCGTGACACACAAGGAATTCAAGTGGCACATGGTTGTCAATCAGCCGGCGACCATAACAGAATTCCTCAAGCTCGCAGATAGGTCCATAGCCACGAAGGAAGAGATCAATTAGAAGGGCGAGAGCACGCTCGAGAAGAGAAAGAGAGAAGGAGATCTTTCCAACCAAGGAGACAGCCAAAAGAAGAAGGACGTAGCTCGGGGGACAAAGGCAGGTCAGTTGTTCCGACCCTCTGTAGCGGACCGAACTGACTATACCCCACTGAACTTTAAGCGGGCCAAAATCCTGATGGCAATCAAGGATGCCCCATACGTGAAGTGGCCACTCCGCCTGAGAGGGAATCCTAATTAAAGGAATAAAAACTTATATTGTAGCTTTCACAGAGACCACAGTCATAGTACCGAGAACTATAAGAATCTCCGCGACGAGATAGAGGAACTCATTCGTCGCGGATATCTAAGGAATTTCGTACAGAATAACAACAACAATAATAACAAAGCAGGTCGGCAAGAGGAGGATGGTAAGGATGCTCCCGAGTCCAGCAACAGGCTGGCAGAGCAGTCATAGAGGCAGCCTCCAGAAGAGAGGCCAGTTCGGGGCACCATACACATGATAGTTGGAGGCCCGATCGTTGCAGGCTGTACCTCGGCGGCGGCTTGGACATCAGTTCGCGAGGCTGCTAGAGAAGAGTAGATTCCTCCTAAGCAGCCGAAGATAGAGGAATCGATCTTCTTTACAGAGGACGATGCGCGCGGGGTTCACTTCCCCCACGATGACGTGCTCGTCAAAAAAGTGAGGATCAACGATTTCGAGGTCAGGCGCGTCCTCGTTGACTCGGGTAGCTCGGCGGATATCCTCTTCAAAGCCACGTTCGACCAGCTTCAGTTGTTGGGAAGTGACTTGAGGCCCGCTAATACTCCCTTGGTGGGCTTCAGCGGAGAAGAAGTCAGGTCCCTCGGGAAAATAACAGTACCTGTGGAAGTCGGCACATGGCCCAGCGTAGTCAGACTCAACCATGACTTCTTGGTGGTCGCGAACCGCTCCCCGTACAACGCCATAATAGGTCGGCCGATCACCCATGTCCTACGGGCGGTGGTCTCCACTTATCATTTGGCAATGAAGTTCCCTACAAACTTTGGAGTAGGGGTAGCGCGGGGTGACCAGCTTGAGTCTCGCAAGTGCTATGTCGCCGCCCTCAAGGGAAAGACCAAGGTGGCTGACAACCTCGAACTAGAGCGACCTACGGAGCAAAGCGAAGAGCAAGCTGCACCCACGGAAGAAACAGTTGCCATTCCGACTTCAGCAGAAGACCCAGCTCGGACACTTCAGATCAGTGCTTCAGTCCAGAAAGCCCTGCGATCCGAACTAGTAAGTTTCCTACTTCAAAACTTAGATGTTTTTGCATGGTCCATGGCAGAGATGCCCGGTATAGACCCTAGTCTTATAACTCACAAGCTCAATACTGATCCTGTAGTTAGGCCTGTTAGATAGAAGAAACGCAACTTAGCCCCGGAGCGATGGAAAGCAATCGATGAGGAGGTCGCAAAGCTCTTCGCAGCCGACTTCATAAGAGAAGTCCATTACCCGAGCTGGGTATCCAACCCCGTTCTGGTAAAGAAGGCTAACGGCAAGTGGCGCATGTGCGTCAACTACACCGACCTAAACCGAGCCTGCCCAAAAAATTGTTTCCCATTCCCCATAATTGACCGCCTAATGGACGCAACCTTAGGGCACGAGTTGCTAAGTTTCTTAGACGCCTATTCGGGCTATAACCAAATCAGGATGGACCAGCGGACGAAGAAAAAACTGCCTTCATCACAGAGTTCGGTCTATATTGTTACAAGGTTATGCCCTTCGGGTTGAAAAATGCCGAGGCAACCTTTTAAAGGCTTGTAAATAAATTATTTGAGCCATTAATTGGCAGAAAAATAGAGTGTTATGTAGACGACATGGTTGTCAAAACTCAGTTCTCACACGAATTAATACAAGACTTGCGTTCTGCCTTTCAAATTCTGTGACAATTTAACATGAAACTGAATCCAAACAAGTGTGTCTTCAGTGTCACCTCGGGCAAATTCCTAGGATACATCGTTAACCAGCGTGGCATTGAGGCCAACCCCGGATAAGATTAAGGCCATCTTAGATATGAGACCACCCCGGAAGTTGAAGAAGGTTCAGAGGTTGAATGGCCGCGTAGCCGCCCTGAGCCGCTTTATGTCCAAGTCAACGGACCACTGTCTGCCTTTCTTTAAGGCAATTAAAAGAAAAGGGTTCGAATGGACCAAATGGTTGCTTACTTAGCCAAAGTAAGAGGGGCTCTGCTCAACTTCCAGTCACACTTCATCAGGAAAATCCCGAGGTCGGAGAACGCTAAGGCCGACGCACTGTCCTAGTTAGCCAGCACCAGCGATATCCCCAAGAGAACCGTGTACATAGAGACCTACCTTGGCCTAGCATTCTCGGGGGGCAGAGGAGGTCGCTCCCGTCGTTCAAGGAGAGCCGAGCAGGATTGACCTGCTCGCGAGCTTCTTGCTACATGGGACCCTCCCTACAGATCGCAATGCGGCCAGAAGGGTAGAGCGCTAGGCAGTCAAATACGTCATAATAGACAAACGACTGTACAGAAGATCCTACACGCTCCCCTACCTGCGTTGCTTGCGACCTACCGAAGCCGAGCTCGTACTCTGCGACACTCATGAGGGTCTGTGTGGTGGACACTTGGGGGGCAGGGCCCTCGCCCAAAAAGCACTACGACAGGGGTATTATTGGCCAACAATGAAGGCTGATGCCATCGAGCTCGTCAGAAAATGTGACAAATGCCAAAAGCATGCCAATATTCACCATCAGCCTGCTATCGACCCCAAGTATCTCACCAGCATCGACATACTTGGACCATTCCCACCGGCGGCATGCCAGAGGAGTTCTTAGTAGTAGTAGTGGATTATTTCACCAAGTGGGTAGAAGCTGAACCTCTTGTAACGATCACAGCCCGGAACGTCCAAAACTTCTTCTGGAAGAACATTGTGTGCCGCTTTGGGCTACCTCAAGTACTAATTTCTGACAATGGCAAACAGTTCGAGGACATCAAGCAGAAGTCACAAACAGAGCCATTCTCCGCGGACTGAAGTCACGTTTGGACCGAGCTAAAGGATTGTGGGCAGACGAGCTACCCAGTGTTCTATGGGCTTACCGAACCACGAAGAAAACTGCCACAGGAGAGACTCCCTTCAACCTCACCTATGGCACCGAAGCAGTTATCCTAGTAGAGATCGAAGTGCATACGTTGCGACTGGAAGCATATAATGACAAGACAAATGAAGATGAACTACGTACCAACCTCGATGTACTCAACGTAGTAAGGGACCTCGCGTACATCAGGACTGCAGCTTACAAGCAAAGAGTAGCTCAGTACTATAACGCCAAGGTCAAGAAACGGAACCTCCGCGTCGGTGACCTGGTCCTTCATAAAGTTATGGTACCTGAGCCCGGCGCTGGCAAGCTCGGGTCCAACTGGGAAGGACCTTACCGAGTGAAACGAGTGCTCGGGGAAGGAACATACGAGCTCAAAACCCTCGAAGGGAGGCAGGTACCTCGGGCATTGAATATTATCAACTTAAGATACTATTACCTGTAACAACTGAATAGACTACGAGTCACTCCCAAGGCCTAAGGGCCAAAATGCCGAGCTAACATGACCTCGGCGCTATAAGACCCTGTCGCCTCTTCGGAACGAGTGAACTCTAGGAGAGCGGACTATAAGCCGCTCCCCCAACCTAAGGGCTAAAATGCCGAGCTAATGAAAGACCTCAGCACCATATAAGACCTAGCCGCTTCATGGGCATAGGCTAAGTACTTGTAATGCCTAAGGCGCAGGCAGCTCGGGTATGAACCTTGTGATGCATAGCCCGCCCCAGCATACAACAGGTTGAACCCGTTAGGAACAACCGATGTCAACTTAACCGGGGTGCAGACAGGTCAGGCATATACCCTACTATGTTGCTCACCTTGGTGTACATAAGGTTACCCCTGCGAAGTATTGGGAGACAGTTCGGGGTGACGACAGTCGAGAAACCCCCGTTTCGGGTATTTAGCTTGATAGCTTGACAGTTCGGGGTAAAATAATCACTTCAGCAAATAAAGTAAACTGCATAGCACTTAGCAAAGTGTATTTTCATTACAAATGTTTCATTACAAAAAGTTCGTTACAAGAGGGGAAAAAAGATCAAGCTCGCAGGTACAGGGAGAACTACTTTGGAGGCTCATCGCCTTTGCCAGAGACCTCCTCAGGGGCATTAACCGGATCGGTGGCCTCTGCATTGTCATCGGCGCCTTCGTCCTCGAAGTTTGGATCATCCACTGATTCACGCACTATGTCATCAGTGATCCACGAAGTGGTGATGGCGCTTGTATCAAGACCGGGGTAGATGTGCCTAATTAACCACCGAATGAGCTTGAAACCCTTGCCGTAGGCCTCGTTCACACGTCATCGAACCTCGAAGACTTAACATAGTCAATGACAACCAGAACCTTGGTCTCCTTGAGGGCGTCCTCGAAGATTTCAGTCTTCTCTTTGATGTCGCCTCGGAGGTACTCCAACTTCTCTTTTGCTTCCTTGAGGCCTTGCACCTCGAGCTTCAGGGCATCCCGGTCTGCCTTGAGACTGTCCGCCTCAAGCCTCAAGGCCTCTTGGCCAACCTTGAACTCATTCACCTCGGCCCTCAATCTGTCCTTGTCTCGGGCCAGCTCACTCTTCTCCGCCAGCAGCACCTCGATGAAGCTCTTCTGAGCTGAGGCATCATTCTACAAGCGGTGGTTCTGACCGCGAGCTGCCCTCAGCTCGCTTTGGGCTGCACGGGATGACTTCTCAGCTTGCAAAGTCCGTCTCAGATGCCGATCAGATTGAAAGGTCAAGGCACGCACGACTGAGTTCACCTACAATAAGGAGATCAGTAAAAAAATAAATAAAAAAAAGAGAGGAGAAAGAAAGAGAATCTTTCACAGGGAACTTACCACCATGGTATGAGAAGCAGCTCGGGCACCGAAATGACCAGGAGTGAGATCGGCCCATTCTGCAACCTCCTCTGGGTACGCAGCCTCCTTACTCTTCTGAAGGTTGCAATGGGGATTCATAATGCTTTGACACTCCTGACTCCCCGAGTTGGATACTGACATCTCTGCCGCATGGGTGGACTCCTCGGAAGCTTCAGCGGCGACACCCACAGGACAAGCCCCGGCTGTAGCCTCTGCAGGGCAAGCCTCAGCGGCAGCTTCAATGGCGTCCCTGGCAACAGTGTCGACATGCTCGGTGGTGGGCTCTGCCGCCATCTCGGGCCCCTGAGGCGCCATGCCTCCCTCCAAGTCGATGACAGGTTGAGCGTCGGGGAGCTCGGGCTTCGGAGTCGGGGCCTGTGGAAGCTGAACCTTGGCAGAGGCCTGCGGGGACTCGACGCACGCCTTTTTGGCTACGCGCTTCTTCCTCTTCATCTGGCGGAAGAGCCTCTGATCGTCTATCTCATCGGGACCGTGCTCCCATGGAAAGCTGCCGGTAGGAAGACTGTAAGAGTACTCCCCAGAAAGGTGGAACCTCTGTATGAGGTCCTGGAGTCTCTCCAAAGTCATGGTGGAAGGGCCGAACTGATCTGGCACCCGACCTCGTGGGAGGTGGATGCCAGATGACCCGAAGCCACCCGTACATCGGACGGCTGGGCGGCAGAAGAGCCACCCTGAGCCGAGGTACCCACCTCGGGCTCATCGATAAGGCTATCTACACTAGACGACATGATAACACGGAAATGAAAGAATGTTCAGAAAAGAAAAGGAAGCTCGGGGACTCACTCCGGGAAACGCAAACCGAACTAAGGGAATAACCGAGCTAGAAAACCCAAACTAGGAACCTCAGACGCGAGCTCAACACTGACGCTGAAGACTTTGTGGCGAAGAAACGACCAAGGGTCCCCCACTATTTATAGCCACTGCATCTGGGCGTTAACAGTCAAGATTGAGATGATCCAACAACTCTCAAAGAAACCGGCTACAGGCTCTTCGAGGCGAAATCAGTTTAGTGCGTTTTTGACGTCCGCGAAGTCCAAATCGCGTGAGGTTCGCGCGTAAACCGAACGCGACCCGGGTTTCTCTTGATCGAGTCGGGCACTGAACCGGTCCAACTAGATGAAGCGCACGACGGAGTGGCATGAGTACCGATGCCAAATCCACCCGGCGCGTCATGAACTCCCCGCACTGGGTCAACACCGCCAACACAGGGAGTGGGGGACAATTGATGGAGGGTGATTTGGCCCGACCTCGTAGCACAGGTACACGTGGGCATGGCCTTGCTCAAGCGATGACTCAGCGTGACAGCACAACAAGCACAACCGCAAAACGGTGGGAAGGGCTCACCGAGTTTAGTCTAGCAACTCGGCGGGTTAGGCTGCTCGTCGAGAGCCACCTGGCTTACACCTCCTTCCCAAGGCTGAGGCACTCCGAGCTACCTCCGAGCTCAGGGACCCCTGACCTTTCCTAATGCCCGAGCTCCTCCTTATGAATTTTAGGCCACTCCCAAACAGGAACACCATGATCCGCCTTTAGATACCCCCGAGGTAGAGACACCTCGGGCCAGACAGCTTGGTGTAACTTGCCACAAGCAGCTCGCCACTTGCAGGGTAGCTCGGTACAAGGTAGCTCGCAGAAGAGCAATTTGGCACATCACAAGAAGGCCTCCTGCCCGACCACCGTACCTGACAAACCTGGAGACTGCAACCATGTCTCTCGTCAGGCAGTGTCGTGCCCGCCACCTTTAGAAGGTGTCTTACACCTGACAGGTATGTACCTTGCAAGGACGACCCCACACGTGCCACCTCAGCCCTGGCTGTAACGACTGCGGCAGGACGACAGTGGCGGTTATACCTGCCCTGTCAGAGGCATGTGGGTTTGATTCGACATAGTTTTGTTATAAGTAGCCCAATCCCAAAGGACAAAGGTAACTTTCTGATACCCGCGCTATCTGCACTCTTAGCTTTCTTCCTCTCTTTGCATCTTTCACAGAATTCTAACTTAAGCGTCGGAGTGTTCCCGCCGGGTAAGCCCCCGGGGATTCTTCATCTTCTCCATCTCAGGTACCTTTTAAGAGCCACACAAGTGCCAGTTAGGAGTGACCGGATTGCGCACCATCAATTTTCATCATCGATAAAACTATTTCTTATGTATAATAATTATTTTTGTTCAATATAATGAATGCATAATATTATAGATGTACCCAATATTTTATTTTTTTCATAAATATATAACATTAGATATGTGCCCAAATTTTTCTCTATCTTTTTTTGTGATTCTTTGTATTTTCTATTTTTTTAAAAAAATTATTATTTGACTATGATATCATTTCATTTCTTGGTAGATTTTAAAATTGACATTCCATTTTCATCATTAATAAAAATACTTCTTACATTTCATACTTATTTATTTTAATTTTTTATTATTTAAATATGATATTATTTGTTAATTCATTTAACCACAAATGGTCGAATTGCTTGCCCACCACCGAGAGGGAAGAAAATGTTTTTTATTTTCAAATTATTTTTTAAAATATTTATTTTTGTACTATTGAAATTAATATATTAGATTTAATTACAAGAATTTAAATATAGGATTTAATGAGAGAGAATAGGAAAATGTATTTATTTCCAATTTGTTTTAAAATTTACATTCCATTTTCATCATTAATAAAAAATTTCTTATTTATCATACTTATTATTGTTTAATATGTATGTTAAAAATGTTTCCATTTTTTTAATTTCTATTTTTTTATTTTATCTATTTTTGTATTTTATTATTTAATCATGGCTACATGGACTGACCCATTTGACCCAAAATGGTTTAATTTCTTACCACCACCTAGATGAAAACATTGTTTTTTTCTAGGTAGATTTTAAAAGTATAAGCTTTTATGTTATTGGAATTATCAATATGTATATAAATATATTAAGCTGAAATGTATACATAAGAAGGCCTGAGGATGAGAGAAATGATATCTAACAGTATTTTTTGCCTTGTTTTAATAAAAATTACAAGAATGCCACTCTACCAACTCTCTCTTTTGCTTCTTTTTTTTTTCGTTTAAATCACAACAATGCCACTTTCTCCTACAAATTCTCTCTCTCTCTCTTTCTTTTTTTTTTCTTTCAATTTACAAGAATGTCACTCTCTCTCCTACCAACTCTCTCTCTTACAAATTACATGAATGCCATCTCTCCCCCCCTCTCTCTCTCTCTCCTTATAAATCACAAGAATGCCACTCTCTCTCCAACTGAGGGAGACCTCAGCTCGGCATCTCGACTGCTAGGGGATCTGTAATCAAAGGTAGTCGAGTTCAAGCCTAGCCGAGCTCGAACTTCTGAGCTCAAGCTCAAGTCTCTAATTCGAATCAAACTCGAGCTAGACGACACATCGACCATTGAGGGAGATCTCGCCTTAGCACCTCAGTCACTGAGGGAGATATTGTCTCAGCACCTCGACAAGTGAGGGAGACCTCAGCTCGACACCTTGTCAACTAAGGGAGAACTTAGCTCGAGATCTCACCTGCTAGGGAAACCTTAGCTCGACACTTCAGTAGCTGAGGGAGACCTCGAATTGGCACCCGTCAATTGAGGGAAACCTCGGCTCGAAACCTCGGTTGCTTGAGAGACTTACAACCAAAGGTAGCCGAGCTCAAACTTTCGAGCTTTTGACTCGAGCCGAGCTCGAGTTCGAGCTCAAGTCTCTAATTTGAATCGAGCTCGAGCCCGATAGTTTATGAGCGAGCCCCTACAACACAGGGCCCCCTTTGCTAGTAAATATATTAAGCTGAAATGTGTATGTAAGAAGGTCTTAGGATGAGGAAAATGAAATCTAACCGTATTTTTTGCATTTTCATCAAAATTACAAGAATGACACTCTCTACCAACTCTCTCTCTTTTGTTTTTTTTTTCTTTCAAATTACAAGAATGCCACTCTCTCTTTCTCTCCTTATAAATTATAAGAATGCCACTCTTTCTCTGACTGAGGGAGACCTTAGCTCTACATCTTGACTGCTAGGGGGCCTACAATCAAAGGTAGTTGAGTTCAAACCGATCCAAGCCGAGCTTGAACTTCTGAGATCAAGCTCAAGTCTCTAATTCGAATTAAGCTCGAGATAGACAACACCTCAACCACTCAGGGAGACCTCGACTCGGTCACTGAGGGAGATCTCGACTCAGCACCTCAACAATTGAGGGAGACCTCAACTCAACACCTTATCCACTAAGGGAGACCTTAGCTTGACACCTCGCTTGCTAGGGAAACCTCAACTCAACACTTTAGTAGCTGAGGGAAATCTCGGTTTGACACCTCAACAGTTGAGGGAGACCTCAGTTGCTTGAGAGACCTGTAATCAAAAGTAGCCGAGCTCGAACTTTCAATCTTTTGACTTGAGCCGAGCTCGAGCTCAAGTCTCTAATTCAAATTGAACTCGAGCCTAATAGTTAATGAGTGAGCCCCTGCAACACAGGGCCCCCTCCACTAGTTAATTTATTAAGTATGAATTTAATTAATTGAACTTAATGATGAGAAGAAACAAAAATGACTTAAATATATGATTCAACGAACATGAATGCAAGTTAATAACTTAAATGTTCGATTTAATGAGAGGAAATTAAACACTTGAATATCTTAAAGTTACCTCTTTTCAACTCATTTAATATCAATAATCGATTATCCTATTTGCCCTCATTTTTTATCAATAAATTTAAATATAGAGGAGTAAATTTTGTCCTCGAAAAATCTAAAAATATTCTTAAGGTCATTCATGCTTTTTAAAATAGTATAGATATAGACTTACTTGATGGAAATTTTGGATCCAGTCCTCACAAGTCACAACTATCCTTACACCATGCATTCTCACAACCTTTTGCAGCCATGCATTGGGAACATTTTTGTACTTATATGTTTTTATTCATGAAATATTTCCAATGCATAACTGCAAGGTGTTTTTGGATCCATTCGATATGTCATCATATATGTTTTTAGTTTTGTATTGCTTCTCCAAGCTTAGTTGTATTGATGGCAAAATTGATCTTTTTAATGGTTTTTAATGCACAGTTGGCATGTATTTGTAAGGCCTGAAAACTCATATTTTAATAAATAAAAATATTAAAATTAAAAACAAACTAAAGGAAACTAACGTTATGTTTAGTATTGTTTCAAATGACCCCTCAACTGCAAAAATTTTATTTTTTCATGGACAAGTGGCCAATTGCTTAAATGTGCTAACACATTTTTTTTTTTTTTTATTTTGTTTGAAAATTCTTTTTTCATTTCTCAAACATAGGCTTTCTTATAAATAAATTAATCACTAAATTAAGAAGTCTTTTGGATGAGATTGTCCTCTGACAAAATTTTTCATTAACCACGGAAGTTCCACATTACTCAACACTCAACATAGACATTACCAAAAGACAAAAAAAGAAAGAAAAAAAAGGTATTAAATGTTGTTTAGGAAGTAGGAACCGGGTCAGTAGGACTGTTAAAAGGGAGTTTCCTTTTTTTTTTTATTGCGGTTAATCGGTTAATTTTTGGGATGAGAAGTCATTATTTAATAGTAAAGTTTAAAGTTAAACTTATTCTCAAAAAAAAAAAAGTAAAGTTTAAACCATTATAATTTGTAAATTATATATTAAAAAACGATACTTCTACATTTTGGTTTGAATGATTTAAAAGGGTTTGCTGGATTACATATTTCAAAAAGCATGAAGACCTGAAAAAATGTAAAAAATATTTGCAAGGACATATATCAACAAAGACATATTGGATTGGACCAATCTGGTCCTAAATATTCATTAGATTAGATTGGACTTGGTCCATCCATAATAAATTTATATTGGATTGGGTTGGATTAAGCCAATATTTGGTCCATTGGTATATGATAAGAATATAGGTGTCAATGGACCAGGTTTAGGTTTAAATTAATCTAAATCAAAATGAATTTGAACAGATTGGATAGTTCAGACATTGAATTGGACTGGTCCAAAATATTCATTGGACTGGATTGGACCTGATCCATTTATAATGAACTCACATTGGACTAGATCGGATTGGACCAAATCTAGTTCAATTGACACCCCTATCAACACATGATGATTTTTAGTTATTCCGTCTTAAGAGTTGATTTGCTCTATTATTTGATCAAGTGAGTGAATTTTCAGATTTCATCTAAGAACATAATTTAAACGCTGTTGTGGTTGGAAATATAGATTCAATGGCAATGATCTTGATCGTCCAATCCTAAGATCCGACCCATTACAAGAGGGTAGCACAAGCCTGATATGAAAATGGGTTGGGCTCAGAGGCCTAATGGGCAGTCCACTTAAAAAAAAAAATCTTAAATGGGCCTATTAGCCAATCCCAGTTTAAATTAACAAGGATGGACCAGAGGGCCTTTGTTCTTGTCTTAAGAATAGGTAGGGTTGTCATTCTGTTAACCGTAAGGTCTGGTTTGGGACAGGCTGTACAGATCCAGAACCATATCGATTATTAATCTGGATAAACATGTTTGAATTAAACTGTACTATACTGACATCTACAAATATCTATGTTAGTAATAACTTAAAACTTTAGTTTTGCAATATAACCTTAAAAAATGACAATAATAAAGCAAATTGTTTATGGGAAAACTTATGATGCTGGAAAAACATGATATCGAAAAGGCTTTGATCAATGATGCTGGTTGGTTGTAAGTTTTTCCGGTATCATGTTTTTTTGACATTAAGCATTTTTAACCAAAATTATTTTATATATTATTCATCCAACATTTTCCTTTTACACCTAAAATACAATAAAAATACAAGAAAACTAGAAAACTTTTATATGTCGATCATAAACTCAATATACAACTACAACTTTTATATCTCTTTGCTGGATGAATTGCTACTTTTAGCCATGCACAAGGGATAACAAGGCTAATCCAAACCATTCATTATTCCCAAAGTATTACCATATCAGTGCCTTCAAAGAAACTTATTGAGTTGATGGTCGGTTTGGTCTTATTGATAGCTAATTAAGTGGGTTGTGCATGATCATGAGACATAAATGGAGGAACCTGAGTCAGAGCAAGTATCAAGAGATAAGTATGATATTAATCTTAAATTCTTAATTCAGAATCATCTTGGGCTTGTGATGTGGGCCATCTAACAAGTGGTCGATCCATATTCCATTGATGGGCTATATCCATAAATAGTTTTGGAAACGATGATATAGATGAACAAAATCTCAATCATCTTGGGAATTTGTGATCTGCACCTGCAAAATCCATGGCTGAAGTCTGAAAATATGATCCCTAGAAAAGAAAAGAAGAGAAAGAACCAAATATAAGAAAGTTGTAATCGGAAGACAATGAAGCAAGTATAGGGAAGTTACGACCAGAACAAACCTTGTATTAAGGCTAGACCTGGCAATTGGGTTGGGTGGGTCGGGTTTGGGTTGGGTCGAAGACACTTCGGGTTGATTTCGGGTTGGGTTATCAAATGCTAGACCTTAACTTTAAATGTTTGGGTTAGGGTTGGCTCATGGGTCAATTCGGGTCATCCCAAAAAATAACTGAAATTAAAAAAAAAATAAAGAAAAACTACATGAAAAATGCCAAAATTAAAGGAATTAACCTTAAAATTCCAATTATAAAATAAAAAAATATTGAACATTTAACATTTTAAAGAGTAAACAATAAAGAGTAAAGGCTAAATAGAAAAAAATTAAAGAGTGGAAACTTCTAACAATGCATAAATAGTTCCAATTAGACTTGACAATCGGGGTCAGCGGGTTGACCCATGATCCAACCCAACCCAACCCAACCCAGTTTTTTCCGGGTTGGGTCGGGTCGGATCATTCTCACATTCAGATAGCTAAATATGAGACCCTAACCCTGTTTTTTTGGGTTGGGTCAACTTTTTTCCAGGTCTAATTAAGGCCTTGTTTGTTTTTTAGGAAGCCATTTACTTTAGTAAGTACACCCATCCAAAATATAGGTAAGTATACTTATCCACATGAGTACTTTGTACTTATGTTCTTTTGATCAAAAGTATTTCACAAATTAGTTATACAATGACCCTTTTTTACCCATAAAATGTCATTATTAGAAGAATTAATTTTGTCCTATAATATCTTCTCAATTTCCCAGTTGGAAAAGTTGCTTACCCACCTTGTCCTAGCCGTGCACGTGTTTCCAAATTTGGATTCATCTATGGCAGGTATGCTCGGCTGAATGCACATAGGTGTTGAAGATAATTTTTGAGGACTTGAAAGATATGCTTCACATGGTTTTCGAACCGCCGTTGACTTAGATGATTGGACCATTCAGCCCGAAAATAGTTTAGGCAACCGGTTCTATTTTACTTCAAATCCGATTCTTGGCAAAAAACTGTTAAATCAGTCATCAGTCAATGACCTGTTGACTTGGGCGGTTGAATCGTCAAATCATCGAACCATCGACCTATTCAATGATTTTTGGCCGTTTTTTTTTTGTCAAAACAAGTCATCCATTTGAACCCAAACGACGAACCATCGACATAAAAACCAGTGGCCATAAGGGTTTCATTTCTGCGTCGTTTTTAAAACCATGATGTTTCATGAGGTGACACAAGGGTGTAACTCGTCACCCATACACATAAGTCCATAACCCCCCAACCCGGGTTTGATCAGTGTTTTCAAATCTCTCCCCACCCACCTGAGGCAATGGCTATCAATTCAGAGGGCATTGGTTTTCTAAGCATGGTGCTTGGAAAAGAAACCTATAGCCCAAAGCATCACCCCCAAAAAATGTTACTCATGGAAGGATTAATCACTTATTATAGCAGTTGAAAAGTGACAGCAAGATTTGATCCCACGTCCGGAACAAGAGTTGGAGATTCTACCAAGCCACCATTAGTTCCGTAAAGGCCCTGTTGGTTTGGTACAACAGACATACGGGTCCAATGATTTGGGCTCTTTTCAAAACAAACCATATCAATAATGCATCATTCTAAACTCTAACATGGCCTAATTATCAGATGGAGGCCTTGCAAGTCCCATTTCAAACTTCTTTTAATCTGATCAATTTGACATCCCATCTTTAACTTCTATCGCAAAAATTCCCCCCCGACACAAAAAATTCTCATTCTTTTGCTGATGTGGTAGTTGCTTTTGTTTTAGACCCTGTTTGGTATGTCTTTTCGTGCAATTTTTCGGTTGCTTATAAGCTGGGAAGACCAAAAAGCGGTCTATTCCTGTTTGGCACGTTGAAGATCTCGCTGTCAAAAGACGGGGCACCAAAAAGATGCAGGAAGCCCATTTTGAGCTGATTTCAGGAAGCTCCAAATGAAACTTCTCGCATCTTTCATGTTTTAATCTCACGAGAAAAGGCTTGAAATGACCTACCAAACGGTCTTCGGGTTGCCCAGATCTTATGTCAAAAGCTCAATGCGTCTATTGACTGTCAGAACTACGAGAAGATCTTCTCAAAAAGACTTGCCAAACGGGCCCTTAAAAAACAAAACCATACACATTGGTGAAACATCCAATCTATATTTATATTAGAAAGAGGAAAAAGGAAAAGTGAAGGACCCTCTTGCCACAAAGTTTACTTGGACCTCCTCCTCTTCTCATTTCTCACACATGTAGTTGTCTATTTTAGATTAAATTATTAAAAATATAAGAAGTCATAATAAAATTCTCTTTAGTCTTAATTTTCTCTAATAAAATCCATCATTATCCTTTTTAAGACTCTCTCTTTCAACTAATAGTTTATGTTTGTAACATCTCCTCTCCCCTCACTAAATCCCTTTTATCCTCTTAAATCTGTCTTGACCCCTTGTTTTTGATAAATTGTCTTAACAGCTTTTGACCTCCTCAATATAGAGGGTATAAATTTGACGGGTTGGGTCGAGTTAAACGCCAAGTCAAAGACTAATCCTAGACATAGACCCAGGCCTGAATTCAAACTAATATCAAAACCCAAATTTACCAACCCAACACTAACTAAATTTCTATTCAGCCCCATGTATCTGCATGGGGTTAGTCGCTAGTTAGTTTCAAGTTAATTAAAAAACCTAATCTTAAGAGTGTGGACTTGCCTATTCTTTTGGAGATAATATCAATGTAGTATCTCTGTCAAATGGATCTGAAGGCCAAACTTAAACTTAAGATAATCAATTACCGGTCTGTATGATCCGTTTGATAATAGCTGAACTGAATGATTTATTGCATTATGAAATTATTTAAGAAGTTGCAGGTTTCTTGATGGCTGAAGACTGAAGTTGAATCGATTACTATACCCTAAATATTGTATTTATTTTTAATTATTTTATCCATCAAAAGACAAAACAATAAGCGATTCAATTCATTATAGCCACTATATTGACAACCTCGACAATGTGGGTAACAGCACCAGAGTTAGCTATGCTTGAGCTAGGCAAAGCTTTGATAGGCTGTGCTTCAGCTGTCCACCTTTTATGGCCGTTCTAAACCGAGCCGGTTCACTCATTAGGTAATACTGTGTTCAGGTAAATATATACATTATCATGTACAATTTCATACTTGTGACGGAGGATTACATTATTCTACGTTTTTATACATAAACTAATCGGAAGTACTTACACTGATTAGCAAAGAGTGAGGTGTAGCCATTTGGCTGGTGCTGTACTTGCTGCGACCAAAAGGCTGAATTTTAGGCTCAGTTCGGAAAGAGTATAAATACAAATATATAGAATGCAAAACCTTGTATTATATTTCGAATTATTTCGTATGTATTTGTATTTGTAAACTGATTCGGATTGTGAACATTTTCAATTTAAAACCTATGGGCCTAAGTGGGCTCAATGTTAAATTTTGGGTTTAGCATGGCAACTCTAGCCTTATTCGGCAAAGACTCAAAAAACTTTTTGAGTGCCCAAGCTCCGTACAAAAGTTTGTCTGACAATCAAAAAGAAATTGAAGGCCCATTTGATTGTCTGACAATTAATGTTCATGGACTGGGTAGTCCGATGGACAGGTTGGACATATTATTAGGCCCTGCAGGCCCGAGTTCAGAATTTTACATAAAAGCCTGGCCCGACCCGATAATATTAATATATAAATATATAAATATATATTATTAAAAATATAAAAATATATATATTTTTCCCCTAAATTTAACCCTAGTTTTCACTCAATACTCTCTCCCAACCTCTTTCATACTTTTCAGATTTCATTCCATAGTTCCCTCCTCAACCCTTCTACGCAGCTCGCAAGCATTTACCAAGACTATCATCAACAACAGTGACCGTCAACCCCATCCTCAACACTCAACAGAAGCGACTAGTGACTGGGAAAGTGGATTCATCTCCATTCTCCCATCTCCCAATAGCTGCTGATGACCCATCCTCAACACTCAATAGCGGCAACCGATGACTAGAAAAGCGGATTCATCTCCCATCCCCCAACAGTGACTAGTAGCACTCCGACAAGTGGCAACCAATGACAGGTGTTTCAGGCTTTGGGCTCAGGTCTCAAGCTTTTTTGAGGGCCAAACTTGGGCCTAAGATCTAGGCTTGATAGTTGGGCCCCAGGCTTGGGCTCGGGCTTGAAGATTTGACGTTGATAACAGGTGAAAGCCCGGCCCGACCTATAAATAAGTCTAGTTCCAGGGAATAAGAGTCTAGAATTGGAATCAGAATGTCTTTGGTGGAATGGTATTTCCCCCATTTGAGGGAATGACCATTCCCTCCCTCTCCTCTGCTAATGAATTCTCATTCCAATTGATTTCAATTTCCGTCCCAATTTTTATCTAAATCAAACAAACTATAGAAATAGACGTTTCCGATTCTGAATCAAATCAAAAGGACTCCTAAAAAACTGCGGATGCAAGGAGGGTGTTCTATTGTAGTACATGACACAGTTAAAGAGACCTGTGCTTTTCACACCACCATGGCAACAGAGGCTACAGAGGCTACAGAGCTGCTATACACAGCGAAGACAGCATGGACCCTACCTTCCAAATGGTCATCTTTCTCTCTCTTCTGGCTGTATGGGACATAGTATTAAATATTATGTGGATAAATGCCACCCGGCATGTGCATGTACTGATGTACATACAGTGCCTTAAATGATTTAAGCAACAATAAGAGCAGGCGCCATATCCTACCATTAGTAACAGTGAATAGGAAGGTAGGTAGGTTATATGAATCCATCAACTTAATATTTCTTTTGATTTTTTTGGTTTTCCCAAGCACAAAAATTACAATCGAGAGCGATCAATCTCACGTCTTTTATGTGGCATCACTCGCTTTCACGGATGGGTGAATTGTGCTACATTTGGACCTTTTACTTCCAAGTTCCATCCTGTTTTCAATACGAGAGTGGCAACGGGTCTTGTCTGCCCAAGTCGCTATCTCGTTGAGATGAATTAGGATCTGTTCCTCATACATTACGCTTCACACCACTCTTACAGCCACATCTCACTCTGTATGGGAATATCTCACTCTGCTGAGATGGACATAGACCTTAATTGAAATCTATAATGGATGAAAAATGAAGATTCAGCCTAGGGTCAGAATTTCTAAGCCCCAAATATAATTAGGATTGGTGTTAGCTCGGAATTGATGTTAATTAACGGATGGACATTAATGTATAAAATGTGATTTTTTAACATTTTAAATGTTTATAACTCTGCAGTCAAATTCAGAAATCTTGAACCTATCCGTACTTTTCCAAATGTAAAATCCATTTTCCCACCACCGTAAAGAAGATTTTGAATGTTTGCGGTCAAGTGATCTCTCCGAATGCCACGTTAGTTTCCTATTCCTCTCACCAACAGTAACGGAATGGGACATTTGAAATTAATTAACTTCTTTTACAATTCGCACAAACCCTCTCTTCTCTCTCTAGTGTCATTTACCACCCTGGAAAATAGGCTTCTTAGAGGTTGGAACCCTCCTCCAAGTTCTAAATTTGTGGATGTGAAGCCGTGAAAGCTATGAGTGTGTGTATCTTATCTAAGTGCACTGTTTTGAAAACTGAAATGGACCAGACAATCAGACTGTTCGGTTCAAAATCGTTTGTTTTTTGAAAAAACATTGAATTGATTAAAGAACCACTAACCTGAGTGGTTAAAACGGTTAAACCGTTTTACCCGGGGCAGCAGTTCACGAATCATATATTTTATGGTATATGGGGCATCAAACAGGTTTTCAAAACCTAGACCCAACAATATTATATGCCTCATTACCTTGTATTTATTTCATTTTGATGGTATTTTTCATTGTTTATAAATATTTTATAGTATATTTTTAGAATTTATAAATATTTTTATATTTTTTATTTTATTTATGAAATCATGGGTCAAACTGCTTTGACACAAATGGTTGAACCATTGACCAAAGAACAGTGGCCAAAGGCGGTTTCACTTCCGAATCAGTTTTCAAAACCTTGTTAATTAGTTAATTGATTCCCAAACCAAAGGGAAAATTTATGATGCGAAAAAGATATGGTATGGGAAAGAGCTTTGATCAATCAAAACCCACCCATGAATTTTGATAAATAACACCTGATTGACTACCAGGTTATATTTCCAGTTGACTGGTTAGAAAATTTTCAGATATTATATCTTTTCTATATCATAATCGAGCCCCCAACCAAATTAATTAAAAATGGTCATTTCCACTTGAAAAGACCAATCACCTTTTGATATATCCAGCTAACGGAACATGAATGATATATCTAAATAAAGGTCCTCAATAAAAAATAGTGTAGACTTGAAGAATATCAGTGGTTCTTCAATTTGTAAGAAGTTGGATGATAGTGTTCTGTTCATGTGCAAGACCTCTTCTGTCTCTATTGGGTCGGCAATTTCCAATAAATCAACCTTCTTTTTGCAATAAGATAGGTGGATTTTGAAACTTATAAGAGAGATTTTCTTACGAATGAATCAGGTTTAGATCATAATCAATTAATCATGTCCAATAAAGGCATTCTACTTATTAAGTGGTGAAGTCAGGAATTTTTACTAATGGGATCATACAATAACTTAATAAATGACACTATTTAAAAAGAGAAAATTAGATTTGGGCTTTTTTTCCTCATTTCTTTGTTTTCTTTTAGTTATCTTTCTTATTATGTAATCACTGAAATATACCTCTACTCCTTTCCTCCATTAAGCATTTAAAAATGTCAAGAACAGTTTCCTTTTTTTTTTCTTATTTTTCAATTGCCCAAATCATAGCTCAATTAGTCTAATAATCTAAATAAAATGTCCAAATTGACCCCTCTCTTATATTTTCTTTTAATCTTACTCGGGTCAATATGGAAAAATAGGCCGAAATTATACATACGAATTTGCTTTATGTACTTAGGGTTGTGTTTGGGATTTGGGAAGAGTGCAAATAGAGTGTAAATGCAAATATGTAGAAAGCATTCTAGTCTATGCAAATGCAAAGTTGGTTTAGTTTTGCATTGATAAATTTACTTTCTTATCAAATGACTTTTAGTTGTAATGGATGCAAACACAAATTGGATGTTGAATATACCTTTTTAACATTGATCACTTTTAGCATAAATGTTTATGTAAAATTATCTCTCATTTTGGGAGTCAACATGCCTTAAAATTTGTGTTTTTTATCATTGTCAATACACAAATGCATTTTTTCCAAACACTAGCAAAATTGAACTAGAGTGCATATTTGCACTGAACTGTCATTTGCACTCTTCCCAAATGCAGCCTAATGGAATAACACCAAAATCAGATAGGTTTAGCTTTCTAACTCTCAAGTCTCAACAACTTGAAAGCCAAAACTTTTCACCAAACACCATCAATCCTCCTCAAGGATGCAAAGACGAATCCCAATGTTGAAATATACCTTTTTAACCTTGATTACTTTTAGTGCAAATGTTTACATCTTTTTTTGAAAAATTACCACTTGTAGGCATATAGTGTTCGCTCAGACCCTCGAAGAACATCAAACACTAAATTAACACAACGAGGCTGCATGCGAACAGTCTTCAGTCAACTTTCCTGTTGCGATGGACCCGCGATGCACTACAGGTCTTGCGATGAACTTATAGCGCGCATCGCAGAACCGTGATAAACCCACGGTTCATTGCACGCCCTCGGCCAGCCCACTCATAGCCCGAGCCCAAGGAAACCATGGCCAGACTTGTGACAAGGCCCCACACCTGTTTGGACATGCAATAAACCCATGGCCCGTTAAAGAACTGCGCCCAAATGACATCTACACACGTAACTCCAAAGGAATAAATGTGGCAAAGCACCACATGTGGCTAACAAGATATCTCCCGCCAGGCGATAACGTCAAGAGCGCCACGTCAATTAAGTAGAGCACACAAGAGGTGGTAGCACACGTGAATAGTGAAGGCTCTGGAGTGAAAGGAAAGCCGATCCTTAGGAAGATCCCCACGAGACACGTGGCAAAGCCCTAGTGGTGCACCCAATGATCGACAACAAACACAATATTCCCTTTCCTAACTGGAGACGGGCATCTTTGTCTCCTACCTTTTAGAATCTCGGGATCTCTCCTATAAATAGAGATCCTCCTCGTATTGAAATTCATTCAGCACCTAGCATTCAAATACCCTTTTTCTTTGGACTCCTTGCCCTAGCATCGGAGCTCGAAAGTCAATCTCCCCGATCCCTAGTCTTTCCGTCTTTCAAAGAGACCATCTCCCAACCAAGCCTTACCCTACCCACACCTCTCATTTTGGGTGCAAGAAAGCCTTGAAAATTGTGTTTAATTTCTGTCATTGTCAATACACAAATGCATTTTGCCAAACACTAGCTAAACTGAACTAGAGTGCATATTTGCACTGAACCAGAATTTGTACTCTTCCCAAAACATAGCCTAATGGAACACCACCAAAATCAGACACGTTCATCCTTCTAACTCTCAAGTCTCAACAACTTGAGGGCCAAAACTTTTCACCAAACACCATCAACCCTTCTCAAAACTCCTACATGTTGATCAACCAATATTAAACAGTACCCCAAAATCCAGGAACTCAATTCTTCAGTCCTTAAGCTCCTATGTGGCAATTTCTTGCCCTTCTTTCTCTAGTTTCCTTCTAGTAGATATACTTTGCCCCTACAATACTTTCCTCAGTCTAGAAACAATCTTCCACTCCTTCCCAGTCAATGATGCTTTGTCCATACCATGTCATCCTCGATCACATATGACCTGATCCATCTATACTACTCCTTGGTCTCTCCCGTCTCTCAAGCTTTAGGGCCTATTCATTTGCTCCGAAGTCTGACAGCTGAAAGTACAAGTATTGGTGAATTTTTCTTTCCTCTGAACTCTAAATTCAGAGAATGTTGTTCTGAATTCTGAATTCTGAAAATGATCAAATATCCATTTTGACTATATATATGAGAGTTTTGTTTGTCTTTTTTGAAGTATCATTGAAAAATAAAAAATTGTATGATTGCACTTTAAGAGATAAGAGATAAGAGGAAACAAACAACTAATTTTCTCTTAAAGTTAAAAGATTCTTATTAAGAGATAAGAGTTAAGAAGAAATGAACGGCCCTTAAAAACAATTAAAGTGCTTGCTACTATTCAATTCACAAATCTCAATGAGAACCTAAGAATTTTATCTTCCAAAGAATTTTCAAGGTAGCAGCATTATATTTCCATTAGTGTTCACTAACTGATTACGATCAATTTACTACTTAATAGCCAACCTTCCCGAAAGAACTTTGTGAATCTGTAGTAGTGAAAGAGAGAGATGGAGATGAACTGCAACTCCTACCAGAGATCCCCCCTGTTCGGAGGTGTTGAACGGGAGAGAACTTGAACAACGGCAGTTCACCTTTCGGTAGTGAGAGTCGATGGTGAGAGCTTGAGTGGCATTAGTGACTAATAGGGGTCTCAATGGACCAGTTTTGTGTTGGACCCGTCCAAACCAAAATCAATTTAGATGGATTGGATGGACCAACAAGACATATTGAAATGGACTAATCCTGACTTAATGGTCTAAACTATTTATTGGATTGGATTGAACCTGGTCCATCCGTAATGAATTCATATTGAATTGGGTTGGACTGAGCTAATATCTAGTCCATTGATATAAGGATATAGGTATCAATGGACCATGTTTGGGTTGAAAGTGATAACCATTCTAAATTAAAATGAATTTGAAACAGATTGAATCCAAACATTAAATTAGACTGGTCCAAAATGGTTCAAAATATTCATTGGATTGGACTAGACCTAACCCATTTGTAATGGACTTACATTGGACTGGTTCGAACGGGACCAAATCCAATCCAATTGACACTATTCACTCTCTAATTTCAGAGACAATAGTCTTCTTTATTATAGTTTAAGGTAACTTTTGTCCAACCTACTTCTACGGTAGAGAGTACAAGCTGTGCTTAATATGTCTTCCAAACCCAGATTTCCTACCCACTTTACCCACAACATTGTGACGTGTGGTTGCAATTCAAGGCGAGTAGAGAATAGTGGGCAAGAAATCCGGTTTGCTTCTTGTCAGAGAAGAAAAGAAATTGCAATAGCTTTGAAGCATTGCCTATTCTTTCCTTTTCCCTTCCCATTCCTCTACTAGACTACTATGTGTCCTATCCTACCTACCACGGCGCAGCGATATAATGTAAAAGCTTACCTCATATAGCAAGTAAGATGAGCGGTGTTTTCAGAGACACGCACGTTCTAGTTGGTTCAGGGGCTGATAACTAGGATTTAGCTGAGTGGGGGGTGGTTGTCCCACGCGGAGAAATAAAGTCAAACATGGGGAAAGCAAAGTCAACAAGACCATAACCCACCTACTCACACCACTTGATCCTTGACCATCCCTTTAATTTTGTTGGCATGAATGAATGCCCTCTCGTAGAACTTTTCACGAATACTTGGCATACATGTAAGACTTTGTCTTCTGAAATCTGAATCACTTCCCACTGGATTTTATTCGAACATGTTACAATCAATTCAAGTAGTGCAGTAGTCTCTCTTTTGGTCTTCTTAATGCACAGCATGTGCCCGCCCACAAGTTATACCCTGTTAGACCATGGGATTTTGCCAGTAGCCACCCATTTACTGGTGGCACTATTAGACGACTTTTGAGTTTTGACGGTTTGCTTTATTAATTTACAACTTGCTGGTTGGAATGCAATTGAACCACTTTCTCTTTGATTTTACATTTACAATATCACCACACCAAAATTTAAACCTCAAGTGGCCAAATTGGAACAACTGTCAGGTTGGTAAGATCATATCATCATACTGCTTCATCACATGAAGGTTGCTGGAGCCTGGAGATGTTTTATTTATTTATTTTTTTTGTCCATATGAAAAGCTTCATAGTCGATCGAACCATGGTTTTGAAAATCAGATAGGACCAGACGGTTGGACCGGTTGATTCAGGAACAATTCACTCTAGGGGTGTGGGCTCATTTTTGAAATCGAACTGGGGTTACCGGTCTTTGAAAAATCAGTAGCTGAAACTGAATCGAAGCCAATCAATTAACCAGTTGACCGGTTCGGTTCGTCGGTTTTTTATTATTTACAATATATATTATAAAAAATATATATAAATATATAATAAAGCACTAGAAATATATAGTATTATATTTTAAATAATAAATAATATATTATATATTATAAATATAAATTTTCATATAATGCATATTTATTAATTTATAATGTATAGAAAATATACATAAAATATATAAATATATGTATACCAGTTGATTTGGTTAATCACCGGTCTTCTATTTAGGTTAACCAAAACCAAACTCGTACCTTCTGTTTTTTTAAATACCGAACTGACCGGTTCGGTTAACCTAATTTTTGGTTTGATTTTGGTCGATCAGTTTTCCGGTTTTCCTTGCTCACCCCTAATTCAGGCAACCAGTTCTGTTTCACCCTAAAAATGTTCTTAGGCCAAAAACCTTTGATTTAGTTAGTAACCCATTGACCCGGGGAGTCAAACCATTGACCTGTTGATCTAGACAACGATTTTTTGCCATTTTTTATTTTAATTATTTTTTAAAACTTTTTAATTTTAAATCAGAACAGACCATCATTTAAACCGGGCGGTCAGACCATTTGACCCAAAAACCAATGGCCCAAAAGATTCCATGTCCAGTGAAGCCTTGGATCGAATAGACTAGTTAGCCCAAGGATTGCTAAATTGCTCGATCCTCATGAAATCCAGCATTGGTTTGTGTAACCATGATCCCACGAACGATTAGTCATGAGTAGACCTGTTCATGGGCCAGGTAGCCCGATGGCCCGACCCGCACCCCAGTCGGGCTTGGTCATGTAATTAGGCTCGTGGGCCTAACACAGTAAGCCCGACTGTGTTTCGGACCGGGCTCGGGATTTGTTAAAAAAGCTTAGCCCAACTCAGCATTGTATATTTTATAAAATACATAATATCTATTTTATATATTATAGAAAATATATAAATAATATAGTATTTATTGAAATATATATATATATATATATATTTATAATTTAATATATACATTTTTTAATTTTTTTCTTTATAATTTCTCTCTCTCTCTCTCTCTATTTAGCCGCTTCAGCAGTAGTAACAGCATGGGCTAAATTTTGGGTTCAGGCCCAGACCCGGGCTTCGGGCTTTTTATGAGGGCCAGGCTCGAGTACAAGTTGTAGGATCGATGATCGGACTGGACTCGGGCTCAGGCCTTAGAAAAATCTATTAATACAGAATGAAAGCCCGGCTTGAACCCGACTCGGTCCGGCCATGAACAAGTCTAATCATGAGTCACCCAACAATTTTAGTTGCACAATCACAAGCCCAGAGAGGAGTCATTGGCCCCTTGTGCTGTGTTGCATGCACCAACATTGAGGGCTGAAAGTCAAATTAAGGAGGGCCCATGATCTTTCATTTACTTGACAATAATGGATTTGGAGACACTGCAAATGACAAGTGATCAAGGGTCACACAAATCAGAAAAGCAGAAATGACGAAAGGAGTGTCAACTCGGCCAAACAAGGATGATAACAACACAAACAGTTCGAAGTTCATTACGACCACTCGTCCCCATTGTCACCGTAATTTCCATCGCTTTTCTCTCCTGTAGCATCAAGCACCGTCGGTGGTCGACGAGAAGTTTTGCAATGCAAGCAGCTAACAAGGGTTAAATGGAGAGAAGGAAAAAGTGACTAGTCCATGAATAAAACAATAATGGGGACTCGCTTATTATGATGCTGTTTGGTTTTGATGTAGATGCACATGGCAGGCCCCGGATTGCACCACGTGCATCGGCCGAATGGAATCTTAACCGTCTATATCTAATTGCTTCCAACCACTTCATGGCAAGGTCAGTTATAAAAGGGGTGTTCAGTTCAAGATAAATCTATCTTGTTCACTCTTGTTCTCTTGTATTCAAAATTTCGAGAGACCTCTTCAAAGCTTTTAAGGACTAAGATTTGAACCCTCGTATCAAATTTGGTCCGACCCCCACTTTAACACCTGATTAATTTGACCGTCGGAATCTCTGCCTATGGGATAACATCCAAGGTCTCTGACATGTGTTTTTCTTCTACTCACAGATTGGACTCATCAGCCTCGAACGTCAGTAAAATTCTTTTATTGCCCTCAGCCCCATCTTTGGCAGCAACAGGTTCCATTGGATTTATATGAAGAATAGTGTGAGATTCAATAAAGTTTGAATGGTTGAAAGTTTGTTCGGTTAAACAGTTTATCAAACAAACATATGTTTAGTTTTTTTACTATTCAGCTTATGTGATATTTAATAGTGTCTTAACTATTAAAAAACATTTAAAAAGTGGAACTAGATTAATAAATTCATGATTATCTGGTTTTAGAAACAAGATTTCCACTGTTTTGTACTCAGTGTGTTTGTTCTAGGTGAAAAATTCATCGATACAAAACTCTTGATGTAATAATTGATGGAAAAGTCAATCAATGTGAAGGATTACATCAATTTAAACCTTACACGCGGATAGGAGCGTTTTCAATGTAAACCTTACAAAAACAATGAAAACAAACGCATCAACATATGGACTTTACAATGAAAACAAACAAGTACAAATACAAACAGGTGATAGAATTTTAGGTCGACTCGGGGTGTGCATGAAAAATCGAAAAACTAAATCGAACTGCAAAATACAATTAACCGAATTGATTGGTTTGGTTTTTTGGAATTTTTGGAAAACCGAAAGACCTGTTTGGTTTTTGGTTAACCTATAAAAAACCGGCAATTAATCGAATTGACCAATATATATATATATATATTTATATGTATATTTAATATATGCCACATATTTTCTATATATTATAAATATATTCATTATATATATATATATATAACTATATACTTATATTATATTTATAATAATTTATTTATAAATATATTATATATTTTTAAAATATTTATAACATATTATATATCATTTATTATTTATAATATAATAATATTCATATATTTATATAATATATTATAAATATAAAAAAACTGAATCAGTCAAAAACCAAAACCGGTGAACTACCAGTTCGATTTTGGATTGGAGAAATAAAAAAACCAGTGTCATCGGTTTAATTTGCAAAATATGCTGATGATTCGATTAACCTAACAGTAGACACCCCTAACATTTACTCCAAAAAACAAATACAACGGTAATAGCATCTTCTATAAACAATTTTCTGACTATCCTCTCTCGCGAATTTGGTCCAGAAAAGGCCAAAAATGCAGTGCTATCAAGGATTGCAGAATAAATTTCATAGTTTTTTTATTAGAAAAATAATTTTCATAGAGAAATACATGATTCCGACCTCATCAATCATTGGCTATTTGGATTTGGAATCATTTGTATTGAAAATTGGAATACACCCCGTAAGCGCGTGAATCCATGTTTGTTGTCACCTCACCTGATAAAAGTTGGGAAACTGGACGGACCATCCATGAGCGGGATATTGAATTCTCCGTCACCCCTTCAGAGTTAAGATTTGGAACTCACCGTCCTGAGAGCCCTTGCAACAGTTGAATTTTAGGTGATTTGAGCTCGACCTAGAGTCAAAATTTCAGAGTTCGAAACTTAATTCGATCTCAATCAAATTTTGAGTTTCATACTCGAATTCAATCTGGGTTGATACTTGTGAGCTATTCGTTATTCATGACTCGGATCAAGTCAATTACTATAAATTTCTATTAAAAATTATATTATGAACGTACCTTGATTATAAATTTATTTATTTATATTTTAAAATATTATAAAACAATATTTTATTAGAAGTTCAATTAAACTTACGAGCTACTTAAGCCGGGTATTATGAAGTTCAAAGCCTCAAATTTGTCTCGACTAACTATTCGATCCTACACAATATCAACTTGACTCAAATCGAGTTCAACTCAAGTCGATATATCTTTAATCCGAGTTCAAGTATTGAGCAAGCCGAGCCTGAGTAACTCACAAATTGGCTCAGCTTGCTTACATGGATCCATATAAAAAAAATACAAATACAGATAGACATATTAATTTCGAATGCACACGGCTGCAAAGACTAAAGGATGTAGTGTGATAACAGATTTTCGGGTTTTGTGAGAACGAAATTGGAATTCCTTCCCTTTAATATAAGGCAATAGATGGAATGAATGTTATAAATATTGGCTTATTGAGACTTATTTGGGAGTCTTGGACTACATAAAACAAGATCTGTTAAGACCTTTGGCATAGACACTGTGTTAGGTGGGATTAATTCATTCATTCAGGAATTGGCAGTACATATATTAATGGGTGAGAAGAAACCTTCCTAAAAACTTCAGACGTTGGACTTGGATTGGTCATTATCCATTGATAGCTCTAAGTCGTAACTAGATCATCCTGCAATTTCATCCTCCATCACTTGTGCCATGAATGACTACCAAACAAAGGAATGGACTCATGCATCCATCATAAATTCTTGGAATCGACAGGGAATCCATACAAACTCAAAATATTCTTTGTATATTCCATTGTATTTTTCTCTTACACTGTGTTTGGTTTGAAGGAAAATAGTACGGAAAGGAAAAGGTTTTCTTACCTAACCCTTCCTTCCCCTATTTTATCCTTCAAACCAAATATAGCCTAGAGAAAGTAAACCTTGCTTCAGATATTTATTTATTTATTTCCCAAAACATGCTTCTAACACCATGGTTTAAAAAAAAAAGACCCGAAAACAAAACTGCTTTGATCACCTATTCCCTAGTCAAACAGTCCAACCATCTGGTTCTAACCTTGGTCAAATGGTTTTTGGGCCCAAAGCCATGATTGGTTCTCAGATGAAATGGTCTGGTCATCCGATCTGGTTTTCAAAACCTTGGGCATTAGGGAAGGTAATTTTCCCCATCCCCAATGCGTACTTGATTTGCCCACCCCATCTTGGCCCCGATTATATATATATATATATTTCAAATTATTCATATTAAATATATATTATTATATATATGATATTATTTATATTTTAATTTTTTGTTTATTTTAAATAAATTTATTTTTTAAAATATACTATTAATTAAAAAAATTTTGGGAATTTGAGTCTCCACAGGGAATCCATTCCCATTGGAGATCGTGAATGGAGGACAACTTTTATCCCCGACAGGGATTGGAGTCGGGGACAAGGATTTATTTCAAAGTTGAAGTTGGGAACAGAGAATATGATCCCCGCCTCGTTGCCAATCCTAACACAAAAAAAGCTAGCTCACACTAATACTGTCGTTTTTTCTTTACTAAATCTAGAACCCGGAGCCATGACCCGTTCCCAAATCAAACAGTCCGACCATCTGGTTCGAATTTCAAAACTATTGACATTACATAAATGAAGCCAAAAAATACATGAGAGTATTTTTAGTATTATATAATATTTAACTGAGAAAATACTAATGGATAAACCTATATATTTCAGGATACTCATGCATTGCAATTGAAAGTTCAAGGTACCTTCCTTTCACTACCCCAAACTAAATCAATTGAAAATAAGGGTCCAACACGTGGAATTAATTTCCCATTTATAGCCCTGTTGTAGGTCAAAGTCTTCCGAACCAAGAAAAACTTTCGTGTGGAGAATGGAGATCTTAAACGACACTCAATTTTAGTGGCGCTTCTAATTTCTAATTACAAAATAAAATTTTGCCTATAACATACTAACATCACACTCCAAGCTTCAAGTGAGTCCTTTTAGATTATTAAAAGGAATTGGACGGTTGCCATTTCACACTGAAAAAGTCTTGAAACTGCTTAATTATTTTCTCTCGATAGCTTCGTTTGGTTGACATCCGATGATCATGGAGGCCATGAGCACCACAGGTCCACAACCACAAGGTCGTCTCTTTTGCTTTATGGAGTGGACGTTAGCTTTCCATATCGATGATGCAGTTGCAGTATCGTTTTCTGAGCTGATGAATGGTTTAGACTAGAAAATTGTGCTTTTTTTTTATTTGGAATTGTTGCTGTCACATAAGATATTTTCTAGAGCAATAACAATTATTTCTGTTTGGTAATAATATTATGAGAAACGTTTTATTCACTTGTACTCATTATCCATTGCCACACCACTCTCCTGTTGGCAGCGACGAATTGTAGTTCCAGAAAATCCAAATTTGGTGTTGCACCAAGCCATGCCTTCCTGATTTCTACACCATGGCTTGGAGTACCGTTTTCTATAAAAAACGGTTCCAAACAGAAGGCTGTTCTTGGAGCACCGTTTTTTCCTACATGACACTAATGTGGCTCCGTTTTCTGGAGCAACAGCAACGGCTCCAATCAGATGCATAAATTAACTCTTGAGACGCACTGGATTATGTGAGAGAGAGAGAGGGGGTTAATTTCCACGTGGCTAAGATGGAGGATTCTTCTTGTATTTCAATTTATTGTGTCAAATTCCAACGTGGCCAAAGGAGGTTCCATGTGTAGCAGCCATCTTATTTATTCTTGGGTCATCAGGCAGTACTTACCTCGCATCCTACGACCTCCTGATTTTATATTCAACTCTAAATCTTAAAATCTAAGGATCTGTTTGGTTTGCAATTAGAATTAGAGTTTAAATCTTTCAAAATCATCCTCAAAATGGTCTATTCCTATAATCTATTTGTTCATACAAGAATCAAAATGGAAATTAGGATCAGGTGAAATAGAATTTCATTCCCAAGAAAGGAAGAGGGTATGACCATTGGCTCAAATGAAAAATGTCATTCTACTAGAAATGGATATGAGATTCAAATTCCACCCTCCCAAACAGTCCAATTCCAGACCCCTATTCCGGTGACCTAAACAGATTTTTAAACCCTAAATCCTAACCTTAAATCTTGAACCCTAAAGTCTTAAAATCTAAACCCTTAAACCGAAAACTTTTAATACAAATTTTAAACTTGAGCACTAAAATTAGTGTTTAAAATAGCTACATAGCCGAGTATTATCCCCAGTCATCGAAACTTGGAACTCTTCATGAGATTAGTGTTAAGCATGTGCAAAATGGCAGATGTAGAGGCGTAAGGGCACAAAAAATAAGCTTGAGCTATGACGTATGTTTGTTTTATAATGTTACAGTAGAAATGTTTTTCTTGGTTTTCATCAATCGATCGACAGCAGTTGAAACCTGAAGGTCAGCAGGCATGTAGATTAACTACTGTTTGTTTATTCCGATACGAGCCTCTTTCCAATGTAATTTCAATTATTTTTCTTGCCTGAGAAATGGTTGACGAAAAGACTAAAAGAGCATCCAACGTCCCAACTTCAGACGGATCCCTCAAAGTAAGCAGCAAGCCAGCAACCACGTGATGCCTATAAATAAATTGCGCGACGATACTTTCTTTTTCGTATCCAAAAACCAAAAGCACCCGAATTATCTGTTAAATGGGGTTTTAGGCTTTTGTTTGTTTGTGTATTAGACTATTAGTAAAGCAAATAAACAAAGTTTAATCCAATTTGTTCATGATTTGGCGAGGGGAAACAATGGGTCCTGGATGGTATCTGGTTCGGCCCAAAACTTAAAAACAATTGGATTGACACGTTGGGCACATGCATTACACCTTTATTAAGCAAACAGGCTCTTTCTAGCTAGTTTCTGGTAGTGGTAGAAAAAAGAAAGGCTGGGAAGTGATATAACAAAAAGGGTTTGTCTCAATGAGTCGTGGCATGAATTAGTGGTGATGCTTTCATCATAGTAATTTTGATGCTTTTATTTAAATCGGGTAATTTGTGTGGTCAATTAATTTGGTTTAAATATATCCAATAGAGAGGAAGAAAACGCGAAACCTTTTATAGGTGAAGTCTGAATCATTTAGGGCCCATTTGGGTCATAGGAATAGAAGTCTGGAATCAGGTCATCTCAATTCTAATTATTTGACTGAGCAGAATAAGAATCTCATTTCCATTCTTGGTGGAATGTCATTCCTCCCCCATTTTAGGGAATGATCATTCTTTCCTCACCTCTTTTGGGAATGAAATCTTATTCTTGCTGATTTCAATTTTCTTTTTTGATTCTTGCATAAATTAAACGATTTGACCAGACATAATCAGAATCCCATATAGGGGTGTTAATGGTATTCGAAAATTCGATTTTAAATTCAAGATTCGACATAATCGAATCGTATTCAGATAAATCAAATATCTAACCAATCAAATTCAGATATGACCTTATTCAATTTGATAAGATTGAATAATTAAATGTTTTTTATAGTTTATATATATAATAATTAAATTATATAAATAATTTATATATTTATATACTTATATAAATAAAATATTTATTAATTACTTAAAATTATATAAATAAAATATTTATTAATTACCTAAAATAATTAATTAGTCGAATTCAAATCAAATCGGATATTCGAATATTTAATCAGACTCAAATTCGAATATTAATTTTCAATATCCATCAGATATTGTCTGATATAATGAGATATCAATCCGTTTACACCCCTATTCCCATCCACATTCCTAATGGAATGGGCATTCTCTCACCCTCTCTTGGGAATGAAATCCCATTTTAACTGCTTTCAGATTCCCATTCTGATTCTTAACTGCTCCAAACAAGGCTATTCCAATTTCAATTCTGATTAATTTTGATTCCGATTCCAATTTTAAACCAAACGAACCCTTATGTTTACTTACGGGTTCACATAGCAGACCACCCCTCGTATCAGAATAGTAGAATACCACGGTAGCAGTTCAGTTGGATGGAGAATGAGGCTTCCCACAGACATTTACCGTATCAAAACAAAAAGCCCCCGGAGGTGAAGCTTCTGCCTGCTGGAACATGGCAGCTTTCGGCAATTATGCCGTCTATCTATCTAACCTGGTTGTGGCCTTTTGTGTAGATGGAGATGCACCGGCTTTGTCCGAAAGGAGAGAGGTGATGTTGGACGATTAATTACATCTCGGTTGACGCGCCTCCAGCTTTTACACATAACAACATTTGTGTGGCTTTCAGTTGCCATCTGGCTGAGGCTGACCTTGCCAGTCCAGTACTACCTTTGTCGAGAAGGCACTGACGTGTCATTAGAAGGAAGTTAGCGCTTGTCGTTTTATACCCCCATTTGTCATTGTATATCTTTTGTCCTAACAACAACAAGAAGTGGCCAAGTGGGTCCACTTCATCACCTCATACCACCTGGCGAAATTGCACCAATCTGTCGTTTTGATTGCTGCATGCCACATACCTGGATTGTTTTGAATGCATGCATGGCCTCTTATCGCTCACATAAAAAGACGAAAAGACCCTTAACATAGACACGTGTAAGACTAATAGTTGGATGTATCTCTTAATTGTCCGCTGGACATAGTACAAGGACTAACGTTACTAACGTCCTTCCCCGGAGGACGAAGAAATCTCGCAAGGGTAAAACGTAAAATATAAAAACCTCACCTGAGAGGTGTATGACAATAATAAAAGCTTCCTCTGAGTTTTCATTTTCACAAAAACCTGTAGTATTGAAAAAATCTGCAGTTACCTATTTTTTTTTTCTTATATTGTTGTCTTTGATGGAAAACGTTTGTTTTTGATGTTCCCATCCTCTTCTGCGTAAGAAACAGAGGATGGAATTGAATACTTTCACAAAGTTATTGTGAAAGTATTCAATTCCCACATAGACCCTTCTTGAAGGCTAAATCATATAATTATGGAGTGAATATCTCTACTGTCATGTTTTTCTAAAGCTTTAGTGCTCAAGTTGTACTGGATTATCTCACTAGTTTGGTGTCAATGGACCCGTACAGTCCAAAATTAATTTATACGGATTAGATGGACCAACAAGATACGTTAAATTGGATCAATCCAAATTATTTATTGGATTGGACCTGATCATCACTGGAATATTAGGTTGGATTGAGTCCATATCTAACCCATTAATAAAAGATAAGAATATAAGTATCAGTGGGCAAGGGTTGAATTAGAACCAATCTAAATTAAAATAAGTTTGAACATATTAGACGGTCCAAACATTGAATTAGACTTATCCAAAATATTCATTAAGTTGAATTGAACCTAGTCCATTTGTAATAAACTCACATTAGACTGGATCGTACCAAATCCAGTCCAATGGACACCCCTAAAACTTGTTACTTGTGCTAACTTGGGTATCATCTCTTTCATTTGTAAGGTCGATAGTAATACTCTATTCTTATTCTGAGATGTTACCTTGTCGGAAGTTGAATGTATATGCCTAGGCTTAAAAAGAAAAATAAAAAGCATTAATTTTTTTAAAGTATCCACTTTATCCTTATATTCTTCCAAAATATTTCACTTTTAATTAAAAAAAGTTTTTCCAATAAGATTGAAAAGAATAAATTGAAAATGTTAGGTATAGTGAAGTTTAAAAGGGAAAATATGACACTATTTTTTTTTTTTTTTGATAACTCCGGAAGAGGATAAATATGACATTTTCAATTATATTGAAAGATGCCTTAATAAATAATAAGAGTAATTTCGTAACCTTGAAGGGAGGAAATTGCAGGTTTTTATGGAATTATAGGAAATTTTTTTGTCAAAGTGAAATTTCAGAGGAGCTTATTATGATTGCCATAGACTTTTCCTGTGAGGTTTTTACATTTTTACCCTTTTCTCTATACCACTCCAACTTTGGTGCGAAGTCCTACCTATAAAACTGTATCGGTACCATCAGAGTTCACATCGAGATTGATCTGATCCACACCTACACCATTGGATCGTGATCCACGTGCACTGATTGGGAAGCGACTTTCGCGAACGATTTTTTCGGATTGGATTCTCATATAATCCAACCGTGCATTAGAAATATCTATCGTAGTAGTTACTGTAAGATGTTCTCAATAGACGGTTGGATGTGTATGTGAGGCGTGCTCTGTGGAGAGCCCATGCGAATTTACACAACACCGAAATGCATGACAGCACGACCCTACCACTGTCCACTGATTTAAAATTGAAAAGTAAATATTTTGAAATTCGAGAAACTTATACCAGTCGCTGTGGTAACTTCTGATAGAAGCTAAACCAAATTCCAGACAAGATAGTTTTGTGGGACCACCTAGGACGAATGATCGGACGGTTGGAGATCTTTTTTACGTCCTTTAAGGTGGATAGGAGATTTTAATTGTTTGTGGCCATCTGTGGGGCTCAACTGTAACTGTTCATGCAAATATCTTTTAAAAAAACACTCATGTGGTAAATAAAAAAGCATTTTTGTGTCCGAACGGTCATTTGATTCATTCAAAACTAAAATATACAAAAGTCATTTATTAAAGGCTGAATTACATATAGGTATCCTTTTACCTTAGGTTAGTGATTGATGGGTATACTGAACTTTCAATTACAATATTTAAATATCCTACACCAAAAAATAACACTTGGTCATCAGTAAAAAATATCGATGTCCAAAATTTTGAATATATTATTTATTGTCTATATGAAAACGTCATTATGGAAAGACATTTTAGTTATTTGATAATAATTTTAAAAATATATATTAATTGACGAAATATTAATGGATGGATTTAAATGTCTATTTTTTAATCAATCGTTGCAATTGAAAGTTGGAGTGTCTATCTATCACTACCCCCAAAGTATAAGGTTTCTATTCTAATTTACCTATTATTTAAGTACTCCAAATAATTTCATGGACTTTTTAAAACTTACCTATATATTTTTGTTTTATCAAAATACCCCTATAATTTGTAATCGATTTACTTAATCACCGTTGAATAAGGGAAGAATGACAGTTTTGGTCTTAAGGCCTATTTAAATAAATTTAATTAAAAGAAAATAAAAATAAAAATATCATTTTTATCTCTTATAAGACACAAACAATATGGATGTTTTGAAATGAAAACTATACATAAAAGTTCAATTAAATCCGTAAAACTATATGGTGTTATAAGTATTAAGTAAATGACCATATATACAAATATTGGGGGTATTGTTGTCATTAAATTCGTAACTGGAAAAGCGATTCCCAGTTTTCGTTCCAGAACAGTTGAACAAACCACAGAGGAGAACACGAGGGAGAAAGCGAGAGAGAGGACTGTGAGAGTGCCCACAATGCAGCTGTCACCAGCCCATTTCCCTCGTACTCTTTATTTTTTTTTACTCTCTCTTCCCCAAGTCCCTACTCCCTATATAAAGTATAAACCTCATCTCCTCGATCATCCCCTCACCTCACCCTTTCCACAAAGGCTCCAACACCAAGCTGGCTCCCGACTCTTGACCCCTCCTCCGCTTCTGGCCACCTCCATTGAAACTGGAAGAGCAACCGCCTGAAACCCAAAACCCAAAAATGTCAGGGACATTTTCTCTTCATCTTCTTCTTCTGTTGCTCCTATCTCTACACAGCAGCAGCGGCAGCATGGCTGCTCTCACAACCCAAACCCTTGACATACCCCCACAGTACTACAACCCAAAGCTCCCAGCCCACGCGCTCTCGTCCTCCAAGAAGTACGAGGGTTCTTCCGACCTCGTTCACCTTCGCTACCATATGGGTCCCGTCCTCTCCTCTCCGATCAATATTTACCTCATCTGGTACGGCAAGTGGAACCCATCCCAGAAGCTCATCATCAAGGACTTCCTCCTTTCCATCTCCGCCAACCATCGCGCAGCCGCTTCGCCTTCTGTCTCCAAGTGGTGGAGCACCGCTTCTCTCTATACCGACCAGACCGGCGCCAACGTCTCCCGAACGGTGCTCATCGCAAAGGAGTACGTCGATCAGCTTTACTCCCAAGGAACCCACCTCACCCGCCTCTCCATCCAACAAGTCATCGGCAATGCCGTCAAATCCGCTCCCTTCCCCGTCGATCACAAGAACGGAATCTACTTGATCCTAACCTCCAGCGATGTCACCGTTCAGGACTTCTGTCGGGCGGTGTGTGGGTTTCACTACTTCACGTTCCCGTCCATGGTCGGGTACACGCTGCCATACGCCTGGGTTGGGAACTCCGGGAAGCAGTGCCCAGAGGTATGCGCGTACCCTTTCGCCACACCCGGGTACATGGCGGGCAGTGGGCCAGGCGCGTTGGCACCTCCGAATGGGGACGTGGGTGTGGACGGCATGATCAGCGTGATCGGGCACGAACTGGCCGAGCTGTCGACGAATCCATTGGTGAATGCTTGGTATGCTGGGGAGGATCCGACAGCTCCCACGGAGATCGGGGACCTGTGCGAGGGATTATACGGGACAGGAGGGGGAGGTGGATACATCGGCCAGGTGATGAGGGATGGTGCAGGGAGGACGTTTAACCTGAACGGGAGGAGAGGGAGGAGGTTTCTGGTTCAGTGGATATGGAGCCCGATTTTGAAGGCTTGTGCTGGTCCGAATGCGTTAGATTGATCAGTTATGATTTATAAACTCTCTCTCCCTCTCCCTCTCTCTCGCTCTCTCTGTATATCTGGTTGTTTGTCTTTCCCTTCCCCATTAATTCCCTCTACTTGAGGGATTTCTTCTTATTACTGTCTACTGTAGATGGGGCCTGAGGGAGTGAGGGGTGCTAGTTTGGTGCCGGGAGCTAGAGAGGGGATTTATTTTTTTATTACAAATTTTGTTCAGTTATTACTTAAAGCCGTGTACAGAGGATAGAACTATTTGTTAGATTTTATTTTATTTCTTATGAAATTAAATTTTTATATTGAATATGATTATATTTCTATCGCGATATGAGCAAGAGGAATCTATTCTGTTGTAGATGATTGTTTCTTTCCCTAGATTTGTTCTTGCTGTTTTAAAATTTGAAACAAGATAAGAGTGAGAGAGTGTGAGACTGGACAATAGAACAGCTGCTGTTGCGATTCTATAGATAATTGTGAGTGACTTGTGAAGTTGGGGGGGGGGGGCACTGATCTTTATGCGCTGGGGCCTGGGCTTATAATGTAGTAGGTAGGCCAAGAAAATTGGGACCACCACAAAGGAAATGATTTTGATCTTGAATGGAATCTGCCGTGGCCCCGTTTGTGAGGGCTTCCGCGTTTGAGGTGTTTGTGTAAATTGAGCTGCGTTGATTGAGCACTTGGTGTTTTGGAGACTCTTGTGTTTTTCTATTTAGAGTAGAGCTACATATTCGAGCAGTGCCGATGGCCCAACTCGGAATTACAACAAACGTTGGCCCAATTCAGAAGGGCCCTGAGCAGCTGCTTTGAAAAATGTGGGGCCTGTTTGGGAGGCTTATATAGCAGCAAGTGCTTTAAAAAATTATTATTGAAGGAAGGCTTGTTCAAATTTCAAAGAAGAGTATGAATTCCGTCCTCATTCCGTCCTCAGCCTTTTGGAACCGTTCATCAGGAACATCTGTATAATTGTCAGTAACATTGTGCTTTATTCATCAGGAGATATTCTCAATTGTTAAAAGAGCCGTGTAAATAGCTGTATGATAATTACCAAACATTGGTTATTGGTTTTTAAGGTGGACCCTATCTTTCAAAGTCAAAAGCCTCGGCATGGAAGCCCCTTTAAATCGCTTTTATACGTGGAACCCTCTAAAGTAAATGGATCGAAATTTGGCCTTCTGATTTTTATTTTTATTATGAGAAAATCTATGATACGAGAAAGATATAGTATCAAATAGTCACCTCTACGATCTCGTGTTGATGCAGGCTCTTCGTGGCAAGGCCCCCCAGCCATTGATCCCTTCGATTATGATACCGGAACAATGCCAAATGCCCGAGAGTGTAAGGTTAACTTTTTAAAAATAATATTAATAAATGGCAAAAATACTGTTCATCTTCTTCTTCTTGCCATTTGTTCACCGGTCGCCGCCCGTTGTTGTTCAAAAAAAAGAATGTCAAATGCCCGAGAGTATAAACATTGGAGAAAAAAAAGGGAACATAATTGGTTTCGTATGGGAGAGATAAGCAACTGGTACTGTTTCACCCTAATCTGTTCTTGTGTTAAAAACCATTGACTTTGTCAGAAAATCACTGACTCGAGTGGTCGAACCGTTGACTCGTTTGACCCGGCCAACTGTTCGTAATATAAAGTTGCAGAGAAGAGAACTTAGATCTGATATCCAATCTGAGACACGAACTCAGATCTAGGATCTAGCACAAAGAGAAGAAGAAGAAGACTACAAGTGTTTTAGAGAAATCAACTTCAGATATGAGATCCGAGAGCCGAGATCTCAAATCTAAGATCCAAAAACTCAGGTCTCAGATCTGCATATGTTTTCGCTGCCTCACCATCGTCGTCACCGCTATCGTCACCGGTATCAAATCATCCTCCTCCTCTTCCCTCCTCTCCTTCCCTTTTTCTCTCCCTCCTTCTTCTTCTTTCTTTTTTTCTTTCTTAGTAGACAACAGTTCTCCTTTCTCCTTTCTGGCTTTCTTGGCCGACATCTCTTCTTTCTTATATGAGGTTTGCATATTAGGGCAAATCTCATATAAACAGTTGCCTTGATATGCAAACCGTTTGAACCATTCAACCCAGATGGTTGAACCACTAACCCGAAAACCGATAGCAAGAACGGTTCTGTTTCCGAGTCGATTTTTAAAACCTTGGTTTCTACTACAACGGGAAGACTATTAAGGTTATCTAAGAGATACTTGGGTGAGCTAGGGTGTTTATTCGAATTGTGCCTCTAAGGTTAGACTGTGGTGAGCTTGCGAGCTTAGAAAGGACATCTGCTTAAAGGTATTTTGACTCTCGGTATTTGCTGTATGATGAAGTGTTCAAACTGTGTGACGAACTCTTGCACTTTCTATAGGTAACTGGCCATGGTGGGCTCTCGTGCTTTAAACTGTTTGTTTGATTGGTTCACCACCAACTGGGAGTCAATGAAGGCTTTGACTCATTTCACTCAAACATCTCGTGCAAAGCGGAGTTTAACTATCAGCGCGTCGTACTCTACATCATTGTTGGAGGATTAGAACTCAAACTTGAGGGTGTGCTTGAGAACAATGTCATCCGTTTTAAGGAGAATGAGGTCAGCAATGCTCCCTTGTATGTTGCACGACCCATCTACATGCAACGTCCAAGCTCGGGGTTCCTCAACTTGGTTTGGGACTGAAAACGTACACTCAGTCAGCTAGGGGTTGAGCTTTGATTGCGGGCTGAGGATCGTAGTCGAGGTCAAATTCGTTGTAGGCTCCGAAAATCTCATGGTTGGCTCAAAGAAATGGAGTCGCCACCCATTTCTTAGAGGAAATGGGTCCTCGTTTTTAGATTGGAAGATTTTGGATCCTAAGGATTGGGAGAGGGAAGGTGTTAGGCACCCCTCTCTCCAAGCTGCTATAGCAGCCCAATAAGAGAATTGTCTAGGCTTTATTTCACGTGAAACAACATTGAAAATAATTGCTCATAGCTCCTAAAATTAGGTGAAAATACTCCCAACTTCACCCATAATTGATTTGAGCTGATGTTATTAGGTCTTAGGTACTGATTTTTCGAAGACCCTTGCCTCTCTACTATTTTTTCTCAATTTGGAGGAAACTAGAATTGCAAGTTTCCCATGATTTCGGGACTTTAAGCAACCCAAAACTAAATCGAGCACAGAAATTATAAATTCAGGTTCAAATGTTAAAATGAGAGACTTACGTCTCGTATACAACCTTGACAGGAGTTTTCCAGCACTTGAACTGAACAAATGAGTGGTTGGATAAAATCGAAAGATGTTTGAAACTATTGAATGCTTGGAGGTTTCGTGCAAATTTCAAGTCTGAAACACAGTAGAATGAATTTGGAATTTCGGGTTTAAATGCTTGGGGGTTTTCTTGTGAACAAGACACCTATAGGAGTTGGGAATGCTTTTTGTATCTCTCCTTTGTTTTTTCTCTTTCTTCATCCCCTCCTCTTTTTTCTCCTTCCTCCAGCCTTCCCCGATAGCTCGAGTTTGGTCTATATTTATAGGGAAGAAGAGGGGAAGAGCTCTAGAATTTGCCCAATCAAAGTGCCTAGACTTGAAGACAACTTTTTCACAAAAATGGGTAAAGAATTTTCAAAGGAAATGGTGTTTAGTCAAGCTTTCTTCTTTGATGAAAGGTTTTCTTTGATTTGGGGTAATTTTCACGGTTTTTGTGCATCCAATGGGAGCTTGGGGCATGCCTGTCATGGCAATCTCATTTGGAACTGTTAGTGGCAAAAAATTTAAATTTGATGAACTTTTAAAAGTGGTTTTGTCTTTTCTTAGTTTTAAGTGGGAGTATCTTTGGGTTTTTAGGCTTTTGGGTCTATTAGGCTCAACTTCACTGGTCCAAGTGTTTGAACAAGTCAAGAATGGGTCTAACATTAGCCATCGCACTTATGAAGTTTCAGATTGGGACAGATGAGGTGGCAATTTAATTTGATGCGTTGAAATTGCATTTTCCTAGTTTAACGATCAAATAAGCGAATCGGGTAATGAAATTTGACGTGTTGGATTGTTTGGGTCTCTGAACATAGTGGTGAGGTTTCATTGGCGAAAGAGAGTTGGGATAATGGAGATCTGTGGATAGCAAGTTCAAATCAATGAGATTTGCTAAAATAAAACCTTTGCTTCATGAAGGGCCGATGGGGGAACTTTGGGATGAAATTTGGTGGGTAGGCACTTTTGAATGTCTTGAATGTAATGGAAGTGATGGATCTTTGATATGAGGTATAGACTGGCAAATTTGGTTTGGGTCTTGGTTTATCAATTAACAAGAAGGCTTGAAATGGAATCTCACTTTCTTAATGGCATAATGGAGGAGTTTGGTCATGAAATTTACGTGCTGAGATTTTTTTGAGTTTCCGAACACAGTGGTAAAGTTTGATTGGCCAAATGAACTTGGAATGATGGATGATAAGCTTTAATCAATGAAATTTATTGAAGTTTATATCTGGCTTGATGGTGAGTCAAATGGGGGAATTTGGAGCTAAAATTTAGTGGGTAGGTACGGATTAAGGTGAGAAGTCAAGTGGATGGTTCTGATTTAATGAAGAAACAACTAATCTAGGTTTTCTAATTCTAGTTGTGTGGGGTTGCTAAAATGAAATCTTGGCACTTTTAATGTTGGTTGTTGTAGACTTGCAATGGGATTCACTAGTTGATTGTATCTTAATGACATTGATGTGATGGATGTGTTGGATTAAGGCCATTAGAAAGGAAGTTGCCATGATGAACGATGGACATGTGACTAATTTATAGTGTCTAAAGTTTGTAGGCCATATTTGATTAGGCGTCGATGTTGGTCTTAAGGTTTTCATTTGTCCTTTTGATTTTGTCAAAAGAGGAATATTTTGCCTTTGTAAAGTCTTAATTTAATCTAGTTGCGATTATGAGTTTTGGGGTTTAAGAGTAGGGTACAAAGAGGTTTGGTAAAGGGACAAAGCAAAAATTGGATGCTGACATTCGTTGAGTTCCACACTCAACTTTATTAGTCGCCTTGACGTCTTAGGTTTTTGTAGTATCTACTTTAGGCGTTGATCGGTTAGGATGTGGAGATTGTGTGCCTGTAAGTAGGCCAGAGTTTCTTAGCCAAGGTAACGACGACCAGGGAGACTTTCACCATGTTTGGATATTTGCTTTCCGCATCCCGGATGACTTTGCGGGTGTAGTAGATCAGTTTTGGACCCCGTCTTCTTCCTTTACTAGGACTAAGCTAACCGCTTTGTCACCAACTAAAGGGTACAACAATAGTTGGACTCTAGGGTTCGACATTGTTAGTAAGGGCAACAAGCTTAGGTACCACTTCATTTGTTGGATGGCCTAGTCACATTCCTTCATCTACTAGAAGTCCTTTACCTTCTTCAAGGCCATAAAGAAGGGGAGACAATAGTCTGCAGACTTTAACATGAATAGGATGGTTTGGTGAGGCATTGTACTTCTTTGCGCATCCGTGGGCGGTGCATTTCTAGGATGGCTTGTATTTTATTTCGGTTGACCTCAATCCCTCTCTATGTTACCATGAAGCCACGGAACTTGCCGGAGCTAACACCGAAGGCACACTTGATCTGGTTCAAGTTCATGTCGTACTGCTTGAGCATACAAAAGACCTCATACAAGTTGCCAGGTGGTCCGCAACCTTCTTGCATTTTATCAACATGTCATTGACGTAGGCTTTCACATTTCAACTGAGATGATCTCTAAACATTTAGTTCACCAGCTTCTGGTAAGTCTTGCCGACATTCTTTGAGGCTAAGGGGAAACACTTTGCAATAGTAGAGTCCTCAATCGGTGATGAAGACAGTTTTCCCCTAGTCGTTAGGGTGCATTTTGATTTGATTGTAGCATGAGAATGTGTCCATGAAGCTCAGTAACCTATCCCTGTTGTTGCATTGACAAGATAATCTATCATCAAAATGGGGAAACTATCATTCGGGCAAGCTCAATTCGGGTCGATAAAGTAAATGCAAATTCTCCACTTTCCATTAGCCTTCTTCAATATCCCCACGTTCGTGAGCCAATCCAGGTAGGTCACCTTTCTTATGAAGCTCACATCTAAGAGTTTTTGTACTTTCTCATTAATCACCTACCACCGTTTAAAGTCGAAGTTCCTTTTCTTCTGCCTTATAGGTCGATAGCGGCTTTAGTGTTGAGGCAATGGGTTATGACCTTGGGGTTGATCCCCACAGGTCTTTCAAAGACCATGCAACAACATTTGTGTTAATCCTTGGAAACTAGACAATGTTATCTCGAAGGCCAACCTCTAGTTGGGTGCCCACTTGTACGGTATTTTCCAAGTTACTATTGAAGAGTTGTACCTAAGTCAGGCCCTCCATAGGCTGATTGTGCTAGGCGCGGAATTCATCCTGGAGGTCTAAGCCATTAGTGGTATGAGCTTCTTAGGTAGGGGTATTTCCCTTGCAGGCCGTCACACAACATTGCTTCGTCATGCAGTCAAGAACTTCACTACAAGGTGATATGTCGAGACTGAGGCACAAAGCGCATTCAAGGTCAGTTTCTTGATGATGACATTGTACATAGACTTGATTTTGACAACTAGGAAGTCAACCATAATAGTGCTCGTCTTCAGTCCGTCACCTATGGTCATCAATAAAGTGATCTTCCCCTCTAGTACTAGCGAGTCCCAGAGAACCCTACCAGTATAGTATTCATGGGCCATAATTTTTCCTTTTCGATTAGCATCATTTGGAACACCTCTTCAAAGATTATATCCGTCAAGCTGCCTATGTCAAAGAGGAATCGATGCACCTCGAAGTTGGTGATATCTATTGTTATCACCTGGGCGTCATCTTGCGGTGTTTGCACCCTCTTGTTGGTCGTCCACGAACACTTTGAGGTAGCCTAGCCGGACGGGTCTTCCTAGTGACTCCAGAGATCTTGATAACTTTCATTGTCATGGTCGTGGTCTTGGTGGAATTCATAGTATTTGTCCTAACTCATTTTGTTGCCCTAGCATTCATCCTTTTTTGCCATCGGACGAAGCAATGGCCTCAGATTTGCATCAGTACCTCAGTTCGTGATGTGTTGAGGGGGGTATAAGTTTCTAAACATGGGGGCAGTGTTCTTTATCTGTGGTCCCCATGAAAGTCCGCGCGCACCCTATCGTGGCCAATTCTCCTACTGTCTTTGTCTCGATGCTACCTATTGTGTCGGGCTTCCTCTTCCTACCTACACTATGGTTGAGCTTATTTGGTGTTGATGTACTTTTGTGCATGTTTCATGAGTTTGGTCAAGCTAGTAGGAGGGTTCTTTTGCAAGGACAAGCTGAACCTAGACGATTGCATTCTATTTATGATGGGGATGGCTACGTCTAGGTTTGGACTTGTACTCCCGTAAAGACTCACATTCCTTCTGCCACACTTGCACAAGGCTGGCCAAGCTCTTTTAGTTTCATCAGTTGCTAGTGAATTGCACGAAGAACTACTCCTCAAACTGTTTCCAAGAGGCGATCGATTGTAGGGGAGGGCAACGTACAACGCTGGAGCTACCCCTTGGAGGGTTGTGTTAAAGGCCTTGTACATCGGGGCCTCAAATGAGCAATGTAGCATCATGATGACTTTGAACCCCTCTAGGTGGTTGTTGGGGTCTGAGGTTCCATCATATTTCTTGAGATACGAGGTCACCATCCAACTGGGTGCATCTTGTCCATTATCTCCTTCATGTGGACCAGCTCCTTCGCATGGCGTTGATCCTTCGGGGAATGAGCTGTCAGCCCAGTCGTGCTTTAGTCAGCATGGCTTTGCTCTAGCTCATTCAACATTTTCCGTAAATCCTTAATCTCTGTGTCGAGGTCCTCGGGTTTCGTTATCTTGGGTGTTGATGGTGTGCATGCAGACTGAGGCATTTCTTGGCAAGGAGACAAGCTTTGATGTAGTGGAACCAAGAATGAGCGTCATTGGCTTGGGTCTGAGCTTGAGAGTTAGACTTTCGAGATGACTAGGGTTGTTTGCGCTCAGTCTTGTGCTTCGGGTGGTCCACATGGCATCTTTTGGGGTCCTCGACTTGAGGATCAACCACCATAGGCACCTGCAAAGCTGGCAAGACAACTAGGGGAACTTGTCCTTGTTTCCCTAAAGCTTCTATCATCGTGATGAGGTGGTCGACCTTTTGTTGCAAAGCATTGAACTCCTCAGGATTGATTTGGTTCTGAAGTCAAGCTTCACGGGTAGGAGAATTGCATTGAGAGTGGGATCCCTAGGATGGGGAGCGAGCACTAGAGCGGTCGGATGTGTTCTTTAAATGCATGGTGGTTGTTAGAGCACAAGGAAAGAAATAGTTTTAGGAAACTAAAGGCTTTTTGTGTCGATTCCCACAGACGGCGCTAATTTGATGCTATATAATCCGAGGTATTCTGAACCGAATACGTAGTAGATAAGATCCTGGCAACTAGATGAGGCCAAAGTGGAAGGATGAAATTGTGCACCATGGAGATCTGCAGCCACATATGGAATCAGAGGCTCGAGTAGGGGATCCCTAAGAAGCACTCGGACGTTCAAGTTAGTAGGAAGATGAAGTCGGTCAGGCCGAGCTTTGCAGGGCGAGCTGGTCCGAGCCGCAGAGAGCAGTAAGGTAGCATGGGAGCTGGAGCATTAGGAGAGTCATAGATCCTTTACCTTGAGGTGGATATTCCTTTTAAATAGGTAAGTGTGCGTGTTTTAGATGAATAGGCCTTTCATGGGGTTATCATGATGAGGCCACCCACTAAGATTTTCGGGAGGATCTGCCTTCCCCGACGGGGGCGCATCTCGTTGTCAATGTAGGACTTCTCTTCCTTATACAGTCTTCGGCAACACGACTTCTTGGACAAGCACCGGCATGGCCCAAAGAGATTCATGTGATCATACTTTTGAGATAACAATCATCTTTGTGATGTGAAACCATAGATCATGTTGAAACTTGTATTGATAGCATCTTCTTGGGAGCAGATTCAGCCATTCATTTAAACTCTTAAGAGAAACCTTATATTTTACTTCTTACCCAAAACCCTACCTTTCTCTCAAACATCTAAGGTAAGGATGGTCATTTGCCTTGCCAGGCCAGCTATTTGGGCTTGCCCATATAAATCAATATATTATATTTTGAAATTTAAAAGATTTAACCTGAGTTTATTTTTAAAATTATATATATATATATATACATGTGATAATCTACTATATACTACCAATATTATTTATATTAAATTTCCAGATCGGACTGGGCTTGGAAGAAAATATTCTGCTTGGGCCCAAGACATCTGAGACGGGCCGGGCCACTCCAGGCAATGCATGCCCGATTACCAGGTCTCTGATTGCGGAATGGAGAAGACTTCACTAGGGTGAGCTTGTAACTCTCTGTTTAACAAATGAAATTCGGCCTTTCGGCTTCTAAAAGAATGCATGCCCGATTAAAAATGGTCATAATTTTTTCAAGATGGGTAAATTTGTAAACCAGTCTAGAACCGATCATCTCAGATGTACAGAAGAAAACAAAATATTCAACTCTTTTTTCAAAGATCAAAGTTTTACCAAATACCACCCAATATGCACTTACAGACGCATGACAACAGATATTGATCAGGTGGCTTTCCTTCTCTCTCAGAGAATTATTAATATGGGTATTTGTAAGATGGTGTTTGGTTTGGTTGTCATTTATCTGAAAATGGTGTCAGCTCAATGCCATTTGGTTAAATCGTCAAATAAATGTTTGTTTGGATTTGTGTAAGAAACATTTGTGAGGGAAGTTTGTTTCTAATGTTTCACTCAGGAATGGTAATTTCTACTCTACCTGATGGGTATCCGTTTCTACCCTCCTTGATGGGGTGGGCTTTTTTGTTTTAAGAATGGGTTTTGGGGTGGGGATGGGTTTTAAGATTTTATAACTCATACGGATACGGTACGTATTAGGCTAAACCTGACCCTCCCCGACCTGCATATTGTTGAAAAGCATATAAATTTTATGTAGTAGGTCTTGAATTTAAAAATATTTTAAATTTTACAGGAAGGATAATTGATAGTTTATGTGTTTTTACACACCTTAATCAAATAATTAGAAATTTTGTTGTTATTTGTTTTATTTTTATTATTTATTACTTATGTATGACAAGAAATGAAAAGAAATTAGATGTGGTTTTTAAATCCAACCCGCCCTACCCTTGAATGCGGAGAGGGTTTTGCATTTTCATGTGCGGATAGGATTTAGATTCTTAAAATCCAACCCACTACAGGTTTTGAGGTACAGGTTGAGAAATTGGAGGAATCAAAGTGTCTAAAATTTACAAAACTCTCTCCGATTCAATCCCTAATTTCTCCCAATATAAAATGCTTTTTTCACTATTCAATTTATGTGACGCTAATAGTGACTAACTGCCGTTTTTTCAAGATAAATACCATACAAAATATTTATTAAATAATATGAACGGAACTAAACAGCCCCTAAGTTGTCTATTTAATACAGACAAAAAGAAATATCTCCACCAATTACTTTTGCCCATGAGGTTATCTCAGTATAAACTTCTGCCTAGTTGCTTCTGAAGTGACATGTAGTAATTTAATAATCTTTCCTATTCTGTCATTGATCGTTGTTATTATTGAGTTGAGATTCGTTGTAGATGAATTGGTCTATCTTTATTTTCTTTTATTTTTATACTTGTATATAAAAGTAAGTTTCATTTTTATTTGATTAATAATTATCCATTGAAGGGGGTGTTTAAAAGATAGTTATAAAGGGTTTGACTATGATATGGAAAATATATGATATCAGAAAAACAACTGGCCAATAAACTAGAATTATAAATATGGTAGCGAATCAGGTGTTATTTATCAAAATTCATGGGTGGGTTTTGATTGGTCAAAACTCTTTCCAATATCATATCTTTCCCATATCATAGATATTCCCAGTTATAAAAATGTAAGAGTTATTCCTTTACCAAAAAAAATGTAATTTTTATCCATTCCCAATTTGTTATGATTTTGGTTTTTAAAACAAAAACAGCCATCACTTCATCGAAATTAAGGCTATGTTTGGTTTGAAGGAAAAAGTAGGAAAAGGAAGGAAAACTTTTACAAATCTTACATAGGTAATAGGTTTTCCTACCTTTCCCTGCACTTTCCTTCAAACCAAACATAGCCTAAATTAATTAACATTATCTTGCTTGTCTAATAGTTTTTTTAAGCCAAAAATAAAATTCATTCGACGAGCTTCAATCAGTACACGTCAATGCCCTTAAAAGTTTAAACAATTGGTATCAAGAAATCGGGATAAAATGACCAAGTAAATTGAAGAATCATACTGGGCTTAAATATGGACTGCATTGTTTGAAGCTCAAGAGTGTGAGTGACTTATAAGCCATGTTTGGTGAAAAATACAAAGAGGCAAATGAGTTGTCAATCGACCAGGTCTCCATCTTGTGTGTGTTAACTTATCTAAAAATCCTATTAAATGGAATATCATATATAATGGTTTGAGAGAATCTCCCCCCATTAGATGGCTCTCACATAATCCGAGATAAATATTTATTTGGTAAATCATTTAACCACACAGAGTTTCTGTTGGAGGGAGATTCAAATTTTCAAGAATTTTTCTCATCCCTCTTGTTTTTTGTCATTTTCTCTTCTCACCCTTGAATAAGTCATTGTGCACGCCTACCAGTGGCCTGTGGGCTGTTTTATCTTGGCGACTGGTTTGCGATCACTCGGCTGCACCATAGGGGGCAAATACGGTTTTAAGGAGAGTAAACAAGTGGCACGACTCAGCCCTCCCTCTTCCTGCAATTCATAGTTTCGAGTTCCTGCAACAAATTCACACTACTGCAACTTCGGTTTGGAAAGCAATTACCGATAAATTCCATCTGCTCTCTTTACTATTATTGCAACAGTTTATCTTCTCATCATCTCCTCATTGTTTGAGTTGTCCTCTTTGTATGGAAGTAACAGAACCTCAAAACCTTGAATCTGTAAAGGGAGTTCATCCTCACAGGGATTACTCTGAGAAGAACTATATATGTTCCAATTTTGATTCTCCACTTGTTTAACAAGCCCAACTTTGTGAATCAGAGCCTTTAGTATGCCACTTTGGATCACTTAATGGTTTTCAGAATCTTGAACAATCGAGATATCAGTCTTGTGATTACAAAATTATTGTCCGCAAGTGTTTGCTCTTCAACATTCTGAAAGACTTTGTTGTTTTCAGCATCTTGAATAGCTACGATATCAAGGTTTTGTGAATTCAAGTCTAAGTCATGGGAAGCTTCATCTGGCCCTGCATAATCAAGCCATGTAATATCATCAAGTGAAACAGCATTCTGTTCTAGAAAATGGAACTCCTATTTTTCCATATATTCCAAAGCCAGCACCCCCAAGTACTCCAAAGTACAATTTGTCTCCTTAACCCACTTAGAACATCCCGAATTCTCAAATGACCTGAGATCATTTCACACTAGTGGATATGCTTAAATTAAATAATATAGTAGCTTAATATTTAGGTGATTTAACACTAGCAGTTTCTTGAATCAAGCTTTACATAGACTGTATGCAGGAGATTATCAACATATGTGGTGTTTTTTTCCTCTTTATTTAATATTTGTTATTTTTTTTTCCAGTTGATGGCATTGCATATAAATTTTCTAGTTGATGATGACCCTCTGAAAATTCAAGCGGTCAACATCATTGCTGTTCTTTCATCATTTTGATCATTACATCCTAACATCATCTTGAGTTTAAAATTCAATTTTCAACACATTACAATAAGCCTCTTTCTGAACTTTTTTTTTTTTGATAAATAAGCCTCTTTCTGAACATTACATATTCACATCCTATGATGCTTTCTTTTGTTGCATAAAATTGTACATTGGTCATAGCAAAAGTTAAGGAATCTGGGGCTGAAAGTAATTGTTTATGTCCAATGGCTTTCCAATGGAGTCAGATGTTCATAGTTAGTCAATCATGAAAACTATTGTATCTTGTGCACAAAACAGCTCATAGCCACACACCAATAGCAGCAAACTTATCTCATAGGAAGCTTTGTTTTCCTAGGATGGGATATTGTTGTAAAATGATAAAGAAAGTAGAATGGAACTTATCAGTAATTGCTTTCCAAACCAAACTTGCAGTATTGTGATGTTGTTGCAGAAACTCGGAACTGGGAATTGCATCGGCTCGGCTCGGTGTGCGCATGTGAAAAGCACCCCCAACCCCCCTCACGTGCATGAAATATCTATAATGCTCTCCTCCTATGGGTCCCTACCCATAGAGAGAGCAAAACTACAAATATACTCTACTTCCACTCTTTTCCCAAGCAATGTAGGACAAGGAGTCTTCACATGCATTCAAAAGTGGGAAGAGGAAAAGTCAAACACAAGAGAGGGAGGGGAGAGATTCTTAAAAATTTGAATCTCCCTCTAACAATCCTCTACAATATTCAAAATTACAAAAAGATCGAACAATCTGAGCAGCGCGGTAAGAAAAGTATTTATGGTGATGTCTTTTGCACTTCAATCGACACTTAGGTATGAAAAACTATGTTACAGAGTATGGGTGGAGTCAGACTCCTTCAACCTTTCCCTTTTGTCGTAACTAGATAACCGACCAACAAACTCAACGCACCAGTTCTTTATGGTTCTTTGGTTTTGGAACATTTTGGCCTTATTGCCCTCTTGGAATCATGAGTATTTTAGAGAGTCAGCCCTAGATCTCTCTTAGAAGCGGCAACACTTCACACTCACTTACGTCAGTTATTAGTGGGCACTGCACACACCATTCTTAACCGATTAAGAGCCTCATGATCAACCTCCTCAAACTGCAGTGAACACTATCTTTCCTTAGTATCTGAAATGGGACACAAATTGATAGTGCTTTCCCAAGTCATCTAGCGACTCGTTTTTACCCATTCAACCTAATTCCAGGGATCTCCTTTCACATAGGTTGGGTGTCCATCACTAATGACTTTGTAATGGGCTTCAACCCCATTCCTACCAATGCCTCATAAACCACCTTAGAAATCCGGTTTGGTTAACGAATTTACAAGGTTCTTTTCAGACCTTACAAAATCCAGAGTGATTGTACCTTCGCTGAGGTATTATCTTACCTGGTTATGCCTTAAGCAGATGTGCCTTCTTTTACCGTTATACGTCTAGTTCTTGGCTCTAGCTATTGCTGCTTGGCTACCACAATTGAGAGATATGAACGGAACCGGCCATGGCCAAAGTGGTATATCTGACAGTAAGTTCCTTAGCAACTCTGCCTCGGACCCTGCCAATTCTAGTGCAATAAACTCAGCCTCCATTATTGAGCTTGTGTTGCATTACTGTTTTACCGATTTCCACGATACTGCTCCTCCACCTAGAGTAACATATATCCACTGGTGGAAGTACTATCATTTGAATCTGAAATCCAGTTCGCATCAGTAAAGCCCTCTAAAACCGGAGGAAAACCTAAGTAGTGTAAACCAAAATTTATGGTTCCTTTTAAATATTTTAATAATCTTACTAGAGCTTTCCAATGTTCATTACCAGGATTATGAGTATGCTGACTTAACTTTCCCACAACTATAGTTATGTCCGGTCTCGTACAGTTCATTAAATAAGATACAGATCCAATTATACTTGCATATTCTTTTTGTGAAACAGGTTCTCCTACATGCTTTCTTAAGTGAATACTATAGTCAAGACGCGTTTTAACCGGCTTACTGTCATAGTGTCCAAATTTTCTAAGAATACTCTACATAATGTGATTGGGAGAGAATAAAGTTTCCTTATTGTTTATGGATTTTAATCCCCAAGATTACATCGGTCTCACCCAAGTCCTTGGTATCAAATTTGGACATTAGAAATTGGTTTGTTTCTTTTACTACCTTTAGACTAATTCCCATTATTAACATACCATCAACATATAGACAGATCATGATTCCTCTATTATTTTCAAATTTGCTATAGACACATCTATCAGAATCATTTCTACTATATCCATTAGTTATTAACACATTATCAAATTTTTCATGCCATTGTTTGGGAGCTTGTTTTAAGCCATACAGAGACTTAATTAATTTACATACTTTATTTTCTTGACTTGGCATTATAAAGTGTTCAAGTTGCTTAATATATATTTCTTCTTCTAATTCCCATTTAAGAAAGTTGTTTTCACATCCATTTGATGAACTACTAGTTTGTAAATGGATGCTATAGCAAACAAAACTCTAACTGTTGTTAACCTTGCTCCCGGGGAGTAGGTGTCAAAGAAGCCTACATATTTCTTTTGTCTGGACCTTTTAGTAACTAATCTAGCTTGAATTTATCTATTGTGTCATCTGGTTTTAGTTTTTTTTTTTAAATTCGCTTACAATCCAATTCCTTATTTCCAGGTGGGAGATCTACAAGTTCCCAAGTGTGATTAGTGACTAAAGAGTCTATTTCACTTTTTATGTCTTCTTTCCAAAATACTGTATCAGGTGAAGTTACCGTTTCCTAATAGGTTAGTAGGTCATTGTCTACCAAAAATGTGAACATTCCGTCACCCAAATTTGTTTCTCTTCTTTGTCTTTTACTTCTCCTTAAGTTTGGTTCTTACCTAAGTGAAGTATTGATTCCTTGAGCACTCACTTGTTCTTGGTTTTTAATTTGGTTTTGAGAAGATTTCCTGTTTATTGTTTCTTTTCTCCAAAGGAAGATGTGCTCAAAAAACTTTGCAACTCAGGACTCTATTATTGTGTTGTTTTCGACAACATTATTAATTATTTTAATTAAAAGGAACCGATAAGATGCACTGTTTTGTACATATCCAATGAACACACAATCATAGATTTTCGGTCCTAGTTTCTTTCTTTTAAGTTCAGGTATTCCAACATTTGCTAGGCAACTCCAAACTTTTAGGTAATTCAGACTAGGTTTCTATTATGCTGAAGTTCAAAAGGTATTTGTCCTTTTTTCTTGGGTGGTATTCATTTATATAAGTGACAAACCGTTAGGATTGCTTCCCCCCACAAATTCAGAGGTGCACTTGAAGTAATTAAAATCGCATTCATCATTTTTTTAATGTTTTGTAGTCTTTCTACAACTCCATTAGATTCAGGTTGATAGGGAACTGTGGTTTCATTTATGGTTCCATTTTCTACTTCATCTTTGTAGTTTATGAAAGCTTGATCAGCCTCATCTTTTGATCTAAGTATAACTACTTTTGCAGATCAAGAGAAGTCATCTGTAAATGTTATTTAGTATCTTTTTCCTCCTTTAGTTTCATGACATTTAAGGTCTCATAGATCACTATGTATAAGTTGTAACAATTCAGTTTCTCTTTGTACACTTTTATAAGGTTTCTTAATGAATTTTGCTTCTACACATACTTGGCATTTATCATTTGTAAAATTAATAGGAACATTCAAAACTCCTATTTACATAATCGTTTTAAATAAGGAGCACTACGATTTCCTAGTCGAGCATGCCAAATATCAAAGGATTCAACAACATAAGCAGAAAAAGAATAAGCATTTTTTATTCATAACAATATCAGAAATGTTCAGTACAAACAATCCACCAGCATTGTATCCTTTTCCAATAAATACATTATTTTTAGTCAACACGGCCTTGTCTGCTTCAAATGTGAGTTTTAGTCCTACTTTGTTGAGGAATGCTCCCAATACCAAGTTTAGTCGGATCTCTGGTACATGCAACACATCATTCAGCATTAGGATTTTTCCTGAAGTCAGTTTCTAGAGCACATTTCCTTTGCCGATGACTTTTGAAGTTTGTGAGTTTCCCATGAAGACTTTCTCTCCTTCAGACTGAGTTGTATACTCATAGAAGGAATTGCGGTCCCCTCATATGTGCTTGATACCACCAGTGTCCAGTACCCACTCCTTCGGCTAATCAATTAAGTTTACCTCAGTTACCACAATTGCGATAACATCCTCAGTCAAATTGACTTTGGGTTTCCCAGAGTCCTTCTTTCGGTAAAGGCAGTCGTTCTTGTAACGTCCAGGTTTGCTACATACATAACAATTTCCTTTCTTTTGTTGCTTCTTGAATTTTTGATAATTTTTCACATTCAAGTTCTTTTTGAATTTTGTAGTCTTTTTCTCCACCAGATTGGTTTTGGAAAACTAGTCCTCATCTTTCTTTCTGTTTTTTTCTTCTATCTTAATTCGGACCTTACTTAGTCCAAAGTAGTGTCATTTATCTTATGTTTCATACTAGTCTTGAAATCATTCAATGTATGTGGCAGTTTCCCTATGAGAGAACCGACAATGAATTCATCTGGCAGCATCATGCCTTCTTTTGTTAGTTCCCCCACAGGAATCTGGAACTCATATATTTGGGATAACATGTCTATGTCTTCTTTCATGGTGAAGTGCAGGAAGTTGACAGTTACATATTTCTTATTTCCAACATTTTCCAGAGCATACTTATTATCCAATGCAATCCAGATTTCATAGGCATAATGGTAGGAAGAATAGACATTATACAGTTCATTGGACAAGCAGTTTAGGATATGGTTGGTGCAGAGGTGGTTGGTTGTAATCCAATGTTTTGCAACAAAAGAACGGGTTAGTTCCTCCATGTTTGATGGGTTTAGTTTAGTCAAAGCAAAGGCTACCCCTAACTATTGTAAGGCAAAATGCAGGCATTGTCTCCAACGCTTGTTGTTGGTTCCATTGAAGGGTTCAATCTTAGAAAAGTTGGGAACTGTTGACAGTATCTGGTTCCTCATGAAGGGGTTACCAGTGATAGGTTTCATAAATGCGGTTTTAAGATTGTTGTAAAATGATAAAGAAAGTAGAATGGAAATCGCTTTCCAAACCAAACTTGTAGTGTTGTAATGTTGTTGTAGAAATTCGGAACTGGGAATTACAGGGAGAAGGAGGGTTGAGTCGTGCCACTTGGCCACTCTCCTTAAAACCGCATTTGCCCCTTACGGTGTAGCCGGGTGTCGCAAATCGATCGCTAAGATAAAACAGCCCATAGGCTATTGGTAGGCATGCACTCACTTACCAGACCTCCGCGAACCACAGGAGACTAATGGTTAGATATGCAAAGAAGACAGAGAGTCAAAAAATGTGATTGATGAAAACCGAGTCATCCATTACTCCTTTTATAGAGTGTTCTCATATCCAAATGGACATAAAGGTGTCCTTTCAAACAGGACTTTTTGAGAATAGTGCACCTGTTCGAAGAGGCCCAAAGAGGAAGAGGCACGAACAAGGAAAGAGAAAACGTTTCAAAACATTAAGTTTGAAAGTCGAACAGACACCTATTTGAATGTACACAAAACCATTTAATTCAAGTATCAAATCTGGTTAAAAGAAAAAAGTGATTCTGTGTAACGCGCGTGCGCTCACGCACACGCAACCACGCCTTGACCCGGCCCAGCTCGACGCGCGTGTGTAAAAAGCACTCCCAACCCCCCCGCCACACACACACACACACACACATGAATTTAACAATACAATGAGAGGATCTTCTACATTAATAAGTATAGAATATAAATCAAAAAACCATGACTTAGAAATTTAAATTTTCAGCATCTTATCAGTTTTTTAACTGAACCATTTAAATTTCCGAGTTCCTTTTGCTTAATTCAAGTATCAAATCTGGTTAAAAGCAAAAAGTGATTCCATGTAACGAGTGTGTGCTCACGCACATGCACCCACGCCCTGACCCAGCCCAGCTCAACGCACATGTGTAAAAAGCACTCCCAACCCCCCTCCACACACATAAATTTAACAATACAATGAGAGGATCTTCTACATGAATAAGTATAGAATATAAATAAAAAAAACATGATTTAGAAATTTAAATTTTCAGCTTAGATCATACTAACAGCTATTGCATTGACTTGCATCTTATCAGTTTGTTAACTGAACCATTTAAATTTCAGAATTCCTTTTGCTTAAAATTATGAAATTCTTTAAAGGATTTGAAGATTCTGAACCAATTACTTTGTTGCACAGATTAAATTACAATTCATAGAAATATGTATTTTTATTCCAGTAGTGATACTATGTTCTAAGATAGTAATGTACAGTCCCTCTCTTCACATAATCTACATTCCCCAAACCTACAACTTTAGTTGTAACTTGGTGTGACAGAAAAAGCAACAAGGGAGAATATTCTTTTCTAAAGCTCCTGATCAAAGTGGTTTACTGCTGATGTTTTCAGAAACCTTTTTTGAAAATATATAAAAAGTAAGGTTTCATGAATCCCATATTATTTGGTTTAGTATTGAATGCTTGGATCAAAGCTTTCGTCTACATATTTACCACTCCCTTCTAGTCTGGTTTTCTGGTCAATTATTTTGTTTTCGATAATAGATAAAGTGATTGGAAACAGAAAATAGAGACATGACGGAGACCTTTAAAATAAAAAGGCTACCCACACTTTAATATAGCAACCCCCGGGAAGATACATTTATAACCACAGCACCCAATCCTAAGCTGTTAGTCAAATTGGGCATGATTGACATCTTTGACCCAACTCAAGGAAGAGTATTGAAATAAAAGGCCATTAGCCCATTACCCTATGCTAGGCTGGTGGTCCTGGTTATCTTGGGTCTTGGAAGGTGTGGACTGGACATGGACCTGACCTCTAGCATTTTCACTATTAAGTGGCCACTCACAGACTCAAACCTTCATTCTCACACCTGTCAGACAAAGATCTTACCATTGCAGCAAGTAATGCCCTTTGTTTTGTTTGTACTTCTTATTGGCACTTTGCTCCTGATGTAATCGAATCTGGTCAGGTATCATTTTTTCTTGGCTAAGTACCTCGTCACCTTGTCTGCTCCTAAGTGGTCTGACTTGGAGGCTGAAGTGGAGCTTCCTGGCGTAGTGCAACCCAGCTGCTCCCTGCAGGAGCTGATCTGGCTACCAGCAATGATGGGAACTGAATTGGCTACTCCCTGCTGGAGATGATCTGTTCATCTTTGTAGGCGGTGGGAGTTGAGGGACCTGCGAGAACTGAATCAGAGAACTCGGGGGTGTATACCCGGCGAGGTCGCTCTGATGGCTAAGTTAGCCCTTAATAGCGAGCTGAGAATGATATTGGAGAATGAGAGAGAAAGAGAGCGGGGGCTACCACCTTTTTTCTTCTTTTCATCATCCTCCTCCTTTTTTCCTCATCTCTTTGCCCTTGGGGGGTGAGGCCTTTATATACTGGAGTCCGTGCGGGTTTGGTGGAGTGGTTTCTGGATTCCTGTTGTGATGGGACCTGCTTTCGTGTTAGGTGGGCATAAAGCCACCAACCGATAAGGTTGCCCATTTCCGCCTAAATCGGGGAGTGGGTGAGCTAATATATCCGTTACAAGTCACAATCCCATAAAACGCGGGGTACGGTGGTGAGCTCCTCGGGGTTGTCATGCGGTGGTCAGTCTGACTAGGAGGCGAGCTGCCCGTAAGTGGCAAGCTGCCTGGTGGCGAGTTGCTTGTGCGAGCTGCCTGTGCAGTGCTGAGTTGTCTAAGTTGCCAGGCTACATGATGGTGAGCTGCCTAGTGGCGAACTGCTTGTGAAGTGCCGAGGTGTCTAATTTGTCAGGCTACATGATGGTGAGCTGTCTATGAAGTGCCGAGCTGACCAGGTGCCAAGCTGCCTGTGAAGTGCTAAGCTGCCTGTGAGGTGTCGAGCTGGCCAGGTGCTGAGCTGCCTGTGAGGTGCTGGGCTGACCACGTGCCAAGCTGCCTATGAGGTGCTAGGCTAACCAGGTGTCGGGCTGCTTGTGGTGAACTGTCTAGTTGTCATGAGGCTGCACTTAATTGTCGTGAGGTGCCAGGTGTCATAGGGTCATTGGAGGGCCAAATCCATCCTCATCAGCTCCTATGGTTTATCCTTACCTTAAATTAATAATATTTCAATGAAACATATATGGGTATTTCTTTCTGTTGAGATGGTTGATTGAGATGATTTAGTACATGCGAAGAAGACCATCTACAGCACCTGTTAGTAAAAAGTGATTGGTTACAACTTAATTAGGACAAGGCTTAGTCCTAATTAGTATTGGTATTTTGTTATTTATGTAGTATTAATTGTAGTTCTTAAGAGCATTTTATTCCTCTAGTTTATTGTTCTAGTAGATTAATAATAGTCCAATGGGATGTATAAGACAGCATAAAGAATTCTCACCATCGCTTTCTTCTTCCTTAACCTTCAATCTATAGTTGCAATTGTTGCTACTCAACAGTAATGGAATGCTGGTTCAATAATGCAAGATCGTAGTAAGCAGATAGGAAATTGTGAATTTCTAGTTTGTAGGCATTCTCAACTGCCTCAATTATTTAAATATCCAAGTGAAATTACCTTGATTCTTCACTTTTTTTACAACCCTTTGTGATTAAATAGCATCCAAAATCAGAACACATAATTGAGAAGCTGAAAAGCTAAGCTCTGATGCATATTTTAGGATTCTCAGAATCTTGAAAAACCTAAAAGCTAATAGATAACTGAAGAAATTTACAGAACAAAGCATCTCGAAGATGTTAGCCACCTATGGACATGGAAACTTACAATCTTGTTATATTTTTCATTTCACTGATGTAGTCAGGGATTTGTCCTGTTATCTTGCAATTTCTGAGTATCCTATTAACACAACAAAACAAATTGCCTCATGAGTGAAAAGAACCACAAACTATTACACAATTACACCATGCATATTTCAGCTCACAAATCAGTCATGGATTTCATTCCACCGAGGCCAGGGAAACTCATGTTTGTTCCATTCAAATCAGACACCCTCCTGAAATTTAAAAGCATCATATCAGAAATTCATATCATCGTTCTATTTACTATGCTCATTACTCTTGTTAAAAGTAAGAAAAGCCACTAGACTAGATATAGAAGTTACAAGAAGCTAGAAATATTAACTCACAGTTGAATTAAGTTTTCCAAGAAGGAGATCTCAGAAGGAATAGGGCCCTACTGTTCTTGTGATTCTATACCTACTGTTCTTTAGCCTCAGTTTGGAAGGAGTACAAGTACAAATATGTACTGTACAAATGCATATTTACTGGCTGCTGATTTGATACAAACCTGCATCTAACCAATTTATTAAATAGGCCAAAATTTTGCCAAACTTAACTGGAAAGAAGTGTTCCCTTTCCCAGTTATCTGGCTTGGATTGAGGATGTTGAAAATTCATTTAATTTTTTTTTAAATGACAGATATGTTAGAACTGTAATGTGGGTAGTACCATGTTATGCCGGATTTTAATTTAAATAATTTTTCTAGTTCTTTTGGTAATTATTTATCTCCCCCAAAATTCACCTTATGCAATATATCATCAGATATCTTCTAACCATGAAATCTGAACTTGCTACGAATGGAATTGATCAAATCTAACAACTTGTAAACAATGGTGTTTCAACCCTTCTATTTCATATCTCGTCTTTTCAGTTTTCTCCCTTTACATAAATTGCTTTAAAATTTGTAGATAATCCAACAATTTGAAGGTTGCCAACTGGTTCAGTTGGTAAGGTCTTTGGATGGCTGTTGGATTCGTGATGAATGCTGGGATTGGGATGATGGGTTTTAGTGGGTCAACTTCATATCCTTGCTAATTTTATTTTGTAATATCAAAATAAAATAAAATAAAATATGATATTAGCATGTGTGATGACATGGTGTGGGAATCTGGAATAAAATTAAAAAGGGGTGGTGCTTTGGGTTATGAAAATCTGCCCGAACTGATCTAGGTTTTCAAATTACGAATAATGCCATATCAGTGTTAGCATCAGCAGTAGATATCTCTTGGCAGGAAGGTATAAGATAAATCATTCAAACTTATAGGTGTTCTTCCCTTTAAAAAGGTATCTCTCTCTTGTTCAGTTCCAAACACTTGCAGGAAAATGTCAAGTAAATAGCTTTAAATACCATAATCTACTTACTCTGTTGAATTTTGATCGTAATTTCTGGGGTTGTACTAAATAGCTCTAGTACAAATAAGACTGAATTGCTGAAACCTCCATAGAACATGTTCTAGTTATCTTTTGCAGCATCCAAACCATGTTTGACCAATGATAATAATGTAGGCCTCTGGTACATGTATTTTTTTCTCCTTTTTTATATATTTCTTGTCTGGATAGATGGACAGAGAACTTTTGATTGCAGTGGTTGGGACTACAACAGCTGCAACTGCATTGACCCTGACCGTCTTGCAAGAATGGATGGACTATTTGGATAGGGAACCTTCTGTCAATAGAGGCTTAGAGAGGCAGGATTTGTTGGATCGACTATATAGGGGGAGACCGGTTGATTGTTACAACCAATTGAGGACGGGGAAGGAGGCATTCTATAGGCTTTGCAAAATTCTACGTGAAATCGGTCGACTGGATGACACGCTATGGATTACTGTTGAGGAACAAGTTGCTAGATTCCTACACATTTTAGCACACAATGTTAGGAATAGAACGATGGGGTTCCATTTCAATAGATCTGGAGAGACGGTGAATCGTCACTTCAACTTGGTACTAGATGCAGTTCTGAGCCTAGATGATAGATATTTAATCCAACCAAACGGGGCAGAACCACCATCCGAGAACCCAACGTGAGAACCATCATACCGTAGCACAAGATACCATCTTAAGGAATGGGGTACACACCAACGTGAGAACCCAAGAGAATTGTTCAACCTTCGTTACGCATCACTTAGGAATGCAATTCAACAAATCTTTGGTGTCCTTAAGAAACGTTTCCCAATCTTGGTCTATGAACAACATTACCCATTCAAAACTCAAGTGAAGATAGTATTTGCATGTTGCATATTACATAACCATGCCATGGGGGTGAATCCATATGATCGAATCATGTCTCAGTTTGACCAAGAAGGAGGAGATGCAAATTTAGATGCAGACAATGGAAATGAATCAGATGATGAGATGGATACCCAAACATCTCAACCATCCCAATGCATCAGAAGAAATGAACAAAGTAGAGAAGAAAATTGACTCTGAGAGGAGATAGCTAACCAATTGTGGGCAGATTACCAAGTGTCTCGATCTAGGCATCGGAATTAATTTCATTGTGTTGTTTTGTTATTTGGGATCTTTGTTGAACTTGTTTTATTAAATGTAGTCTTATATAGGATTTTAATACAATGATCTTCTACATTTGTATTTGGTATCATGATTGCAATTGTTTGATAGCATGTTATGTTGTGTTGGATGTTTAAAATAACTGATTAAAATATGTTTGATTGATTTTAGCCAGTAATGGATTCTGTACCTTCTGAAGATGATGTTAGATCCATCAGGCCTAATATGTCTTGGACCACAGACATGGATAACTTGTTAATAGAGACCCTCGTTGAGCAAGCAAACCTTAGAAACAAGGTAGACAAGAGCTTCAAGGCTCCGACACTACTAGGGCCATAATCTTGACTTTTGGGGTGGACTGCACTTATAACAACATTAGAAATTGCTTGAAAACAATCAAGAAAAAATTCAGCACCGTTTCAAACATCCTTAACTCGAGTGGTTTCTCTTGGAATGACCTTACAAAGACTATAGATGTAGAGCCTAAAGTATGGGCAGAATACATCCAAGTAAGGTTCAACTAGTGTTTTTTTAGTATAGAAAAGTTGATATATTTGATTATATTATGATATTAATGGAATGATTCATCAAAAAATGACCTGGCACACCTTGAGGCAAAGCAGCTTAGAAGGAAAATAATCATTAACTACAATCATCTTGCAATAGTTTGTGGTAATGATCAAGTAACTGGGGCTGGAGCTTTTACTTTTAGAGAGGCACTTAGACAAGAGGCAATATCGTCACTGACTCCCAATAACACACAAACAATGCATGAGCCAGCGTACGAGGAGTTGGATGATGGAGAAAATGCCGATGACTCTACCCTGCAAGCTAGGGCACCAAAAGAGGGTAACTCTATTGAAGGAAGGAACTCATTGGGGAAAAGGAAGTCGTATGCTAGCATTGTTTCTGATGAAGTGCAAACAATTGCTTGTAGCATATCTACACTAGCAAATGCATTTGAGAAGACCATCTCTCTCTTAAAGAAAGACAAAATATTTGAGGATGTATACAACCTCAGGGATGAGAACCCATAATTCCTCAACAAGGCCATAGATTTTCTATCTCAGTTAGAGAATAGGGCAATAGCATTTTATGCCCTCAAGCCTGAATTGAGGAAAGCATGATTGGACGTGAAACTTGCATCCGAATACTAGATTGGACTTACTCTTCTTATTAGACTTTGATAGACACATGAATTGATTGGATACTCATTGCATGATTTTGTTCTTGTCTTTTTGGGATGCATTGGATGTTTGTTTTGACATAGAATATAAACATATACACGGTGATGGTGATACAAACATATACACGGACATATGGTATTGTGATTGGTTTGTGATATATCACTACTTGAAGTTTTTTTGCAACTTAATAGATTATATACATAGTATTTTGTGAATTTATGATCTTGCTCACAGGTTTATTAGCATTGGTTTAGTGAAACCAAACATCTTGTAGCTTTAATATGATTTATTTGCACGAATAGTTATAGGTTAGGGATGCATTGGATTTAACCCACTACACTCTGTGTTTGTTATTCACATCTTGCCATGTTGGTGTTTGATTGTGAATTTATAATCTTGTTCACAGGTTTATTAGCATTGGTTTGGTGAAACCAAACATCTTGTAGCTTGAGTATGATATATTTGCAAGTTTAGTTACAGGGAAAAATGCATTGGATTTAATTCATTGCATTCCGTGGTTGTTATTCACATCTTTCCATGGTGTTGTTTGATTGTGAATTTATGATCTTGCCCATAGGTTTGATGAAATATGTATTTACGCCTTTATAGGTATTAATATGGCAAAATACAGCATTGTGTTCAAAGGCCGCCAACAAGGAATCTCTTTCACGTGGGTAGAGTGTAATGCCCAAGTGCATAGGTTTAGCGGAGCTATTTTTTGCTCGTATAATACCTACGAAGATGCGATATTTCAGATACAACAGTACCAATGCAATATGTATTCAATAACCCAACACCCAATAGTTGGGAACACCTCTACGATCCACGTAAAGAATACCGACACAGAGGTGAAGGCATTAAAAGAACCCTGTTCGCAATCACTTGTAATTATTGTGTTGGTAGTCAGTTTGATGGTTCTGTCGATCTTATACTTGTTTAAATGATGGCTGCAAATATTTGGTTGTTATGAACCTAGTAAACCAAGTTATGACATTTGTGTTTGATGGAATTATTATGTTAACTATTACAAGTAGGCTATATCTTTAATACATATGAGTTTTTAATTGTGCTATATAAACATGACACGTGGGAATGTTCAAATACTATTATGCCATTTCATCCCAAAAACAAATCTTGTGTTGTCGAATCGGAAATTACATGGATCATTCATTAATATAGAATGAATTCATCCATCCTGCAAAATTTCTTAGCAACCAAACACCGGGAAGCAAATTTAATAGGATAACTGATCTTAGCAACTAAACACAGTTGATAGAATTGAGAAAATAAATTTTCCCTTCTCATCCCATCTCATCTCATCCTTTCTCGGCAACCAAACAGACCATAAAGGAGTCTTGCAATCTGCAATAGTAGGCTCAACTGTCAAGAGAGTCATCCAACGAGAGCTTTACAATGGAAAGTGCATCACCCTCAATATAAAAAGATGATAGATCCAACTGGGCAGCAAGAAAGGAGGCCCTCTCTAAATGCAGCAGCGTCCACATCAAGAGCTTTTGCTTTTTTAGAGGAGATTTTAGAGCTCGTCCTGGAATGGATTTCCAAGAGCATTTCAAACAATGATGCTTATGCCATTACCTGAATTCCAAACAGCTCTATCACTATCCATGGAATTGGACATTGGGGAAGGAATAGTAATACTAGGTGGATGGTTGTACATAGCGTGAAATGTCGGGATTGAGTCTATCGGGATAGCAACAAAGCGGGTTTGGGGAGGGTTTTGTAAATTCTTGACCCTACCCACCTCCCTAAACCTCTCAACCTATACCTGCCCCAAAACCTGTAGTGGGTTAGATTTTAAGAATCCAAACCCTACCCGCACATGAAAATGCAAAACCCTCCCCACATTCAAGGGTAGGGCAGGTTGGGTTTAGAACCCGTATCTAATTTCCTTTTATTTCTTGTCATACATAATTAATAAATAAGAAAAATAACACAAATAACAACAAAATTTCTAATTATTTGATTAAGACATGTAAAATCATATAAACTATCAGTTATCCTTCATGTAAAATTTAAAATATTATTAAATTCAAGACATAATACATAAAGTTTATATGCTTTCCAACAATACGCAGGTCGTGGAGGGTCGGGTTTAGCCTAATACATACCCTACCCGTACCCATAGGGTTAGAGAATCCCAAAACCCATTCTTCAAGCAAAAAAACCCGCCCAATCGGGGAGGGTAGGGACAGGTGCCCATCGGGTAGTATAGAAATTGCCATCCCCATCCAGATCTGCTATCGTCTTAAAGCAGCAGACTCTGTTGTAGACCCAATAACTAAATGCCACTTATTCTTTACAAATGTGGCGTTCTTCCTACCTGCGATAACTAAAAGAATACAACAAATAATTCTTTCATTATTTATATAATTTTTAAATCCCTTTTCTAAAACTTCACGTTCTCCTTCTCTCTTTCTTCCCGAAACCTTAATCTACAAGTTTTAAGATTTTGAAGGACTTATATTCGGTTTCATGCGACCTGATTGGAAAGTAGGAAAGTATAAGTCAGCCCCCTACTTTGAGAAAAATTAATGGTGTTAAGACCATGCCATTCTTCTAATGTAGTGTTATTTTGTCATATAGGATTTTCATACTAATAACTGATCATTTAGCCTCTATTCATACCAAGAACAAATTCGATAGTCTTCTTATATACCTCATACTAGTGGAGGGGCCCTACTCCACAGGGGCTGGAATGGAACTGTCGACCCGTTGACCCGGTCCCTGGCCAAAAATCGTTGAATCAGAACTCATTGACCCGAGTGGTCGAACCATCAACATGTTGACCCGTAAAATGGTTTTTGGCTATTTTTTTATTTTTTAATTGGGAACCATCCAGGCAACCGGATCCATTTTATCCTAATCTCGGTCCCTGGCAAAAAATCATTGAATCGGTCAACGACCCATTGACCGGGGCAATCGAACCATTGATCCATTCAATGGTTTTTGGTTAATTTTTTATTTTTTAATTTTTGTTGTCAGAACGGGCCATCCATTCGAACCGAACAGTCGAACCATCGATTCGAAAACTAGTGGGCAGAATGATTTCGTTTTTAGGTCGTATGAGTCACATGCTCGAATGACATAACGCGTATGGTATTGCTTAATGGACCTCACACACTAAATTTTTTGCCTGTAACTTTTGTTGTCGGAACGGGTCATCCATTTTTTATTTTTTTAATTAGAAACCGTCCAGGCAACCAGTTCCGTTTTACCCCAATCCCGGTCCCTGGCCAAAAACCGTTGAATCGATCAATGACCCATTGACCCGAGCGGTCGAACCGTTAACCTGTTGACCCGTTCAATGGTTTTTGGCCATTTTTTATTTTTTTTTTAATTTTTGTTGTTAGAATGGTCATCTGTTCGAACCGGTCTGTCGAACCGTTGACCCAAAAACCAGTGGCCATAATGGTTCCATTTTTCAGGTCGTATGAGTCACATGCTCAAATGACATAACATCATGGTTCTTAAAATCGAACCGGTCAAGGGTCCGGTTACCAGGTCGAATGGTCGAACGGTTCTAACAAAAAAATAAAAAATAAATAAATAACTGTCAAAACTGTTCGAATGGTTTGATATCTAGTTATTAACAATATTTATAATAACCATTATATATTTATATAATTAGATAATTATAATAACAATATTTATAATTATATATACTAACTATTATATATTTATCTAACAACATTTATATAATTAATAGGAAATGGGATTAACAATATTTATAATAACTATTATATATTTATATAATTAGATAATTATATATATATATATATCTATTTATCTGACAATATTTATATAATTAATAGGAAATGGGTTGCTCTCACGTGGGAATCTATTCGCACGAGTAGATTCTATTTCTTGCACACAGAGAGCACCCCCAATCCTATTAATATATATAAGATAAGTTTGAGCATACAAGATTGTGTGCCGAACATGTTCAGATATTGGAGAAGGACTTTGTAGTCTTGACCTCCTTATGCCCATCATCTTCCTAACTTTCACTCTGATCACTATTTTTAATCACAGGCTCAACATCTTGAGTATACAAGATTGTGTTAAACTGGTTGAGGTTGCCTTTGGGGATGGAGAGGGTTTGGGGAGGATGGAGAGGCCGAGAGGGTTGTAAAAACAATGGAAGTAGGGGGTGTACAAGAAATTAAAAAAAAAAGAGTAATAAATAATAAATAAATATTTACTCCAGTAATAATGGTGTATTCTGTTAACTTATCATGCATGGGAAGAAAGTCATCTATGTAAAGAACAAGTGGCATTTAGTTATTGGATCTACAACATAGTCCACTGCTTTAGGACTATAGCACATCCGAACTCGTTAGGAATATATATATTATATATATATTAAAGGAATGCTTTCAAGTTAAAGGCCCCACCATTAAAACACGTGGCTTTTTCAAATTTAGACACATGGCATTTTCTAAGAAGTTGTTGTTAAAGCCCACAACCCACTACCACCATTCAGACAAGTGGCCTTCTCATTTTCTAAAAAAAAGTTAAACACGTGACAAATTTTGAGAAATTCCTTCTAAAACCCACAACCCACTAATAGGCTATATCTCTCCACCATTCAGACACATGGCCTTTTCATTTTTCTGGAAAGCTAGACACGTGGCATTTTCTGAGAAGTTATTGTTAAAGCCCACAACCTACTACCACAATTTTCAATCCATTCCTAAAAAATGTAGAAAATACAAAAGTGGTTATCCACAACCACTTTCAATCCATATTCTAATAATTATTGAAAAGTTGTATTTTTTAAATAAATATTTCTTGAAACTTTAATACTTATTTAAAATATTAATAAATATAAATTTAACATTATTAATTTCATAATGTAAATTTAACATTACCGATTCCCCATACTTAGTACCAGGTCATTCACTAGTTTACCATGATAGGAGAGATTGCTCTCCCTTAAACACCAATTTGCAACAAGCCTTCTAGATACACTAAAGGGTGACAGCTCTCATGTATAGAAAAGAAGCACCAAGGTCTTCTTTGCATATCAGTAAGTGACTTACATGGGCCAATGTAGTTATCCAAGCAAATGTTTTTTGGAAAATACTTATTTGGATAAGAGCACTTACTAGTGTTTTTTTATTCCCCAAGTAAAAGTATACAATGACTGATTTATCTAAATAAAGTGACATAATTAAAGGGACAACATTGTCCCATCATGTATTAACGATTTTCAATGTACATGGATAAATAATTTACCCAAGTCTAAAGAGAATATTAGTTTCCCAAATAAAGGAGCCACTTGAAAATTGTTCCTTTCCTTGTGACCCACTAATATTAGAAAATGACCTCAAGTTTATTTCTTTTCTATGGGACCTACCGACCTATTTGTCCTCACTTCCCAAAGAACGAATGAGCCCCAAGAGAGGTCATTTGTTTATCCATAACCCAGCTATCTAAGTATTTAACCAATCATGAAAGGAATAACTTGGGTTTTCCGCCTTTCTTAGTTAGGGAGAGGCCCCTACCAAACCAAACAGGGGAACACTAGACAAAAAAAAAAAAAAAACTCCAGTGTTTCAGTCCCTTGTTGCAAATTGGACAAAATGGATTCACCTTGCTTGATCGTAGCGCCAACTCTGTATTGATGGGTAAGACACCTTTAAGTAGATAAGGAAAATGTTTTGTGGTTGCCGAGATCTTCTCCTCCATAGCTCTTTCCAGGAAGGGCAGGGGAACAGTTTGAGGCGCTGTCTCTCCCTTGAAATTTACTGTGTAATTGCCATGTGATATCTATCCACTATTCTGTGTCAAGTGGTTCGGCAAGAGATATCCATATTTGTATCCAATAAAATCATAACCATGTCCACATTCCATGATGATGAATCTCTGTTCATTAAGTTTGCTCACACTGTTTTAATTGGACCGACTGCAAGATATCATTAAATTTAGCTGGATGTGGAACCAATGATAAGGTTCCACGCCAGTATTAAATTGATGGGACCTGCATCTTTTATAGTAGGATCCATAAATTTTTTATCGCATAAAGCCTCATCATTGATTCCACAACCCACCGAACAGCTAAAGTGTTCGGCTAATCCCAATTTCAAGAAACCAAGGGTCATGAAAAATACAAGTACTCCAGCCATTTCCAATAACCCATCATCTCCTCACCAAAGTGATGTCTTACATCCAGAATGCTCGACCGAAGTCCAGAGCACCCTGACTTCCTTTTAACCACCCAAAAAGAACCATGGTTCCAGTACTTCAACTGTAGGATATCTCTCCATAATCCTTCTTTTGTTAGTAACCTCTAGACCAATTTCACGGTGAGAGCAAAACGCCCAGGAACATGGCATTAAAGACCTATGTTTGGTCAACGAGAAGGGGCAAAAAGACAGACCCACCAACAGGAGCAAAACGCCCAGGAACAACCAGACGCTGCAGCTATGGAGGAGCAAAACACCCAGAACCAGAGAAGATCCTCTGAATTGGGCTCTAAGTTCCCCCAATCAAACCCCGTTGGAGGTGGTGATGGTGAATGAGAACGCCCAAGCATAGAACGCCCATCTGAATCGGGTTCCAAGTTCCCCCAATCAAACCCTGTTGGTGGTGGTGGTGAAGGAGAACACCCATCTCAATCGGCCTCCAAATTCCTCCAATCAAACCCCGTCGGAGGTGGTAGCGGTGAAGGAGAACGCCCATCTGGATTTGCTCTGATGCCACCGATAGACAACCACCTGTTGTTTGGAGAGAAGAAGAAGAGAGAGAGAAGGAGAAGAAGAAGAAGGAGAGGTGGAGAAAGAGAGATGTAATAAATACATCGATTATCGATGTAATTAATGGTAGACATGTAATTTTCGGTGTAAAATTACATGTCTACCAAATGTCTGCAAAATCGAACCGGGGTATAAAGTTTACCCCGGTTCGATTTTACACCTCAGCCTAATAGAATAATATATGATTGAGTTTGATTCTCATACTACCCATGAAATACCTTTTCACTTCACCGGCAAACAAAGCCTTAGCCTTAAAACGTCGTTTGCAACAATAAAGACATAATAGGGACACAGGACAGCGTTGGGAAAGTCCGTGATAGAGAGAGAGAGAGTTCATGTAATATTTTTGACTTTTGAAAAGCAAAACCATACCTATTAGCAAAATCCCACTTAGATTTCAGGACTAAATAATTATGATTAAAAAAGGGAAAAGATTAGAATATATGAAACACTCGCCAACCAATCCTCTGTTACCTACTACTAATCACTAGTGACCTATAATGGTGATCTAGACATTTCTGATAGAAGAGAATCTGATACGACGCATGGGGCCGAGTGTGCTTCCAGATTTGCTCAAACACCGGGCCCTAAAGACAATTATATACGTTTGGATCTTGTCTTTTTTCTCCTGCTTTTATCATGGTCGTATGCTCATCCGTGAAGGATTCTAAGATTTTAACTTGGTCATTAGTTTTTAATTTTGCTTGTCATAATTATATACGTTTTGATTCTTGATTAAATTTTTTCTTCTTAGTAGATGTTTATTAATAAATAATGGAATTGATTATTAAAATTTATATAATAATGAATATTAAAACAAATTATAATGATTTTTTTTTGTAAATTATATATGCATACACATTTCAGCTCTCATTTTTTCAATGTTTACCAATTGTCTTACAATCTAACACTTCATATAAACCATCAAAATATGACCTTTTATATTTAAATAACTTATATATAATCATATAAAACTTATATTTATCATTATTAATATATTTATATTGATTTGTTTAAATTTCTTAACATATAAATAAGAAATTGTCTTGATTTTTCACCAGTATCTATGGATATCAAAACATATCTCAATGTCACAAAATTGTCTTTCTCATACATATACTTTTAACCTTGATATTTTGCTTATAACAACCCCACTCATTAGCTACCAACGAGATAGGATCAACAGGCTATAGGACCAATTATAACGCTCCACACCAGACTTTTAATACATGGGGCCCACAACCATTCAGCCCCTCACTGTGGGCTTAGTGTTGTGTTATCATTGGTTCATTGGTTCCACAGCCAACAACACAGCTAACGCATTCAACTAAACCGAATTAGCTACCACTACCAAGTTAACATCCCTGTAGTTGCATTTGGCATTACTCATTTTTAAATACTTATCTCCTTTTACCAGTTAAAAACTCAGTGTTCATAAGAGAATTTCAACTGCAAAAAGGAGATAAATCTAAGCAGCTTAATTCAAAAACAGACCAACAAATGAAGGAATGCTGACTACAATCATTTTTTCAAAAGCCTGCTGACTAGGATCATTAATAACTTTAATATCAGAGCAAATATAAAAGCATTCAAATGAAGATTGAAATTCTCACGTAAATATAATGCCTTTAGGAACCTTGAACGCTTGACCCTGTGATCTACCTAAGAACTACTGGTTTCGCTGCATGTCTATCTTTTCTCGTCAAATTGGTGTAAAACTAGGAAAACTACGGAAAGCAGTACAGTCTGTCATTCTAAACAATACTTGACATGTATTTTGCGATAAGGTCTAATAGGAACTGTTCACACTAATACTTAATTTTTGAAGCCTAACCAGGCTAACTGTTCACACTAATACAACAACGTCTACCCATTCTCTTGGGAAATCAAGCATATGTAATTGGAATTCCTAAAGGCGTCCACTGCAAATGGAATTGAAGGGAGTGATTATGAGATCTTCTGGGTGGGAAAAAAGCTCATTAATTGCTGTCAATGCGCAATTACATCTACTATTGACTTAGGAAACATAAGTGAGAGTGTATTAGTCGCCTGGGTGGTGGAGCATTGACCAAACAAACTAGCTTTTCTCGCAGAGCAGTCAGCAGTTTAGTGGGTGGGTGGAGTCGTGGGACCAATCACCAATATCATGGGAATAGAATCGGAACACCGGGCACCCACTTCCTTTCCTTTTGTAACAGTAGATATGCATTTATGAAACAAAAATAAAAGTGGAAGTGCAACACTTCGACGTCATTAGGCATCCGTAATGATGTGATTTTGACAAGATGGAAATGTAGCTCATACATGATCCATCATTTACGCTGAAAGTATCTCCATGAAGAAAACATGGACCATAGTCTCAACCATTTGTTTTGCCAACCATCGAATTTCCTCTCACAAGTTGAAGCTGCAGTATCCAACAGAATGTGAGATATATCACTTAGAGAGCAAAGTAGCCGAGGTACTGGATTAAACAAATAGCAAATCCAATTGTCAAATAAAAATTGCAGCAAAAAAAAAATGTCAAGTAAAAAGCAAAACAATTAGTTATGACCTTAATCCTAGAAATTGCTCAATCCAATAAAACTTATTTAAAGATCACAAATCAAATGAAAAATAGACATCAAAAGAATTTCTCTAGAAATATTAATGTAAACTACACATCTGCAAGTAGAAATATATATTTACCAGTATTTGCAGTTTTGTACAGGATGTGTATGGGTATCAGGTATAAATATGTTTGATTTGCACAATAACCATAATTTGGAATCAAAGTGTATTTAGGCGCACACTGTGCATGTGCACCTAAACATTGGACTTTCCAAAATCTAGGCTGAGGGAAGAAAAACTATAGAGCCAAATACCTGAAAAGGTATTGGACTCTATGGGAAGAAAGAAACTCACGAATATTTTCAGACAAGGAAAGAACCATCGGAAGCTTATTGGATCTAATTCTGTGAAGGGTGGCACATTGGTTGAAAACTATGGAACTGTTCTCAGATTATTTTGTGGCTGATTTGGTGAGAAATTGGAAGGAGATAGCTTCCTCTGCCCTCTGTAAGAGAAGCTGTAGTCCTCTGCGGTCCCCTCCTCCTTCTGGGTTCATAAAACTGAATTTTGATGGCAGCTGTTTAAGGAACCCGAGGCCTTCTGGGATTGGGAGAGTATTCAGGAATGAGGTGGGGGCTATTATTGCTATGTTTTAAGGCCAATTGAGGAAGGAGACTCTCTTAGGGCTGAGATCCTCGCAGCCCTGGAAGGCATCCAAAGAGCAAGGGAGCTGAACATCAGATGTTTGGTCCTTGAAGGTGACTTGGAGGTGGTGATTAGGTAGCTAAAAGGGGGAGACAGCAGCTTATGGAGTTACAACAATGAGAAGAATAAATTTAAATGGCTGAGTAGGGATATGGTGGTTCATTACAACTGGGTGAAGAGGACTGCTAATTCCTTTGCTGATGGGTTAGCAAAGCAAGGGGTGAATAGGGATTCGATTTTTTGGGCTAATTTTTTATTTTTCCTTGTACTCTTTGATGGAGAGTTAAGTCTTTTTACCTCCCCTTTGTACCTAAACTTCACATAGTTTCATATCTTTAATAAAGTTTCTTGTTATTGATCAAAAAAAAAACCTGAAAAGGTAGAACCACAGGTTCCCCTGCCAATTTAGATTATCACTAATATCTTGGTCCAACTGACCATGTATAACACAGTCTGATCTTTTACATGGTCTTTGTTACAAAAAAAAAAAAATAGATTTTAATATCCTAAAGGTTGCCAAAGATCACTTGATCTTTCCTATATTAACAGTTGTGGAAATAGATCATTCATCATCTTTGTCTTTTGGAACAATGATCTTAAAGGCCAAGAAAAAAGTCTCTGGGGTTGATAAATCCTACAACTGTAAAATATCAGTATAAATTGAAATAACCTTTCAAAAATATCTATTAATTATTACTAATAATTCTTATATTCTGATCTGAGAGGACTTTATATATAACAAGTGAAAACAACATGCCCAAATATTATTGGATAAGGGAATCTCAAAATAAAAGGCTTGTGCTATTTAAGTTGACATTAATACAGTGGTGGGAGAAAGATAAACACCAGTGATGACATTAAATAATAGTAGCACCATTATGGAAATGATTAGCCTCAAGTAAGTAGTTTTATTCTTTATATTCATCTTGGCAAATGCTACATGGAGAATTCTGAGTGGCATTTCCACTGGAAAAAACTTGCTTCCTACTAAAAAAGGGAGACAGCAACTTTGACAACTTTATTGCACATACCAATTTCTGACATTAGGAAAGATGAAGCCAACCAGACACAAGCCCCAAATAAGTTGCTCCTTTGTTCGATACATCCTGACAAATGTTACACTAATTCAAGAGCTGAATATTGGACAATAGCATTCATACAGGAAAGACTTATTTCCTACCAAATAGCAGAGTTCTAGAGGCATTTCCCATCCTCATTGCCCCCATTAAAATCTTCTCTTGGCCTTTGTTTAATGGTAGTCCAAGCTGTTTTGTGGAAAAAATGGAAGAGAGGAATAGAAGAATTCTGAAAAGAAGATGAGAGATGAAAGGTGTTATATGCTAACAAACAGTCCCTTCTCTTAGATAGGTTTTGGTTCATCGTGAATTTGAGGATGATCAGAAAGCTACTCTTGGCAATGACATTTGCTCCATCTTAGACCTAGTATTATAAGATCTATAATCTTGCTGATTTTGCATGGTCCCCTATTTGAGGCACTTATTTCATTTTGCATCAAATCATTCTCTCTATACTCTTATATCCTTGCAAGTTCTCTTCTGCTTTTAACAAAATGCTTACATTACTATCAAAAGAAAAAAAAAATCAAAAGAACGAAGAAGCAGACTAAACTCTAGCATAAGGACGACCCAGGGGTAAACTACACTCTACTCTTCAGACACTGGATGAAACAACCTAAGAGATTGTATAACAACCTCCTTAGCTGAATAACTTACTAAGAAAATCTCATAGAACAGTGAAAACTGGCCAAAAATACACCATTCTTGTCAATGCAAGGATAAGAAACCAGTACTCGGTAGTAACACTCATGCCTTGACAGCCACAGTCCATAGGATGGCCTCTTTTAGTGACTGCACTCCTGCTAAGAAAAGGAAGGACTCAATATGATAAAGATAAAGCAGAGATCTTCGAGAACCTTTCCCATCCATATAAATGACCAGAAAATTCCCAAAAAATTGAACAGTTCAAGAATGAATATCATTGCACCCAAACTCAAGTTTGTTGTCTCAGTACAAAATCCTCTAACTCAAGTTTTTCAGCAAGTAGCAAACATCCTTTAAACTAATAAAAGCCAGGACATAGACTATAGTAACTGATAAATGGTTGCTAAAGATTGATAAAAAAAGAGTTGCTAAAGCAACAATTTTCACTTTCAGAAACCAGTCAAAATATTTTCCAAGACAGCATTAAGTATCCTAGAAGCATAGGGAACTCAATAATGAAAGTAAACTAGCACAACAAAGCAAAAGTATTACTATTTTTAGCAACCATAAGGCTAGAAAGCATGATAGTTCATCAATGTAATCTAACCATTGATGCAAAGAGATGGCCATTTTAAGAAAATAGAGATTGCTATGGTCTTAGAGCAGAAAGGAGAAATCAGATTCATGCTGCTGCACTACGTAGGTGGAATTACTAACTTGACTTACTTGGCTTTCTTATGCAGTCCAAAATGTGTGTGTGTGTGTGTGCACATGTGCGTGTGTTTGTTAAAATTGTAAGATTAACACAACTAAAACACTAACAAAATCAACAATAGACAGGACTTGTTTCATACATACAGAACAAAGAGTTTAACTTGCAAGAACCATCAGTGTGCCACCCACATGGCCAAATGAATCAAGTTCTAGCAATATTATAGGTATATGGATAAATATTTTAATAAGCAGAAATCATAAATGTAATGCAAGCAATTAAACAGTATAAGATGCATCGAATAGTATAGGGCCATGATGCCATTGAAGAAGGAAAGCGTAAAATAAAGACCACTATTTCAGAAGCAGAGCACTATATATCCCACCTCACTTATCAAATTCTACCATGGTAGATCCTGTAGTAACTCTAGGGCTTGAACATAAAGACTGCATGATTTTACTTTCTTCAAAACATTGCGGTGCCTTGAACTCATTGCACTTCCATACTGATATAGCTTCAACTGAATTCTCATCTTGAATGTGAGGTTCCACAACAAATAAAGGAACATTCCTCAAATCACATTTATCCTCGGGCTCTCCTCCTAATGGGACACCTTTAGATTCTATATCTTTGAGATTTTCACGATCTTTAATGGTGCATAGGCTTAAAGATAGCTTCTTTTGCTTAATTCTTCCCCTCTTTCTACGGCAGGTACTTTTATCTTCTAAAGTTCTCCAGTTTTTCTCCTTTGCATAATTAGCTTGTGCTTCCCCATCAGTTGGAAATGTATCCATCTCTGAACAGATGGCTTTAGTGCATTCAGAAGTATAAACATCTAGCTTATCCACCTCCAAGGTAGATCCTTCATTGTCCACCTCACTTTCTCCAGAATTCCTGTCACATGTAGGTGGGTTTCTATCCGGATGCATGCCTCCATTGGATAACCTTGTCTTTTCTAAATTGGACTGTTTTCCGTGGTTGTTATGGTTGTGAGCTTTCCAGTCAGAACTTAGAGAATTTTTCGAAATTCTGGGGGAACTATTCATAGCTCGATGCAATTGACGAGCCAATTCTTCATCAGTTTCACAATACTCAACCGGCTGGTGGTTCTTATACAACAGGTTAACTGGGACATGTTTCTTTGGCTTGTTACTTCTCAAGCATTTCTCTTTGCAAGCTGTCTTCTCAGAAACAGAAGCAACTAACTCAAGGGCACTCTTGGCGGCAGCAGCCGCCTTGGCAGCCACAGCTGCCTTCTCTTCTGCTGCAGCTTTGGCTGCAGCTGCAACCTTGGCTGCAGCTAGAGCTGCTGATCTGGAGGCGTCCACGATCTCCTCAGGTGAAAGACATAATTTCTTAGAATCAGAACTCAAGAGATTACGAAGACGGGTACTGAAATCATTAGAAATGGACGAAAAAGATGACGGAGGAGAAGTGCATTCGAGAGACTGCTTTTTCAACCCGGCAAGGAGACGCTTTCGAGGAGGTAAACGGACATCAGTATCCAATTGATTGATATCAGATACGTTAAACTCTTCCATTTCCTTTAAATCACTACGCTCGCTCTAACACAATCAGGTTATTCCTCACAGAGCTCAAAGAGATGATCAAACTCCATTTCTCCTAAATCAAAGAAAAACGAAACAAAAAAAAAACAATAAGAAAGATGAATTTATTATAATTTATCAAAAAAAAAAAGATGAATTTATCATATGGTATAAATTTCACAAGTTTGAAAATTAAGCCAATTTTGCACTTCCTTCAACCGATATCCAAATATCATAATCGATTTGTTTCCAAAAAACATGAGTATTTGGGCTAGCAATTAATATAGTGTGAACCCTAAAACGTCATTTCTTCCATAAGGAACTAAATTCAAGCAACAGCAGAATCCAAACGTACCATGCAGAGGACCAGACTGGAACTCAATATAAGCAGATAAAGTACGCAGGCTGTCGAAAAAGAGAAACCAAAATCAGGATCAACCTATTTACACGCTCTTACGTGCTCGATTTTCACAAATTCCTATAATCTACTCGAGGCCGGAGTTTTTTACAAATTCTAAACCACGATCGGCATAAACTGACCGAAATTGGACGCAGTTGAACGACAGAGAGAGAGTACCTGACGTCTGTAAGTTAGGGTTAGAGAGATCGTGAATCGAAACTTTGACGGGTTCTGTGAGCGTCGAAATTAAACAGAGCTACAGAAGTTCGACTGCAATCCACTAAGACCAAAATCTTCTGCAACAAAGAAAGAGGATTTCGACTGGTTCTGATTCTAGAAGCCCAAGGCCCCAGAATGCAAAAGTTATAATATTGGAAAATAAATAAAAGTGAGCCTGCTGTACCCATATGTGATATGCCCCTGGAAGTGAAATGTCTTAAATAGCCCTTGTTTTGTACAACTCAAATCCACTCTCGCTGTTACGAGTCAGGAGCTGCTCCTCATATTTCGCGCCTCACATCGACCTCACAGTATGTTTTGGCCATCCATCGGAGACATCTTCCGTATTTATATCTATTATTCATGCGAGATGCTACCAATTCAAGGTGGGATGTGACTGAGATTGGTGTGAGGCGCGCTTATAATTCCGCTGCTGCCCTGACACGTGTAAAAAAGTAAAAGCAATGGTGAAAGTAGATCTGTTGTTATTATCTTCGCGATGGTAGGATTAGCAATCCTCATGATACCTGGGACCACGGACAAGGTGGGACCGACGTAGCTTGTCGGATGATCACATGACACGCGGAGATATGCATGCTTCACAGAAGGTACATCCGCACGTGGAATAGTGCGTGAAGATTACTGGTTCACGCGCACGGTGCAGCGCTTCTCGCCTTCTCCTGTGAGAGCGTCATTTCGTTGGCCCTAAGCGTAACATTCATTCAGGCTCCGGCATGGTACTTGTTATTTACGTTGTCTTGTTCTTGTAGGATGTAGTATTGGAGTCCGGATCATTTGCCAACACATCACGTACCAATACTCTCCCAACGAGTTGGGATCTGATTTTCGTGAATAATAACTAATAAGGAAGATGTTTCTAATCCATGGTAGATATGCATGTAAGGCGCCAGTTGTGAGGAGCAGATCTGCTCTACCTTTCAACATTATCTTACAACATACATTTCATACACGGCCGCTCCCACTATTTTGATAGGTCCTAGTCACATGATGATGAGATGTGTCGGGTGTGGTGTTATTTAATGTCGTAAGGGAGTTAGGACGTTTTTTTGTTGGCAGGATATCCTAGATCACCTGCCAACAAAAATATTTCAACCCTCTCCTGATCTTACACCGCAATCTCATACAAGGTTTTTAAAATCGAATCGGATAACAAATCGTTTAGGGTCCAGTTCCCGGATCAAACAATCCGACCATTCAAACTAAAGAGAAGGCTTGTTCTAACAAAAGAAAATAAAAAAATAAAAAAAAGCCAAAAACCATTGGATGGTTCGAACGATTTGAACGGTTCAACCACTCAAGTCAGCGGTTTTGCTTACCAAATCAATGGTTTTTGGCCAAAAAGATAGTTTTTGGGTAAAACGGAACCAGTGACCATTTCTAGTTTTTTGGTTTAATCGCCCGATCCGGTCCAGTTTTGAAAACCATGCATGGCGGGTCCTACTATTATGGTGGGTCCTAGTCTCATGTTGAGATGTGTGGTGTTAGATCAGGTTAGTAGAGGGTTGGAATGCGTTTTGTTTGTAGAAAATCTCAACTCAATTCCGAGTATTATAGGGGATGAAAAAGAATAAATGTTGATCAGGGTTTTTCAAATTGTCTTTGACCTGGATAGTCAGATTGTTTGTTCAGCCCATAAGCTATCCATGCAATTGGTTTTGTTTCACCCTTGACCCGTTTGTTGATTCAAGTGTTTGAATTATCAATCCGTTTAATATTCTAAACAATGGTTTTGGCTCTTCTGTAATTAGAACTAGCGGAGACCCGTGTGATGCACGGGATTTATAAGCAAAAGATAAATAATATAAAGGGTCATTTACTAAAATACCCTATAGTTTCATGGATTTACTAAAATCTACCCTATAGTTAGCATTTTACTAAAACATCACTTATAATATGCAACGGATTTAATCAATCTTCCATTATATGATAGTGGAAAATGATAGCGTTGACCCTAACGTTCATTTAAATAAATTTAATCAAAAGAAAATAGAAATAAAAATACCATTTTTGCCCTTAATAAGACACGGGCATCCACTCTATTATCTATGTTTGGCCAATTTTGTTTTCTGTATAAAAAAGTGTTAAGGGTATTTACGGAATAAAAAATCAAGGGCCTAATGGCAAAACAAACACTCCTTAATGAAATGTTGATTAAGTAAATGAGTTGTAAAATATATGGGATGTTTTAGTAAAATGAAAATTATAAGGTAGGTTTAAGTAAATATGTAAAACTATGAGGTGTGTTCTAGTAAATGACCCTAACAGAAACACACAAGATTATACAATTGTTTTATATTTTCAACTTTTTGAATTATTAATAATTATTAATATTTTATATATTATTTTTAATATTTTTTATAATACAAAAATAACAATAATTAATTTCAATTAGGTTTAATCATCAAACTTATGAAATCGATCAACTCGAACCCGAGTTGGTCGATTTTCTACTATTTTTTGTCGCCTTTGGTTCAACAAATTCCCAATTCGACCAAGTTGGATCAGTTTCACTTTGGCCATTTGTAAATCGACCAAAATCGGACAACTTAACCATGGATATTAATATTTTATATTTTAAATATAATTTTAATATGAAAAGTGAGAAATTTCCCATATTTCTTAGTCTAAAATGTTTTATTTCATAAATCTATTTATTTTTTAATAATTGCACTGTAATTTTTAAAATTAAATTAAATTTGTAAGTTTAAATCTTTTGAATCGATTGATCTTTTGTGAAAACCAACCCAAATTGATACAATTTGAGTGGGTCGGTTTTTACAAAAGGTCAATCAGTTTTAGCTAACTAACTCCCCAACCTAACCAGGTCAATTTGGTTTACCAAATAGCATACAGCGGACCAAACCAACTCATGAACACTCATAGTTTTAGCTAAATTAAAAGTCTTATCTACGATAAATAACAATAGTTTAATCTCCAATAATTATTAAAAATTTGTAGCGAAAATGCATAATTATTGAAAATATATTGATAACGAAAAAATACAATAATTACAAAAATGCAATAAGTATTAAAAATATATTAGCTTAGTCAATAAATAGTATAATCTCAAATAATAGTTTAATTTCTAATAAATATTAATTAATCAATAAGTTATAACAAAAATACAATAAATACAATAAGTACAACAAATTAAATTTAAAAAATTCAATAATAGTAGTTTAATCTTCAATAATTATTGAAAGTTTTTTTGTTAAATAACAAAACAAAATAAATTTATACATAATCATTGAAAATACATTTATCACAAAAAGCAACAAATATTAATTTTAGCATATATATAATTATATAATAAATACAGATTAAGAGTTTAAAATTTTTATTAATAAATATTAATCTTTTTGAAAGCTATTTTCTCGAATTATTACTTGTTATATGTGAAATTAGTTATTTACAATATTATGTAAAAATATTAAATTATTATTAATTTCAATATTATGTTATAATTACTTTTCTACTTTTCAATTTTTTTTAAATTTATTTATTTTAACTATTTAAAATCTAGTTATGTTAAATATTTTGTTATTTAAATACTTAAATAATATGTAAAATATTTAAGTTTTAAAATATTAATTATTTATTGAATTTAATTATCCATAAATCACAATTTATACTATTATTACATAATTTCATTATTAATTTTGTAATATATTAAATTATTATTAATTTCAATATTATGTTATAACTATTTTTCTACTTTTCAATTTTTTTAAAATTATTACATAATTTATTTATTTTAATTATTTAAAATCTAGTTATGTTAAATATTTTGTTATTTAAATACTTAAATAATATGTAAAATATTTAAGTTTTAAAATAATAATTATTTATTGAATTTAATTATCCATAAAATCATAATTTATACTATTATTACATAATTTCATTATTATTTTTGTAATATATTAAATTCTTATTTATTTCAATATTATGTTACAATTATTTTTCTACTTTGAAGAATTTTTTTAAATTCATTACATAATTCTGTTATTTTAACTATTTAAAATCTAGTTATGGTAAATATTTAAATAATCTACAAAATATTTAAATTTTTTTGTTATTTGAATTTTATTTATTTAAAGATATTACAAATTATTAAATATTTGAAAAACATTTAAATTGATAATCTGGACAAACATAATATAAATTGTTAGTACATAATTTCATGATATATTTTGTAAAATTATAAAATTATTTTTTTGTGTTTTTAATAAATATTTTAAAGTTATTATATAATTTTGTTATAATATTTAAATAATTCTTATATTTTTTAATCCAAACTTTTTTAGATAGATATAGATAAAAAGTAGGGGAGATGATACATAGGAATTAGAGATAACTTAGAAGATAAATAGGAATTAAAGATAATTTTGGAGAATGTGGGGGATAGTGGGGGAGGTAGTTTAGGAGAAGAGATTATTTAGGTTGTGGGAAAGTGCATCTCATTAGTTGTCTCAAAAATGGCATGGAATAAAAAAATAAAAAATGATAAAATTTCTTCACTACCTTGTTTTAATAGATAGATAGATAGATAGGTCATCCCTTCAAACTAGACAATTGAACCTGATGTGGGGTAATTTGGCCCGACCAATGGCATGATGACATGTGGAGTGACCCATTGACTTTGCGACACTTTAGCATCCTCATACACCTCAGCAGTCCTAGTCACCTTGGGTCACTCATCCAAGACTGGGCCCCGAGCAACTCGCCACGCTCACCAACCTGTCGAGGTGCCACGTAGCCTCCATCTAGAAGTGAGCCAGTTGTCTCCAATATCCTCGAGATCACACCGCACCAATGGATCTTATCTTCACCGCGCTCGAATCAGACGGACTTGGATAAGCCTTATCAGCTTACTCAGAGTCCATCTTTGGGTGTAGAACTGACTTCGGGTTAGACGGGTCGGTGATCTCAGACACGCATCGTGAGGCCCACAACAGCTCGCCTATATAAAGGCCTCGCCTCCAGCCTCACAAGGTACACATGATTCAGCTCTCACATACTTTGCTTTTCTAGCATTCTAATTCTCTCTAAAACCCATAACTCGTTGACTTAAGAATCAGAGTGCCTGCCCAGGGTAAAGTAACCCAGGCACTCTAATACTATTTCCCTGCAAGTCTTCCCAAAAAACTACACAATTCGTCGATATTTAGCTCGGCATTCAAGCTACCTTCTAGCTTGGCCTTACTCAGTTTGGCATCCGAGTCACCTTCCAGCAAGGAATACTCCAGCTCGACTTCTGAGTCACCAGCCAACAGGGAGCTGCCAGATCGTGCTTCATCAGAACTGATGACTCAAAAATCAATGGCCAAAACAATTTTGATTCCATGTTGATTTTTAAAACATTGTTACTATAGTTGGTTGCAACTTTGCATTTACCTCTTGATTTGTGTACAATCTTTACAATAAAATGTAACATTGGAGGCATTTAGGTCATTAGGATTACATGGCACCTATGACTAACTTGACCTCTCACTCTCAATCCCAGCCCGAATATCTTAGTAGATGTTCATGATGTGTAGCTAGATGTTATGTTTTCTATGTGTTTGTATGCATTTTACTTTTAAGAAATATCATCTCTCTACTCTATTTCTTTACGATCCAAAATCAATATCTTTGAACTTCTATATATAATGTAATGTTATCGATTATTGGCATTGTCATTTGTTCATGTTGTAAGGGAATAGACTTATATATCACAACCATAGTAATACAAGGTAACCATAACCACGATGTTGGACTAAGTGGCCTATGGTCCCCGATGATCTAGCCTTGGTGTATTGGACAAACTGTGGCCACTGGATATAGCCACACACCAATTGACAAATTGATTACTTTTTGCATACATTGTGGCATACAGTATCACACATTTTGTCTTATTATATTGCATTTTATTTTCATATAAATAAAATATTTTTACAAACAAATTTTTACACTCTTTCACATGTACACATTTGTTGGGCCAAGTCAATCCAACATCGACGAACGTTAGGAGTATAAGACTTGGCAAGAGTGGTTGAGAAAAGTAAGACTTTAAACCCCACTCTATGAGACGCCAGTCTCATACTTATTGGATTTGGAGTCCAACTAAAAGTGAGGATAAGTTGCAAGTATTGAAATTAAAGTGATTACTTGCATTCTAGGAAGTTCCCGATGTACATATTCTTTATCCAACTATAAATAAGAATGAAGACTTGGGGAACATGCACAATTGAATTGCATTTATTAAGCTCTTGAAAACCCACTATACTAGTGCTCCTTCAGGTTATTGAATGGTACAGGGTATTGTATCATGAATTTGCAAATGTCGCGATCCTAACCTTCCCTCTTCATCAACTCCATCTTATGGGTTTTTTTCACACGATACTATGACAATATCACTATAGGATAACCACAATCATGAACTAGTGGCAGATTTTGCTTATCTATCTTCTAAAACAAAAATTTGAAGTGTTAGATAAATTTAAATAATATAAATTGAAGTAGATACTCAATTAGGAAGAAAGATAAAAATACTTAAAAGTGATAGAAGATGTGATTATAATTCTAATTTATTTGATGAATTTTGTAGAGAACATGGTATAAAACACCAAGTCATTATTAGGTATACTCCCCAACAAAATGGAAAATTGAAAGAAGAAATAGAACTCTACTTGATAGGGTTAGATCCATGTTAAGTCATTCCTCACTAAGTAATATTTTTTTGGGGCGAAGCCTTAAATACAACATGTATATATTAAATAGAGTATCTACAAAAGTTAATAAATTAACTTCCTATAAGATGTAGACTGGTAGAAAACCAAATCTATCTAATCTAAAAGCTTGTGGATCTAATGCGTATATTTGGATTCCAAATCAACAAAGAAGTAAACTAGACAACAAGAGTGTAAGATGCACATTTATAGCAGTTATCCTGAAAATTCAAGATGCTATAGACTTATAAACCATAAATCAAATGAAGGAATGAAAATTATAGAAAGTAGAGATGTGTTTTTAGAATACCAAATTGAAAATCTAGATAAAAAGAAATTAATATAGTTATTTAAAAATAATGATGGGGAAGAATGAACTACAAATAAACCTTATTCAAAAAATAACCCAAATGAAAATCCAAAAGAAACGGAGGACACAATAGCAATAAAATAAAGAGAAAGAATTTCCCAGTCCAAATATAAATACTATTATACCTTCTTAAAACTTGATAAGAGTTTGATAAATGAATGTGAAACAGTAGACCAAATGAATTTTCAGCAAGCTATGAATGCACATGATAGTGAAAAATTAAAAGATGTAATAAATAAAGAATTAGAGTCTACAGAAAAGAATAATGTATGGGAGCTAGTTGATTTATCATCTAATAGAAAACTAATTAAATGCAAGTGGGTGTTGAGAAAAAAGTTAAAATCATATTGCAATATAGAGAAATACAAAGTTAGACTAGTAACAAAATGATACAATCAAATAAAACAAATAGATTATAAAAAAACATATTCTCTTATAGTAAAATTCACATCTATTAAGATGATAATGGCCTTAGCAACCCATTTTGAATTAGAAATATGTCAAATGGATATAAAATTGCTTTTTCAAATGAAGAAATCTGTATGGTTCAACCCAAAAGTTGTACAATTAAATGGAACGAAGGCAAAGTTTATAAACTTAAAAAGGCCTTGTATGTTTTAAAATAATCTCCTAAGATGTGATTCTTTACTTTTTATAATGTTGTTTTCAAAATAGGTTTTGTTCCTAATTCATTTGATCATTGCATATATACTTTGAATAGTGGGAGTTCTTACATAATATTATCCTTATATGTTAATGATATTTTTATTATTGGGAATAATTTAAAAATGATAGAAAAAACCAAGGATTGTTTGAAATATAACTTTGAAATGAATGATATGGGTAATGCAAGTTTTATATTATGAATCAAGATTGAAAGAGACGAAAATCTAGAATAATGTCTATCTCAACAATTATATCTAAAAAATATCTTAAAGAAATTTAGAATGGATTCAAGTAATCCAATAGGAACTCCTATTGAAAATTGAACCAAATTATCCAAAGAATGATGTCATCTACTCAAGAAGAATATAAGGAAATGAAAATAAACCATATGCACAAGTTGTTGGGTGTATAATGTATGTATTAGGCCAAACTTAGCATTTGTTGTAAGCCTCGTGAGTAAGTGTCAAAGCAACGTAGAAAAGTTGCATTGAAAAGTAGTTAAAAGAATATTGTGATATATACAAATAACAAAACATTATAAATTGACATATCAAAGTAATGAAATAGAGCTAATAGTAATTTGTAATGCTGATTTTGCAAAAGATTGTGATGAAAGGAAGTCAACAACTGGCTATATTTTCCTTCGTAGTGGATGAACAATCTCATGAAGAAGTAATAAGTAAGGGTGTGTGGCAAGACACACTATGAAAGTTGAATTCATAGTTTATAGCACAATTGCTATTAAAATAGTATGACTAAGGAGATTCTTTGAAGACTTAAAACTATAAAATAGGCCAAGCAAGTCAATCATCATCATAAATGATAGCCAAGCTGCAATCTAGACTATTAAAAATGGTGAAGTTGGTCCAAAGGGAAAAATATAAAATTACAATACCATTACATCTTTGATATGCAACAGAAAAATGAAATATATATTGAATATGTGCCTATTAAAAAAATCACTGCTGACCCTTTAACAAAACCATGCATTGTTGGTGATTTTAAGAGGCACATATGGTCAATGGGTCTAAGAAGCAATTAGTAATGATATATCATTTGAGGCCAATACAACTAAATGGAAGATGTTGGACTGAATGGCCTATGGCCCTCAATGATCTAGCCTTGGTGTGTTGGACAAACCGTGGCCACTAGATATAACCATACACCAATAGACAAATTGATTACTTTTTGTGTACATTGTGATATACAATATCACACTTTTTTCTTATTATATTGTATTTTATTTTCATATAAATAAAATGTTTATTTTTTCAAACGAGTTTTTACACTCTTTCAAATGTATACATTTGTTAAGCCCAGTCAATTCAACGTCTACGAACATTATGAGTATAAGTTTCGACAAAAGTGGTTGAGAAAAAATAAAGCTTTAAACCCCCATTCTATGAGACACCAATCTCATCTTGATTGTTGCCCAACTAAAAGTGAGGACAAGTTGCAAGTATGGAAGTCAATGTGGTTATCTACATTCTAGGAGGCTCCCAACGTATTTATTCTTTATGCAGATATAAATAAGAAGAAAGACTTGGGGAGCATGCACAACTGAATTGCATTTATTAAGTTCCTACAAACCCACTATATTAATGCTCTTCAAGCTATTGAATAGCCTAGTGTCTTGTATCTTGAATCGGCGAGTGTCGTGATCTTAACCTCCCTTCATCATCAGCTCCATCTTGCGGGGTTTCTTCACATAATACTACGACAATATCATTGTAGGATAACCATAATCATGAATCAGTGGTGGATTGCGATTATCTCCTTTATACATGATAAATCGTGGATAATCTCTTCATGCATTGTGGACTGCAGTCCTTAAACATCAAACACATGTATACAAGTAGGCACCGATTGAGATGTAATGTTAATGTAGGGCTTGTAAATGGCAAGGATATTGTATAAGAGTGTGAGACATACAAAAATACCCCGTATGTGACATGTGCATGGTAAGATTATAGAGGTGAAGGAATTTACAATCTGTATAAATTGATAATTGGTCCCCACCTTATGGTCCAATTTGTGTCCCTAGGTATGCAAATTAAGTGTCTCAAGAACATTTTAGAATTTCTCATCCCACGAATGCATTAGTCATTCTCCCATTTCTATGTATAGCATCCCTTTAAATAGCTGAGCCCTATTTTCCCATCTTCATCTCCTTAACTTTAAAATGACGACTACTACTACAATGCCTTACACATGTAACTTTTGTATGTAGACTTGAAAAATGAAAAAAGTGGATAGTATTGCCTACATATATTTTTCTTTATGCTGAGTAGGCACCACATAAGATTAAAAAAAAAAGATAAAACATTGTGTCATTGCAAGACCCATCATTTTGGTCTTGGCTTTAAGTAATCCAAGAAAAATAAACCTATAACTACCTTAACTTAAGTTGTCTAATCGAATAAGAGTGAATCTCGATTACAAAGAAATGCTGCATTTACTTAACATCATGGTATCAAGTACCAAACACCCACTACTCCTGTCGTTAATCCATCTAAACTATGAATTTCATCGTTTCAATCTGACGAAAGGTGAAGCACACTTTTGGAAAGATTAAGGTAGAGGGTCTACCACTTTACCTAATATTTGAAGGCGTTTATGATTTAGGGTTTTTTTTTATTGATTCTTCTACCTTAGAGATTTTTATTAATTAGAAGAATTGGAATGGTCCAAAGAATCCATTACAATTGGAAGGGAGTATTGTATTATAAGTGAGGAACAAACTATAAATTTCCCTATGATTTATCATATATCTATGACTGTTGCAATTGATACAACACCCAAGAAGAAAGAGTATCTGAAAGTGAAAATTAGAAAAGCTCCGACAAGTAACAAAGAGCAACATCTTCAAACTTCAATTACTGATCACTTTTTCATTCCTTTGATAGCGAAGAGGAATAAACTTGTGGGGCCTAATATTGAGAGATTATACAGCCTCATGAGTTATCAGTTATATTTCCTTGTCCTCTCCAAAAGGATTTGACGATAAAATCTTTGCTTGAACTATAGCCTGGATGTAAGTGAAAGATCATGGACACGAGTATATGTAATTCTCGCAGTAGTACAATTGTACAAAGTTGTTCCAATAGAAACTAGATGGAGAAATTCTTTAGCAGCAAGTAATAATATTTTTAGTTTCTCTGTTGTTGAATATTTTCTTTCACAGTTCCACCAAAGCACCAATCCCTTTAACTCTATATATAAATTTAAAACCACTCACATCATAGCAGTAGAAATCAAACCCTTTGTTTTCTATAAAAAATCAAACCCCAATATCATATATCGTCATTCACAACTCAACAAAAAATCATTGGTAGACACTAAATAGAGCACCAACAACCTATAGTTAGAATTGTAAATAAGTTGGATCAGATCAGATGGTAAAATTATACCTCCTTTTATTTTGATAAATTGAATTGAATAAAAAAAGTCAATCTATTGGTGATGGAATACTATATATTATGTATTATTTATATTATATCATCAAGTATTTTTTTTATTATGGCTCAGTTTGGAAAGAGTATAAATACAAATATGTAGAATGCAAGACCTATATATTTTGTATTATTTTATATGTATTTGCACTGTATATATTTGTATTTGTACTCTTTCCAAACTGAGCCTACAATCCAAATCAATCTGATTCAAATCAAATATTCAGTCAAATTCTCAAATATCATTAAAAAATGATGAATTCTTATAAAGTCAAATCAAATATAATTTTTTTATTGAATTGGATTGGATATACCTTTCACCAATTTCTATTCGGTCAATTTGTTACGCTTTCTATAGCGGGGCAATCAACAGGTCTAGGCTTCATTCAAGCAATTGTGGAAAACCAAGCGTACAACCACATTACATAATCTTTTCATGCAAACTGCAAAGGCTTACTCTTCCTCTCAAAGTTACAAGGACACATCTCTCACAACCCTTAACCACTTTTATGTAATTAGGGTTGTCAATGGGTCGGGTCAGACCCGATGGGCCTAGACCGATTAGACCAGTTCTGGTTCTATAACTTGTCTTGATGGGTCACTTTTGGGTCTTAAAAAATTTCTCAATTACTATCAGGTCGGAACCATGTCCATCTTGTCCTGAACCAATTTGGACCTAACTTGACCCTATAGACCCTATATGTTATGGGCCCGCGCGTAGGATCCCGTCACGGGTCGGTCCACGGTACGAAGCCCTGCTTCCCCTTGCGCCTTCCCTTGCTTGCAGACCCGATTACGGAAACGGAATGGGTGATTTGTCCAAGAGACCACCCGAACTCTCCTTTGGGGTGATTTGTCCAAGAGACCACCCGAACTCTCCTCACTCTTTTCTTGGCTGGAAAACTGAATAATGTTTTATTTCAATTCGTAGCTCCTTAAATAGGAGATTACAGAAGGAAATTCCTAATTAAACTCAAACTCCAACTTGAACTCAAACTCCTAATTACCTACTCCTAATGGTAACTCACTCTTACTTAAGATAAGATAAGGATAAGATTAGATAAAGATAAGGGATAAGGGATAAGGTAAGCTGGTGGCGAGTTGGCATATTCAGATAAGGATGGGCCCACCCCTATGAGCTGTCGCGTGGGCCCCGCCCTGCTGCTGCAACCGGGTGCATGCGCGCGGCCCATGGTGCCTTGCCGCGCGTGCGGGCGCGCAGTGCTGCTGCAGTGCAGTGCAGGCGCGCGGCTCATGGTATCGCTGCCTTGCGGCGCCGGCGTGTGCGCGGTGCGTGCTGCCGTGCGGTGCGCACTACTGCCTGGCGGTGCGTGTCGCGCGCCATGGTGCCGCTGCCGTGTGGTGTCGGCCGTGTGCGTGCAGCGCCTTGTCGGGCGGTATGTGCCGCGTGCTGCCAGCCTGCTATGCGGCGCTGCCGGGCGGTGCGTGCCGCTAGGCGGCCCGCTGTGTGTGCTGCTGCCTATGGCTGTGCCGCCGTGCGTTGCCGGGTGGTGTGTTCATAACATCACACCCCTCCCAGACTACGAGCTTGTCCCCAAGCTCGAATTGGGTGTCGAAACACCCTCAAGGGAATCCTGGGTGGCTTTGCCCTCCTGGATCGGGTTCCCATGGAGGGGGTTCATCCTCATCTTCCTCTTGTTTCACCAGGAGGCAGAAAAGTCTCTTGCACCTGTGCCCTGCCGAGTAGGGTTCATCGCAATTAAAACATTGCCCCCTCGCCCTACGTTCTGCCATCTCAGCCCTTGACAAGTGCTTGATAGGAGGTGTACCGCCGTTGCTCCCCACACTGGATGTTGATATGGAATTGGTGCTCGTCTGTGGCTTCCGTTCTGGGCTGGCTGCTGGATATGAGGCCATTCCGAGTGGTTCCCTGTTGTCTGCTAGTGAAGACCCTCCTCCAGTAGGCTTCGGGTTTGTCCAAGCCACTGCTGGGCATCCCCTGCTGAACGGCCCTCGACTGATCTGTAGTTTGCGTTCGAAGGCTCGGGCTAAATTCATTGCCGTGACCAGGTTAGGTGGGCTCTGCATCTCTACATCAACTCTCAGGGATTCGGCTAGACCCGCTGTGAACATATCAACCTGCTGGTCCGGTCGTACTGAAGAGGCCCTGGCGAGAAGGGTCTGGAACTCCCGCTGATACTCTGCTACGGTACTGGTCTGCTTGAGATTAATGAGTTCCCCCAAAGGGTTGTTTGTTAGTGGGGGTCCAAACCGAAGGAGGCAGTACGACTTGAACTGTCCCCAACTAAGACCTGGTTCCTCCTGCTCCACTCGGTAGAACCAGAGCTGCGCTTCTTCGGTCAGATGGAACGCGGCCAAGCTGACCTTGTCCTTGTCATCAGTGCGCTGGTTGCGGAAGAACTGTTCGCAGCGGTGCAACCATCCCAGTGGGTCTCCCGCGTCGTTGTAGGATGGAAATTCCAGCCGACTGTACTTTGGAATAACAGCGGCTGTTGGGGCAGCGGTCTGCTGTTCGCTGGACGTCTCCGCCCTGTCCGGTCGATGGCTGTTGGTGGTGGCGGTTCCCTCCGAGCTTCTTTCGTTGTTGGAGAGAAATGCTTCCAGAAGGCGTCGCAGCTCCCGGACATCATTCTTGACCTCACGCACTTCCAAGCAGGTTTCGGCGAGCCTATGCTCTAGCTCGTGGACCCTGGAAGTCAGCGGCTCCTGTTCCCCCATGACGGTAGGCTCTGATACCAAGATGTTATGGGCCCGCGCGTAGGATCCCGTCACGGGTTGGTCCACGGTACGAAGCCCTGCTTCCCCTTGCGCCTTCCCTTGCTTGCAGACCCGATTACGGAAACGGAATGAGTGATTTGTCCAAGAGACCACCCGAACTCTCCTTTGGGGTGATTTGTCCAAGAGACCACCCGAACTCTCCTCACTCTTTTCTTGGCTGGAAAACTGAATAATGTTTTATTTCAATTCGTAGCTCCTTAAATAGGAGATTACAGAAGGAAATTCCTAATTAAACTCAAACTCCAACTTGAACTCAAACTCCTAATTACCTACTCCTAATGGTAACTCACTCTTACTTAAGATAAGATAAGGATAAGATTAGATAAAGATAAGGGATAAGGGATAAGGTAAGCTGGTGGCGAGTTGGCATATTCAGATAAGGATGGGCCCACCCCTATGAGCTGTCGCGTGGGCCCCGCCCTGCTGCTGCTACCGGGTGCATGCGCGCGGCCCATGGTGCCCTGCCGCGCGTGCGGGCGCGCAGTGCTGCTGCAGCGCAGTGCAGGCGCGCGGCTCATGGTATCGCTGCCTTGTGGCGCCGGCGTGTGCGCGGTGCGTGCTGCCGTGCGGTGCGCGCTGCTGCCTGGCGGTGCGTGTCGCGCGCCATGGTGCCGCTGCCGTGTGGTGTCGGCCGTGTGCGTGCAGCGCCCTGTCGGGCGGTATGTGCCGCGTGCTGCCAGCCTGCTATGCGGCGCTGCCGGGCGGTGCGTGCCGCTAAGCGGCCCGCTGTGTGTGCTGCTGCCTATGGCTGTGCCGCCGTGCGTTGCCGGGTGGTGTGTTCATAACACTATATATATACACATACACACACATCATATATGTGATATGCCATATTCAAATAAGAAGGGGCTAAAAGTGTCATTTTGGTGGGGTTTCCTTCAAAACCTAACCGAAATGCTACCCCCAACCCCCTAAATGGCTAAACCTTTTTATTTCTGAGGAGTGAAGAGTTTAAAGACTAGTCTTTCACTCTTTCTCTTCTCAGTTCTCATTTGAAATCAAAACTTGAAAGAGCCAAAGAGGAAATTTTCTGGTGAGTGGTGACTCAGTGACTTTGGTTTGGTTCATGACGTCCGTTTGGAGAGTGGAGGCTGGAGGCACATCAACCATCACACAACACTACCATTGTTCATCCGTCCAGTGACTGGTTGTCTGTCCATCCATCAAGGTGTCAACAGTAACACCCTTTGTCATGTAAGATTAATGATTTATTCAATGTTTGAAGTCTTGAGCACCCACTGCCAGAAAAACACTTCCCATCCACCAGCCTCCACCACCACCACCACCACTACTCAGTAGCCACTACTAGACAATTAGTCCTCCATTTAAATATTATTTTGAAACATGAAATCTTCCTCCATTTGAATATTTTGATATTTTTATTGCAATTTAGGTTTTTATAGTGTTTTAATTGCACTTTTAGCAAGGGTTACTAGCATGCATAATCGAGTCCATCGAGTTGGACCCGATTGTCCCAAGAACTGATCAATTTGGTTCTAGGTCCAAAATTACAGACCTATAGGGTCTGATTCGGTTCCAAGACCGGTTCTACCTAGTTCCAACCTAAAATTGACCCATTGACAACCCTATATGTAATATTCAACCACTAACAAATTGGAAAAATTATCAAATGGATCACAATATTTTTAATGCTTTTGAAACAAAAGGAGATAGTGGTGACGTCTTAGTTTTGGTTGATGATATATATTAATTATATTTCACCATGTTAAAACTTTAATGCATCACTTGTATTAGATTCATTGGTTTATTGATTTATTTAGAGTTATGGCCTATGGGTATATTTTGGTTGATGATAGAGATTAATTATATTTCACCATGTTAAAACTCTAACACATCACTTGTATTAAATTCATTGGTTTATTGATTTATTTAGGGTTATGGCGTATGGGTATATCCTTCAACAAATTAAATCATTGGTAAGGTCCACTGGTGGTCATAGCGAAGACTTTGAATCAAATCCCGTGCACCTAGGCTGGGGGGAGTAAGTTGATCAATTGGGTAATTGACCATTTTCCCATATTCAAACATGAATATAATGTAATGATTCTTATGGAAAGATTATTTTCCAGATAATATTGACCCACATTTATTTTCAGTATAAATACAGACCAATGTAAAACTCCACCCTCGTCCATATTTCCAGGCATTTGTTTTAAGTGTAAGGCTTACATTGAAAACCTCTCCATTGGCTGAATTTTCCTTCAACAATTGATGCAAATAATATCTCAATCTTATCAATGTACTTTTACTTCAATTATCACATTTAAAAATGTTATAACGATTATAAAATTTTAAACCCATCAGCATTGAACTCCATTTTTACATTGATAGAATTTACACAAAAAAACAAACACAAACTAACTGAATAAGTTGAAACCTAAACAAATAATGGCATTGCAATTTTCCTTAGATAATATTGCTAGGGAATCATTTGCCCAAGTAAACATGTTACTGGGATATGAGATTGGGCTTATAAGGTATTCGTACCACTCTCACAATCTTTTACAACCATGCATTGGTAATATCTCTATATTATTTACTTATATGTTTTTTTATTGGTAGATATTCCTAATTCAATACTGCAAGGGATTGTGATTTCCCCGGGTACCGGTAAACGAACGTGTTCGGCTCCAGTCATCGCATTATGCATTTGAACACCGTTTGAACATTACGAGAGAATGACACGTGTTCCTAAATGCATGTGCATGCTATACTTGTGCGATGATGGTAAATGAACGTTTAGCACGAACGTCATTAGCTATCCCTCCATTCAAAACGATTTTCCCTTTTCCCTTCCCTTCTTTCCCACGTCTCTCTACCCAAATCGAGCTCACTGAACCCCTGTTTGCTCTCCTCTCCAACTAGCGAAGACAAAAGGCATCATCGGCGATCCTTCCTCCACCGGCGACTGGCAGACGTTTAGCACGAATGTCGTTAGCTATCCCTCGATTCAAAACGATTTTCCCTTATCCCTTCCCCTCTTTCCCACATCTCTCTACCCAAATCAAGCTCACCGAACCCCTGTTCTTCTCTCCTCTTCAATTGGTGAAGACAAAAGGCATCATCGGCGGTCCTTCCTCCATCGGCAACCGGTGACAGAACGCAAGTAAACCTTCCTTTTTCCTTTCTTCTCAAAACATAGTCTTCTCCCATGAAAAGCTGCCCGACCCTTACTGTTGATGGCAGCGATATTCCGTTGTCGACTAATCATTGGGCGACTAATGGTAAATCTTGGGTAATACCTCCTTCCTTTTGCTTCCCCAACAATAAATCTAAGCTACCTCACTGTTATTGTGCGTGTGAGGGAGAATGCTTGCAAAAAACATGTCGTTTAGAATATTCTTAAGAGTTTTACCTATATAGCAGTGACATTGCAAATAAGTAGGGTGCAGAGCAATAAATGCAAATAAGTGAGTTTTACCTCACTTGTGTGGATGCTTACCTTAGTTGGTGTTCTTCAACTCTAACCATTAGACCTACATCTCATTAATCCACTTCGATTATATCAACTTTATGTTTTTTATTAATAAATGCAAGATAGTGTTATTCCACCTAAAAAAAAACAAATTCTGCATCAATTTACATTTTCTTTAGATACTTATCAATAAAAGGGACTCTCTTATGTGATGTGATAACATTAGCATATAATTGATTAAATTTTGATGTGTAGAATAGGAAATGGATGGTATCCCCCACTCCATGCGAAAACTGGACTTTGACTTGGATGAAGACATAGGTGGACTACCAAACTCTTCACTCAACACCACCTATGATTCAAATGAGGTAACACCTTCTTTTTACATAAATGAACCATCCAAACCCAATGATGATTTGCTTACATCTAAAGAAAATACAAACATACAAAACAAACTTAAGGAAAAGTTAAGACTCATTCTTCAAAAGTGGACCCCAAAGATTGGCATGACAATTCCAACGATAGAGGAAGCGTATGAGTTTTATAACACATATGCTGGAAAGGTGGGATTCAGTATTCGGAAAGCAAGTATGGTAGTGTGAAAATGATCTAACAAAGTAAAATAAGGCAAGTTTTGTTGCTCTAGATAAGGAAAGCGTAAAGCAAATAGATGTTTGAATGCTAAGATTCTCTGGCCAAAAACAAGATGTGGTTGTATGGAAACTATGACAATAAGTCATTCGAAGGATGGTTATCCTGTCATTGGTTTCAATGAGACTCATAATCATATGATTGTGACCCCTACCAAATCACACATGTTGAGATCACAAAGAATGATTAGTGACATACAAGGTTTTCAAGCTAAAATGGCAAATGATGCGGGAATAGCTCTAAAAGCAGTTATGGAGCTAATGGCAAGGGAAGCTGGTGGTCGTGAAAATGTTGGGTTCACTTCTGTAGATTTAAAAAATTATTTGCATTCATACCAAACTAGGAATATGGAGAAGGGGGAGGCATGTGGTATTTTGCAATATTTTGAAGACAAGCAATTACAGAATCCATCATTTGTCTATACAATACAACTTGACCAAGTTGAGCTAGTTACAAATTTATTTTGGGCAGATGCACAAATGATAGTGGATTATGCTCATTTTGGTGATGTGGTAAGTTTTGACACTACATATAGAACAAACAAGGAGAACAGATCACTTGTAATTTTCGTGGGAGTGAATAATTATAGGCAGGCAATAATTTTTGGTGTTGCATTATTATATGATGAAACTACAGCTTCATTTGAATGGTTATTTGAGGTGTTTCTTAAAACAATGGGTGGAAAACCACCGCAGACAATTCTCACCGATGATGATGTAGCTATGGCAAAAGCAATTAGTTTGGTGCTACCTCAATCACATCATCAGTTATGTGTTTGGCACATGTTCCAGAGTGTTTCAAAACACCTTAGCGGTGTATTTGAGAAGTTCAAATCATTTTCGCAAGACTTTAGAGATTGTGTGTATGATTATGATGATGTTGATGAATTTGAAAATGCATGGAAGAACATGATTGATAAATACACACTTCAAGAGAATGAATGGTTATAAAAATTGTATAGTAAAAGGCACAAATGTGCATTAGTATTTGGGCGTCAGACATTTTCTGCCGGTATGAGCACAACACAGAGGAGCGAGAGTCTGAATAGCTGTCTTAAAAAATATGTCAATATTAAGTATGACCTATCAAGGTTCCTTGACACTTCGAAAGGGTAGTTGTTGATAGGAGATATGAAGAGTTGAAAGCCGAATTTGCAGTAATACAAAGCACTCCATTCATGGCAGCAAATATGACAATTTTAGATTTTGCTTCTCGTGTGTATACCCCACCCATTTTTTCCATGTTCCAAAATGAGGTATTGCAACAATTAAATTGTAGGATCAAAGAAGATTGTGTTGTGTCTGAAACAACAACTGAATATACAGTTGGCTTGTATGGTGTGAAACGTCGATACAAGGTGACTTTTGATTCAAGTAGCAATTCAATCAGTTGCACCTGTAAGAACTTTGAGTTTGTTGGATTCTTATGCAAACAATGTTTGAAAATACTTGATTATAGATGCGTGGAAGTCTTGCCCTCGTGCCATGTTTTGAGAAGGTGGACTATTAATGCAAAAAAACCCCAAGAATGAAGCATTACATGGGCATATGGATGAAGCTACAAGAATGGCAACACAGAAGAAATAGCTACTTCATTTGTTTACACAAATAGTTAATCAAGCTGCACCTAGTCATGATGCTTACAAAATGGCTATGCAAGTAGGAGAAAATCTCGTAGAAGATGTGTCAAGGTGTATAAAGCAAATAACTACTGGTCAATTATCTGTAGAATTTGATGGCATTGTAGTTGAAGGTTTTTCTTACATAGATCTTGATGGCACATAAGTTAAAACTAATGACACAAATTTCAACTTATGGCATACAAGTTGTAAAGGATATCAATTGCAGTACAAATTCTAGTTCGATGAGAGATGGGCTTCAAAGGCATGTGAAAGGATTTAAGCACAAGGCTTCCAAGGTGCACTCTTTAAAAAATCCAAAAAATGCCTTAAAGAAAGCGATAGCCAAGAGAATGAGATCAAAGAAGGGTTAATCCATTGAGAAATGCACTACACAAGTATTTTCTAAATTATATAATTTGATTTTTTAGAATTTTACTAATTATTGGTTATTACTATTTTAGGCATGTAGACATGGAGGGAATTTGAATCATATGGCCAATAAGAATATGACAAAAGAACAAGAATCTAATCACTCTATAACATCCAAGTATCAAAGTTCAATTAGGTTAGGCATTAAAGTTCGATATATCTTGCATTGAAACCTTTTTAAGACTCTTATAATACAGGTCCTAAGGTTTTGGGAATCTATTGCAAGTAGAGCTGAATCACATAATGCAATTCCAAACCGAGTTCATGTAAATTAGTTTCTTCAATTATGGTTTTAATACCATCCCTCAAAATGAAAATGTCTCTTCTAATATGTGCTACCTTCTAATATGTGTTATAGGATTGGCAACAGAATCTTAACACCATGCCCTAACCACTCCATTGGCTCATATATAATCATCTTGCTCCATTTGTTAATAATGTTCACATACAAGAAGTGTCGGGAAGCGTGTTTACTGAAACAAAATCCACTAAACCTCAACCAAGTCAGGTGATAAAAATATTCTTCAAAACTATATATATTCCAATCACTTCTTTTTATAAACTTATGAAACACTAATACACTAATGTGCTCATGTAGGAATCATCATGGATTGGACCTTACGAAGTCCAACGACTAAATAGACGAGGGATGTCTTAGGCTAGCACATTGATTATCATTTATTGAAAAGAAATTTTTGTAAACTATAACAAGCACCATTTCTCCACATGGCTTTTCTTTTATTTTTTTCTTAAACCATGGAGTGCTTAGGGCAGCAATAGATCAAAATCTTTATGACCTAAATCAGGAAAATTTTCAATTGAGGTTGCTGGACCCATTGATTCTAAACCATGGATGCCAGACCCACTGATTCTAATTGAGGTTAAAATTTTGACTTAATGAAGTGCAACCATACCTCTTCTTTTATATGCCCTAAATAAGTGAGAATAAGAGTACAATACCTTGGCAGATTTACTTGCATGAATGAAGAATAAAATGCTATTTTTTAAAACATTAATTATTCAACCACGATGGATGTTCCAAGGGCTGAAGCTGAAAATGCCATATCAGGCTTGATATGCTCAATCTTCATGCCGACATGATTTATTATGATTTATCCCATGCCAATTATTCAATCATGATGGCATGTTCCAAGGACTAAAGCTGAACACGCCATATCAGGCTTGATATGCTCAATCTGAAATGAATGAATAAACAATGCCCATTTATATTACAATTTTGAATATTCCTTATATAAAACACCAATCCCTTGATATATAGCCATTTGAAAGTGCTTTTGTGTTTTCTTCTACACTAACAACCTGATATACAACCATGCTGTTAATATGTGCTTATTCAATTGGAGCCTACTAGGTCTACTACCAAACTAGGTCTACTACCAATTCAGCTTCCAACATGATTGAATACATATACATGGTTCAACATATATCAAACTAAAAGCTTAAATACATATAAATGGCTGAATGCCATTTGAGTCCAATGCTCATCCCTAACATAAATACACATATTTCCTGATCATAAATACTAGAGTCTTGGTCAAAATACATTTCTACTGCAAACATAGTTCCTAACTGCTATTTGTTGAACATATACACCACAAGAAACCCAATTATAAAAATAATGAGCAAAACTCGTATCCTCTTCAATTCTTTAGAAAGTAGCTATTGATGATCCTTCGAAGACTCCATTGATTACACACACCTATTCAATTCAAATAATAACCTATTGATCTCTTTAGCGTGAGTTACTGCATGTCCTACATTCATTGATGATGTAGCTTCATCGGAAGTGGTTGTAGGAAATGGCCATTCAAAATAATTGCAAAACGCCACTTTGACTTTCTTTTCCTAAATACATGTGAAGTCAAGTCAATGCATCTAACAATCTCAAAATTTTATTACAAACACATAAAATACACAATTATAATAGTACTTACCATGATTCCGAGACAATTATAAAACAACCTTTGTGGGTTCAAATTTGTCTCCGACATGTGGATTACACATTTCTTTCCACAATCACAAATTCTTGATGGATACTTCAATTTCTTATAAGATGTGCTCTGAGATGTCGATTGAGAACTCATCTCTGCACTAATGTCGAAACCCGTATTAGGTTTAAGGATCATAGATTGTAGATTGTGGATTGTGGATCAAGACCGGACCATAGCAAAACCAAGTCCACATCACAAGTTGTTATATACAGTTACTCAAAACATGAAAAAATCAAGTTGAATATGTTAATACTTTTAATTTCTCATTTCCAAGCGTCTTTTTCATCAAGTTGAATATGTTACTAGAAATTGTTTGCTTTACTAATCTACATCCATTGTATATGTAAAAACTGGTCTCCTAGATCTATCTGTCAAATTTTCCTTCATTTTATTTGTTGATCATCATAAAACTAATAAATAGATTATAGGTAAAGAAATAACAGAAAACTAAAATGGAATCACTTTGATGTTTAACAAGATAAGCAACCAAAACTTCCTAACAATAAATTTATAGTTCTGTGGAGAAATCGAAAACCAAGAGGATTTTCTTTGGTTTCTTATTTTTCTGGTTTCAGGAATTTAGTAGTCTGAAGTCTAGTCTAATAATATGAACTTCCTTTCAAATCGGGAGTGTTAATGATGGGTGATTAGCACTTACTGTGCTCAAATCTTATGTTATGTATGGTTGTATGAGATTGACCACAGAAGTTACAACCACCTGGGGTTGGGTCAAGAGACCCTTTGAGCAGAATAACTACTAAAAGCTTCTATTTAACACAGAGCATTCGAGTTGGTTTTTACAAAAGCGTCTTAAGTATACCAATTGCAGTTTTATGATATGCTGAATTCCATGTACAGGTTTCGGAACGGTGATATTTACTTGTCATTTTCTATCTTACACGCCATGTACAACTCTGTCTTGTGAGTAGTGGGATAAAAATCAAATGTGGCTAAAAAATGATAATCCCTCTTAGATGGACTAGGTTCTGAATATGATAATCAGAAGATGTTGCTTTCGTTGTTCCAAACCAGCATGCATGAATCAGAAATCTTGGATGCAACAATTACAAGAGCTATTCTATGTTAAACTTCCCTCACACACACAATAAATCGAACACATGGCAGGGTTGAGAGAGCCTTTTTCCTCGATGGCAATACGACACACAATAGAGTCACACGCATAATAACAGTGAGGTAGCTTAGATTTATTGTTGGGGAAGCAAAAAGAAGGAGGTATTACCCAAGATTTATCACCGGTCGCCCAAGGATTAGTTGCAGATGAAGTCGTTCGTCGCCGACGGAATATCGCTACCATCAACACTAAGGATCAAACGACTTTTCATGGGAGAATACTATGTTTTGAGAAGCAAAGAAGAAGGAAGGCTTACTTACGTTCTGTTGCCGGTCGCCGGTGGAGGACGGACCGCCGATGATGCCTTTTGTCTTCACTAGTTGGAGAGGAGAACAGAACAGGGGTTCGGTGAGCTCGATTTGGGTAGAGAGACGCGGGAAAGAAGGGAAAGGAAAAGGGAAAATCGTTTTGAATGGAGGAATAGCTAACAACGTTCATGCTGAATGACCGATTACAATCCTCGCACGAGTATATCATGTGCATGCGTTTAGAAACGCGTTTGTTCTCTCGTAATGTTCGAACGCATAAAGCAGAGAGACCGGATTCAGTTAGAGCTAAATCCATTCGAACAGCCATCACTGCCTTACATTGGGAATATCTCCGCATGAAATAAAGCACAGAAATACGGAGATATTCCCGATGAAAGGTTGTAAAAGCTGTTCGAACAGTGTTCGGACGGTCCAAGCTCTCACTGAAGCCGAACTCTAAACGAACGAGGCTGCAGTATTCACACAGGCGTGGTTTCTGCTCGTGTTAAAGGACAGATGGCGCGACTGTGCTATGTTGGGACGATTGTGTTGTGATCGGATCCGGACTCCAAGAAATGAAGCCCTCAACTTAAAAACACGTTAATCGGTGAATTTACCGCCTTTTCGAACTTACTCAGCCAAGCTTCATTGTGGCTTCTGTTAGCCATCGCAATACCGATCATTTCGTTTGCCATCTCTCAACAGGTGCTTAACCGATCAATCAAATTCTCAATTCATGTTTTTAAATTAATTCTCTATCCATATATATTTTTTGTAGTCTATGCATCGTCCAATACATTCTCTCCGTGATTCGTTAAAATTTCCTTCACTTCTCTGTTATTGGATTCTCGTAAGCTTTCTTTCAATTTGATATAGTTTCCACGGTTTGTTTTCTTTCGAGATCTTCCGACAACGATTCTATCCTGAATTTATATTGCACAGAGTTCTCTTGTTTTCTTTCCCCCCCCTCAGTTCATAGGGTTCCCCCTCCCCCTTTATGTTCTTGCAATAGTTGTTTTCTCTTCTGTCATTGTTGGGATTCACGGGTAGTGCGGCATCTTTTAGTTACTTTGTTTAGTATGTTTCTATAGTGAAGCTTATAGGGAACACTGTTTTGATTAGAAAACTCCTATGCTTTTCTGAATTCGTCTTGCTCATCTGGTAAACCACCAAATTTGGTATTTTATAACTGTTATTAATTGCCTAATGTGGTGTTCATAAGCTTTTAGTGTGTCATGATCTTTTTTTTTACCTAAAATTTCAATTGATCAGATTATCAACCATCGAAGGCAATTTATTTCGAGATGGAACCTTTTCCTTACCCTATTTACTTCATTAATCCAGTTAATTGTTTGTTGGGAGTAAAGCTACGGCTTGGTAGGAATATCTGTAGATTAAACTTTAGTTTCTGCTATATCATCCATTGTTAAATGTTTGTTGACCTGTAGTTCATATGCTGCCTATCTAATTTCTCGTACCCAAGTTTTAGAAAGAATGACCAACTTTCTCAGGGCTATACTTATTGTCCATTGGTTCTCTTTCGGATTTCAGTGAATGAAGAGCATTAAGCACTTGCCAAAGGGTGTCCATAGTTCACTGCGCTCAAGTGTCATTCTTTTTGACTTGACAAGGGTTGTGGAAGAATTGATATTTAATAGTTTGGACGCTGGTGCAACAAAGGTAATCCATGTGTGTGTGCAGCTAATATGTATGCATATATAGGGTTATTACCCAATGTTGGTACTGGCTATCAGGGGTTTGAGAGGGATTGACTAGATATGAACCTATCCTCCAGCATTTTTTTTTCGCACAAAGTGGCTGATGAAATTTGAACCTGCATCCTCATGCTCGTCAGCCCATGATTTTACCATTATACCCAGCAGTGGTCCCTAAAAAGGACCATTACCCAATTTTAATCCTGGATTTCCATGATCTTGGGGTGGTGGTGGCAGTGGACTGGATATGGACGCTTGACAATTTTTCTTTTTCAAAAACTGGCCACTATCAGTCTCAAATCCACAGCCCCAAACTTGTCATCCCAAGATGTTACCATTGCATCAAGCAGTTTTCCGTACACCCCAGGATATTATCTATATTTTTATTGTTTTACTTTCACTTTATTTGGATTATCTACAAATAGACTGTTCCATAATTTTCTTTAAACTTATTTTAATAGACATGCCGTCAGTTTTTTTTTTTTTTTTGGGGGGGGGCGGCGGGGGTTGGGGGATGGTTCTGTTTATTTTTATTGACAAATATTCTTTTGACTTGAAAGAAAGCTAGTAGATTTCTGTTCTACTGCAATTTAGAAAAAGAAAAGAACTAGGCTTCGAAGAGAAGGGAAGAGAGAGAGAAGAAAAGAGAGGAGAAAAGGGGTTCGGTTGATAATTCTGTCGCCCCATAAGCTTCATTATATAGTTTAGTTTCCTTACAAGAATAGGAGATAATCTAATCCTACTTAGAGGAAAAAAAGGCAAACTCTAATCCTATCTAGAATAAAACAAATCATAACTAGGATAAGGCCAGCTGGCCCAATTTAAAAATAATTAAAGAAAATAACTAAGTGTGGGTATGGAACCACACACTAGAACCTAAGTGTGGGTATGAAACCTCACACTTGTGGCTACTAACTATTTCTACACTCCCCCTCAAGTTGGGAGTAGATATTTGTCATGCCCAACTTGCGTAAATCTGTCTCCAATTTGATTTTTGTGATTGCTTTGGTGAAGAGATCAGCTAACTGCATGTTTGAGGCAATGTAAGGAAGACACACTTCTTGAGATGCAACTCGCTCTCGGATAAAATGTCTGTCCACCTCGATATGCTTAGTCCTGTCATATTGTATTTGGGTTGTGGGCAATATTAATTGCAGCTTGATTATCGCAATACAATATCAGAGGCTTCTCATAATCAATTTCCAATTCATTAAGTAAGGATCTTAGCCATAACACTTTTACAACACCATTGACCATGGATCTATATTCTGCTTCTATACTAGAGCGAGCAACAACATTTTGTTTCTCGCTTCTTCAAGAAACAAGATTTTCTCCCACAAATGCACAATATCCAAAGGTGGACCTCCTGTCATCAATACATCCAGCCCAATCCGCATCTGTATACACTTCTATTTTCATGTGACTACTATTCTTGAAGAGTATACCTCTCCCTGGACATCTCTTTAAGTAGGTAAAAATCCTCTCTGCAAGGAGGTGGGTGGTCCTAGGAGAATGTATGTATTGGCTAACAACACTGACAGCATAAGAAATATCTGGTCGAGTTAGGCAGAGATAAAGAAGTTTCCCAACCAGCCTTTGGTACATAGCTTTGTCCTCAAGAAGTTCTCCATTTTCTGCACTTATTTTATGGTTAAGCTCAATAGGTGTGTCAACAGGTTTCATTCCTAACTTTCCAGTTTCTTCCAATAAGTCCATAACAACCTTCTTTTAAGAGATAAAAATGCCATGCTTAGATCGAGCTACTTCAATTCCTAGGAAATAGTGCAATTCCCCTAGGTCCTTCACTTCAAATTCCTTGTGAAGATGTTGTTTAAGAGTTTCAATTTCACTAATATCACTTCTGTTATCACAATGTCATCTACATAGACTGCAAATAGAGTCAGGGAAAGAACTGTCTTCTTAAAGAAGTGAGTGTGATTTGACTGAGCCTGTATGTAGCTGAATTTGTCCAAAGCCAGTCTAAACCTATCAAACCATGCTCTCAGAGATTGTTTCAGCCCATACAAAGCCTTCTTCAGAAGGCAAACTTTCTTTCCTGCTTCTATACTATAAAAACCAGGGGTAACTCCATGTATACCTTCTTGTGGAAGTCTCTTTGAGGAAAGCATTCTTAACATCTAGCTGGAATAGTGGCCATGAGAAGTTCGCAGCAATGGATAGTAGGACTCTGATAGTGTTCATCTTTGCAACAGGTGCAAAGGTTTCCACATAGTCTATGCCATAAGTTTGTGTGAATCCCTTTGCAACCAATTTGGCCTTATACCTTTCTATAGTACCATCAACATTATATTTCATAGTAAACACCCACCTGCATCCAACAGGTTTCTTCCTTTCAGGCTGGTTAACTAGTTTCCATGTGTTGTTCTTAACAAGAGCATCCATCTCTGCTTGCATTGCTTCCTTCCATTCAGGTATCAGAAGGGCTTTTTGCACCTTTCTGGGTATAGGAATAGTAGCAATAGATGCTAGGTAAGATATATAGGATTCTGATAGACAATTATAGGAAGGGAACTTGGAGATGCAATGGGCAGTGGATGAGGTACAACGTCGCTTCCCTTTACAAATTGCAATTGGAAGATCAAGGTCATATGACGGTGAGGGCTGAGCATCTTTAATAGTGGGATCAATAGTGGGAGTAGTAGTAGTGTCTGGACCTAGGGTTGTAGAAGATGTTGGAATTGACCGGGATTGTTGTTGAGTACGAAAATCAACCTGCTTCCACCACTTTCTGTGATATACTCTCAACTCTTAGCATTTTTGACAACCCTCTTCACAACTCTCCACCTCAGTAACTGGGACAGATAAAGGAACTTTTGGGGCTGAAACTGAAATCCCTTCCTCACTACTCTCCCCTTGAGGAGAAGCCCTAATAGTAGGGCATATCCTAACAAAAAGTGACATCCATGGACACAAAGCGCTTTCCTGAAACAGGTTCATAACAACAATATCCCTTTTGATTTCGTGCATACCCAAGGAAAATACATTTAGTAGCTTTGGGATCAAACTTGGAATGATGAGGTCCAAGGATTTGAACAAAACAAGTACACCCAAAAGTTTTGAGGGGAATAGTGAAGAAGTCCTTATCTGGATATAGAAGACTGAATGGAGTTTGCATGTTTAGAACTTGTGAAGGAACCCTGTTAATAAGATTTATGGCTGTACGGATTGCATCCGCCCAGAAGCGTATGGGTGCATTAGAGTTGAGCATGATGCTTCTAGCTACCTCTAAGATGTCTATTTTTTCTCTCAGCAATCCCGTTTTATTGAGGTGTACAAGGATAGGTGCTCTGATGAATGACCCCATGATCAAGGAGATAGGATGCTAAGGGTTTTGCAAAGAATTCCCTGGCATTATAGGATCTAAGAGGTGGGTGACTCCCTTAGAGCTAAGATCTTGGCAGCTATGGAAGGAGTCCAGAAAGCTAAGGTGATGAATATAAAAATACTCATAATTGAAGGGGACTCAGAGGTGGTGATAGGGTGGTTGAATAAAGACAACAATGCCTTATGGAATTACAACAGTGAGAGGAGGAAATTTAAGTGGCTCTTGCTGTAGATGGAAGATAAGATGAGTTGAGTTAAAAGATCAGCTAATTTTGTAGCTGATGGATTAGCTAAACAAGGGGTAGAATGGGACTCAATGTTTTGGGCTAAGTTGTAATTTAATTGTTTCTTCCTCTCCTTTTTCTTTTCTTTTCTTGAGGGCTTAAGTTGTATTCGGAAGATAAGAGTGTTTGTCTTCCTTGTTGTAATTATTCTTTTGTTGATTTAATGAATTTTAATGAAATTGTTATTTGATCAAAAAAAAAAAAAATCGGATCTAAGAGTTTTGATCTTGGTTTCAAATTGGGTTAGAACCATCTGATGGAAAGCCTGGGTCAGAGAAGGGACCTCATCTCGAGAGTGCATAAGATAAACCCATGAGAAACAGGTATAATCATTAACAGATAACAAGAAATATCTGTACCCCCCCATGGTAGGAGTATGATATGGCCCCCAAACATCGGTATGCACAATTTTAGAAGGAAGGTTGCTTCTTTTATTACTCAAAGGATAAGATGATCTACTGTGTTTTGCAAGCTTACAACTTTCACACTTCAAACTAGACACTTCGACTGACTCAAATAAGTTTGGAAGAAGACTCTTCAAAGACCCAAAAGGCAAATGACCTAAGCGGTTATGCCAAAGCATAATCTTAACTCCAAGACTGAGAAACAAACAATTTCCCCACTTCATTCTGCTTCCCTTATGAATGTTCAAGCAGGTAGACTCCATTCATCTCATGGCCAATCCCAATCACCTTCGTTTCTAGATCCTGAAAACACACCGATCAGGGAAAATGTTACTGAACAGTTTTGATTTTTAATAATACTACTAACTGAAAGTAAGTTAGCACTAAGCTTGGGAACATGCAAAACTGAGGATAGGGTGATGGCGTCAGACAATTTGATGTCTCTCTTGCCAGAAATTAGCATAAGGGAGCCATCAATAATAGAAACTTTGTCTCTCCCAGAGGATAAACAATAGGTGCTAAACAAAGTAGATAAGTTGGTCATATGGTCTGAAGTACCTGAATATATTACCCAGAGAGGTCTAGTGTTACCTGGGACAGAAGCATGACATGTGGTAGCTCTTGTACCTGTATGAGCGAGAGCTGAAGTAGAATGAGCAGGCGTGGCAGCTGAAGACTGAGATGTAGATCCAGAAATGCCAACTTCATTCTCTAGCTGTGTCGATACAGCCCAGACAGCTGCTAAGGCATCCAAAGATGTGGTCCTTGTGCTGGAAGAAGATGCACTGTCAGTAATAGTTGCTACATTAGCCCTCCCTTTCTTGTTTCTAAGTCTAATTGGCATTAGGTGAGGATGCAATTTCCAATAGGTGTCCCTACTATGTTTGGGCTTCTTGCAATGATCACAAAAAATATCTCTTTTGTCTTCCTTCTTAACTTCCCTTTCCTTCTCCCCTCCAACCTTGAATTTTGTTGCTGCCAAGGCTACTTCTGTGGGCTGAAAAGATAGCATCACCTTCCTCCTACTCTCTTCGCTGTGGACTAATGAGTAGGCTTGAGATAGAGTCACACTCTCCCTAGTGAGAAGTTGCTGTCTTGTAATATCAAAATCTGAGTTTAGAGCGGCTAGGAACTCAAAGGCTCTATTTGTTTCAATCAGTTTCTATATGTTGCTGCATCCCTCTGGCTTTCCCATTCAATAGTCCCAAGTGATCAATTTCATGCCAAAGGGATTTCGGAGTAGCAAAACACACTGAGACTGGCTTCTCCCCTTGTTTGAGGTTGTTTACTTCACACTTTAGTTCATAAGCTCTAGCCACATTAAGAGGTTGAGAATAAGTCTCCTTCATGCTGTTCTAGATTTTCTTGGCTGTTTTTGCCCAAAGGTAGTTTCGGTTGATGTGAGGCTGCATAGAGTTGCATAGCGAAGTCATCACCAAGTAGTTCTCTTGAACCCATCTTGGATGAGATGTATCCTCCTTGGCTGGTTTCGTTGTGTCTCTGGTCACATACCCTAATTTTCCTCTACCCCCAATGGCCATCATTGTCTATTGGGCCCATTCCAAGTAATTTGTTCCATCAAACCTAACAGTGGTAATCTGGAATGAATTTTCAGTCATGTTACCAGTCCCAAAACCTTCTCCTTGCGTTTTCACCTCACTTCCAACCTTTTCCATACTAAATAGGTCACAAAACTCCAAGAAGAAGACTAAAGAAAACTAATTTTCTACTGAAATACCAAGAAAAACAGAGAACAATCCAGAAACTGATCTCAGCAAAGAATAAGAACCAGAACTTAATTTCAGTCGATAATTTCTTCTCAAAACTGTAACTTTAGTCAAAACACCAGAAACCTAGGTCAAGATCAGCAAAGAACAGCAAGGTAATCTCAGATTCATTATGCTGCTGCTAAAAGAAATTTATCTAAGATCAAATTACCTTAAAGGTTGCACCTTTTTCAGAAAAAGAATTCCGATCATATAAGAAATCTTGATAACTTCTTTCTAAGATCGAGTTACCTTAAAGGTTGTACCTTTCTCAGTAAAAAGAACTCTGATCGTCTTCTTTGGTTTGAAACCCTAACCTTGACCAAATCTGAACTCTTTCTCAGAAAAGAACTCTGATCGTCCACTTTGGTTTGAAACCCTACCTTGATCAAATCTGATCTCTGATTCTTCCTGGTCACTGGATAATTCTCCAAGAATCTTCACCTTCTTGGGCAGTCTTCAGTACTCCAGTAACCTCTAAGAACCAGGCAGCTACTGCAGAGATCTTGATCTAATGGATTTTCATGTAGCCAACTAGATCAGGCTTACATGAAAAAACCTAGTTTTTCTCGCCAATTGCTCTGATACCAACTTGAAAGAAAGCTAGTAGATTTCTGTTCTACTGCAATTTAGAGAAAGAAAAGAAAAGAAAAGAAAAGAAAAGAAAAGAAAAGAAAAGAAAAGAACTAGGCTTCAAAGAGAAGAATGGAAGAGGGAGAGAAGAAAAGAGAGAAGAGAGGAAAAAAGGGGTTCGGTTGATAATTCTGCCGCCCCATAAACTTCATTATATAGTTTAGTTTCCTTACAAGAATAGGAGACAATCTAATCCTACTTAGAAAAAAAGGCAAACTCTAATCCTATCTAGAATAAAACAAATCATAACTAGGATAAGGCCAGCTGGCCCAACTTAAAAAGAATTAAAGAAAATAACTAAGTGTGGGTATGGAACCATGCACACTAGAACCTTAGTGTGGGTATGGAACTTCACACTCGTAGCTACTAACTATTTCTACAGACTGTAGCATGTAGGGCTTGAATTAGACCCAAAGATCTAAGGAGCTTGTTAAAATTCAAGTTTGATCTGACACTCTTAGCTCCAATCATATTTTGAGATGAATTTGGCAAGTATTTCTTTAATCAAATTGGATTCGGATGGAGGAATCTGACCCAATTACAGTAGTAGACCCAAATACCCTAATCTTGTCAACAATTGTCTGATCAAATTTTTATGAAGCTTATTGTGGCCAAAAGTGACCAAGAATCCTTTTTAATCATTCCAAAAACAACAAAAATATTGACAAAACCACAGAAGTAGTTACTATAGACTTTGGGGAAGTGATTGTATACATGTCAATTAAAACGAACATAATAACATAGCATTATTAGTCTGTATTTTTCATCAAATTTCCCATAGAATCTAGAAGTGCCCAGAAGTACATAATCTTGTGAACACCAAGATAGATGTAAAATTCTTAAACATGACCTTTTCCTAATCAAGGCTAGAGTTTACTCACAATTAAACCACTTCTAAAGCAAAACCCAATAGAACATTGACCCATTTAACAATATAAATAGCCATTACCTAATCAAAGTTAATGAATATCAGCCACCCACCCTTTGCTAAAGAAGGATCTTCTCCGAAACTTCCTCTCCCCTCCAATCACCTATGACTTAACTATCAATATCTGAAATAACGGCCCACCATTTCAAATTCAACTTGGGTTCAAACTTTCAACCAACATTTTAAGACTTGGACAAGACCGGATGGTTGGGCCATGAAAATGGGAACTGGTTGCCATTCCAATTTTTTTTAGAACAATGTATATTTCAAATTCCTGAAAAACTGATGACCCAGCAGAAACCCATGGGAATTGTTGAAAACTAGTTGGGTTGATCCACCCAGATCGCTTTTCTTTTTCTTTTTTTAGATCTTAAAGTGGGAATGATGGTATTTGAAGTTTTGAACATGTCACTTCTCCATTGGATAGATTTCTTTTTTTAAATTTTTTATGAGTAACCTCCATTGCATAGATTAACACACTACCATTTATCCATTATTGTATTTTTGTCTCTTCATTATCTATATTGATCAAAACCAAGGCGAAAACCATCTGATCACTTCTTATACATTTGTCATAAGATTTATAATAATTTTATATTTTATAAATATGGCATCATGGGTCACTGGGTTGACCCAGCAGTTGGACCATTTGACGGTGACTTAGCAGCCTTTCTGGTTCTGTGAATGGTCCAAGTCTTACAATGTTGCTCTCAATTTATCTCTTTCTTTTAGTTCTAAAAACATTTTTCTTGCAGATTCTTCTCCACCTCTAAAGAACAACCCCAATTTTTTGCAACCCAAACTTTTTAACCACAACATTTATATCCATTTTCTTATTCACTATAAGAACCTCATTTAGCCATATGTTTTCATTGGTCTATGTTTGAGTTTTTGTTGTATCATCCATATTTGCCTGATTGCCCCTATCATCTTTATCAATTTCATCTGAATTTTCTATCATTGGATGAGTTCTATACAAATGTAATTATCAACCTCTTCTATGGACTCTGAAACAACATGCGTATGAAAAGGAGATCTACCCTGAGCCATGACAAATTTAGAAACAGTACCACCCCTTCTCTCATCTTCCCAGTCAATAATATTCTCTTAAGTTATTCAACATTTCAACTATAAACAGCATTTAAAAAAAAAAAAAACAAAAAAAAAGAAAGTAAGAACTACTGACAACACTGCCATCTACCCCTATCATTCCAATTGGCACCTCATACATGTCCCCTAAATCATACCCTACCCTTCAATCTTCAAAAGATTCACTAGAATCGTTTTGTTGAACTTTCAATATCCGCTCACCCTTGACGAAACTGCTCCCACCTTCTTAATGATGTAGGAACCCTTTTATAACCTCCTTAAAGCCTTCCTCCAACCATTCAAAAACCACAGAAAAACCTTGTAAAGAACACTGATGTGGACGTGGTCCCCACAATGTTCGTATGGCAGCAATATTTCTGTTAGATATGACAGTGTTAGTTGGTAGTTATTTCAGTTAGTTATTTCAGCTTTATTATTAGTTATTTCTTATTCTATTTGCCATGTAAGCAATAAGGGCAATTCAGCCCTTTTACAGCTAGCCAATAGTTATAAATACTAAGAGAGGGTCGGCAGAAATTATGACCTACTCTCTCTCTTTTTCTGAAACTCTCTTCGTGTACTTCTTTTCTTCCTCTCTTCTCTTTTTCTTCTCTTCAATTTTTCATCATTTTTTCTTTTTAATTCAAGACTGATTGTAGTCTAGATCGACTACTTGGTATCAGAGCCGACCTAGGAGCTCTTATGCTAGTCTGATTGGGCCGACTGCATGAGAACCACCTAGGTTTGGAAGTTTTTCAACAAGGAAGGAGGATCGGCTGATTCTTGGAGGTTACTGGTAGTGTGCGGCTGCTACTAAAGAGATTGTAGAAGTCTGGGAGAGTTCCAGTAGTCAGGAAGAATCAGAAGAAGCTTTGGATCCTCAAGATTAAGGATTTGCATCAACCAGAAGGTGGCGGCCAGGGATTTTTTCATAAAGTAAGCTTTTTCTTGTGATTCGATTCAGAAAAGATAATCTTGGTTTAGTCTGAGAGGTGCAGCTTCAGAATTTTTTGTGTTTTCTTTAGGGTTTTGAGAGAAAACCCTAAAATTCAGAACTGTTATTTGTTTCAGATCAGAATTTGAACTGGTTTCATTCAGAATTCTGTTTTCTGTGTTTTTTGGAAGAACTAGGCTGGCTGTTATAAATTGTTTTGGGTGTTGTTTCTCCTATTACAGTAATTAAAAAAGTTTTTTTTATTAATTCTTGATCAAGAATGGAGTTCAAGAGTCAAGGGGAAGGTGTTTTTGGGACTAGCAATTCTGGTAACATGTTCGAGAATACTTTTCAGATTACAACAGTTAAGTTCGATGGATCAAACTACCTAGAATGGGCTCAATCGGCCATGATGGCCATTGGGGGTAGGGGAAAACTGAGCTACTTGTTGGGAGATGTGAAAGAACCATCTAAGGAGGACCAAACCTATACCAAATGGGTTCAGGAGAACTATTTGGTTATGACATGGTTGTGCAACTCTATGCTGCCGCATATCAACTGGAACTATTTGTGGGCGAAAAGAGCTATGGAAATCTGGGATGTCATGAAAGAGACCTACTCCCAACCCCTTAATGTTGCTAGGGCTTATGAATTGAAATGTGAGGTTAACAACCTTAAGCAATGAGAGAAACCAGTCTTGATTTACTTCTCTACATTGAAATCTTTGTGGCATGAAATTGACCACCTAGAAACACTTGAGTGGGAAAGCCAGAAGGATGCACAGACTCATAGAAAGCAGGTTGAGACTAATAGGGTTTTTGAGTTCCTACCTGGTCTGAATCCTGAGTATGATATTGTGAGACGACAACTACTGACAAGAGACAGTGTGACCCTTTCACAAGCCTAGTCCTTAGTGCACAGTGAAGAGATTAGGAGAAAGGTTATGATGCAGCATCAGCCCTTCCCACCAGCCTTGGCAGCAGCCAAACCTAAGTTCGGGGGTGATACGGAGAGGGATATAAAGAAGGAAGACAAGCGGGATCTAGTATGTGAACATTGCAAGAAACCCAAGCATACTAAAGACACCTGTTGGAAGTTGCACCCTCATTTAGTCCCAGCGAAACTCAGGAACAAAAGGGGTAATGCTAATATGGCTATTAATACTGATTGTGCCTCATCGGGCACAAAAGGCACGCCCCTAGACACCCTAGCTGCTGTCCGGGCTGCCCTGACTCAGTTGGAAAAGGAAGTTGGCAATTCAGCTCAATCATCTCAGCCACCATCAGCTCCCACATCAGCTTTTGCTCATTCAGGTATTTGGGCCTCAACTTATCATGCTTCAGATCCAGGTAACACTGAACATTGTTAGGTAATAGACTCAGGTGCATCTGACCATATGACTGGCTTGCCATCACTGTTCACTACCTATCACTTATCTTCTGGCAGAGATAAGGTGTCCATTGCTGATGATTCCCTTGTTCCCATTTTTGGCAAGGGAGACATTAAGTTGTCTAATGCCATATCCTTATCTTCAGTTCTGCATGTTCCTAAGCTTAATACTAATTTTCTTTCAGCCAGTAGCATTACAAAACATTAGAACTGTTCAGTAACCTTTTTCCCTGACCGATGTGTTTTTCAAGACTCGGAGACAAGGAAGGTGATTGGGATTGACCGTGAGACGAATGGGATCTATCTGCTCGGAGAGAGTTCACATTGGGAAGATAGTGAAGATAGGAAGTCTTTTGTTTCTCAGTCTGTTAGTCAGGTTATGCTTTGGCATAATCGGTTGGGTCATTTATCTTTTCGGTCTTTGAAGAGTTTGTTTCCTGATTTATTTGAGTTTGTTTAGATGTCCAATTTGAGATGTAAGAGTTGTGAGCTTGCAAAGCATTGTAGAACATCTTATTCATTGAGTAATAAAAGAAGTAATAATCCTTTTGATATTGTGCATACCGATGTTTGGGGTCCTTATCACATCATTGCTATGGGGGGGGGGGTTACCTTATGCGTTCTCGAGATGAGGTTCCTACTTTGACCCGGATCTTTCATCAGATGATTTTAACCCAATTTGGGGTATAAATCAAAATCTTCAGATCCGATAATGTGAAAGAATACTTTGTCAACCAAATAGCCTCCTATTTGCTTTGACCATGGGATTATCCACCAAAGTACTTGTCCTCATACACCACAACAGAATGGGGTTGCTGAGAGGAAGAATAGGCACATATTGGAGGTGGCCAGAAGCATCATGTTTAACTCCAATGTGCCTATTCGTTTATGGGGAGATGCTATTCTTACAGCTGTGTATCTCATTAACCGAGTTCCTTCATGGGTTCTTGACATTAAGCCTCCATTTACCCTCCTATGCCCTGATAAAGACTTGTTTACTGTTCCCCTTAAAACCTTTGGTTGTACTTGCTTTGTTCAGATTCTTTGACCTCATCGTTCTAAATTTGATCCTAAGGCCTCCAAATGTATTTTTCTCGGTTATGCACAAACTCAAAAGAGATATTGCTGCTATGAACCCACTTCTGGGAAAAGATTTGTCTCTATGGATGTCACTTTCTTCGAGGATGTACCCTATTATCCTAGGGTTTTTCCTCAGGGGGAGAGTAGTGAGTGTGGGGTTAACTCATCAGAAGTTCCTTTACCTGTTCCATTGAGTGATGAGGGATGCAGTGGGGAGGGGTGTCAGAGGTGCCGGAATTTGTGAGTCTATTGCAGGCGGTGGAGGTATGTTGTTTTCGGTCATCAGCAGTCCAGGCCAGCCCCAGTTCCTTATGTGGATCCAGATCCAGGTACTACAGTTCCTTTATCGGATCCGGGTTCCACTGAGATACCTTCCACTGTTGAGCCCTTACCTCCTTTGGATGACCTTGACTTCCCCATTGCAGTCCGTAAAGGCAAACGGCGTTGCACCACATCCACAACCCACTGCATTTCCCAATTCTTGTCCTATGATCACTTGTCCCCCTTTTACAGGTCCTTCCTCGCATCTATTGCTGATATTCCTATCCCCAGAACAATGCAGGAGGCCTTGTCAGTTCCTGAGTGGAAAGATGCAATGAAGGTTGAAATGGATGCTCTTCTGAGAAATAATACTTGGGAGCTAGTTGACCAGCCTAAAGGGAAGAAACTGGTTGGATGTAGATGGGTATTTACTGTGAAACATAATGCTGATGGTTCCATTGAAAGGTATAAGGCTCGGTTAGTTGCAAAGGGATTTACTCAGACTTATGGTATAGACTACTTGGAGACTTTTGCTCCAGTAGCAAAGATGACCACTATTAGAGTTTTATTGCCCCTCGCAACCAGTTACTCTTGGCCCTTGTTCCAGATGGATGTCAAAAGTGCCTTCCTCAATGGAGACTTGCAGGAAGAAGTCTACATGCAGTTGCCTCCTGGATTTTATGATGCAGACACAGGAAAGAAGGTTTTCCGGTTGAATAAAGCTTTGTATGGACTAAAACAGTCCCCCAGAGCTTGGTTTGATAGATTTAGACAAGCCCTTGAAAAGTTTGGCTATTTACAGGCCCGGCCAGACCATACATTGTTCATTAAGAGAGTGGACTCTTCCTTGACTTTGATGATATTGTAGTGATAGGGAATGATAATGGTGAGATTGAGTCTTTCAAACAACTCCATCAAGAATTTGAGGTGAAAGATCTGGGAGAGCTACGATACTTCTTGGGTATTGAGGTAGCTAGATCTAAACATGGGATTTTTGTTTCCCTAAGAAAGTATGTTCTAGATTTGTTGGAAGAAATTGGAAAGTTAGGTGTTAAGCCTGCAAATACACCTATTGAACAAAATCACAAGATCAGTGCAGAGGGTGGAGAGCCACTTGAAGATAAAGCTATGCTCCTGCGGTTAGTTGGAAAACTCCTCTATCTTTGTCTCACACGACCGGACATCAGTTATGCACTCAGTGTTGTCAGTCAGTATATGCACTCTCCTAGGACTACTCACTTACTCGTAGTTGAAAGGATATTAGCATATTTGAAGAGGTGCTCAGGTAGAGGTATGTTATTCAAGAATAATAATCACATGAAGATAGAGGTTTATACAGATGCTAATTGGGCTGGGAGTATTGATGATAGAAGGTCTACCTCTGGATATTGTGCTTTTGTAGGAGGTAGCCTAGTCTCCTGGAGGAGTAAGAAGCAAAGTGTTGTTTCACGTTCTAGTGCTGAAGCTGAATACAGGTGCATGGCTAATGGTGTGGCTGAAATCACTATTTGAGGAGTTGGGTATTGCTTATGAGAAGCCCTTAATGCTGTATTGTGATAATCAGGCTGCTATTAATATAGCTCATAATCCGGTACAACATGACAGAACTAAGCATATTGAAGTAGACCGACATTTTGTCAGAGAAAGGGTTTCATCTCAAGAAGTATGTCTTCCATATACCACCTCCAGCATGCAGCTTGCAGATCTTCTCACCAAGGCTGTTCCAAGGAAGAAGTTAGAGGCAGATCTATGCAAGTTGGGAATGACAAATATCTATTCCCAACTTGAGGGGGAGTGTAAAGAACACTGATGTGGACCCCACTGATGTGGGCCCCACAGTGTTTGTATGGCAGCAATATTTCTGTTCGATATGACAATGTTAGTTGGTAGTTATTTCAGCTTTATTATTAGTTATTTCTTATTCTATTTGCCATGTAAGCAATAAGGGCAATTCAGCCCTTTTACAGTTAGCCAATAGTTATAAATACTAAGAGAGGGTCGGCAGAAATTATGACCTACTCTCTCTCTTTTCTGAAACTCTCTTCGTGTACTTCTTTTCTTCCTCTCTTCTCTTCTTCTTCTCTTCCTCTCTTCTCTTCTTCTTCTCTTCAATTTTTCATCCTTTTTTCTTTTTAATTCAAGACTGATTTTAGTCTAAATCGACTACTAACCTCTCATTCCCTCTCATCATCCATGTGGCATCCCCCTTCACATCCACTGTTAAATAATTCTCAACCTTATCAAAATCTCCGCCTGATTGTATTCACTCCCCTTTCTCCTATGAAGAGAA